>NC_141933.1:10967500-11592500 GCF_057802395.1 Ceratotherium simum simum
TGGAGACGGAAGGATGGAATTCAAGTCCTGGCTCTCTCGCTTCAAACTTTTGTGTGACTTTTTATAACCTGCTTGCCTAGAATTTGGTGCCCATCCCCATCTAGCTGAACTCAAGTGGTCATGAGCTGTGTTATGATGAAACAAGCACACAACAACTGAGACGTGCTAAAATAATCACATTCAAAGCAGTGGGTGTGGTAGACAGAATAATGGCCTCCCCAAAGACGTCCATGTCCTAATCCCTGTGCATGTTACCTTACATGGCAAAAGGGAATTTGCAGAAGAGATTAAGGATTTTGAGAAGGGGAGATTATCCTGGATTATCCAGGAGGGGCCAATTTAATCACAATGGATTTTATAAGAAGCAGACAGAAGGGTCAGAATCAGAGAAGGCAATGTGACAATAGAAGCAGAGGTCAGAGGAAGAGAGAGATTTAGAGATGCTAGACAACTAGCTTTTAAATTGGAGAAAGAGGCCATGAGCCAAGGAATAAAGGTAGCCTCTAGAAGCTAGAAAAGGCAAGGAAATGGATTCCTATCTAGAACCTTCAGAAGAAACACAACCCTGCAGCCCATTTGGTACATCTGACCTCCAGAATTGTAAGATAATAGATTTGTGTTGTCTTAAGCCACTAAAATTGTGGTAATTTGTTACAGCAGCCATAGAAAACTAAAATAGTGGGGGAATGATTGATCCTGTGGGGGGGTACAAGGGGAGGGCTTCACAGAGGGGGTTCATTTAAACTGAGTCTCACCCTGAGCTAACATCTGTTGCCAATCTTCCTCTTTTTTTGCTTGAGGAAGATTAGCCTGAGCTAATATCTGTGCCAATCTTCCTCCATTTTATATGTGGGTCGCTGCCACAGCATGGCTGACAAGTGGTGTAGGTCCGTCCACGCCCTGGGTCCAAACCTGCAAACCTGGGCCACCAAAGTGGAGTGTGACAAACTTAACCACTACACCACGGGGGCAGCCCCTAAACTGAGTCTTAAAGTAGGGAGAGAAGTTAAGCCAAGAGTGAAGGGAATTCCCAAGAGTAATGAAATACGTTCAATTACTTGTGGATAGGGGTAGAAGGCTAGGGGTTCTCCTTTCCACAGGGGTCAGCACCAGTTTGCCTGGATCAAATCCAGTTGATGACTATTGTCTGACTATAAGTTTTCAGAGTGCTTCCTTCACCCTCAAGTGTGCTGGTTTAGGCAACAAATTATATGGCACCCTCCCTCCCCACACCTTTGTTCATGCTAAGTCTCCCACCTGAAACGCCCTCCTCTGTTTACTTCTCCTCTCCCAACTCAAATCCTTGATTTCCTTCATAGCAAATTCAAGATTTGTCTACTTCAAGTTGCCTCTGCCAAACCATCAATCACAAGTTCCTTTCCCTTCTCTGAAATCCTCTAACACTCAAATAATTTATGCCACAATATCTCACCTTTGACTTTGTTGCTTTTTTATTTTTACCGGTAGTTTTCATATGTTAGGTAGTGGGTATCTGTCATTTGTAGCCACCCAACATTCGTTTGACATTCTCCCTATATTTTGGCAATATTTTTATATTAATCCTGCCTTTCCACAGTAGAAACTCCAAAAGTTGCATTCCTATACTTCCTTGCAGCTAAGGGGGCATGTGACCTCGGTTGCACCAATCAGAGGCTTCCACATGGGTCTTGGATTCAGAAGTGAGCAGAGAGAAAAAGTGGCACAGGGGACTGATCCTCCAGCAAGCACAGTCGCAAAGGTGCCTGGTGGTCAGGAGAGGCAGGGCTGGAGAGACAGGTGTCCAGTCCCAAGGGAAGGTGCCCAGTGAAGGTGGAGAAGGCATTTTCTCTAGAGTCTAGAGTAAGCCCCATTGCATGGTTGGATATTATTCCCATCTCTGTGGATTCAGAGCACCCAGAAATTCTTAATATTCTTTAATAAATCTTTTTTCAACTTTATATTGAAAAAAAAAAACTAGTCTTACTACTGTCTTTCTTTCCTGTATATCTCTTTTACTCTACACATTCACAATACTTCTGACACCAAATGTGTGGGGTTCTCCTACAAACACAGGCACACCAAGCAATTCTCCATGACACCAGCTGGATGTCCTACAATTTAACTCAATTCTCACACTATCTACCTGGAGACAATGTCAGATCCCACAGGTAAGGGCTCAGTCCCATGAGACTTCCCCTTCCCCATTTCAGATGCCCATCACAAGCAGTAGGTCTCCAGGTTATCCACAACATCTGTCCGACTTGGCTGCAAACCTGAGGTTCCCACGACCCCCTCCTCAAGTTCAATTAATTTTCTAGAGTGGCTCACAGAATTCAGGGGAATGCTTACTTACATTTACCAGTTTATTGAAGGAAATGACAAAGGATACAGATGAACAACCAGATGAAGAGATACATAGGTTGGGGCCTGGGAGGGTCCTGAACACAGGACATTCTGTCCCCATGGAGCTGGGGCATGTCACTCTCCCAGTATGTGGATGTGTTCATCAACCTGGAAGCTCTCTGAACCCCATACTATTGGGATTTTAAGGAGGCGTCCTTATGTAGGTACGATCAATTATTAACTCTATTTCCTATTTGAACATAGGAAATTATTTTGACAAAACATAGACTCTTTTTCTTTTATGTAGATTTACTCAAAGGCATAGGCAAACCTTTTATTTCTTTATCAAGAGCAGACTAAAGTCCATGAAAATTATCCCTTTAAGAGAGAGAGAAAACCAAATTCTAATTTTGCACCAGCTTACTTTTGATATTAAAACTCACTTAATTAAATTGATTTTAATCTTAGCCAACTTGAGCATGCACAACACTCTTTTCTTAGAGTTTTTCTTTGATAAACCTTCTGTAAACTTTTTAAAAAAAATATCTTTCTTTCTTTTTTTTTTTTGTGAGGAAGATCAGCCCTGTGCTAATATCTGCCAATCCTCCTCTTTTTTGCTGAGGAAGACTGGCCCTGGGCTAACATCCGTGCCCATCTTCCTCCACTTTATATGGGACGCAGCCACAGCATGGCTTGCCAAGTGGTGTGTCGGCGTGTGCCTGGGATCCGAACCGGTGAACCCCAGGCCATCGCAGCGGAGCGCGTGCACTTAACTGCTTGTGCCACCAGGCCGGCCCCCAAAATATCTTTATTTCTTATATTTTCTTTACTGAAAACATACATGTTACTTTCCTCAAATGCAAATATGTTTTCCTTATTAATTTTTAGTAGCTTTAATAACATATATTAATTAGAATTTTAACCCTTAGAAATCTTATTTTTAAGTGAAAACTAAGAAGTAAGCAATTATGCACTGTCTTTTACATTAGCAGTCTGTGGATTGGCAAGTTTATAAATACTTTTTCTAATTTCTAGAAACATGCTACTTCATAGTACAATCTTTTCAATAAAACAAAAGACATGTTTATTAATAGACCCAGATATCTTTTGGTTTCTCTGTAATAAGAAGCCAAAAGTAGATAAACCTATATTTAGTGATTAACATCTAATGTTTTACCTTATTTGGAAATGACCTAGATACTTAATAAACTTCTATTATTTAACTTAATTTAACAAAACTCGAAGGTTTCAAGTCACCAAAAGGTTTTGGAGTTATTTTAAGTACATATACCATAACACATAATTATTGTTAAAAAGTTCACCCCAAGACTTTCATCTTATTTACATCTATTTAGGTTACTTTTTTCTAATAATTATGTTCAGATTACTCACAAAAACTTCACAAGACATTAGACAAAATTAGTTTATCATTTTAAGTTATTATTTTGCTGACAAATTTGTAACAGAGACAACATGAGCTTATCTTACTAGTAAACCTAAGCTGCATGTCTGCACCATATTCAATGCTGATAACTCTGAGGACATGCCTATTTTAATCAAACCAACAACTTAAGCTCCCATTTACCAAAGATTATTTTATATCACATTAACTTGAAAGACATTTGAGTTCGTTTCTATTACATTTGGAAATAATTTATATAAGTGCTTACTTTAAGTCAATTAAATAGAGCTCTTAATTTTGACCATACCATCCAAAGGTAGAAAAATATCTCACATTGTATGGGCTCAGACAACCCTATTGACTTCCTTTAGTATGTTTAATTAACATTGTCTGAAGAGCAGATTTATATGCTGTTTTACAATATCAATACTGGGGGAACGTTCCCCTAGTGAGACACAATGTCTATTTCCAAATACAATTTATAATACAATCATGCAAAAGAAATGTAATACTTAATTCCATCAGCTCTTATACCTCTAAACATAGCTTTCATTAGGACTTCATCGACAAGTCTCCATCTTATAATATTGGGTAGGGAAAGCATTCCCAGCCAGATTAACAACAACAACAAAAAACACTCAGGCAAAGTGGATATAACCTCTTCATATAATATTAGCTCAAATATTCCAACCTTTATAATCCTATCAACCATTATACATTTAAGGTTTTTTCAATATAATTGTAGCCTGAGTCATGGTCTTAAAGCTAGTTATTATTTTTTTGTATTTTCTTTTTAATTTGCTCTTCTTATAGGTACCAATAAAACAATTATGATGTGAGCTCTCTAAAAATTTTTTCCAATTTAGAAGTTTTTCTAATTTAAATGATTCATTGTCTGGCCATTGATGAGTAGGATCTTAATAGCAACTCAAACCAATAAGCCTTGTATGGCTTACCCATGGATGCAAGAAGCATCCCCAAAAAAGAGTGCAAAAGCAGCAGCTCTCACAAGATCCAGAAAGTTCACTCCCAAAAATAGTCTAAGAAAGTAAAGGACTTTGTTGCGCAGGCAGAGTGCACTAACAAGCAATGAAGGTTGAGATGATAAAGGCCCCATGGACTGGGACCCCTTATGTCCCCTGAGAGGTGACACAGCCAGACAAAGAGAGTGCATCTTGGAACCACAGTCCATTTGACTGGCCGCCAAGATGCATGCCTGTACATGCATCCTCCAGATGGTGGAGACCAGAGAGGTCACAAAGCCAAGCTGTCAAGACATAGAACAAGACAATAGGAAAAACCTCATGACAAATGACAAAAAGACAGAGACAAGGAAAAATAGTGATCATCCCTTGGAGGACAAGGATCAATAAACCAATGAGTACTCAAACCAAATTTCCCAGAGGCACTGAGGCCAAGGAGCTAGCGTCACCAATATTTTCTCCTGCTAATCTAAATTTAGAAAAGGAAAAAATAATCACCACTCTCGCTTCCATTGGACCCTGCAGGCAAAGATCCGGGAGACTGACGTGGTAAGAACTATTATCTCCTGCTGGCTCTTGTCAGGGGTCCAGGATCTCTCAGCTGCAGTAGTCCCACACCACAACCAGCCGTGTCTAGCCAGTTGAGTTTTCTCCCATCCTCCTTGCCAAACTGTAGCAGAGGAAGACAATTCCTTTAGTCTCTGGGTCCTTCTGGCTGATCTAACAATTAAATTTATGTGAGACAGAATAACAGGAGAAAATCCAACAAAGCTAATGACATGTCCCCGTGGGAGAAACCCAAGAAAACTGAGTAACTTGCCAAAATAGTGGAAACCACTACCTTCAATACCATCTTCTGCTAAAGACAAATGGGTATGTTGGGAGTAGTGGTTTGGGAGTTCAAAGGGGAGGAAAGCAATTTACATGGAGATCGAAAAGCAAATGTTTGATAAAATATTTGCTTGGCTGCCTATGGACAAAGCCACCTGAGAGAGAGAACTTTGATATAAAAATGTGCTTAGCAAGGATCCCCCCAGTCTATCATGTCCAAAAAAGAGTGCAAAAGCAGCAGCTCTCACAAGATCCAGAAAGTTCACTCCCAAAAATAGTCTAAGAAAGTAAAGGACTTTGTTGCGCCTAACTTATGGCCTAACTTATGAGAGGACTTTTACCTTAAATTCTTTTAGGTAGTTAGGGGAAAGGTCAAAGTTTCTTTCAGAGTCTTTTGTGCTTAAAAATAATCAAGCCAAAGAGACACATTTTGGGGCGGCAAATTCTGATCCCCCACGCTAGCAAGCCTGCAAAGCATCTCGGGAAGAGTAAGGATTTTAGTTCGTGCAGCGTTGCTTTTCAATTTTTCAGTTACAAAACCGTGGCACATGGAATTACCCATCTTGCCACCAACACCACCAACCCGCCCAGCCTCATAAGGAGGAACAGGGGTTCCCCTCACCCCACTACGATGCTCGCGTGGGTGGAGGGCCAGCCCAGCCCCTGTTCTGGGAGGTAGACAGCTAGTGTCAGGCCAGGAGTGCACACCCCGGCAGACGTGCTAGAAGTTGCGCGGCGGCCGAGCGGCGGGGCTTTACGGTAATTCTGTGCGGAGGCCATTCGGCGGGCTTTACGGTAATTCCGCGCGGCGGCCGCGCCCTCGTGCGCAGGCGCAGAGCCATTGAGAACCGAGCTGTTGCGAGCCAAGCGGGTTCCGGGACTGCCTCGCCGAGCGTGTGGGCTGTGCGGGTTAGGATACCAGCTGGGAGTCCGCCTTCCGCGGCGTCGTCGGTAAGTGGACGGCCCTGCCGGAGCAGCCGCCCGAGACCCGGGAAGCACCCGCCCCGGTGCCGGGGGGTGCTGACGAGGTCCAGCCCTCAGACCGCCCCGGGCCCCTCGGCGGGGATGGGAGCGGGGGACACGTCTCCGGGGAAACCGAGGCCGGACGTGGAGCCCGGGACGAGGGCTGGAGCGCTGTCTCCGAGCTCCCTCCCCGCTCCCCCTCGGCCGGTGGATCAGCACGGGGCGGGAGCCAGGGTTCTCCGGGGAAACTGAGGCCGGATGGCAGCCCGGAGGAGGGGGCATGGGCTCCGGGTCCCGGAGGAGGCGGGGAGCACGCGAGACACCAGGGGACCGCTCTGGGCTTTTCGAGCGAAGTTCAAACACAGTCACCGCTTTCTCTCCATCCCCTCCGTCTCCGGAGACTGCTTGAGGCTGTGAATTCTGCCTCTTTCCTTGAGCGGATGGAGCAGAAGCTGTTGTCGAACTCAAACACAGGTTCATTTAACCACGGTGCAGGAGGGTAGATAACGGGAACTCAGGCTTGTGGGAAGGAACGAGCGTTATTATCGAAAGGCAGCCAGACATGTAGAGGAAGTTAAAACTTAAATCCACCTCCTCGAAGGGAAAACGGTAGGGGTTTTTATTTGAGGTTTTAGGTAGGGGAGGAAGAGCCATGTGACCTTGCTGGTTGGCGCCTTCCCACTAGCCTGCGTTCGGCTTTGAAGACTGAATTTCTTTTCCCTTGCCTGTCTGGACTTTTCTGGTTAGTTTTTTATCTTCAGCCTACCTTTGGCCTTGTGAGACTGTATCTTGACTCTGGACCTTAACTTCCTGGGAAAAACAGCTCCCTCATGTATACTAACAGGGGACGGAAAGACCGGGTTAGTTTTAAACATCAGTTGATTGTGTTGAGTATGCACAGCTGCAGTTAGCAAAGCTTTTCTCACTCCAAGTTTTTGCTCTAGGGACCATTTTTCACTCTTTCGTTCTCGGTTTCCTGGCCAGTGGCTCAGCGCCAGACAGGAGCCAGGGTTCTCAGGGGAAACTGAGGCTAGATGGCAGCCTGGAGGAGGGGGCATGGGCTCTGGATCCCGGAGCCCCCACCACCTCCTTGAGGCGGGGGGGGGGGGGGGGGGGACGACGACGACGACGACACATGAGACGCCAGGGAGGCACTCTGGGATTTTCTTGCAAACTTCAAACCCAGCCATCTCTTCCCCTGCCTACCCCCTCGGTCTCGCGGAGCAGAAACTGGACCTTGTCCCCAAGGGAGTGTCCCAAGGAGATGATGCCCGGTGCGATTTTCTTGGATCGGTTTGCAATGACGCTTTCATCTTCCTGATCCCTAGGATCCGTTGGCATGAATCCTGTGCTCGTGGTCCACGGTGGTGCAATCGACCTTGTCGACAAGGACCGGACAGAGCAGGTGCGCCAGGGCATCGTCAGAGCCGCCACCGTTGGTTACAACATCCTCAAGGGGGGAGGGAGCGCAGTTGACGCCGTGGAAGGAGCCGTGACCGTCCTGGAAGATGATCCGGAGTTCAACGCGGGTAAATTTGCCCTGCAACTAGTAAATGATGCCTAATCAGCTTAAGCTTCTCCCTGAAAAATAAATAGAACTTTTCTAAAGTGTCAATGAATCTAATCAGCTTTGTGGTAAAACTTAATATGCTGAAGAGATCTGATTTTTCTCCTTTTGCTTGTTGACCAAGTTGTTTTAAAGAATTTTAAAGCCCATTAATTCACCCTTTTTTCTTTAACCTGCTTCCTAGAATTCACATACTAAGAGGCTCTTTTATTACATCTTTTTGTGGGAGATGGGATAGACTACATACCATAAAGTGTACCCATTTTAAGTTTTGAAAAATGTATATACCTGTGTAACCACACTGCAACCAAGATGTAAAACATTTCCATCACCCCCAAAAGTTCCTTCGTGGGACTTTGCAGTTAATCCCCCATTCATCCCCAGCACCAGGCATCCACTGATCTGCTTCTGTCACTATAGATTAATTTGCATTCTCTAGAATTTCATATAAATGCAGTCATGAGAGTGTATTCTTTTGTGTTTGGCTTGTTTCACTCAGTCAATCCTTTTTTAGAGTAATAATCATCGTAACTACTATGAGCGTCTTCTGTGTACCGTGTACTACACAGCGGTCTAAGAAATTTGTGTGATTAACTCATTTAATCTGCACTGTAGTCCTGTCAGTTAGGTATAATTATCATGCTCGTTTCTCAGATGAGAAAACTAAGGCACAAAAGGGTTAAGGAACTTGCTGAAAGACACTCAGTTCCTTTTTATTGTAAAATAGAAAACCTAAAACCTAGGGATTAAAGTACTTCTTGGAATTACACCGCCCACCCAACATCTGTCAGGGAAAAGAATTTCAGGAAATCTTAACTTATTAGTCATCAGATATTTACGGAGTATTTTTCTGTCCCCTTGCCTCTGCTAAGCATTCTTTAACACTTAAGAAAAATTGCATAAGTGTGTCTGACGGTAGAGTGCGGCATAACTGCATTTTTGTGGCTGTTTGTTGAGCCAGAATTTACTACATGCTCTCCCCTGCCAGCAGGGGGAGCAGCCCGCTGTTTCAGTCGGGGCTGATTAAACAGTTTGCCTGTTATAAGTTGGGGCCTTTTGGATGACAACCCCCCTCTTTTTCACTCAGGACCTTCGTTTGGCCAGGTCCTTCTGGTCTCCTACCTTCTCTAACAGATCAGTCATCTGCATGAATTGGGAAGTATGGATTAGGGAACTGAGCAGCTAAGTCTCGTTTCTTTGCTCTGTCCCCAGAGCCTTCTGAGCGCCTCCCTTCTGATTTCCCAGATGTCTGCTATTCACCCGTTGAGGAAGAAGAAAGTAGGGCTGAAAAGAAGGATATCAAAGATTTGGGGGGAAAAGTGGGACTTTTAACAGCTTACTGTCTAAGTTTAGCTCTGTTTTCCATTTGCTTTTCCCAGCTGAGATCAATACAAGCAAACAGTATTTCCGGCAGCCTCTGCAGTAATCCTCTAGAAGAACTATTTGGGAACTTCATACAAAAAGCTGACTCCCGATAGTTATTAAGTGGCAATAATTAGTATTCATAACACAGCTTATATGAGTGTTTGTAATAACATTGTTTACATTGTATTCACATTTCAGTATGGATTTCACTTTATGTTTAAAGCTTGTTTCATAATACTTAGTTTGTTAAAAAGTAGTTTGTTTATTAGAAACCAGTACTGTAAAAATTGAACTTCTAGGTTTGAATGCTAGAAATATTCTTTAAAGACTTGCTTAGATTGGGAACCAAATGATGACCCTTTGCTTTCACTGGAATTGAGCAATGTTTACACAGAACTTTAAATAGTTAATTTATTGTCCCTACTAACAACTTTATAAGCTGTTCAAAGAGTCTTTGAGATAATAGGATTTTAATTTATCCACCTTTTTCCTGAACTCCTTATAATGTAACATCTGTTAAGATAAAAATCTGTGATGGAGTCTAGGAATTTTTTGGTTGTTTTGAAGATTTCCAGGTGGTTCTGAGTACAACCAGGTTTAGAATCCACTAGCCTAATACCATACCACTTTAACGGATATTTTTAAGTGCCATTTGTATATAGTAAAATTTCCCTTTTTTAGTGAACAGTTCCAAGGTTCAGTTTTTAGGTAAGTGTTCCAGCACCAATTGTTGAAAAGGCAATCCTTTCTCAATTGACTTGCCCTTTGACCTTTGTTGATAATCAGTTGACTTTATGGGTCTATTTCTGGACTCTGTTCTGTTCCATTCATCTATGTGTGTATTCTTTCTCCAATACTACACTGTCTTGATTACCATAGTTTTTTGTGTTTTGTCTTAAAATCAAGTAGTAAAGAATCTTTCAACTCTATTTTTTTCCATGATTGTTTTGGCTATTCTAGTCCCTTTGCCTTTCCCACAAATTTGAGAATCACCTTGTCAATTTCTACAAAACGATTCTGCTAGAATTTTTATTGGGATTGTATTGAATCTATAGATCAGTTTGGAGAGAATTGGAATCTTAACAATGCTGAGCCTTCTAATCCACGAACGCAGTATATACTTCCATTTATTTAGGTCTTTGGTTTCTTTCATCAGTGTTTTGTAGTTTTCAGCAGATAAATCTTATATTTTGTTTGATTTATACCTAATTATTTCATGTGTTTTGGTGCTATTGTAAATAGTACTTTTTAAAATTTCATTTACCAATTGTTTATTGCTAGTATATGAATATACAATTGAATTTTTTTTGTACACTCATTTGCCGTCTTTGGTGGTGTCTCTTAAGGTCTTTGACTCATTTTCTACTCAGGTCATTTGTTTTCTTATTGTTAAGTGTTAGCAGTTCTTTGCACATTTTGGATAGCAGTCTTTTATCAGATATGTCTTTTACAAATACTTTCTCCCCATCTATGGCTTGTCTTTTCATTCTCTTGATGGTGTCTTTCGTAGGGCAGAAATTTTTCATTTTAACAAAGTTCACCTTAATTTTTTCTTTCGTGGTTCATGCCTTTGGTGTTGCATCTAAAAAACCAAACCCAAGGTCGTCTAGATTTTTCTCCTCTGTTATCATCTAGTTTTATCGTTTTGTGTTTTACATTTAGGTCCTTGATCCATTTTGAGTTAATTTTTGGGAAGGGTATAAGCTCTGTATCTACTTCTGTTTTTTTGCATACGGATGTCCAGTTGTTCCAGCACCATTTGTTGAAAAGACTTATCTTTGCTCCATTGTATTGCCTTTGTTCCTAAGATTCTGCACCCAGTTGTGTGTGGGCTTTTCCATACCCACAAGCAGTTCTCAGACACCAGCTGGGTGTCCTGTAATTCAGCTCAGTTCTGACACTGTTTACCCAGAGATAGCATCCGATTCCACAGGTTAAGGGCTCAGTCCCACAAGACTGCCCTCCACTTCAGATGCCAACTGCAAGTCCAGGTTATAACCTGTGCTTCTAACAGACTAGCTATAGATCAGAGGTTCCCATGACCCTCTTCTCGGGTTTGATTAATTTACTAGAGCAGCTCACAGAACTCAGGAAACCAGTTAACTCACTAGATTACTGGTTGACAGTATTACAGAGGGTATTAAAGGATACGAATCAACAGCCAGATGAAGAGATACACAGGGCGAGGTCCTCTTTCCCTGTGGAGTTTGGGCCCTGGCATGGTGGCACATGGAAGTGTTCTGGTTCACCACCCTGGAAGCTCTCTGAACCTGATCCTTTTGGGTTTTAGGGAGGCCTCATTACTTAGGCACGATTGATTAAATCATTGGCAATTGGTGGTTGATTCAACCTCCAGCCTCTCTTCCCTCCCTGGAAATCAGGGAGTGGGGCTCAGAGTTCCAACCCTTAAATCATAATTGGTTCCCATGGCAACCAGCCCCCCATCTTTAGGGGATTCCCAAAAGTCACCTCATTAACATAAACCCAGTTGTGGTGGAAAGGGGCTTGTTATGAATAACAAGACACCCATTTCACCTTTATGGCTCTGAAGTGATTTCAGGAACTGAGGACAAAAAACCAAATATTATAACAAAAGATGCTCCCATTGCTCTTGTCACTTAGGAAATTCCAAAGTTTGGGGAGCTGTGAGCCAGGAACAGTGGACAAAGACCGAACTATACATTTATTATAAATCACAGTATCCCAGCTCCTTTGTCAGAGATCAGTTTACTCTATGTTTATGTGGGTCTGTTTCTGGGCTCTCTGTTCTGTTCAGTTGGTCTGTTTGTCTGTTTTTTTTTGCTGGCACCACACTGTCTTGATTATTGTAACTATGTAATAAGTGTCATCTGCAATCTTTATGCCTTTTGTTTCTTTTCCTTGCCTTATTGCACTGGCTAGACCATCCAGTATTACGTTGAATAGAAGTGAGAGAGCAAACATCATTGCATTTTTTCCAACCTTAGAGGGAAAGCTCTGTCTCGCACCATTAAGTATGATGTTGGTTGTAGGATTTTACAGATGCCCTTCTTCAGGTTGAGGAGCTTCCATTATTCTTAGTTTCCTGAGATTTTTTCTGTCATGAATGGATGTTGAATTTTATCAAATCCTTGTTCTGCATCTATTGAGATAACCATATGGTTTTTCTTTTGTCTTTTGATAGGGGAATATTGATTCATTTTTTTTTTTAATTTTTTGTTTATTGCAGTAACATTGGTTTATAACATTGTATAAATTTCAGGTGTACATCATTATACTTCTATTTCTGCATAGATTACATCATGTTCACCACCAAAATACTAATTACAACCCATCACCACACACATGTACTGAATTATCCCTTTCACCCTTCTCCCTCCCCCCTTCCCCTCTGGTAACCACCAATCCAATCTCTGTCCCTATGTGTTTGTTTATTGTTGTTATTATCTACTACTAATGAGGGAAATCATACGGTATTTGACCTTCTCCTTCTGACTTATTTCACTTTGCATTATACCCTCAATGTCCATCCACGTTGTCACAAATGGCTGGATTTCATCGTTTCTTATGGCTGAGTAGTATTCCATTGTGTATATATACCACAGCTTCTTTATCCATTGGTCCCTTGATGGGCACTTAGGTTGCTTCCAAGTCTTGGCTATTGTGAATAATGCTGCAATGAACACAGGGGTGCATGTACCTTTACAAATTGGTGTTTTCAAGTTCTTTGGATAAATACCCAACAGTGGAATAGCTGGATCATATGGTAGTTCTATCGTTGATTTTTTGAGGAATCTCCATACTGTTTTCCATAGTGGCTGCACCAGTTTGCACTCCCACCAGCAGTGTATGAGAGTTCCCTTCTCTCCACATCCTCTCCAACACATGTTGTTTCCTGTCTTGTTAATTATAACCATTCTGACGGGCGTGAGGTGATATCTCATTGTAGTTTTGATTTGCATTTCCCTGATAGTTAGTGATTTTGAACATCTTTTCATGTGTCTGTTGGCCATCGGTATATCTTCTTTGGAGAAATGTCTGTTCAGGTCTTTTGCCCATTTTTTAATTGGGTTGTTAGTTTTTTTTGTTGTTGAGATGCATGAGTTCTTTATATATTTTGGAGATTAAGCCCTTATCAGATGCATGGTTTGCAAATATCTTCTCCCAATTGTTAGGTTGTCTTTTCATTTAGTTGATGGTTTCCTTTGCTGTGCAGAAGCTTTTTAGTTTGATGTAGTCCCATTTGTTTATTTTTTCTATTGTTTCTCTTGCCCGGTCAGACATGGTGTTTGAAAAGATGTTGCTAAGACCAATGTCGAAGAGCGTACTGCCTATGTTTTCTTCTAGAAGTTTCACAGTTTCAGGTCTTACATTCAAGTCTTTAATCCATTTGGAGTTAATTTTTGTGTATGGTGTAAGGTGAGGGTCTACTTTCATTTTTTTGCACGTGGCTATCCAGTTTTCCCAACACCATTTGTTAAAGAGACTTTCTTTTCCCCATTGTATGTTCTTGGCTCCTTTGTCAAAGATTAGCTGTCCATAGATGTGTGGGTTTATTTCTGGGCTTTCGATTCTATTCCATTGATCTGTGTGTCTGTTTTTGTGCCAGTACCATGCTGTTTTGGTTGCTATAGCTTTGTAGTATATTTTGAAATCAGGGAGTGTGATACCTCCAGCTTTGTTCTTTTTTCTCAGGATTCCTTTAGCTATTTGGGGTCTTTTGTTGTTCCATATAAATTTTAGGATTCTTTGTTCTATTTCTGTGAAAAATGTTGTTGGAACTTTGATAGGGATTGCATTGAATCTATAGATGGCTTTAGGAAGTATGGACATCTTAACTATGTTAATTCTTCCAATCCAAGAGCACGGAATATCTTTCCATTGATTCATTCATTTTTGAGGTTTGAAGCAAGTGTGCATCCCTGGGATTAACACCACTTTGTTGTATTGCGTTATCTTTTTCCTATATTGCTGGGTTTGATTTGATAGTGTTTTCTTGAGGATTTTGCATCTGTATTCATGAGGAATACTGGTCTGTAATTTTTCTTATAATATCTGTCTAGTTTTAATAAGAGGGTAATGCTGGCTTCATATGAATTGGGATCTGTTCCGTCCTTTTCTGTTTTTCTTGAAGATTTTGTATAAAATTGGTATTATTCCTTTGTAAATATTTGGTAGAATTTGCCAGTGAAGCCATCTGGGGCTGAAGTTTGTTTTTTGTTTCATTTTGAAGGAAAGTTTTTATGTAAAATCATTTTCTTTAATAGGCATGGGACTGTTCAGCTTATCTCTTTCTTTGAGAGAGCTTCAGGGAACTAGCTTTTGGTTTGGGGAGAGTTTTGTGGATTTTCTTGTTTTTTCTTTTGCTGTTTTTCTGTTCTGAATCTCACTGATTTATCGTTATTCTCTCCTTTCTTCAGCTTGCTTTGGGAGTAATTTGCCTTTCTTTTTCCTCTTAGGTTGTTAATTTGAGATCGTTCTTTTCGAATTCAAGCATTTAGTCCTTTAAATTTTACTCTTGAGTACGCTTTGATTGCATCCTACAGGTTTTTACAAGTTGTCTTTTCATTTTCATTCTGTTCAAAATGTGTTTTAATGTCCCTTGTGACTTCCTCTTTAAACGATGGGTTATTTAGAAGTCTAATACTTAATTTCCAAATATTTGTGGGTTTTCCAAATATTGCTAATTTTTAATTTAATTCTGTTATGAACAAAGGACCTACTTTGTGTGATTTACATTCTTTTAAACTTTGTAAGCTTTGTTTTTTGGCCCAGAAGGTGGTCTATCTTGGTAAATATCCTGTTGGCACTTAAAAAGAATGTGTACTCTGCTGTTGTTGGATGGAAAGTTCTGTAAATCTCAGTAAGGTCAAGTTGGTGGATAACATTCTTCATATCTTCTATATCTTGATTTTCTGTCTATTTCTATTGATTACTGAGAAAGCAGTGTTGACATCTTTAATTGTAATTGTGGATTTGTCTATTTTTCCTTTGAGTTCTATCAGTTTTTGCTGCATGTATTCTGAAACTGTTGTTCAGTGCATAGATTTTTGTCTTCTTGGTAAATTGGTCCCTTTATTAATACTTAATGTCCTTAGTATTATTTAATGTTCCTTGTTCTGAAGTGTGCTTTGCCCAATATTAATATGGCTGCTCCAGCTTTCATTTGATTCATTGTAGCATGGTATAACTTTTCCGTTCTTTTACTTTTAACCTATTTGTGTCTTTACATTTAAATTGGATTTCTTATAGGCAACATATGATTGTGTTTTATCTTTTTATACAATTTGACAATCTCTGGTTTTTATTGGGATGTTTAGACCATTTGTATTTAATGTGATTACTAGTAGGGCAGGTATAAATCTGTCATCTTTCTATTTGTCCAATCAATTCGTTGTTCAATTTTCCTCTTTTTCTGCCTTCATTTGTAATAATTGAATGTCGTTTATGATTCTGTCTTACCTCCTTTGTTGGCCTAGTAGCTAGACTTCTATTTTTAAGGGTTTAGAGTATATAGTATACATCTTTCACTTGTCAGAGTCTACCTTCGAGTAATACAGCACTTCGTGCATAGTGCTATAACACAGTAACAGCATACCTGTGTTTCTCCTTTCCTGGCCTTTGTGCTATTGTTGTCATATATTTTATTTCTGTGTATGTTATAAATTACTCAATACATTGTTATTATTTTTCCTTTAAGCAGTTATATTTTAAAGATATTGTAAAAATAAAGGGAAAAATATTTCTGCTTATCCACATGTTAGCCATTTCCAGTGCTCTTCATTCCTTTGTGTGGATCCTGATTACTATCTGCTGTCATTGTCCTTCTGCCTGAAAAACATCCCTTTAACATTTCTTGTATTGTACATCTGGTGTTGATGAATTCTTTCAGGTTTTGTATGTCTAAAAAAGTCTTTGTTTTCGTTTTTTGAAGGATACTTTCACTGGGTATAGAATTACAACGTGACAAGTTTTTTTCTTTCAGGGCTTTAAAGATGTTGCCCCACTGTCTTCTGGCTTACCTCATTTCTGACAGAAATATGCTATCAATCTTATCTTTTTGCCTCTCTACCTAATGGTGTGCCTGCATGTATTTGTCTCCATCTTTCTTTTGCTTGGAGTTTATTGAGCTTCTCAGATCTGTGAATTTATAGTTTTCATCAAATTTGAAAATTTTTTATCCATTATTTCCTTAAATATATTTTTTGTTCCTCTGTCTCACCTCTCGTTTTGGGGCCTCCAATTATACTTACATTGGGCTTCTTGAAATTGTCCCTGAGCTCAGTCATGCTCTGTTCTTTTTTTTTTTTTTCTTTTTTAAGTCTTTTTTGGTTTTCATTTTGGATAGTTTCTATTGCTGTGTCTTCAAGTTTATAAATCTTTTCTGCTGCAGTGTCTAATCTGGTGATAGTACCATCCAGTGTATTTTTCATTTCAGACTTTTTTTTCATCTCTAGAAGTTCTATTTAGGTCCTTTTATATTTTCCTCCACATTCTGGTACATATGGAATATCGTTATAACAGTTGTTTTAACATCCTTGTCTACTGATTCTATCATCTGTGTCATTTCTGGGTCTGTTATTATTGATTGGGTTTTTTTCTCTTCATTATGGGTCACATTTTCCTGTTTCTTTGTGTGCCTGGTAGTTTCTTATTGGATACCACATACGGTGAATTTTACCGTGTTAGTGCTGGATATGTTTATAATCCTTCAAATATTCTTGAGCTTTGTTCTTATCCCACTTTACAGATGAGAAAACAGGCACAAAGAAGTTAAGAATAGCTAGACTTCTAGGCATTATCTAGGCAGAGAAATTTGGAGAAAGTGTGCTAGTGATAAAGATAACAGAATCTGCAGGAGTAAAAGAGTAATCACAGAGTAATGAGAGCTTATGGTACTTGCAGAGAAAGCTGATATTTCAGTAAAGTGTGGCCAAGGAGAGGAGATGAAGCTGGAAAGTAAGTCAGAGGCCAGACCAGGAAGGGCTTCATACTTTTTATTTTGTAGGTCATGGGGTGCCAAGTCAGATTTGTGTTTTAAAATTTATTCCTCTGGTGATGGAGTAGAGGATGAATTAAAGTAGGCAGCTTAGAGGAAACTGAACCCATTTCTAAATTCTTAGTTCTTGTTTTTCAACTTCTTTTTGGTTTTAGGTTGTGGATCTGTGTTGAACATAAATGGTGAAGTTGAAATGGATGCTAGTATCATGAATGGAAAAGACCTGTCTGCAGGAGCCGTGTCTGCAGTCCGCTGTGTAGCAAATCCCATTAAACTTGCACGGCTCGTTATGGAAAAGGTATATGTGGTAATAAAGCATCCTTTTCCTAAGGAATGTTACTTGTGTACTTCAGTGACTACAAGGGGTCTGACTATAGGGAAATACTTGAGATCACTGTTCTCCTAAAATTATATACAAGAACGGAAGCAATGTTATTTAAGTTTCTCAAATAAACTAAGATTCTAACTTTGTTGACAGTGTAATTTGACTAGTAATTGTTTAACCAGTGATTACTTTTTCATGTTATCTTGCTGTATTTTCTTCAGCCTTCTCTCAACACATATAACACATACAAACTGAACAGACCCATTCTCGAATAGCATGTGCTAAATAAAAATGGGTTAAGTTCCCTAACTTCAAGATCATATGTTAGTCGCATTCCTAGTAATAGTCTATCATTTTTGAGTTCTTTTGAAAATACAAAAACTCAGAGAGCCAGGCTCTTTTCAACATCCAGAAAAGCAAGCCAGTGAAATTTGCATTTTTGAGGCATTGTGGTCAGAGAGAAGTAATTATTTCTACACGGTTAGACCAGTTAACAAGATTTTAACGTTTTCAAAAAACTAACCATTTTTCCATTTCTTTCTGTCTCAAGACACCGCATTGCTTTCTCACTGACCAAGGGGCAGCAAAGTTTGCAGCAGCCATGGGGATTCCAGAGGTTCCTGGAAAGCAGCTGGTAACAGAGAGAAACATAAAACTCCTAGAAAAGGAGAAGCATGAGAAAGATGCTCAGAAATTAGACTCTCACAAGTAAGTGTCATCTGTGGCTCATGTTTTTTGGGATTCATTCAAGTGTGAAAGTTCGACAAATATCTGATTATACACAAGAAATAAGTCTAATATCACTTGGTAGTTTCAGTTTTCATACAAAATAATTCACTCTAAATAGTGAAAAACTACTCTTTTGATTCTCAAATTTAACCTCATTTATTATTCCTATGAATAGTAACTCAGATTAGGCTTCGTTCCTTCTCCAGTATGATTTAATAGGAGAATGCCTTGTCTTAATGTATTAACTATCTGGATGCTTCTAGATCAGTTTGTTATCTTAAGTACAGGAGTCCCCCATTATCTACAATTTCGCTATCCGTAGTGTCAGCCACCCCCAGTCAACCAAAGTCTGAAAATATCAAATGGAAAATTCAAGAAATAAACAATTTGTAGGTTTAACTTGCTCTCTGTTCTGAGTAGTGTGAGGAAATCTCTTGGCATCCCACTCTGTCCTGCCGCAGAGGTGATTCATCCCTTTGTTCATTATCTCTACCCTGTGTACACTATCCACCCGTTAGCCTCTTAGTAGCTGTCTCGGTTATCAGAATGACAATCATGATATTGCAGTGCTTGTGTTCAAGTAATCTTCATTTTAATAATGGCGCCAAAGCCAACCTTATTACTAATTATTGTTGTTGATCTCTTACTATAACTAATTTTATAAATTAAACTTTATCATAGGTATGTTTGTGTAGGAAAAAACATAGCATATAGGGTTCAGTACTATTTGCAGTTTCAGATATACACTGGGGTCTTGGACCGTATCCCCCACAGATAAGGGGGAGCTACTGTAGGCTAAACAGGTTCTCTGTGATCTAGTGTACCCTGTGAACTTACTTAAGCACTCTTTCATAGCGCAGAGAAATCAGTACAACTCTTATAAGTTTGAATTATGGTTTTCTTTGTTACAGATTTCAAAATCCCAAATAAAAGCCCCCCTTATTTAAAGCAAAATTTAAAAAATAAAATTTGAATATGGCCTGGGAGTTTATAATGGCATATAATCTATTGACTCTGCATACTTTTTTAGATTTGTAATATCTAAAAAGCTCCTAGGGAGCTTTTTCAAAATATACCTATCTGAGCCCCTTCCCTAAGGAATCTAATTTAATAGATCTGAGGTAGAGAGGCCAGGCAGGTGTATTAGGAAAAAGTTTCCCAGGTAATACTGATGTGTCCCCAGGTTAAGAATCTGTTTTATAAGATTGGCCATATGTTGATAGCTGTTGATAACCTTACCAAGTGTGCTATTGTGCCTATAGGCTAGAGTCACAGGAATGGGGTTGCTTTGTCAATGGTTCATGTACACTTTTATAGATCTTGCCACATTGCTTTCCAAAAGTTCTGCAAAAACACGCATCTCCACCAGCCAGTACTGCTTTTAGATATGAGCAAGAGGGGCTGCTGCCCTGAGCCTTGCACTTAAGAGGACCCTCATATCACAAAACAGTTGGTTTATTACAGACACATGGGGCACCTCTGTCACTCAGCAGTGGCGCAGCATGACCTGTAACCCTCACCATCCGCTCTTGTGACTAACATCATTCAGCCCCCAGCAAAATGCTTCTCTGCATCTCCTGCTCTATGTCTGGGAAGCAAAGGGCACCTGAGTCTAAAGGTTCATGGATTGTGCTCCTGCTGACGTCAGAAATGGACGCTGCTTTGGAGTGTGGGGAAGAATCGAACAGCAGAAGGACTTAGGGAAGAGAAAAAGACAAATTAATAACTTGTCAAATAAATTCTTGCATGACTAAGTATTGTCTCCCAGTAGTGCCCAGTGTCCATTTTCTGTACGTTTCAATTTGTGCTTCTGGAGGTATTTGTGAATTAGTATAGTATCTGCAAGACTTGCATGTGAGGGCTGATTCCTCCTACTCTTAAATTTGTATGTATGTTGGTCTAGACCAGCACTGTCCAATAGAAATACGAGAGCCACATAGGTAATTTAAAAATTTTCTAATTGCCACGTTAAAAAAAAAATAAACAGGTGCTGGCCCAGTGGCATAGCAGTTAAGTTCCCGCAGTCTGCTTTGGCGACCCAGGAGTCGCAGGTTCGGATCCCAGGGTCAGACCTGTGCAGCGCTCATTAAGCTATGCTGTGGCAGGCGTCCCACATAAAATAGAGGAAGATGGGCACCGATGTTACCTCAGGGCCAATCTTCCTTAGCAGAAAGAGGCGGATTGGCCACAGATGTTAGCTCAGGGCTGGTCTTCCTTGCAAAATAAATATATAAATAAATAAACAAACAAGGGAAATTAATAATGTGTTTAACCCAATATACCCAAAATATCATTTCAACATGTAATCAATATAAAAAATTATTACATATTTTACTTTCTTTGATACTAAATATTAAAAATCAGATAAGTATTTTATACTTATAGCACACCTCACTGTGGACTGCCCACTTTTCCAGTGCTCAGTAGCCACATGTAGTTAGTGGCTGCTGTATTGGACAGCACAGGTCTAGACGGAACCGGCATGAAGAACCAACTCGCCATGTCGGCAACTAAATGGACACTGAATATTAGAATTATGAATGGTTTTATTCTTACAAAAATATTTAGAAGATTGAAATTTTCAAAAATATGTTAACATTTTCAGACTTTAAATAATTTTGATTTAAAATATTGTGTTCATTAATTATAATTCATATTTTGACTTTAATATTAATAATTTTGTATATTTTAGAAAAAACTAACTTTGAAATTATATCTGCAAATTACCTTTTTTTGGATTTGCTCTTAATTTTGATGAAAATATATTCTAAGTTTGTACACTTTCAATATAATTACATTTTACTTTTTAATCCCTAGATTATTGAAAATGAGTGTAAGTCAAGATTTTGGTAGAAAAAGAATACTTAAGAGGAACTCATGAAAGGAAAAAAACACTGAAAGGAAAAAAGAAGCAAAAAATCTTCAAAGAAATGGTCTTCTTGCATTTTTAAAAACAAAACAGTAAAAGTAAGCAGTCTCCTTCCAGGATGACTCACATAAAATTCACAAACAGGATATTACAAATTACTTGTTCAGTGAAGATTTAATTATTTATCACAACAGTGAAAATTGGTGAGAATATTACTCTTGCCAAATCCACAACTTGAACAGTTCAGATGAAATCTCTGCAACTTCATGTTCTTTAGTAAAGGAAGATTTCATTGCGAGTCACAAGGAATCACACACGCAGTTACTAGAATTGGGGGAAAGACTGAATAAACAGCAAATGATAATACCAGAAAAAGACAAAGCTGGAAAACATCGATGTACTGTTCTTGAAAGAATAATATAATATTTCCGATGGTTGGGCAAGCCTAATGATGCTTTTCATGGCACTACCAACACAATGTTTACAAAAAACAATGGAAAATTTCTAGGTTTAGTAAAAAGTATTTCAAAATTTGGTAAAATGCCGAACATGTAATTAGGACAAAAAATATTGAAGCTAATGACCACTATCTAGGATAGAGAATTCAAACAGATTAATTTAATGGATAATAAAGCGAGAGATGAAATCATATATAAAATTCTTTTAAAAAAATACTCAGTTCAGCTAGAATGTACCATGGTCAGAAGGCATGTTGAAAAACTAACATTTAAAAGACTGTCGAAGGCAAGCCTGTGATAATGGAGCTAACGTGGTTGGTAAATAAAAGGCATACAAGCACGAAGTTTGGCCAAGAATCCAGAAGTGTTCTGTGTGATGAACAGCTCACAGTTTGAATTTGTTTCTAGGACACAGGCCCTCCGCTGTGCCAACAGTGATGATGTTGTGGGACAGTAGAGGATCCGGTACACGATTTTCTAGATACGCCCAAGTATGGAACAGCTTGATTAAACTCATACCGGACCTTATAACAAATCTCAGACCTGTGGTGGGAGTACCAACTAAATGCTGTTCAAGTACTTAAATTGAATTTAGATACAAAGAGTTAAGCAAAACCACAGAATATCCTCAAAGAGCAGTCATGGGCTTTAACAGGAAGTGAAAGTAATTTTGAATTTGCGCTATCTGCAGTAATGTAGTATGAACTGTTAATTTCTGTTGATAAGCTTAACAAAAGCTTTGAAAAAGTGTGTTTGGCTATTTCACTTTTTAAAGGATTAATATTCTTTTTTTTTTTGTGAGGAAGATCAGCCCTGAGCTAATATGCATGCTAATCCTCCTCTATTTGCTGAGGAAGACGGCTCTGCGCTAACATCTATTGCCAATCCTCCTCCTTTTTTTCTCCCAAAGCCCCAGTAGATAGTTGTATGTCATAGTTGCATCCTTCTAGTTGCTGTATGTGGGACGCAGCCTCAGCATGGCTGGAGAAGTGGTGCGTCGGTGCGTGCCCGGGGTCCGAACACGGGCTGCCAGTAGTGGAGTGCGCGCACTTAACCACTAAGCCATGGGGCAGGCCCAGATTAATATTCTTTTTAAAGTTTAGAAAAACAAAAGCAAAAATGCATGTGAAATACACAAGAAAAATGACATTCCAGTAAAATATAAGGAAATTGAAACAAGAAAACAAATATTTGCCTAATCTGAAGGAGAAGATTCATGTACAAATAATTACGAAACCAATTTCTGGTAGAGGCTGTTTTTCTCTTCATTATAAATCAAAGCATAGTGCCGTTTGAAGAGAGATTTGAACAAAATCCAACAAGTGCTATTTTCAGTTTTCTTTATAATATACCAGCATTGAAATTTGAAAGGAGAACCTAAGATATTCTGCATGGATCTAAATACTGCTTAAGAGATGATGAAAGTGACTATAATAAGCAATTGTGACTTACATAATCAAATTAAAATAATTAGTAATATCATCTAAGGTAATTTATCATAGTAATTAAATTGTCATCATTGGTAGTTTGTCAGCTTTCAGTCATATGAACACTATAGTACGTTTATCACACTAAGAGGATAGAACATATTTATAACTTCTCAATATAAAACATTTGGTGTGTGGGTCTCCATTTTTAACCCTTTGGAAATGTTAGGGGTGGACCCCTTTCCTTATCTGACACACGAGAAGGATGTCGTTATCACTTTAATTTGCTTTTCCCTGACTACTAACAAGTTTGAGCATTTTCCATTTATGGCCCATTGCTTTCTATGAATTTGCCTATTTTTGTCCTATGATCATTTTTTCTCTTTAGTTGTTTCATTCCCTGTCAGTCCTAAAGCTATCTTCTCTGTTAAGAAATTTTTCGAAATCTGTTGTTTTTAGTCTTGCTTGTGGTATTTTTGCCATATAAAAGTTTTAATTTTTTTAAATCAAATACATAGCCTACCTCTTCTTGTAGAGTTTGTAAGACCAGAAACTTAGAAGGTAGCCCCCACCCTGAGACATATAGTCACCTACATTTTCTTGAAGAATTTTGTTCTATGTTTTATAATTAGGTCGTTAGCTATTGGGAGTTGATTTTTGTGTATGATGGAAGATAGGGTTCCTGTTCCTTCTAAACAGAATGCCAGATTTCTCTTTCTAGCCCCTTGAATGCCAGGCTACCTCTAGCTGCGATTCAGTTTCTCTGTGTGATTGCCTGAAAGGTACCTCAGGCTTCTGTCCCAAACTGAACTCTTTCTCCACCTGTTCCCCTCCACGCACACCAAGAACAAAACAAAAATCTGTTCCTAGTAGTCTTCTGCATTTCAGTAAATGGTCCTTGCATCCTTTCAGTTCCTGAGGTCAGAAGCCTTAGAGTTGTTCGTGATTTCTCTCTCTCACATCCAGTCCACCTGCAAATTCTGTCAACTTGACCTTCAAAATGTCCCAAGTCCAGCCTACTTCTCACCCTCTCCACTGGGTCCACCCTAACACAAACCACCGTCTCTTCAAGCCTCGTAACATCTCTATCTCCACTGTTGTCTCCTTCAGTCAACACAATAGTGAGAATAATTATCTTACGATAAATTTTTTGTAGAAGTACAGCATATATGCAGAAATGCATAAATCATGTGTGTACTCCTTGATGAGTTTTCACAGTGGACACACCCATGTAATCAG
Organism: Ceratotherium simum simum; assembly: GCF_057802395.1. Taxonomy (NCBI): domain Eukaryota; kingdom Metazoa; phylum Chordata; class Mammalia; order Perissodactyla; family Rhinocerotidae; genus Ceratotherium; species Ceratotherium simum. The sequence continues at coordinate 10,991,959 of NC_141933.1, forward strand.
CACCCAGATCAAGAAATAGAACATTGCCAGAAGCTGCCCGTCATGCCCCCTTCCATTCACTAGCCTCCCCCCAAGTAACCACTTACCTGACTGCTAACACCGTGGATTGGTGTTGCCTGTTTGTTAACTTGATTTAAATGGAATCATAGTCTGTGCTTTTTTGGGGTCCCTTTTCTCATCATTATATTTCTGAGATTCATCCGTTTGTTGCACATAGCAATGGTTCATTCTCATTGCACTGTATCCCATTTCATGAATATCTTGCAATTTATTTACTCAACCTTTGGTGAACATTTGTGTTATTTTTAGTTTGCTGTTATTTACCAATAGTACTGCTGTGAACATTTTTGGGTGAACATATCTCCATGTTTCTGTTAGAAGGAACTGGAACTTAAGAACAGAAACTGGAATTTAATTTTGAGAATGAAAGGGACATTATTAATTAAGCCAGGACAACAGGCATAAATCAGGACTGTCCTGGGTAACCAGGATGGATGGTCACCCACCTGTCAGAGCCTTCTAGCAGTGATCTGGCTGCTCACTGCCCATCTGACCCTCCTACACTCTCCCTCGCCTTATTTCTCCACCCACGGTGGCCTTCTTGAAATTCCATGAACTTGGCAAGCATGTTCCTGCTTTGGGAACATTCTTCCCTGGCAGTCGGCATGGCTTGCCCCTCACTTCCTTCAGAGAGGCCCTATATAAAACAGCACCTCCCCACCATGACTCTCCCCATAATCTGCTGTAGTCTTTTAGTTTTTATTGCTATTTGATTAAACCTGAAATTTTTATTGCCCTGTTATCCTCTGCCCCAAATGCAAGCTGCACAGGAGAAGGGACTTTGTCCATTGAGTTCACTGCTGTGTCCCTGCACTTACAACGGTGCCTGGAATATAGCTCATTATAGAATCCAGGTTGGGGGTATATGACTGTTAGTGTACAATTTCTTCTACTTTTTCACTTGAAAATTTATAATAAAATGTTACAGAAAAAATGAACATTTCATCTTTACAGCAAGCCCCGTGAAACAGTCAAAGGGGGGGTCTGTGGACAGGCAGCATCGGCGTCTCCTGGGAGGTTGTCAGGAATGCAGGGTCTTGGGTCCCACCCTGTACCTACCGACTCAGGACCTCTGGGGGAGGCCGGGGAGCCAGGGGGTTCTCATGCACACTCAAGGTTGAGGTGTGCTCAATTATTTTCTCACCATTTTATAGACGGGGAAAGTGAGACAGAGAATAAAACTTGAGTCAGTTACACAGCTGGAAAATGATGGTGCTGGGAATGGATGTACTCTTGAAGTCGGGGCCTGACAGAGTGTCTAGCAATCTCACTGACGTGGAGTAGAAAGCAAACAGACTTGCTTTGCCATTTCTGTGAGTCGGGAATGTTGGAATCAAAATGTGTCCCATTTTCCATTAACATACAATGTGGGAATTTGAGTGGTGTTAAGCTACATTGTTATCTGTGGGAGTGTTTCTTATCTCTGTTTATTTTTGCCAGAAACTTGGGAACTGTGGGTGCTGTGGCCTTGGACTGCAAAGGAGACGTGGCTTATGCAACCTCTACAGGGGGCATCGTTAATAAAATGGCTGGCCGAGTAGGGGACACACCATGTATAGGTGGGCTTCATGGATGACTACTGCCCCCTCTTCCTTCCCCCGCCCTCAAGTTCTCATCCTCTGTTCTCCGCCCCCTCTCCTTTTCTTTCTTCATTTCCCTCCTCCTCTTGGTGGCAGCTTCAGAATTTCTGGGAGTGGCAATTGGGCTGGAAGGAGTTGTTCAGGGCTCTCCTTTGAGAGGGCATTTGTAGTTGGCTCTCTGTTTCTCCTAGATTGCATGTCTTTGGGATGGCCTGGGAGGGAGATGGAGATGGGGAATGCTAAAATCACCCCCACACTACCCCATAGTGCCCCTTTCTTCTCTCTAGTCCCTGTGTCAGCATCTGCAGACTTATTCCCAAAGGACTAAGTAAGTACGCAAAACCTCTTCCCAGGCCTGAGCTCAAATTAATGAACGAAGAAAACTGAGAATTTAAATTGCAGTTTTTATATTTGAGTGCCATGAAAGTGACATACTGATATTATAGAGATATTACAGATCGCAGTGTTCTTTGCATTAACATTGAAGCACATTATCTAATTCCCAGGAGTGGGTGAGTGGGGGGTGTATGTGTTCCACCCTGTGCCGGCTGGGTAGATATGCTTTGGGGCAAAGGAAGAGCTGTCCTGCTGTAGTTGCTGCATGAAAGGTCAGGCCTCCCACCCCCGAGGTTCCCTTCATCCTGATTGCAGGGTAGTCACATGGCGCTTACTGGTCCCCCTGTGCATTGCAAGTGATGGCTGCTAATCTCATCTTCATCTACACTTTGGCACTCTTTGGGATTTAATAGGGATGTAGCATTAGATTGTGGTATGTGTTTGAATTTCTTGACTGTTGATGCTCAGTTAGAACCAGTCACCTTCTTTGAGCAGGATCTGGAGGTTATGCTGACAATGACATTGGAGCCATTTCAACGACGGGGCATGGGGAAAGCATCATGAAGGTGAATCTGGCCAGACTTGCTCTCTTCCACGTAGAACAAGGTACGTAGAAGAAGTTCATACGGTCTGAAGATGTGTAAAGAGAAGCTGTTTGTAAATAGATGGAGAAGTATATGAAGCCCTTTCTTGTTTGCTGTAGATGTTGCTTTCAGGTTAACACTATTTTCAGGTTAACACTGTTCTGACTCCTTCCCATCTTCTGTTAGGATCTGGAAAGAAGAGCATTTACAATACCGTTTGTCAGCCCACCAACTGGGAGAAGATATTTGCAAATCATATATCTGATAAGGGGTTAATATCCAAAATATATGAAGAACTCATACAACTCAACAACAAAAAAACAACAATCCAATCAACAAATGGGCAGAGGATGCAAATAGAATACCGTTTGTCTTGTGTGTCTTGGGAGAAGGATCAGTAGAGAAGCTGTGAGCCTGGGTCTGGGAGACAGGGCAGCTCTGCTCAGGCTGGTGTTAGGGCTCCATCTCAGTGCAAGGAGGGCCTGTTATGCTGAACTTCCTTCTTTGAAGCATTCAAACAGAAATTATTTACCATGATCTTTATTATTCACTTTGGTTTTTCATACTGCAAATGGTTTTCCCATCAGATTCCTTTCAATAACGTGTTGTTTCTCCCCCTTTCCTTGTTTTCAGGAAAGACATTAGAAGAGGCTGCTGACATTTCCTTGGGTTATATGAAGTCAAGGCTCAAAGGTTTAGGGGGCGTCATCTTAGTCAGCAAAGCAGGAGACTGGGCAGTAAAGTGGACTTCTGCATCCATGCCCTGGGCGGCTGTCAAGGATGGCAAGCTGCACTGCGGAATTGATCTTGATGACACCTGTATCACTGACCTGCCCTAAGCCCCTGGAAGATTGTATTCTAGATGCTAGCTTGGAGGTAAAGTACAGTTGCCTGGTGCGGAGACTTAGCTTAATCAATTAGATCTAGAAATGGAAAAATTCTGCAGTCTGTCACTCCTTTTGTTGCCTTGATCAATAAGTATATGTGGAAGATAAACAAACGCATGGATAAGGAGAATAGATTAGTGGTTGCCGGAGGAGAAGGGGGTGGGGGGAGGGCGAAAGGGGTAAAGGGGCGCATATGTATGGTGATGGATAAATACTGGACTGTTGGTGGTGAACATGATGCAGTTTATACAGAAACTGAAATATAATGATGTACTCCTGAAATTTACATAATGTAAGCCAATATGACCCCAATAAAATAAAATTAAACAAAAATAAGTATCTGAGTGTTTGGTTGAGGGGCGGATTCTGAACTGATGAGGGAAATGCCTGTATTAAGGTCAAAGTAAGACTAGTGAGGGTGACAAACCCTGCTGAGCCTTCCTCGTGAACAGTCCCCTTATCTTAGGTTAGGAAGAAGAAACAACCTGATGCTAACACGACAGGAATGGCCTCAGTGCGGGGAGCCTTTGGAAGTGGGAGACCCACAGCGGCGACAGAAGCTGCAGCCTGAAAGCCGTGGGGGATCCGGAGGAGACCGACTGCCCGGGCTCTCTTGGTTGAGACTTCCCCCCAGGACCAGGGAAGGGGCAAGGAGGAGGGAAGGGCCTGGTGGAGGTCTGTACAAGTGAGACAGGAGCAGCCCCAGAGCTAATAGAGAAGTCCAGGTGAACCGCAGTGCGTCGCAGAGTTCATTTAGAGTCAGACATCAGGTGAAAGAATCTGTGAGAGGGTAAACGGACTTTTCTAAGGAAGTTCAGATCTTCTCTGACTTACTAACATGGACATGTTTACAGACACTTTAAAAGGACCCTCTGGTAACCTGTAGCTCCCTAGACTGGAGATGAAGGGCCACAGTGGAGACTCTGTGGCACCTCTTCAAGTCTGAGGGTTTTCCTGGGCTCACACATGAGTTGGCCAACCTACTGTCTTCCCACCAGCCGGGACAGCTGACCGGAGCCTCCACCTGCCACGGGGCCTCTGGGTCATCATAGTGAGCAACGGGGCTCACGACTCCTGTGACAGGGCTGGAAGATCCATGTAGAGATGACACCGTGACTTAATAAGTTCTCATACTGTCCAGTGCTGTGGGGTCCTTCCCACAACTGAATCAGGTCTGTCTACAGTGTGGTCAGCCGTGACATTTGGGGACTGTCTTGACCTCTTGGGCTCTACACTGCAGCCTAGAGGCTCTGCCGGCACACTGTGACCCCTGGGTCTTGGGCCCTGGGCTGGGAGGTTGCAGAGTTGGTCTAGCTGGCCACCACCCTGCCTGTCCCTCCCCACACTCCCCGTGGTTTGAGTGGTTAAGGTGAGGAACGCATGTGGATTCATTCACTCTTTGGGGTTGAGGGCTGGGTGAGCTGAGCGTAGATGGTGGTGCTGTGGGAGAGGGTGCAGGCTCCAAGCAGACTCGGGCAGAGCCGGGAGCCTGGCCTGCTTTCCTGGACGTCCCCTGGCCTGGCATTAACTCTTGGCTTTTTCCTTGTCTCACTCTTCCACAGTGCAGCTTCGTTGTGAGTAAAGCCTTTTCCTGTCCCGGTAACCCAGCTCCACCTAGCACTTCCCTGCTGTCGCCCTGTCCCTGCAAAACTGACACCTGTAGAAGCACTAACCTCGTCAGCAGGAGTGTTAAGGGGGATGGGAGGTGAGAGGTGAGCCAGGGGCACTGAGTGGCTGGCTGGAGGCGTCCAGAAGTCCTGGAGCCGGGCCTCCTCCCTCTGCAGAGCCAGCCCTCTCTGCCCTTGACTCTGCTCCTAAGAGGATGAGTCGCAGAGCCTCCCTGAGGCAGGAGGAAGCCAAGCAAAGAGGCTATGACCTACAGCTGGTCACCAGGGCCACAGTGTGAGGTGTTCCCCACAGCCACCTCCCTCCCTGCTCCCCAGGATCGGGCTCCCCCTCAGGGTCTGAGGCTGCAAAGAGAACAGACAAGTTGTCTCCATTCCCCAGAGCCACTGAGATTTATTGTGTCACAGACCTGAGCTCCTGCCTTGAGCGGGCGGAGCAATGGGGGAAACCGTGGGTGAAGGCTGAGTCTTGCCGGGTGGTGGTGGAACTGTCAATGGCGGCCTCTGGAAAGAAGGCCACAGAAGCTGTTCTCTTCTCAGATACCTCAGAGCTGAGCTGGGCCACCAGCCGTGAGCAAGGAGCCCCGGAGAGCTGGGGTCTCCAGGGTTCTAAGGCTGCAGCCCCTTCATTCCTTTGGTCCCCGTTGCCGCTTTGAAGGGCCTCCTTCTAGGAGGGCTTCTGTATCCAGTCTAGGGCCTGAGTAGCACTGCCACGGGGCTTGGCAGGTCAAGGGGTTCCCAGCAGCCAGACAGGTGGACCCTGAACTTGTCTCTCCTGCAAGGAGGCTGGTCCCCTCGGGGTGGATGAGGTGACGGCATGCCTTCCAATATGCCAGCAAGCAGGCTGTGTGGCTTTACGTGCCTGTTTTCGTGCCAGGTCCCTGCTAGGCAACTGGGCCTGCAGCAAAGAAGCAGACTCCGATTTGTTCCTCCTACAGAGAACTCCCATGCCCCACCCGGACTGATAGGAGCCTTGCAGGGCTCATGGGGATGACCGAGAGGTCCAGCAAGCTGCCCTTTCCTGCGTGGGGAGTCCACGCCCTTGTACGGGGTCTGAGCTGAGCTTCGAGCTGGGGAGGCCTGATCTGGTGCAGGAGCTGCTTTGATGAGTGGGGCTGGCGTAGGGGAAGGGAGAGCATACACACAGGGTCTCTAACACCCATGCTGGCTGTGGGGTCCCAGGAGGAGCAGCAGCGCCTGGCTGAGCAGCGGCTGCAGGAGGAGCGGGAGAAGAAAGCCAAGGAGGCGGCGGCGGCGGCCAGCAAAAGCCTGAACGTGACCGTGGACGTGCAGGTGAGACCCAGGCACCAGAGCGGAGGGGGCCCCCCAGCGCTGATTGTTCTCCTCCCAGTAGCTGGAGGCACAGGGTATATATATGTGTATATGTGTTTGTGTGTATAGGACCATATATATTACAAGAAAAGGAAGGGTTCAGTTGGTCCAATTGTTTTTACTATTTTTGATATGTATATTCTTTCTTATTCTAAAAGAATTTGTTGTAAAAAACAAACCCAAAACTTTACGAAAGAGTATAAAGTAATAGAAAGGTACCCTCAGAGGAAAACTCTAAATCCGGTGTATAGCTTTCTATATTTTTACACACGTAAACGTTTTATACACACACACACATAGTTTTAAATGGGCACAGACTCTACGTACTGTCTTTGTCTGTTCGGGCCGCTATGACAAACTACCACAGACTGGGTGGCTTAAACAACACTTATTTTCTCACAGTCTGGAGTCTGGGAAGTCCAAGATCAAGGCGCCAGCAGATTCAGTGCCTGTCGAGAGCCATCTTCCAGATTCCATAGATGTCCGTGTGTTCTCACGTGTTGGAACAGGAGAGGGAGCTCCCTGGGGTCTCTTTTCTGAGGGCACTAGTCCCATTCATGAGGGCTCCGCCCCCGTGACCTAAGCACCTCCCGAAGGCCTCACCTCCACATTTTGGCGGGATACAAACATTTATATACCATAACGCATACCATTTGGCAGCTTGGTTTTTTTCCTCCCTTTTTTTGCTTTCATTTAGTATATGGTAGACATCTGTGTGTCTCAGCACTTGTAGATCTCTATTTTTGACTGCTGTGTACAGTTACTTGTACCAGAAGTTCTTTAACCAGTCCCTGTCGACAAGCATTTGGACTATTTCCAGTTTAATGCTGTTACAGAGTGTAGGACAGTCTTGTGTTGCTTAACGACAGGATGTGTTCTGAGAAATGGTCGTTTGGCGATTTTGTTGTTGTGTGAACGTCATAGAGTTTACTTACACGTGCTTAGATGGTACAGCCTGCTACACACGTAGGCTGTATGGTACTGATCTTATGAGACCACCATCACATGTGTGGTCCGTTGTTGACCGAAACATGGTTACGTGGTGCGTGAGTGTGAGGAAGGGTTTTCACTGCACCGTAGATTAAGATGTTGAAAGCTTGGAAGTGAGCTGAAGGTTCATCTATAACAGATGTTTAAATTACAATCGTGGAGTACCCAGAACCCTTGAGCTGTTCAAAGGAGACACTGATACACTGACCTGGAGGAATGTTTGCAGCATACTTTACCATGAGAAGGGAAGATACAGAGTCGTGTATGTGGTGTGACTTTTTTACATTAAAAAGTGACCTATGGGGGCCAGCCCGGTGGCGCAAGCGGTTAAGTGCGCACGTTCCGCTGCGGCGGCCCGGGGTTTGCCGGTTCGGATCCCGGGTGCGCACCGACGCACCGCTTGTTAAGCCATGCTGTGGTGGCGTCCCATATAAAAAGTAGAGGAAGATGGGCATGGATGTTAGCCCAGGGCCAGTCTTCCTCAGCAAAAAAGAGGAGGATTGGCATTGGATGTTAGCTCAGGGCTGGTCCTCCTCACAAAAAAAAAAAAAAAGTGACCTATGAACTATTTTATTTTTCCCGTGAAATGAGGGAGGTGACCAGAGCCCCAGCACTCTTCAGTGGTAAGAGGTGAGGAGTGCAGGAGAGGGGGAGCTGACGGCCATGTTTGTGTTTTCCAGTCTCCAGCTTGTACCTCGTATCAAATGACTCCACAAGGGCACAGGGCGCCCCCCAAGATCAACCCAGATAACTACAGGATGGATCTGAACAGCGATGACTCCACTGATGATGAGGCTCATCCCTGGAAGCCCATCCCTACCTGGGCCAGAGGTAAACAGGGCCCAGAGCCCTCCAGAAGACTTGGGTCCTCACCTTTGATTTCTTGGGTCCTGGAGGGAGTGGCCCAGTCGCTGCAGGTGTCGGGAGGCTGTGGTACCTGTGGGCTGTCAGCTTGACGTGCTGGCCCAACAAGGCTGCATTGTGCCTTGGATGTGCCCAGGGATGTTTGGGCACCCAGTGGCCAGGGGGCTCATCTGAGGACCAGGTCTATGAGGTTGGGCGCCTTTGTTCTCAACAAACGTATTCAATTGCGGCTGGCCGCGGGCAGGCGTGGTGCTGGGTGTTCTGGCTCAGGCTCTGGGCCCCTCCTTGGAGTCCCGCCCAACAGGCCAGATGAGACTCGGACCCAAAACGCCCTGGGGTGGGAATAGAGCTAAGAGTGGTAATGGGGTTCAGGCAGCTGGGAGAGCTGGAGCTGGGGGTTCCAGCCAGTGGGGAAGGCAGGAAAGCCCTGAGGCCTGGGTGGGGGCTCTTGAGCAGGATTTGACCCTGGGGTCTACGGACCCCAGCATTTAAACAGGGTGAGCGTGACCGTGCTGCCTAAGGCCTGGGTGCAAAGCCTGCCCGAGCAGGGGCCAGTGCACGCAGTGGGTGCTTCACAGAGTTTGCTGAGACAGGGGTCAGGGTGGGGTGCAGGCTCACTCCCCAGAGGGAAGGCCCAGAACCCCACAGGGGCTCACCTCTCCACAGAAGACAACTTGCTCTTGTGAGTTTCTCCTCATTTGAACCCACAGTAACCGGAATCTGACTTAGTCTCCTTAACTACCTGCATCAAGTCATTTGGGAGGTGGCAGCAGGCAGAGGTCAGCATGGCCAGGGAGCCAGACGGCCGGCAAGCCACCTTAATTGTGGTTGACCTTCGCCAGCTTACTTAAACTCTCTCTGTTGTCTCATCTGTGAAATGGGGTGACAATAGGACCCAGCTGAGAAGGGTCATTGAGGATGAAGTGAGTTAGTGTAGGAACGCCTGGTGCAGAGTGAGCGCTGTGTGCACGTTCTGCCTCCTGATCCCTGAGGGTCCTCCTCAGCCTCGTCGGCCAGGCTGTGCCCCACCCACAGCCTCAGCCCAGAGGCCGCCTCAGCCTGCACCCTGCCCCGTGGGGGCTGTGGGCTGAGGAGATAAACAGCTGACCGAGCAGTTGAGGCCAACCTCATCAGTTGAGTTCTGGCGCTAGACTTGTCTTCACACCCCGGCTCTGCCGTTACTAGTGTGTGCCTTTGGGCAAATCTCAGCGCTTATAAAACGGGGAGAATAAAGGACCTGCCTCCCGGGTGGTTGAGGTCGTGCAGCGAGGGCTCAGCCGAGTGCCTGGCCCATGTGAGCTCCTGAGGACCTGTGTTCAGGCTAGGCTGCCAGAGGATGGCAGTAGGACTGGGCAGTAAGAGCATTGTCAGTGTTTGGTGCTGGGGTGGGAGGAGGAGGGCTCTGAGAGGAGCTGATGTGGCAGGAGGTGGGGCATGCTGGGGTGGAGAGGGTGACAAGGGCTCTGTGGGTGGGGTGGGGTCTGGGGAGGCTCATGAAGAGCCCCAAGGCAGTGACCCCGCCCTCCGTGTTCCCCTGCAGGCACCCAGCTCAGCCAGGCCATCATCCACCAGTACTACAACCCCCCGAACCTTCTCGAGCTCTTTGGAACCATTCTCCCGCTGGACTTGGAAGACATCTTCAAGAAGAGCAAGCCCCGCTACCACAAGCGCACAAGCTCTACCGTCTGGAACTCGCCACCCCTGCAGGGCACCAGGGTCCCCAGCAGCCTGGCCTACAGCCTGAAGAAGCACTGAGGCTGGCCCACCAGCCTTCTCGGCAGTCTCAGCCCGTCTGTGTCTGTCTGTCCGTCTCTCTGTTGGTCTGGTGCCCTCCTGCCTGGTCTTCTATTGCCAAGGGTTTGGTCATGTGTATAAATGTCCTCTGTGTGCTGCAGTGGAAAGTGGCCCAGGCCTGTTCGGAGGCTGCATTTGGTGGGGGTTTGTGGGAGAACCAGGCCCAGCCCCGCCTGGCCCGCAGGCAGCACTCTGTAAATAGATGGTTATAATTCAGCTGAATTTTAGCCTCTAGTGTTTGAGAGGTAGATTAATAAAGTCTATTCCTTCAAACCTGCTGTGGGTATCGTGAAGACTAGGGGCCTCAGCAGATGCTCCGGACCCTGGCCCTGCAGCCATGTGTCTCGGGCCCCTGCATGGGCTGGAGGACCAAGGCACTGTTCCTCCTCCTGGGTGTGCTCCAAGGTCACCTGAGTCCCACCCCCAGAGATCTGATGCAGTGGGTGATTCTGATGCCTGAGAAGCACTTCAGTTCCTTTCACGATGGGGCAGGTGAAGATACTTCCTTTTCTCTGGGGAGCTCCCTGTTTGTAAAGGGGCGCTTGTTTACTGGGAAAGACCTGGGATTGAAGTCAGGAGGCCTGGGCTCTTGGCACAGCTCTGCCACTTAAGACAGTCCCTCAGCTCCTCTGCGCCTCAGGCTCCACCCTTGCTGCAGGGACCGTGAAAGGACTTGAGAATGAGATGTGTTGACGTGGGAGGTCTGATTAGAAAGCGAATGTCTCTTGAAACTGCCTTGGGGCCAGTGCTTGAAGCAGTCGAGATGTTTCTCCATCAAAACCAGGCAGCTGCTAAAGAAATGCTTAGTGCCAGTGGAAGCTGGCCCTGGTCCTGCCCGCTAGCTGCCAGCTGTGGTCCAAATGTGCGACGGCTGGCTCCTTATCTGCTGCTCCAGCCCCTGGAACAGGGGTTGGCAAACTAGGGCCTGTGGACCAAATCAAACTGCAGTCAGTATTTTGTCAAATTTTATTGGAACCCACCCAATAGAAACAAATGCCTGTTGTCTCTAGCTGCTCTGCTGGGGGCAGAGCTGAGAAGTTGCAACAGAGGCCTTATGGCCCACCACGCTGAAAATACTTATTATGGCCCTTTACAGAAGGTTTGCTGACCCCTGCTTTAGGACAAAATAAAGGCTAAATATAAGAGGGCTTTAAAAAATGGGGAAATAGTGACACACACAATAGGTTGAAATCTAGAGGATTCCACCCATGCAAAGAAAAACATTTTATACAGTTCATTCTAATATGGTGCACAATTCAAATTTATTCTGTATGTTCTCTGACTAGAAACTGTTGAGTCAACTGGTGTCTTTGCCTAAAGCCACAATGTCAAAATATTACTTCTTGTAAGCATATTAATATAGTGTGAGAAAAAGTTGTTATTCAGCATAAAAGTACAGTTGCTCTGCATCTTTGTCAGCACTTGGTATTGTCAGCATTTCTAATTTTAGCCATTCTAATAGATGTGTAGTGAAACCTCATGATTTTAATTTTCGTTTCCCGAATGGCTGGTGATGGTGAACATCTTTGTGTGTACTCATTTGCCATCTGTGTATCTTTGGTGAAGTGTCTGTTCAAATCTTTTGTTTATTTTTAAATTGGGTTGTTTGTTTTCTTACTGTTGAGCTTAAGAATCTGTATGTATGATGGACACAAATCTGTTGTCAGATACGTCCTTTGCAGTGTGTTCTCCTTGTCTACAGCTTGTCTCTTCATTCACTTGAGTGTTTTTCATAGAGCAACATTTAAATTTTGGTGAAGTCCAATTTATCAGGTTTTTTTCTTTTATGGATTATGCTTTTTGGTGTCATGTCTAAGAGATCTTTGTCTAGCCCCAGGTCTCAAAGATTTTTCTCCTATATTTTCTTCTAAATGTTTTACAGTTTTACATATTATATTTACATATTATATTTAGATTTATGATCTATTTTGAGTTAATTGCTTTTAAAGTGTGAGGTTTACATTTTTTGTTTATTTGGTTTTGGGGGCATATGGATGGATGTCCAGTTGTTCCAGGACCATTTGCACAATCAGAAATCGAAATCAAAAAACAGTGCAATTTACAATAATGTCCAAAATTATAAAAGTCTTAGGAGTAAGTTTGACAAAAGATGTGAAGGATCTGTGCAGTAAAACCTATAAAACATTGCTGAGAGAAATTAAGTTAATGAAGACCTAACTGGGATATGTTCAGTGTTCATGGAGTAGAAACTCAATATTCTTAAGATGTCCATTTCCTCCAAACTGGTCTGTAGATACATTACAATTGCAACCAAAGTCCAAAAAGACTTGTTTTGGTAGAAGTTTATGAAAAACCTGGTTTCAAAATATAACTGCAAAGGACCTACTATAGCCAAAACAACTTTGAAAAATAAGAACAAATTTGGAGCGGCTATGCTACACAACTTCAAGCCTTATTACAAAGCTACAGAAGCCAGGATAGTATGGTATTGGTGTAAAGACAGACAGATAGATCTGTGGAACTATATAGAGTCTGGAAAAGGACTACATATATATAGTCACTAGGTTTTTGACAAAAGTGGAAAGGCAATTTCGTATAGGAAGGATAATTTTTTCAATAAATCGTCTTGGAACAATTGGATATATTAAAAAATCTCTGATCCTTCCTCACACCATATATCAGATTAATTCATGATGGATCATAGGCCTAAATGTAAAAGCTAAAAATATAAAACTTCTAGAAGAAAGTGAGACAAAATCTTAGCGTCTCTGTGTTTGGCACAGATTTCTTACACATGGCATGAAAAGTATGAACTATAAAAGAAAAAGTCAATCAGTTGGATTGGTATAAAAGAAAAAGTCAATCAAAATTTAAAACTTTTTGCTTTTTAAAAGTCACTGTAATTCAGCATCTTCTCCCTTTCCCCTCAGCCAAGAGTGGGATGGTACAGATAACCTATCTTACCATGTTCCCAGGAAGAGAACTGGGAATGATCCCCACCACCTGGTTGGAGTGAAGATGAATGAAACAGGTTCCTCTAGGCCCTCTCTTGCTTCGGTGTGACCCATCCATGAATGCCAACCCCACACCCTTGCCTACCTGACACTTTTCCTCTTGTCAGGCCCTTGTCAGCCTTACCTGCCCCATGAGGCTCTCCTGTCTCCCTCGGGTAGACTAAGGCACAGCTGCTTTCTGGATCCATCTGGGCTTGTGCTCCATCTGGGCTTGTGCCCAAGCCAGGAGCCATGGGCATCCCCTGCAGCTTAGTCTTCTGAGCAACAGTGAATGCTGGGTAAGCTCTGCTTGGGCAAGAGCCATGCAGCCTCTGCTCCTCTGGGCTTCCATGATGCAAGCGTTCCTCCAGAAGGTTTAGGAAAGAAGGAAGAGCAGGTGTGAGAAGGGAAGCCAGCTGTCACCTGTATTAAAAAGCTTTGCAAACTCTACCCAGATCTCAGGTCATTGTCCTGTCTGAGCCGCTTGGAGCTCAACTCTGAGGTTCCCTTGGGCATCTGTAGGACTGAATGGCAGCTCCTAGAACTATAGAATCTCAGCTCCTCGAGGCCTGAGGCACCAGCTTTGTGTTCCTTAGTGAGGAATACAACCTCATTTGCCCCCAACCAGCAAAGTACAAAATAACTTACATGGCCAACCCCAAACAAATCCCAACTTTCCAAAGCAATCTCCCCAGCGTGCTGGAAGGAGGATGGGAACTCATTTTCTTGTAATGGGGAGCTTTTAAACTGCTTTAAAATAGTCACACTTTCATTTCGTAGTTGCCTTGATTGCAATTTAATAAACCTGAAAAAGTGGACATGAAGGCTGACACTTTCATTCAGATTTAGTTGCCTAAATCCATGAACTTTTAATCTTATTTGCCCACAGGTGCGCGCACATACACACCTGCCTACGTTACTTTGTTCTTTAAATATTCCCCATTCCTCTGCTATTAAGATGTAGGAAAGTTGATCATATCACATTAATTTCAGGATAGCCATTCTGGGGCTACATGTCAAGGAAGAGGCGGCGATGACACAGGGGTGCTGTGATATTTCTTTGGATCTCTGTCTCTTGTCCCTGGAGGGATCGGTGGGGGTGGGGAATCCGTCCCAGAGCATCAGAGCAGGCAACTCGAGTGTATATGTGTCTTTGAATTGTGATTTGAGACTAACAGAGGCAGGGCCCTCTGAGGGCTCCTATCACGCTTGCCCCTGGGGTTCTGTGACAGAATAAGTACGGGATTACCTCCTCTGAGGCTCCTGTCACTGCTTCAACTCAGAAACCTCATGGAGGTGCTGGGAGCGGCAGAAAGGGCTGGAAGGGAGCAGTTGGCACTGCAGGAATGGCAGGGAAACACTCCAGCTTAGAAGGCTCCTGCCCCAGGGATCGTGTCCTGTTGGTATTTGCATTTTTGCAATCCCATTGGACTAAATTAATTGAGAGCAGCACTATGGCCACATGCATGCAAGAGAGATGGATAGATTTGAGACGATGCATGGAATTATAAGCTCAGAGAGTGGTGGTAGCTTCATCTGGTCAGCGTTTCATCAGAGATCCCCTCAAGGGCTAAAAAGGACTTGACTTAGTAGCCACTTGGGTAGCCTGGCTTCATCTAGGTGACCACCACATTCCCTGGAGGGACAACTTGTGTGGCCCTCAAATCTCTCCCTCTTACTCCAATGCCCCTTATTCTCCTCAGCCACCATGCCATCCCCTTCCATCCACAGCACCCAGCCCTAGCTGGGTCCACCTCTACAGCGTCCACCTCTGAAGGAGACCCCAGAGGGAAGGAGACTCACCATGAATGCAATTGCAGTGTTTTTATTGAGAGAAGCCAAGAAATGTAATGGTGAGGTGGGTCCAGATTAAGATGGTGGCACTCCCGGGAGTAGGAACGTGTTCCCACTCAGGGGACCTGAGGGGCTCAGGTGGGAAGAGCAATCTCTTTTATGCTACCATCCTCAGGACCAGATGCCTCTGGCCCTTCAACAGTTTTGCCTCATGTTTTGCTGAAACAGATTGAGAAGAGCGACTCAGGCAGAGAACACAACACAGCAGTAAACTCTCGTCAGGGCCAAGGACGTGGGGTTTGTCATCCAGACCCATCTAACTGCTTCCTGGGAAACAGTTTGGAATAGGGATAATTGTCAATTACAAGTCACCTACTGTGTGCGCAGCACTGTGCAAGCTGTTTGCCTTGGCTGTGTTCTTCAATCATATCTGCTCTCCAAGTTGGGGTGGTATTATTTTCATCTTCGTTTTAAGCTTATGGGAAGTGACTCCAAAAGTTGAAGTCACCTGCCCAAGGTCGTATAGAGTGTGCAATCAGGTAGGAATCCCTGACTCCAAAGGTGTTGCTCTAAGTCAACTCTGCTGCAATGCCTGTCCAGACATGAGGAACATCAGAGGATTCCCTCCATTGCCTCTTGTTGGCTGAAGGTATCCAGACTTTTCTAAAATCCCTGGGGACTATCCAGTCCTTGCCCTGATGGTACTGTGCCCCAGACTGCTGTGGCTCACCTAGAGTTTTCCGACTCCCCCTAGCTGCAGGGCATGGTATCTGGTATCACCGACGGAGCCGGACAGATGACAAATCCCAGAAGTGTGGACAATTGAAGTCTTCTATGGGTGAATTTTGACTCATGGGAAACTGGAAGTAAGAGGGAGCTGGGCAGATGAATTCTGCACCTTCCTCTCTCCCACTTTGGACTCCGAGGCATAGTTTCTCCTCACTGCCTATCTGGAGAAGTCCCAGTTGCCGAGCAAACTATGTCTCTTTGTGGCTCCCTGTGGAGTGGGAGCCAGTGCAGTAACTACCACTGCACATTTGCCTCACATCTTTCTTTGGCTCACTTCCCTTGTTCCAGGTTCTAGTGGTGAGGCGGGGGCAAGCAGGTATTCACGGCATGGTGTCCTGCGATTTGGCAGTGACAGGGAGTGGCAAAAGAAGCTATAGAATTTATCAGGGCCAAACACAGATTTATACTATTTTTGTTTTTTTCTAAGTGACTCCATGCAGCCGGGGACATTTCGGGGCTCCTGTAACTTTGGGTGTTGGGATCACCATTGGTCAGGGGAAGAACGTAACGGTCAGATTCTCACACCTAGCACCAGCTGCATGTTGATGATATACAGCGAAGTTGACAAGTTCCTCTTTGGTTCTCTAGACCAGTTCCCTTTGGGGTCATCCTCCCCAGCACTGAGCCCTGATTCAGTTGTTGCTGTGAGAAAGGAGAGCAGAGGGATACAGAGCGATGGGCTTACCACCATGTTGGCTACCGCTGCTTTCTGCTCAGCTGGAAGGGAATTCTGCCTCCTCTTTGAACATCTTCAGGAGCCACAAAATTATTGAGGAGGACTCAAAAGAACCAGTGGCAGCCAGGAAGTCAGCAAACGAGCTCTCAGAGAAAGCTCTGATATACTCATTCAACTTTTTGCACATAGAGGCTGGGGGAAAAGAGTTAGGCCCATTCATCATGATGGCAACAGGGCCATCATGCCTTGTCAAGGGAACAGTGCACACATAGTATGACCACACTTGTGCAGCAAGACACCAGTGTACAGATGCCTGTGTGTGGATGGATGGATGGGAAAAGACTCGACGTTATGTGTCCTACAAGTTAACATTGACTATATCTGGGTGACTTCCATTGTCTTCCATGGGCTGTTCTTTATTTTTCAAAATTTCTAAAGAATGGTATCTCCATGATGCAATGTCTTGCATAACCACTTTAATTTGTTCCTAAAAACCCTGCCCACTAAACGAAAAGCTGTTACATGAAAAACCATTTCTATACTTTTAAGGGGAAAACTTATGATGTGATTCGTTGCAACCCAACATTCCCAAATTATTTTCACAGATAGAAAAACACATCAATGGAACAATGAAAAGAAGTTTGTATACGTAATACATGACAGCTTGAAAGCAAAAATGCAGTTTGTACATACAGGTATTGCAATAAAGGTATGTTGTACTCAGTCTTGTTGTTGTTATTTCCACACAATTTCTTCACCAATTTCTCAGTCCTTTTGAGGCTGTCTACGAAAATCTCTGAAATACAAGAATTTAGTTAGGAAAGCTTAAGTGCTTATATGGTTTGCAAACCAGGGAGGTGTATCCTTCAGCAGCAAACCCAAAGTACCTCCAGGAGAACAAAGGAAGGAGGCTGTTATTATAGAAAAAGTTCCCTGCCAGGTTCCCACTCAGGTCCACTTATGCAAATGAGGGATGCAAGCCTGCTTAGTCCTGATTGGTTGATGCAGGTCACAGCTTTATGGGTTAGGTCCAGGTGGCTGTCAGGGACTTTTGTAAAATCAGGAGCTTTGGCAGAGTCAAAAGCTTACGAGTATGTTCTGTGGGTTTTCGGAGAACAGAGTATGTGATCGCGTCCTGGTCCCACCATGGCCACTTGACTCCATTTTCTTTTTAGGTCCTGGTTAGCCACACAGAGTCCATCTTGTTCTCAGGGGTCTTTTTTAAATTTCATTTTATTCCACAGGGCTCACACTTATCTTGTACTCAAGTGAGACAAAAATTATAGTACTTTAACCATGAAGGTATATATATCTACTTTTATATCTACTACTTCTATATCTGTATCTGTCTCTATCTCTATATCTGTATCAAAAATCATTAACAAGACAGTTGCTATCTGAAGTAAGTCTGTTTCTTTAGGACCATATCCCCGTTTACTGAGACATCTGAGGATTTTTGTGTGGTCTTCGATCCTTCTGGACAGAAGTCACAGATATTTTCCTGATGGCCACTGGTCACTGTGTCTGTGACATTAGGAGGCTGGTGGTCACTCCCCTCTCCTCTGTGGGAGTCTCTCTGGGAGGAAAGAGCCTGTGCTGGGGGACGGTGGCCAAGTGTGGAAGCTTGATGCAGATCTGAGGCTCAGAGCAGAGCTCATCCACACAGGAACGTGTCCACTGTGTGTGGGAGTTCCAGTGCTCTGAGGGCCCATCCTGCCTCAGCCTGGCCATCATCCTGCGGGATGACAATTCCTTCTTTGACCCCCAGGTTCCTCATCTGCTATGTTGCTGTGAGCACACCCATCCTGCCAACCTTATAGGGACACCAGGCCAGATGCTATATGCCAGAGGTTCCCAAACTCTGCTGCCTGGTGGTACCCCAGGTATTCTGATGTCATCAGTATGGGGTGCAGCCTGGGCATAGGAACTTGAAAATCTCCCCAGGGGATTCTAATTTGGGAGCCACTGATGTATGTAGAAGCAAGCATACTTTAATTATAAAGCATGACAAAAATCATCAAGAATAATATCATTAGTAGCTCCATTAACTAAAAACTTAAGATGCACCAAGCATTATGATGAGCACTTCATCGGCATTGTCCACGTTCATCCTCTCAAAGTCCTGCAGGGCAGTCGTCTCCATTTTACAGAGTAGGAAATAGAGGCTTAGGGACAAAAATCATACAGCACATAGATGGTGTACTCATCTTCCAGTTCAGTCTCTGTCCCCAAAGCCCAGGCACATGGTTACTATTTGGTCTTCCATGCCCCTCTATATCAATATTGGGGATTTCTTTTGTGTAACAGAGAAAGGCCTCATCAGGATGTCTCAAGAATTTGTTCGAGAGGTCAAATGGAGCTGTGAAGGTCAAAGTGACCTGTGTTCTGGCTGTGAGAGACATCTGACCGTAGAGGACACTCAGGAGAGGTGAAGAGTCTCAGTGCAAGGATCAGAAAAGCCAAGGTTACCTTCACGGCTGAGCTAGCAGTGGACAATGTTTAAAGGCCAGCGGAAACTCTGGTGCCCGCTGCTTATATCCTGGCACCCCTCCTGCCCTGATCTCACCTGACACATCTCTCCCTGGGCTCCTGCTGGGAGCCTGGGCATGTCCTGGGGACAGGGAGCACAAAGGCAAGTTCCAGGGTGACAGGGAGTACTCTGTCCTGCCGCCGGTTTCAGTGGGGATACAAAGGTGGGACTGGCCAGTCCTACCCTCCATCAAGGCAAGCTCTGGGAGCTACTTGAGCGGAGGCTTGAAGAATGCATGGAGGTTCGTCAGGTAGGCGAGGTGGGGAGCAGCATGTGTGTTCACATGGTCTCCAACCTGCATTGTGAGCTGGAGGAATGGCTGCTAAACCTGCTTAGGTGAAGGATATGGGAATGGTTCTTTGCCCCTCAAGGAACTTCAGTGGGCTTGATCTGTAGAATGGGGATAAGAATTGAGCCCTCACAGTGAGAATTAAGTGAGATCTCAAGTCACCATGCTTCATACAGAGGTCGGCATTGAGGAGTCTGCTCGTTAAATGCTTATGGATCTGTAACTGTGATGATCTGAGGAGCAGGGCCTCTGGCTTTCTGGGTGTGGGCACCTCCAGGTTCTCAGAAGGACTGTCTTTTCTGAGATATAGTAGACAACTGTCACTTTTTGGCTGCTCAACATCTGGACCTTTATATGGTGGGAATCTGAAGACAGGTGGGAGGCAGTGCACTTCCTCCCATTATGGAAGCTGAGAGGGGCCAGAGTCACCTTTCCAGCTCTCTAGCATAGAGTGCTGGGACGTGCAGCACACAGCCCAAGTTTGCCAACTGTGTGTTCTTGTCCAAGATTTTC
The DNA here is from genome assembly GCF_057802395.1 of Ceratotherium simum simum. NCBI lineage: Eukaryota > Metazoa > Chordata > Mammalia > Perissodactyla > Rhinocerotidae > Ceratotherium > Ceratotherium simum. The sequence continues at coordinate 11,011,556 of NC_141933.1, forward strand.
AATTTTGAGGGAATGAGAAGAACATTCCAGAACAATCGTGAATATTCCCAGTAGCCGTGGTGAACATGGGAATCCAGTGCCCATGAACTCCAGTGGTGTTGCCATGAGCGTCTGATGGTGCCAGCACCAGGGGCACATCCTAAGAAGATCGTTCTCATGGCTAGATCCTGGCTCTGTCCAGCCTCACTTGTTCTGACGTGTTGTAAACCTAGTCCTCCCTCCTCTTCATGATTTCCCTCTTTCTTTCTTTTTAAACAACTTTTTTAGGGATACAAATCACATACCACACAATTCACCCACTTAAATTGTGCAATTCAGTGGCTTTTGTACAGTTATGTTGTTGTGCAAGCATCACCACTATCTAGTTTCAGAACATTTTCATCACTCTGAAAAGAAACCTTGTACTCATTAAGTAGTCACTCTCCATTTCCCTCTCCCCTTAGGCTCTGGCAACCACTAATTTGCTTTCTGGCTGTATGAATTTGGCTATTCTGGACATTTCATATAAGTGGAATCATACAATACATGGCCTCTTGGGTCCAACTTCTTTCACTTAGCATGATGTTTTCAAGGTTTGTCCGTGACATAGCATGTATCAGTATTTCATTTTTTTAATGGAACAATAATATTCCATTATATGGACATAGCATATTTTTAATCTGTTCATCAGTTGATGGACAATTGTGTTGTTTCCACTTTGGGGCTGTTGTGAATAATGCTGCTATGAACGTTTGTGTACAAGTTTTTGTGTGGACATGTGTTTTCAATTCTCTTGAGTAAATACCTAGGTGTGCAATTGCTGAGTCATATAGTAACTCTATGTTAAACGTTTTGAGGAGCTGCCAGACTGTTTTCCAAAGAGACTGCACCATTTTACATTCCCATAAACAATGTATGAGTGTTCCCATTTCTCTATATCTTCACCAACACTTGATATTTTCTGTCTTCTTGATTATAGCCATCCTAGTGTTTGTGAGGTGGAATCTCATTGTGGTTTTGATTTGCATTTCCTTGAGGACTAATGATATTGATCATCTTTTCATGTTTTTTTTTTTTGCCATTTGTATATCATCTTTGGAGAAATGTCTATTCAGATCCTTTGCTCATTTTCTGGTTGGGTTATTTGTATTTTTATTATTGCATTGTAACAGTTCCTTATATCATCATAATGTCTTGAACACTCTTCTATCCTTCCAATTTATTTCTTTTTGGTCTATGTTAGCTGGAGTTGATTTCTCTTGTGTGTAATCAAGTACCCTGACTGGTATATCAGGTGTGAAAAAAGGTCTGTAAATATCACATAACACCCTTGAGGGATATTAAGGTTATTTCAGGCAGTCAACAAACACCTATCAAGCTCCAGAGCAGTATGGTTTGGCTCTGCCTCCAGGGCATCGAGGACAGGATTCTGGCCTCACCATTTCTTGGTATAAACATGTTGCTTCCCCTGGCTTCATGAATTCAGTCTGTGAGACCACAGGAAACATTTGAGAATAGAGCCTTTATTTTTTGTTAATGTCTGACTGGTGGTGGTTAAGCTCCACTCCACTATTGAGGGCACCAGCTGTACCAACATCTCAGTCTTGGGCACCTGCTGAAGGTAACAACCCCAATCCACTTCCCAGCAAGTCTCATCCTTCTCTCCTTGCCTTGGGGGAAACTGAATCCACACAGTCTCTCATATCATGCTCAACATAGAGAAAACTAGGGGGCCTGACGTAGGTGGATGATGCCTCAGCCTACTCACAGCGGGAGCACAGACTTGGGAACAGATGAAGCTTGGGAAGGGAGGGATGACATCAGGATGCAGCCCCTTCTCTGAAATGCTGCGGTCGTGTGAGGGGCACAGAATTAGAGGAACACAGGTGAGTCCCTGACATGAGGATGTGTGTGTTGTGAATCAGCATGAGGTCCTGAAGGCAAAAAGACTTCCTGAGGATGCTGGGAACATTGACCAACCTGGGCCCAGCATGCACAGAACTCCAGTCTGCCAGGGACGGAGACCAGGAGGCACCACACGCATGACAGGGTCAGGTTTTAAGGCTGAACTGATGATGAGGACGGAGGCTGTAGGTCAAATTCCTGCCTTGGGAGAGACCAGCCCAGATTGTGAGATGGATTGAGCTTGTAGTCAGGTAGGGGTTGCTTTCAGCTGTTCTGGATGGGAGATCTGGGGTGGCAGAGGCAGGGAAAATGAAGGTGCAGGGGCAGGAGCCAATGTGTCAGGAGATGGATCTTTCTGGAGAGGTCCTTGAGGCTGGCAGATAGTCCCGGTTAGTCACATGGCTCCAAACCGTCTTGTGCACCGTTAATGTGAAGGTCCCAGGACTAGTATCAGGATTCTCCAGGTTGTGGGCAGCACATATGGACTCATGTCACTCTGGGATTCCCTTTCTCCATCTAAAAGACAAGGACCTTAGGCCGACTTTCGGATTTATCTCAGTAATTCTCAAACTTTTGGTCTCAGGACTGTACGTTCTTAAAATTTATTGTGAGCCCCAAAGAGCTTTTGCGTGGGTTATAGTTATCAATATTTACCACATTAGAAATTAAATATCTACTTATTAATTCATTAGAAAAGCAAGTTAATGATTATATGTTAACATAAAAACATTTTCATGAAAATCAATATATTTTCCAAAACAATAAATAGTGAGAAAGGTGTCATTGCTTTATATTTTTGCAAATATTTTAAATTTCTGACTTAATGACAGCAGCTGAAGGCTTATATCTGCTTCTGCAATCTGTTGTGATAAGTTGTTTTGATCACATATATGAGGAACATCTGTACTCACACAGATATGCAGCTGGAACAGGGAGAAGTATTTTAATAGCCTTTTCCAAGCAATTGTAGATAGTCTTCTTTGGTACTTCTCTCAAATGTGACTAGTAGTTTCTTAAAGGTTAGTTAAAACCTGAAATCAAAGGCATCAGCAGTTATATCCATCATTGCTTTTGCACCAAAGTGCAAATGTCAACACAGTGAAAAGTACAAATAACATTTTAGTATTATTTAGGAAATAGTTTTCACCCATGAGCTTGTCCTTTGTTTAAATCTCCAAACTGCAATTCCTGGACAATTCTGCCTCCACTCTGAGGCTTGCTTAACTTGCAAATTCCAACAGATTATCAACATTGACTTTGAACTGGCTCAAGAGATCTCATATGAGTTGGATTTGTGTGCAAATAGTTGATTATGTCACAGTCCTGGACACAGTGAGTTTTGCTTTCTCTGTGTTAATAATATGGGGGATCAGAATTGGCCACCCTAAAATGTGTCTCTTTGGCATGAGGATTATTTTGTGCTGGTTACTTTTAAAAACTGCAGACATGGGAGAATTTCTGAGTAGTAGAATTTACCCTGTGTAAGAGACATTTACATTTGTAAGGGAAATCTCTATTTGTAAAGGTATCTCCCTCTCCATACCAGGAAGAAGTGGGGATGACCTTATTTCTAAAAACTCTTTTCAATGTGGAAGATGAGGACTTAAATTTGCACAATAATCTTACTCTTGTTTACTGTGCTTTTCTGGTAATCTCCCATAACTGACTCCCCCCACCCCCAACATCCTCCTTTGTCTTTAGCTGAAGATGGTATTTAAGAAGAGAGCCTCCACCATTTTGGCTAGTTGCTCAGTTTTCCTGAGTATCTCCCATGTATGCATGTTATAAAGGTTTGTTTTATTTTCTCCTGTTATTCTGCCTCATGTCAATTTAATTTGTATCCCAGCCAGAAGAATCTAGAGAGTAGAGGATTTATCTCCCTCCCGTACAATGGCAACATAGGTGTTTATTGAGCACGTGCTTTGTGAGCATGTACACTGTGCTATGACTGTTTATTAATTTTCTGGGGCTCTGTAACAAAGGACCACTAACCGGTTGGCTTAAACAAGATAAATTTATTGTCACACAGTTCTGGAGGCCAGAAGTTTGAGATCAAGGTGTCAGCAGGGTTCGTTCCTTCGAGGCTGTGAGGGAGAATCTGTTGCAGGCCTCTCTCTCAGCTTCTGATGGTTTGCTGAGAAGGAATGAAGGAATAGTGATTAGGGCCCATCCTAATGATCTCATTTTAACCTGATTACCTCCGTAAAGACCCTCTGTCCAAATAAGGTCACATTCTGAGGTACTGGAGGTTAGGACTCCAGCAGCTCTTTTTCTGGGGACACATTTCAGACAATAACACACCACGTCATCACAGTTACTCCTCTGAGGTAGATTCTGGTATAATCTTCTGTTTTAGAGGTGAGGAAACTGAGGCCCAGAAAAGTTAAATAACATGCCAAGGTCACACACCTTGTGTGGGTTGGCTCTGAATTCTGGCTCCTACTCACTATAATGTGCCAATATTGGTATGGTTGCCGGGATAGGAATTCTGTCTGTGACAGAAATGAGGCATTTAGCGTGGGTGAGTGGGATAAGCAAGACATAGAGATGGTGTGGGCATAGAAAGCGGGGGTCAGGGAGGAAGGTGGACTGGCTGAGGGGCTGGAGGGAGTGGGAAACCTGGTCACATGTGGTATCTGTGGTTTATGGTGGTCTGAAGGCCGGGTGGAGGTATTTGGGTTTGATGAAGATCAGGTCTGGTTTGTTCATCTCTGTATCCTCAGGAGCCCCACTGGGGCTGGCCCAAGGAAAGTTCTCAGGTATACCTCCTGGATGAATCAAAGAATACAGGCACAGAATGGATCAGAGTGGGATGAGACACAAGGCAGGCGGCCATCCAAAGATGCTGCTGCATTAAGACAGGTCACACCATTTCCCCGTGGCCCCCGGCTATCCTTACCGCTTGCCCCACCCTCCGCTCTCAGTCCTATGGTTCTCCTGCACCTGGGTCCAAAACTGGCTTCTGGGTGGGGTCAGAGGCACTTGGCCCAGGCCTGGCCAATCAGAGCACCATATTGTCACTTGGAACTACGCATGATAAAGTTGGGACAATCAGAATCGATGGGACTCGTTTGTGGCATTTTGTTTCAGTTCCTGGGCAAGTCTTTCCTGTTGGATATAAAGCTGCCAGAGGTGAAGCCGCCACTGCAGGCATCTGCCAGGGTCAGAGGACACTGCGGAAGAGAGAGCCCGTGCTGAGAAAGCAGAAGAGACATGGAGAGTTGGAGCTGATGGATTCCCTTTGTCCTGGCTGTGCATTCTGGGTCACAGACCCAGGGGAAGCTGTTTAGAGAAGCAGGACAGCATCTGTGTCAGCCCCTCTTGAGTCCAGGGGACGGGGAGCAGGGTGACCCCCTTGGGCTTGGCCACCACAGCAAATGCTTACTCAAGATTCTCATTCTTAGGCCTCCATGGGGCACACTGTACTCACCTAGAAATCATCCATATAGGAAGCCACGAGCCCAGAGGTCCCTCAGCAGAGCTGCCCTGGCTGACCCGGCCACCTTCCCCAGAACCACAGGACTCTTGGTGGTCAGGACCTGGAAGGTGTGTTCTCACTAGCATTTATTCTCCACCATTCTCTGCTTTCTGGGACCTTGGGGCTTCAGTTTCTGATGAGCTGTACCATGTTCCTCCTTCAGTGTGGGAAAGCCACCTGGCTCAAGAGGAGTCTGATTCACTGGGGTATCTCAGCTCCAGAGTTTAGGGCTGAGGCTCAGAAAAACCCCGAAATCCTGCAGCCATGGCAGGTACCAGCCCATGAGCACACAGGTTGCTGTAGTTATGGTCTCTGACCAATCTCCCCCCAGTTTTCACCCTCTGCTGACAGGCACCCAGCCACATTGACCTTCTTGAACCACACCCCATTTGCTTAGCAAACTGAGAGCACCTCCCTCCTGTGTGAGTACACACACACTCAAATACACACAGAAACACAGACATATACACTCGGGCACACAGACACTCACAAACACACATGTAGACATAGACACAGAGGCACATAAATACACACAGACACACACACAGACACAGACACAAATAGACACACATGTAGACACACACACAGAGACACATAAGACAGACAGACACACAAAAACACACAAACACGCATGTAGACACAGACATGCACAGACATACACACAGACACGCCAGACAGACACACAAGCACACATGTAGACACAGACCAAGACACACACAGATACACACACACACTCAGTCTTTCAACATGAAACAAGTACAGGACCTGACTCCTAGCCCCTCTCAGGGAAGGCCCCTTCACCTGCTCCTCAGGGAGGAGCGCCAGGGAAGCTCTAAGAGTTTAATTCAGTCTGTGTCTACATTCCACTTCAGTGTCCTTTGCAGCTGGCCCAGGAAGCAGGGAGAAAGTGCCACCCACCCTCTAATGAAGTGGACTGTGTCTCTGGTGCTGGCTCCTCTGCTGGCTTCTGGCAGCTCTTTTGTTGGTAAATCCTGCTCCTCTGAAAGGAACACTTGCTTACCAGGCTACCACAGGAGTCATCTCAGGGCTGAGTCTGTGCTGAAGTAGTGCAGAGGCCCCATGGCAGGGCTGTGTTCATGATGGACCATTGGATTTCGTGTGCACTGGGGGCTGTTGGGAGATGAGGACACAGGGAGAGAGTGTGTCTTGACTCAGGGCTTCTGCGACAACACTCACTGTGGGATGTCGCTGTAGAAAGGGCATAGAACCAGGAACCAGGAATCCTCCTCCAAGTCCCACTTTTTTCACCAAATGGCTGTGTGGCCTTGGCAAGTCGCTTCTCTACTTCTCATCTCCTGAGGGTGTGGAATGAGATGGTCTGTAGTGGTTCTTTCAAATGTAAACTCTACAGAGCCCTGATTGTTCCATCCCTCAACTGAATGCATGAAGCTGACTCTGTGTGTGCGTGTGTGTGTGTGTGTGTGTGTGTGTGTGTGTGAGAAGGGGGCTTCTAGCTAATCTTCTGCCCAATCTACTCTCAGATTTCCCTTCAGAAGGGACAAAGTGTGGCCACCTGCTGCCCTTTGCCAGCTCATTTGCTCTGGACTCATCCAACCTGATGTTGAAGTTCTTCAATCCTTTTCTGCCTGATAAGACCATGAGGATTGCCCTGCTCTGTCTGCAGGTGCTGAGGAGGGCTTCCCAGAAGATGAGAAAGAGAGATTTAGGGTCCACCAGGTAAGTTCTGTTTTCTGGTCCTTTAAATACAGAATGCTGGGCCGGAGGGGGAATCAGATGAATCTGTTTCCCCTTATATTTTAGGTGGTCAGCCTGGGGTTGAGGGAAAGGGAAACTAGGTTCTTAGAGCCATTCCCCTGGTTCAGGGCAGGTCAGGTATATTTCTCTTCCTGACTGGGAGTGACCAAGCAAGGACTCAGAAGAGGGCTCAGGTGAGGCTTCAGGTGAGGACTCAGTCAATGTTATCCATCCTAGTTCAACATGGGTGTGTATGTCTGAGCCAGTACGTAGCTGACCTCTTCTTATAACTTCCCACTCTCCTGTGTGCCTCAGAGAAACTGCAGATTTCTCCTCTGAGATTGCACCAGACCCTCAACAGAGACTTGTTGACTGACTGATCGAAAAACATATGCTGTGCTCTGTTTATTTGCCGTAGCTTGACTCTCATCCATTAGTTCATTTGTTTCTACTATCTGAGCAAAAGGTGTTCAACAGGATACCTGAACTTGTTTGGTGGGTCAAGGAATTGCAATTTTTTTAAGTCCTCACATTCAAATGGAATTTGTTATGGAGTGTGGTAGGCTGAATAATGGTCCCCAAGATATCCACATCCTAATCCCTGGAACCTGTGAAAATGTTACCTTACATGGTAAAGGGACTTTGCAGATGTGATTCTGTTAAGGATCTTGGGATGGGAGACTATTTTGGATTATCTGGGTACCCGATGGGTCACAAAGGTTCTTATAAGGGGGATCCAGCAACACCATGGTCAGTGACAGATGTAAGGACTTAAGCAGAGGTCAGAGAGGTGAGAAGTGGCTATGTTGCTGGCTTTGAAGATGGAGGAAGGGGCCCAGAGCCAAGGACTGCAGGCATTTCGAGAAGCTAGAAAAGGCAAGGAAATGGATTTTCCCCAAGAGACTCCAGAAGGAATGCTGGTTTACTGACACCTTGATTTTAGACCAGTGAAACTGATTTTAGAATTCTGACCTCCAGAACTGTAGTAAGATAAGAATTTCATGTTGTTAATCTACTTAGTTTGTGACAATCTATTACAGCAGCAATGGGAATCTAATACACGTGGTGAGCACTGAGTATTAGTTACGCAAGGTTGGAAAAAGTCCCTGGGGCTGGATCACATTGGGCCTGGGATCCAGGACAGAGTATCATCATCTCTCCTCATCACCATGGCTCACACATTTCCTTCTCCCAAATTCAGATTTAGCTGATACATCAGTGGGAACTCAGTCTTGGAAACTCTGCTGTGTCCCTAAGCCTGAGCATCCTGCCCGAAGCTGCTGACTCCACCCAACTGTGCTTCAGGAAGGGTTTGGAGCCTCTCTGTAACTGCTGGAAGGGATGTAGGCATCATCTGATCCTCTTCTGGTACCTCCATCTGGTCCACAGAAGCTGAGCATCCCTTCCATGTCCTCCCTACTCCTCTGTGCCCATATCCCTAAACCTTAGTAAAATGCTTGCTTGTCTGGGCTCCCATGAGTGTGGCCATTTATGTGCAAACCAATGAACATGATTTAGACACATCTGTTTCATCCTGTTGACAACCCCCTCCACCAGATCCATCTCTTCTCCTTCCCTTGTTGGCTAAGTGATATTTCATAATTATGGTCTCCTTCCATTCTCATACACCAAATAGACTCTCCATCCTCAGTGGAATGCAGGTTCTTCTGGGAGTGATATTGCTTTGAACCTCAGGGTCAGTGGGATTTTTGGGTCCCCTCATAGAGAAGGCTTTGCTCCTCCATTGAAGGGAATCATTCACTTGCTTCCAGCACCCAGTGCTTCTGCTTTTTTCTCCCACATTGCACAGTAAACTGTAGTACCCTGGAGGGTAAAAATATGATGCAATGCAAGTCAGATCGCACTGCAGCTCCCTTTGTTTTGCTGATGGTTCTTTCTTGAACCTGGACTCTGGCATCCATCTTCTCTTCAATTCCATTGCCACTTCATCATCTCTGACCTGGATTTGCCCAGGAACCCAGTTCCCTAATTGGTTGTCCTTTGACAGGGTCCTCCCAGTGACCACTTCTTACAATCATGGTCATTCAGTCCTAAACCTCTTGTTGAAAACACATTTTCTGTCAAACACTATTCTTGGCACTGGGGATACGTCAATGAAGAAAACAGATAAAAATCCCTGCCCTCATGAAGCTTAATTTTAGCGAGAGGAGAGAAATAAAAAACCAAATAAAGAGGTAAAATATAAAGTATATCAGAAGGTGATACATACCATAGAGAAAAACAAAGGCAGGAGGTAGGGTGGGGTTGCAGTTTTAATTAGGATGTACAGGAATGACCTCACTGAAGAGGTAATGTTTAAGCCTACATCTGAAGGAGGTGAGGGAGACAGCCTGAGGCATCTGGGAGATGAACATTCCAGGTGGGGGGACACTCCAGGATCTGGTCACAGAGCTCTCTTTAGATTTGACATCAATACATGTTGTCTTAAATTATTCTAGGGACCAATATTCCAGGAAACAGCAAATTAAGGTTCTGTTGGTCAACATATGAGAGACACTCCACGGCTGAGATTCTGAGATATAGCATGCATCAGAATTACCTAGAGGTCTTGATGAAACAGAGATTGTTGGGCCCACCTCTTGAGTTTCCTATCAGTAGATCTGTGGTGAAGTCTAAGAAGTTGCATTTCAAACAAGTTCCCAGATGATGCTGATGTTGCTCGTGTGGGGGAATATATTTTGAGAAGCACTGCTCTAAGACAACCTGTGGATCTCCTCAGGATCTGCCCTGGGAGTCTCAGGGTCTGGCCCCATGCACAATGCTGAGACTTGGGTGATCTGAATGGACTAAAGAAACCACTCCTAATTATCAACATATTTGAACCTCAGAAAGCATTTATTGGACATTCTCTTCCATTTCAAGTATGTTTGCCTGGCTGAATGGGACCTATTTTGTTAAAGACACTGTCACCCCTCCTTTCCAAACAAATGGTAAAGTGTTGGCTTAGACCTCATTTACTTTACTACAAGGTATCTAATATTAACCAGTTCACCTCTTTTGAATTGCTTTAAGTCTTCTCCACTCTGCACATCTTGAGAACAGCAAACTTAATATTTTTATTCCTTTCCTTGTTGCCCTGTGCAAGTAGAGTTTATGTGCTCAATCAATGGTAAATTAACAGAATAAAATTGCAGAGTCATTAGTTGTGCTGGAGACATGGAGAAGTTGCATTTTCTAATGGTAAATGTTTGTCTTTCTCACTGACTCTTCATTTTCCCACTTCAGTAAGAACTGGGGCTCTGATCTCTGCTTCTCCTTTCCAGGGAAGGGAGACAAAAAAGGAATGGAATAAGGAATCCCTAAAGACATTTTGAGGCCACTTCCAGAGAGGATTCTTGCACATGGTTTCAAGGAACCCAGGCATCCAGGTGGAAGGAACTGGACCTGAGCACCTGCAAATAGCTTCAGTCAACTTGATATCTCGCTTTCCCAGAGGCAGTGACCACTGATCTTGGCTGACATCCAAGGAAAGCTGACACCCCTTTCGATGCCCTTGGCTGTGGGCATTGTTCTATAAAGAGTTGTCATCTAGAATAGGTTGAATGAACATGCATGAATGACCCCATGTCCTTGTCCTGAAATGGTGGGAGTTTACTGCCATGTGAGCATCACTACTGAGTTGTTTTCTCTACGTCTATTCTAGCAAAACGTCAGACAACACTGTTAAAGTGCCAGCAGGGTCTTGTCTTCAGGATGCCAGGGCCTGAGGACATGCTCATCCTAACACTAACCCCTAAACCCCAGCCAATCTGAGTGTGAAATGTGTCCCTCCCCCTCTGCCTCATGGCCAGAAGCCTGATAGTGTTGTCAGGAGACCGGAACCTTCACCAGCCAAGCTTGGAGGAATTCACTCTAGGGCTGAAATTAGACATGTCTGGGTCAGAATCCTGACTGTGCCACTGCCTTGCTCTATGCTGCTGGACAACTCATTGGTCCACATCGATACTTATTGGTTGTAAGGGTCAATGGAAAAAATATATTGGAAAGTTCCCAACACTGTGCACGGCCATGGCCACTGTTAGTTTCTTTGCTTTTTGTTGCCGTGCTATTCCTCCAAGATAGATGTCTCTCAAGGTCCCCAGCACAGAACTAAATACATTTTACGTGGTATTTTTTCTTATATAACAGCAATCATTGATTTGTACACCTCTGACCTATCAGTCAACTCCAGGTTGCTCAAGCAAGTCCACTTTCAGACAAAAGTAGATTCACCAAGAACTTATTTGCAGCGACTTTACTGAAATATGCCTACAAGTTAGTTGAGATTTCTACATACAACCTGATGATAAATAAGAAGTGTATGATAATTAAGAAGAAGACAATAAATTTCCCTGCCCTTTGGGAATGCAACTATCCTTCTTCACTGCAAGGATGGAGACCTACTTGAGCTTTCCCACAATGGTTCCTGGGCTTCAGCCTTTCTTATTGCTGGTCTCTCTCTTCACTCCAACGCCACGTCCATTCATGGGTCTCAGCTGAGAGTCAGGTTTATCAGAGTCTCTCCTCTTTTGAGGAAACTGAACACAACATTTATCCACCAACACCATGAGAATTCCAAGGGATCTCTTAGGTTTTCAGCCTCTAGTTGTTTATTTTGCTTGGTTTTTTAAAAAAACGTTAATTTTTATTTGGAGCAACCAATAAAGTTTCAGTACACTTTAGAGACTGATGATAGGAACAAGGCCTTAGAGGTCAGATATGAAACTGGCATATGTTTGAGAGCATGACAACCATAACCTGGGAAAAAAATGATCAGCACTTCCATGCACAACACTGGACGGAAATATTGAGCTGTCCTTGGGACATTTTTATCAGTGGATGGTACAGAGCCTTCTGTTAGAGTCCACATTTATTTAAGTTACATTTATCATGTGAGCAGTCATTCATGCTGTCCCCAAAATGTCTGGAAATATTCCTTATTTCCAAAATTAGCTATAGCCAACATTTGCTCTCTTACTAACTACAATGCATGCTTCCAGATGCTACCCTTTTGGTCATTTGATCACTCAATGGGTAGGTAAGTATTCACCTCTAGAGACAAGAAACATGGAGGAACAGCACAATGGAAGTCAGACAAAAGTAAAAAAGATGAACCCAACTTTTCTATTAGGATTGGTGATCCACAGTATATGGAATTGAAAAAACTTGCTGCAGAGGAAGCAGAAGATCTGTTCTAAGACCTGGTCTCGAGAAAATGCAGAAAGGGCATAGAAGCAATGAATTTTCAAGCAGAAGTAACACAATTTTACTAATAAGGTGTTAGTGTAGCTCTCCCTAAACATTTTAACTCACCACACAGTTTGATTCTGTAAATCCACTCAATGGAAATATGTCACCTTTGCCTTCAAAGTGGCTTTCCTCACCCAATGTTTCTTGGCTTTTCAACATCCTGTCCCATGTCTTCCTGGGAACTTCCAAAAGCTTGAAGGGGAAAATTTGTACAGAAAGTTATGCTCATTTCTCTGTAGATCCTCTTTTTCTAGAATCTTGACCCCTCAAGGTCCTACTGCCTTACTTGCTCACCCACACTTCCAAACATCTGATTTTTATCCAGATTTTCTGCTTGTTCTTGGAGGAAGTGTTGGTCTTATACAAGCTAAACCATCGTAAGCAGAGGTAGAAGTTTGTAGGACATTTTCTTCTGGCTCTTGATTTCTTTTGTAATTTTCGAATTTTCTCATAGATTATCACTTCAAATATTTATTATTCCATTATTTCACTTATTCCCTTTGTAGATTCTAATTATTCATATGTTAGACCTTTTAAATGTCTCATAAAGCAAGAAGTGGCACAATCAGGTCAACCCATGGGATTCACATATAGTAGGAAATGTCCAGTGAGGTTTTCCTAAACTGAGCACAACTAGAACGTTTGACCCTCCAGGTGGCACCATTTCGTGTAGAATCTGGCATCTTCCTGAACACTTGCAATATACCATTGGCCACTAGGGGAGCCTTTACATTCCATTCCTGGATGCAATGGTCAATGATTGAAACAAAATGAAAGTGTCACTGGGATTTGTATGAGTTCAATCAACTGATCAGCCTTAGAGCATGAAATGAGAACTTGAGGGCAACATAGGCTGATGAAGTTATGGGACACAAATGGAGTAGAGCCTCAGGGTTGACTACTGAGAGCAGAAGTAATAGAGGGGGCAGATAAATGATCATGCTGGAGGTGTGTGGAAGGAAAAGGAAGGAATATTTGGAGGATGAAGCTAGAGAGGAAGTGAAGAAGATTCAAAAGTGCCTTATTTGGAGAAGAATAATACTGTCTGGATGTATGGTTCCTTTTAAAGGGATAATCTGAATCAGGCACAGGATTGAATGTTTTACATATTTGCTATTATTTAATTCCTATGATTTTCTTGTAAAGAAAGGGTAGTCTCCATCGACTGAAACTTAGAAAGATTAAATTAATCTCCCAAGCTGACATAGTCCACATAGCACAGAATTGAAAGATGAGATCCACATCTCAAATCCTTGATGTTACTGATCGCTCTCCCAGCCTCTTCCGTGTTGATCTTGGGAAGGCATCAGGACACCCAAGTAGTGGTGTCCTGTGGAGAGACAAATTCAAATCTGGTATACGCAAAACCATACTCATTATTTCCTTTAGACGATACTGGGACTATTTCCCTGCTGTTGCTAGAACTCCCTTCCCACAGAATTACCTTTATCTTAATCACTACCATTAAGCAGAGGAAATTAGGGTTTCTCATTACAGGAAGAAATGTCAAAAGGAGATTTAGAGGGACTTATATTTGCTTTAAAAAGTTACTTCTGTCCACCGCAAGCCCATAATCATCCCAGTTATCTGTCAGCCAAAGCACCTGACCACAAAGGAAATCAAATACATCAACTGAGATAGGATCAAGAACATAGACTGAGCATGAGTTTAATCTTTGCCCATCTTTCTTTGAAATACCCCAAGATAACAAAAATGATATTCAAACAACAACAGAAAAACAAGGCAGTAAACTCAACAATGTGGTGGAAAAAAGAAAGTGGCAACCTTTGATTAGAAGTGTTGAAGATTTTCTGGTAGATAGAGAGCAGATAAAATGAAACCTACTGAGAAATAAAACCAGAAGAAACTGAAGTCCAGGCACGTGCTGGAGAAAACTCCTTTAGAGCAAGGAGCTTTCTGTACAAAAGAGGAATCAAGGTTTTGGGTAGGACTTGAATACTATTTAAGCTGAAAATAGGAAAAGAGAATAGAAACACAGAACTGGAACCGAACAGCAGTCTCACCCCGATTCCCTCTGTAATTGCTCAATGTGTAGTGTTTCACCATAGAAGACAGAAGTGAAAAGCTGTACTACTGCTTTTCTTTAGGGACGTTGAGTGACAAGGTCAGCTGGTGATGCTGAAATGATACAACATCATAATATATTATGTAGTATCAATTACCAAATGAACCATACATTAGCAGAATTTTTGAAGTATTGGTAAGGTGTTGATCACATGATTTTGAAGGTGTGAGAGTGTTTGTTCAGAAAGTGTAAAACAATGGGACCTTACAGTTTGTTGACACTTGAGCTTCTTCTCTCATTGGCAGTCAATGTGACCCAGAGTCCTGTCCATGGGAGGGTTTCTCTCTTCCGTTTGTAATTCTGCATGTTCCACATTTTCATGCACATAATCATTTTAGCTATGAACAGTCTTTTCCAGTGTTTATCACTTAGTGTCCAATCAAAGAAATAGAAAACATTCTAGGTATATCAAACAGGGAGAATTTCTATTTTTTTCTTTTTTCCCATTTACTTATTTCAAGTTTGTTGAGATATTATTGACAGATAACATTGTGTAAGTGTAAGGTGTACAACATAATATTTGATACGTGTATATACGATGAAGTAATTACAACAATAGAGTTAGTTAAAATCTCCATTGCCTGACATAATTACCTTTTTTGTTTGTGTGTGGTGAGTACAATTAAGATTTGCCATCTTAGCAAACTTCGAGTATATATACTATAGTCACCATGTGGTACATCAGATCCCCAGACTTTATTTATTTTATAACCAGAAGTTTGTACACTTTGACCAACATCTCCCCATTTCCCCCACCCCCTAGGCTGTGGCAACTACCATCCTACTGTCAAACAGGGAGAATTTTGTCCAGGAATTGGTAATAAAGGTGTTTGAAGGCCTGGAGAACTAAAAACAAGGAAATACAAAGGATGCCCATTGATTGAAAATTGCAGGAAGACATTACCACCTCTAGAACTGGAAGAGAAAAAGCAAAATGGTGTTGCTCAGATCCCATGACTGCATGTGAAGCTGACGCTGCTGTTTTTGGAACCAAGCAGCCTGAGCAAGAACCCAGGAGCCCATACATGAGACACCACTACAGACATTGCTGTTGATGGGCTGTTGTGGGTATATACACACTGCTGCCACAACCACTGCAAGAGATGATGTCAAAGGCTGAGAATCATGACTTCTGCCCCCTTCTCACATTGAAACTCCCATTGGAAAACCTAACAAGAGACAACTGGCAACAGAGTCTGGGATATATAACTCACAGGTCTTCAGTTCTAGGAAGAAAGAGAGGAGTAGGACAAATCAACTCTGGACTGAAGAAAACGTAGACCCTTACTGGCACAATGATTGCAATCTACAGAGTCTTCTTCTTATTTTAAGCCAGTTGGAGGCCATTTGTCTGATCCTTAGAAGAGTTAATAGCTGGTAGTTTGCTGCCCATGACGTGATAAACTTAAATAAGTTAACAAGGAAATAGTCTTGAAACACCTAGAGTGTGTATTAGCTCCTCAGCTTCCTGGTCCATCTCACAAGTCCTGAGGTTATTTGGCCTCCTCCTCCATGCAGTTCCTCCAGAATCAATAAACGTAAACCTGTTGTTGACGCCACAGGGTAAGTACTTTCCTCCCTAGGCCATCTTTAGATGGAGAAATCTGTTCATTTTCATCATCCTAAGTAGCACCTGGGTGCCACTGACCTAAGTGTTTGCAGAGGACTCAAACTGCCCCTGTGTGGAAGGTACCTTTGATGAGGTTGTGACTTGCTGGCCTCAAGTGTCCTGCTCACATGAGGGGCTGACTTACAATGAGGAGCGTGTACCCCAAGGATGCTGCAGCACACCTGACTGACCACGGGGATGGTCAAGAAGAGTTGTAGGATGTGGCCTTCCTTGCTGCAGCGCAGTTCTCCCTCAGGAGTTGCTTTATTAGAATCAGTTCCCCAGGAAGAACAGATGTATTGACAAGAGCCTCACCTTGTCTAGCAGCCTTGACTCCTGCTGAAAACAAGGTCAGGATGAAAGGAGAGTCTTTGACATTCAAGTGTCTTCTAGTGGTGGAAGAAAATTGTTGGAGTACGACCTGGACATCTCATGGGCCCATGACAATTTCATACGGATAGAACCCCAAAGCCATTCGAATGCAACCTGAGGTTCATTGTAACACTGAGAGGGCTTTAGATCATGCTAGGCCTGTTCACTGTAGTTTTCTTAGTCCTTGTTTTGCCACTAGATTTGTGTGTGACTGTGCAGAGCTCTGGAGTTGGGATAGGATGTATGGATGTAATTTGCTGTTTTCACACCTGTTGGAAATTTGTGCCAGAAATTCAGACCTTTGGCCTGAGTCACTGTTGAGTAGAATTCCCTGAAAGAGACTGTAGACTAAAGTAAATGGAGTAACACATCGACAATAAGAGGGTATGGGTGAAGGGATACAGGTCTTCCTGTAGTGTACACATAATTACAATGTTTCGGTGTGCTTGAGGTGATTTCTAAACACAAAGTTAAAAATTGTATTCCTGAGGCAAAATGTATAGTGATGAACACAGTTTCTGCCTTCTTGGGAGAGGAGGCCTTGGGCCATCTAGAGAGCGTAGATGATATAGCTGGGTCATGGTGGTACCCATTGATGAGAGATGGTGTATTAAGTCATTTTTCAGGTGAGTAAAGGACCCTCAAACTCTGGGTTGTATCTCAACTGGTATCTAGACTGGATTCCCAGCATCATGAGCAGCACAAATAGGGCCGTGCACACAATGAGAAAGTGTTGTGGACAATTCAGGAGCCAACCAAGCATTTCTGATCTTTTATTACCTTCTTCTTCCTAGGTTATGACACAGAAAAGAGAATGAGACATCACAGGTCCATCACTTCATGGCAAGAGTGGTTGAACAAGGTGAAGGAAACAATCTCTGATGCCCAATGGCCTTTTCCATGTTGTGGGCCTCCCTTTTCAGCTCATAGCTTGTAGCAAACAGTCTGAGCACACATTAGGTGTCGAAAGTTGCTGGCAGGTGTTCTTTGGGTTAAGTAAGTAGTCACATCAGCTCACATATTTCATTGAGAAACCTCAGGGCATAAACCTTGTAGAACTCAGCAGTGCACAATGGCAATGAAAAAGCAGTAAATGGCTTTGAGGCGTTTATAACATAAAGTACCTTGGTGTTTTTGTACCTGTAAAGATACCTATGACTTTGGATAAAGACCCAACACATATATGTGTATATATAAATTTTGATATTCTTAAATATATGATGTAAAATGTTACTGATAAATGCATCTCTCAATGAGCAGAAAGAGGTTCTTCTTTGATTTTATATATCCATGGATAATACATTGCTAAAATGAGGCAACTGTATTTATGTGTATATCTTTAAAGATGTAAATTCTGATATTATTTGTTACATGAATGTGCAGATGAGAAAAGAATGAATATGCGATGTCACTCCATTCTTTGAATTCCTTTGAGCTATAGGCTAAATATATCATTGCCATTCATCATTTACAATTATTGTTAATAATTTCTCAGCCCCAGCTAAATTAGGTCCTCCATTGATTTTATCAAAACAAGAAATTAGAAACCAGTTTCTGTACAAAAAAAATTGTTTACCTCAAAATACTTTAAATTTTTTTTGGAGTGTGGAGATTTGTACATGCAGAGTCAATACTCTCTATGAATATTCGGATGGGAAAGGATGTCTTCTATCTTCAGTAAATTGGGGCAAGAGTGATTATGAAAGTGGAGGTGGGAAGGGAGAGTCATTGTGACCGCCTGTATGTATATGGTAAAAGTATGTGTGGATGTTACGATTTAGAAGTGATCCCTTAAAAGTTTTTACCCCCTGGTATGTTTTTCTGAGTTTGAAGTCCCACACCCTACAGAAGTCCTAGGATTACAACCTGAGCCAGAAGAAACTCATGTGACCAGCCCATCCTGCTGAGGACAGGAGTCCAGAGACTCGGTGTGCCTTTGGGATAAATAATACCTGTCTTCACCACCTCCCTCCTCTACCCTGAGTTCCAATATTCAGTATTTTAAAATCACAATATCAGTCACATAGATGTGACCATAAAACCATAAATAAAGTGGTTGAAAACTATTGATCTCTTCTTTACTGAGAAAAATTCCAGTGGAAGCAGAGCGAAATTCTGAAGCACACTTTGTTAGCGTTTAGATTAAATAAACATCCTTTGTTGGCAGAGTTCATCAGATTCTCTAATACGTGACTTTGGGAATGAGGTGATTAACTTTGTTTGACTTAATATTTATATTTGTTCCTTTTTTTTGTTACATAAGTGTAATAGCTGACATTTACTGCCAGACACTGTGCTGAGAATTTTCCTGTATTAATTTATTTATCCTAACACAAATCCTATGAGGTAGGCACTATTATTATCACCCTTATTTTACAGATGAAGAAACTGAGGCTGAGAGGGTCAGCACCTTGCTGAAGAACACAAGTAGAAAATGCCAGAGTTGAGCTTGAACCCAGGTCATCTGGACCAAAAGTCAGGCTCCTCCTCACTACTCACTAAGTAAAAACATCATAATTATGAATCATCCAAACAGTACTTTAGAATTCAAAACAGAGCACAAAATATCCTGTTATGAATCTGATAGGGGTAGTACTGAATTTGTAGAGTTAGTGGAGAATAGCTGACATCTTTAAATTTTTTAATATTTCCTTCAGGAACAAGGTGTTTGCCTCCATTTATTTTGATTCCATTTTACATCTGGGAGTAAAGTATCATGATTTTGTTCTGTAAAAGTTTGCGTATTTCCAATAGGTATATTTCAGTATTATGTAGTATTATGCAGCTGCTATTGTTGCTATGGCCAATGGTATCATCTTTTCCATGATGTCATATGATGGTAATAACTGGTCTATAGGAAAGGAATCGATTTTTATATGCTGATCCTATGTTTAGTTAACTGTATGAATTCTTATCAGTTCTGATAGTTTATTTCAGTAGATTCTCTTAGATTTCACTGATAGTTAACCAACAATGTATAAATACCGACTAATTCATTGAGTCATTTTTATATGGATTTTTTCCTTGTTTGAAGAGAATATTTTTTACAACATGTTGTCCTCTTTGTTTCCTTCATATACTTTTTTTTTTTGGTGAGGAAGATTAGCTCTGAGCTAACATCCCATGCCAATCCTCCTCTTTTTGCTGAGGATGACTGGCCCTGGGCTAACATCTGTGCCCAGCTTCCTCTACTTTATATGGGATGCCACCACAGCATGGCTTGACAAGCAGTGCGTCAGTCCATGCCCGGGATCTGAAACCACGAACCCCAGGCTGCTGAAGCAGAGCATGCGAACTTAACTGCTATGCCACCGGGCTGGCTCCATTTAATGTACTTTTTAAAGAGCATTTTTAGGTTCACAGAAAAATTGAATAGAAAGTACAGAGAGTTCCCATATACTTCTTACTCATACACATGCACAGCCTCCCCCACTATCAACATCCCCCACCAGAGTGGTACATTTGTTACAATTGATGAACCTATGCTGACACATCCTTATCACCCAAAGTCCATAGATTACATTAGGGTTCATTCTTGGTGTTGCACATTCTATATGTTTTGAGAGTGAATAATGATGTGTACCTGCCTTTATAGTCCAGAAGGGTTTCACTGCCCTAAAAATCCCCTCTGCTCCTCCTATTCATCCCTTCAACTCCCCAACCACTGGCAAGGACTGATCTTTCTAGTGTTTCCATAGTTTTGACTTTTCCAGAGTATCTGCCACTGGATCAGGAATCTAGTGGAGACCTAAGTCTCTTAGAGATGCTGGAGCCACTCAATGGAAGAAGCCTGGGTCCCTGAATGATCACATTTGGTTAGGATGTATCATGGACAGGGCACTGGGAGGAATTTGCTCCAAGTCCATTTAACAATTACTTAGAATGTCAATCAGGGATGAGGATGTTATCAATGATATTGTTCGGAAAAACTAGCCCATGGTGATAATTAAAAGCAGTTGATGTTTATTCCATGTTATTATCCTTTGTAAATTCTCCACAGTCAGTGAATTCCTTCATTGCCCACAGCCTGTGGGAATATACCCACTGCTCCATCCTTAGAACTCCAGCGCATCAAGGAGCATCTCCCCTGTCCTGGCCAACTACATTGGACTGAGATGTAATAATAATAAACCATACTTTTTAAACCACTGAAACAATAAAAAATAAGAGGAAATGTGGATGCAGAGTTATATAGAACAAGGATGCATAGCCTTGGTCATTACCATAGGAAAGGAGACATTATCTAGTCCTCTCCCAAGAATGCATCTTGTTCCACAGAGGCCCACCTTGATTACTTGGACTACTCCTGTTCATCCTTCAAGTCTCAATCAACTGACACCTTGTTTAGGAACCCAAGGTTGACCTTCCTGACCTATATTAGACCAGTAACTCACACTTGCCTCCAAGCCCCTCTCCTTGCTGTCTCCTGGCATTTTCCAGGGAATGTGACATAGGCAGAGGAGGAGGCAGACACAATTTTGGTATCAAAACACTCAAGAAATGAAGCAACAGGAGGGCAAATGGTTTGAAAGTTCTGATTGCTTTCACAGTCTTTAATCTAAGGCCTGAGGGTCCATGGGAGACTCTCCAAGGCTTTGCTTGGAGAATATGAACGGACTAAAGAAACCACCCCAAATCATCACCACATTTGAACCTCAGCAAAGCATGGATTGAACATTCTCCCCCATTCACTGTGGGTTTGCCTGGCTGAGAGGGAGACCATTTTATTAAATACCCTATGACCCCTTCCTTCCAAACAAATGTCTCAGTCTTGGTTTAAATCTCATTCATGTTACTAAAATTGATCTAATTTTAAGAAGTTCCTCTCTTTATCTTACTTAAATCATCCCTACTCTGGACATCTTGAAAAGAGGAGCTTGGGTTTTCATTTATTTCTTTGTTGCTCTGAGTCAGCACAGATTTGGTGCTCAATCAATAGTGAACTAATAGAACTAATTTTCAGAACCAGTTATGCTGGGAGAAATTGGACAGTTGCATTCTCTAACTGGGGATGGTTCATCTCTCTCACTTACTACTCATGGTTCCTAGAGGTTCAATAAACACTGGGACTCTCATCCTTGCTCCTCCTTCCCAGAGAAGGGAGACAAAAGAGGAATGGAATAAGAAATCCCCAAAGAAACTTCGAGGTCACTTCCAGAGAGCATTGTTGCATGTGGGTTCAAGAAATCCAGACTTTGGGGTGGAGAGAACTGGTCCAGAGCACCTGCAAATAGCTGCAGCCAACCTGGGTTTCCCCTGGCTGCAGTTCCACCCCATGCCTCAGAAGTCCGTGTTGCTCAGTTCCTTGCATGCAATAAGATCAGAGTTGTTCCTCTGTTTTGACCCTTTGCAAACTCATTGAAGCTTGACTATTACTCCAGCGTAGGTGCTTTCTTTATTTATCATCATGTGATACCCTCCAAGAAGCCTCCCTGAATGACCTCTGGTTAGGTGATCATTTCCATGCTCCCATAATTCATTAAGCACAGCCATTACTGGGCTGCTGTGGGTCCCATAGACACTGCTTCTACAACCACTGCAAGAGGTTACTTTAAAAGCTGAGAAAACATGACCCTCTGCGTTCTTCCCACCTTCCAATCTCCCATGAATGCCTTCCACTGGAGAACCCATAAAGACAGTAGCTGACAAGAGAGTCTGGGATATGTAACTCACAGGCATTCAGTTCTAGCAATTGAAAGACAAGTTGGAGAAAGCAACTCTGGAACTAAGAAAGTATAGGACATATCTAGCACACAGTGATTTAATCTACAGAGTCTTGATTTTAATCTTTCACCCCGATGGAGGACATTTGTCTGACCTATAGAAAAGTCAGTAGCTGGTAAGTTTGTTGCTTACAACGTGACAAACACAATTTAAATAGCACAATAAATAAATCAACTAACATATAACACATAAAATGTACTGGTCAATACCCATGTACTAGTTAATGCTGGGATAAGAAAAATTCCTGTAAGATCTTATGCTTACACCCAAAGAGTGGCAGATATAAAATGAGAGAGATTTGGAGGAAGATTCTAAGGCTATGTGTACATGAATATTAGATGGTAATGGAGATTAATGAAGGCCAATACCCACAAGGAACAGAAAGCTTTTATTGCCCACATCACTACAAATAACTGTTCAAGAAGAAAGGTCTTTCCGGTGAGCAAAGTATAGAATTAAGCAAAGTAAATAGTCTTGGGGATCCTACAGCGAGTATCAGTTCATCAGTTTCCTGGTCCACCTCACAGGTCCTGAGGTTATTTGGCCTCCTTCTCCATGCAGTTCTTCCAGAATCAATAAACAACTTCATTTGAAGTGTAGTGGATGCCACAGTGTAACCCTTTCTTCTCTAGGAGAAAGTGTGCTTAGTTTCATTATCCTAAGTGACACCTGTGTTTGCAGAAGAATCACATCCCCCCCGTATGCATAGTACCATTGGTGTAGTTGTGACTTGCTGTCCTCCAGTGTCCTGTTCACATGTGGATCCAATTTACAATGAGATGCACGTACCTCAAGGATGGTCCAGCACACCTTACGGACTCTGAGAATGGTCAAGAAGAGCTGTTATGACCCAGATTCCACGCTGCAAGGCACGTCTCCCTCTGGAATCCCTTTAAGTAAGATTAGTTCCCCAGGTAGAAGAGATATTTTATAACAGTGCCTCGCCTTGGTCTGGCAGCCTTACTCCTGCTGGAAAGGAGCTTAGGACTGAAGGAGAGTCCTTGACGTTTAAGTGTCTTCTAATGGTGGAAGAAAATCACTGGAGTATGTCCTGGAACTCTCATGGATCCATGACAATTTCATTTTTGCAGTGCTCCACAGTAATTCGAACGCAGCCTGATGTTCATTATGTCATTGAGAGGGCTATAGGCCACTTTAGTCTTGTTCCTTGTATATTTTAAGTCTTTTACTTGCCACTAGATTTGTGTATGACCTTGCCAGAGCTCTACGATGGGGGTGTGATGTGTGGTTGTAATTTGATGTTTAAGAATTTGCATATCTGTTGGAAAATTTGTCTCAGAAGTTGAGACCCTTGGTCTTAGTCTTTTTTTTTTTTTTTTTTTTGTGAGGAGATCAGCCCTGTGCTAACATCCGCCAATCCTCCTCTTTTTTTGCTGAGGAAGACGGCCCTGGGCTAACATCTGTGCCCATCTTCCTCCACTTTACATGGGACGCCGCCACAGCATGGCTTGCCAAGCAGTGCGTCAGTGCGCGCCCGGGATCCGAACCAGCGAACCCCGGGCCACCGCAGCGGATCGCGGGCACCCAACCGCTTGCGCCACCGGGCCGGCCCCTGGTCTTAGTCTTTTTTTGAATAGAATTCCCCCAAAGAGACTATACTGGAGCAAATGGAGTAACAAGTCAATGATAGGTGGATCTGGGTAAATGTGTACATGTGTCCTTCTAGTGTACATATCATTGCAACATTTCTGTAAGTTTGAAGTTATTTTCAAATACAAAGTTAACAATTATATTACTAAGGCAAAATGTATTGTGATGAGCAAACTTCTGCTTCTGGGAAGGAAGAGTTCAGCCATCTACAGAGTGTACACGATACAGGTGGGTCATGGGGAGCTCCATTGATGGGTGATGGTGTATGAAGTCAATGTGCGGTTGGATGAAGGGTCTTCAAACTCCAGGTTGTGTCTAAAATGGCACCTGGACTGGATTCCCAGCATTTTGAAATGCACAAGTAGGGCAGGACACACAGTGAGAAATTGTGATAGAAAATTCAGGAGCAAACAAAGCATTTCTGATATTTTTCCACCTTCTTCTTCCTAGGTCATGACACAGAAAAGAGATTTAGACATCAAAGGACCATCACTTCATGACAAGAGTTGGTGAACAAGGAGAAGGAAACAATCTCTGGGATGCCCAAAGGCCTTTTCCAAGTCACGGGCCTCCCTTTGCAGCTCAGGGCTTGTAGCAAACAGTCTGATCATGCATTAGGTGTTGAGGATTGCTGGCACGTGGTCTTTGGGAGTAGTAAGGAGGGGCTCCATCAGCTCACAGATTTCCCTGAGGATCCTCAGGGCATAAATCAAGTAGGCGCAGCACTGCAGGATGGCAGGGGAAGAAGTAAGGAAATGGCTTCTAGGAACTTGTAAGATGAGTGCATCGGTGATTTGGGTACCTGCAGAGATGCTTACAGCTTTGGATAAAGAACAGATGTAGAGATTTCAATTTTTGATGCTTCTTAAATATGTGAGGAAAAATGATATTGGTAAACGTATCTCTTAATTACCTGAAATGAGACCTTTTCACATTTTATGTATCCATGGACAATATCGTTCATTGCTACAATGAAGCAATTTTATTCATGTTTTTTGTACTTATAGATGTAAACTCTGAAAATACTTGCCACATGAATGTGCAGATGTGAAAACAATGAATTTGTGGCATCATTGTCACTCAATTCTTTGAATTCCTCTGGGGTATGGGCTAAAAACGGCATTGTGCTCTATCACTCAAAATTATTTTTAATGATTTATCAGCCACAGCTAAATTAGGTGCTCCTTGGATTTTATTCAAATCAGGGAATCAGAAACCACTTTCTATAGAAAAAATTTTATGTACCACAAAATATTACTTTACATCTATATTTTTGAGTCTAGAGATTTGTACATGTAAAGTCAATGCTGTGTAAGGTCTGATGGATGATGTAGACGCCTCCTGTCTTTGTAAACTGGAAAAAGAGTGTGTATGAGACAGGAGACGGAATATGAGAACCAGTGTAACCACATGGCACTTATATTGTAAAAGTATATATGGACATTACCATCCAGAAGTGATGTCTTAAGCGTTTCTATCCCCCATGTACGTGTTAATCAAGTAGAGACTTAAGCCCTAGAGAATCCCCGGGATTTCAACCTCTGCCAACAGGACACATGTGACCAGTGCATCCTGTGGAGGACATGAGTCAAGAGACCCTGCATGTCTTGGGGATAAATAATGTCTATCCCCACCCACCACCCTCCTATAGCCTGAGTTCCAATATTAAGTATTTAGTTTAGTTTAGTTCATTTTTTTTTTTTTTTGGTGTAGAAGATTGCCCCTGAGCTCACATCTGTGCCAATTTTCCTGTATTTTGTATGTGGGATGCTGCCACAGCATGGCTCGATGAGCAGTGTGTAGGTCCGTGCCCTGGATCCAAATCCGTGAATCCTGGGCCCCCAAGCAGAGCACGTGAACTCAACCAGTACACCACCGGGCCAGGCCTATTAAGTATTTAGGATTTTAAAATAACAGTCACTTAGAGGTGACCATAAAACAATAAATTAAGTGATTGAATGTAATAATCTCTCTCTCTCTTTTTATTTTTTGTGAGGAAGATTGGCTCTGGGCTAACATCTTTGCCCATCTTCCTCTACTTTATACAGGATGCTGCCACAAAATGGCTTGATAAGCGGTGCGTAAGTCTGCACCCAGGATTCGAACCTGGGCTGCTGACGCAGAGCACATGAACTTAACCGCTACACCACTGGGCCGGCCCCATAATAATCTCTTATTTTTTTTTTTCTGTGTATTTTTTCTTTTCTTTTTTTTTTTTTTTAAATTTTTTGTTTATTGCGGTAACATTGGTTTATAACATTGTAAAAATTTCAGGTGTACATCATTGTACTTCTATTTCTGCATAGATTACATCATGTTCACCACCAAAATACTAATTACAACCCATCACCACACACATGTACCGAATTATCCCTTTCACCCTCCTCCCTCCCCCCTTCCCCTCTGGTAACCACCAATCCAATCTCTGTCCCTATGTGTTTGTTTATTGTTGTTATTATCTACTACTTAATGAAGGAAATCATGCGGTATTTGACCTTCTCCCTCTGACTTATTTCACTTTGCATTATACCCTCAAGGTCCATCCATGATGTCACAAATGGCTGGATTTCATCGTTTCTTATGGCTGAGTAGTATTCCACTGTGTATATATACCACAGCTTCTTTATCCATTCGTCCCTTGATGGGCACTTAGGTTGCTTCCAAGTCTTGGCTATTGTGAATAATGCTGCAATGAACACATGGGTGCATGTACCTTTACACATTAGTGTTTTCAAGTTCTTTGGATAAATACCCAGCAGTGGGATGGCTGGATCATATGGTAGTTCTATCCTTGATTTTTTGAGGAATCTCCATACTGTTTTCCATAGTGGCTGCACCAGTTTGCACTCCCACCAGCAGTGTATGAGAGTTCCCTTCTCTCCACATCCTCTCCAACACATGTTGTTTCGTGTCTTGTTAATTATAGCCATTCTGATGGGCGTGAGGTGATATCTCATTGTAGTTTTGATTTGCATTTCCCTGATAGTTAATGATTTTGAACATCTTTTCATGTCTGTTGGCCATCTGTATATCTTCTTTGGAGAAATGTCTGTTCAGGTCCTTTGCCCATTTTTTAATTGGGTTGGTAGTTTTTTTGTTGGTAAGATGCATGAGTTCTTTATATATTTTGGAGATTAAGCCCTTATCAGAAGTATGGTTTACAAATATCTTCTCCCAATTGTTAGGTTGTCTTTTCGTTTTGTTGATGGTTTCCTTTGCTGTGCAGAAGCTTTTTAGTTTGATGTAGTCCCATTTGTTTATTTTTTCTATTGTTTCTCTTGCCCGGTCAGACATGGTGTTTGAAAAGATGTTGCTAAGACTGATGTCGAAGAGCGTACTGCCTATGTTTTCTTCTAGAAGTTTCACAGTTTCAGGTCTTACATTCAAGTCTTTAATCCATTTGGAGTTAATTTTTGTGTATGGTGTAAGGTAAGGGTCTACTTTCATTTTTTTGCATATGGCTATCCAGTTTTCCCAACACCATTTGTTGAAGAGACTTTCTTTTCCCCATTGTATGTTCTTGGCTCCTTTGTCAAAGATTAGCTGTCCATAGATGTGTGTGTTTATTTCTGGGCTTTCGATTCTATTCCATTGATCTGTGTGTCTGTTTTTGTGCCAATACCATGCTGTTTTGGTTACTACAGCTTTGTAGTATATTTTGAAATCAGGGAGTGTGATACCTCCAGCTTTGTTCTTTTTTCTCAGGATTCCTTTAGCTATTCAGGGTCTTTTGTTGTTCCATATAAATTTTAGGATTCTTTGTTCTATTTCTGTGAAAAATGTTGTTGGAACTTTGATAGGGATTGCATTGAATCTATAGATGGCTTTAGGAAGTATGGACATCTTAACTATGTTAATTCTTCCAATCCAAGAGCACGGAATATCTTTCCATTTCTTTGTGTCTTCTTCAATTTCTTTCAGAAATGTTTTATAGTTTTCGGTGTACAGATCTTTCACCTCTTTGGTTAAGTTTATTCCTAGGTATTTTATTCTTTTTGTTGCAATTGTAAATGGGATGGTATTCTTAATTTCTCTTTCTGCTACTTCGTTGTTAGTGTATAGAAATGCAACTGATTTTTGTATGTTGATTTTGTATCCTGCAACTTTACCAAATTCGTTTATTACTTCTAAAAGTTTTATGGTGGATTCTTTGGGGTTTTCTATATATAAAATCATGTCATCTGCAAATAGTGACAGTTTCACTTCTTCCTTTCCAATTTGGATCCCTTTTATTTCTTTCTCTTGCCTGATTGCTCTGGCTAGGACTTCCAGTACTATGTTAAATAGGAGTGGTGACAGTGGGCATCCTTGTCTGGTTCCTGTTCTTAGAGGGATAGCTTTCAGTTTTTCACCATTGAGGATGATATTAGCTGTGGGTTTGTCATATATGGTCTTTATTATGTTGAGGTACTTTCCTTCTATACCCATTTTATTCAGAGTTTTTATCATAAATGGATGCTGTATCTTGTCAAATGCTTTCTCTGCATCTATTGAGATGATCATGTGATTTTTGTTCTTCATTTTATTAATGTGGTGTATTACGTTGATTGATTTGCGAATGTTAAACCATCCCTGCATCTCTGGAATAAATCCCACTTGATCATGGTGTATAATCTTTTTAACGTATTGTTGTATGCGATTTGCTAGTATTTTATTGAGGATTTTTGCATCGATGTTCATCAGTGATATTGGCCTGTAATTTTCTTTTTTTGTGTTGTCCTTGTCTGGTTTTGGTATCAGGGTAATGTCAGGTTCGGAGAATGAGTTAGGGAGCTTCCCCCCCTCCTCAATTTTTTGGAAGAGTTTGAGAAGGATAGGTATTAATTCTTCTTTGAATGTTTGGTAGAATTCACCAGGGAAGCCGTCTGGTCCTGGACTTTTATTTTTGGGGAGGTTTGTGATTACTGTTTCGATCTCCTTACTGGTGATTGGTCTATTCAAATTCTCTACTTCTTCTTGATCCAGTTTTGGAAGGTTGTATGATTCTAAGAATTTATCCATTTCTTCCAGATTGTCGAATTGGTTAGCATATAGCTTTTCATAGTATTCTCTTATAATCTTTTGTATTTCTGAGGTGTCTGTTGTAACCTCTCCTCTTTCATTTCTGATTTTACTTATTTGTGCCTTCTCTCCTTTTTTCTTGGTGAGTCTAGCTAAAGGTTTGTCAATTTTGTTGATCTTTTCAAAGAACCAGCTCTTGGTTTTATTAATTTTTTCTATTGTTTTTTTGGTCTCTAATTCATTAATTTCTGCTCAGATTTTTATTATTTCCCTTCTTCTACTGATTTTGGGCTTTGTTTGTTCTTCTTTTTCCAGTTCCTTTAGGTGCATTGTTAGATTGTTTATTTGAGATTTTTCTTGTTTGTTGAGATAGGCCTGTATCGCTATAAACTTCCCTCTTAGAACTGCTTTTGCTGTATCCCATAAATTCTGGCATGTCGTATTTTCATTTTCATTTGTCTCCAGGTATTTTTTGATTTCTTCTTTGATTTCTTCATTAACCCAGTCGTTGTTCAGTAGCATTTTGTTTAATCTCCACGTATTTGTGGCTTTTCTGATTTTCTTCCTATAGTTGATTTCTAGTTTCATACCGTTGTGGTCAGAAAAGATGCTTGGTATTATTTCAATCTTCTTAAATTTATGGAGACTTGTTTTGTGGCCTAATATGTGATCAATCCTGGAGAATGTTCCATGTGCCTTTGAAAAGAACGTGTATTCTTCGGTTTTTGGATGGAATGCTCTGTATATATCTACTAGGTCCATCTGTTGTAGTGTGTCGTTTAAGGCCAATGTTTTCTTATTGATCTTCTGTTTGGATGATCTATCCGTTGGTGTAAGTGGAGTGTTAAAGTCCCCTACTATTATTGTGTTACTGTCTATTTCTGTCTTTATGTCTGTTAATAATTGCTTTATATATTTAGGTGCATCTACATTGGGTGCGTAGATATTTACAAGTGTTATATCCTCTTGTTGGATTGTTCCCTTGATCATTATGTAATGCCCTTCTTTGTCTCTTTTTACAGTTTTTGTTTTAAAGTCTATTTTGTCTGATAGGAGTACTGCTACCCCAGCTTTCTTTTCATTGCCATTTGCGTGGAGTATCTTTTTCCATCCCTTCACTTTCAGTTTGTGAGTGTCTTTAGGTCTGAAGTGTGTCTCTTGTATGCAGCATATATATGGTTCTTGTTTTTTTATCCAGTCAGCCTCCCTATGCCTTTTAATTGGAGCATTTAGTCCATTGACATTTAAAGTAGCTATTGATAAGTATGTACTTACTGCCATTTTTTAACTTTTTTTTTTTTCCTCAGTGTTTTAGTAGTCCTTCTCTGTTCCTTTCTTCTTCTATACAGAATTGATGGTCCCTTTAGTTTGACCTCTGTCTGAAAGCTGTACTCTTTAACTCCCCTCCTCCCTCATGTTTTTGATATCATATCTAACCTCTTTGTTGTGCATTTGTATCCATTACGTTCTAATCATGGAAATAGATAATTTTTCCTATTTGTGGTCTTTTCTTTTCCCCTTAAATCAGTCCCTTTAACATTTCTTGTAGCACTGGTTTCTTGGTGACAAACTCCTTTAATTTTTGCTTATCTGGAAAAATTTTGATCTCTCCTTCCATTTTGAATGATAACCTTGCTGGGTAGAGTATTCTTGGCTGTAAGTTTTTTCCTTTTACCACTTTAAATATATTGTGCCATTCTCTTCTAGCCTGTAAGGTTTCTGCAGAGAAGTCAGCTGATAGCCTTATGGGGTTTCCCTTGTACGTAACTTGACATTCTCTTGCGGCTTTTAGGATTCTCTCTTTATCTTTAATTCTGGACATTTTGATTATGATGTGTCTTGGTGTGGGCCTCTTTGGGTTTATCTTGTTTGGGGCTCTCTGTGCTTCCTGTACCTGGATGTCTGTTTCCTTCCTTAGGTTAGGGAAGTTTTCATCTATTATTTCTTGAAATAGATTCTCTGCCCCCTTGTCTCGCTCTTCTCCTTCCGGGACACCTATACCACGGATGTTAGTGCGCTTGATGTTGTCCCAGAGGTCCCTTAGACTGTCCTCAGTCTTTTTAATTCTTTTCTCTTTTACCTGTTCACCTCGGGTAATTTCTTCTAGTCTTTCGTCCAGCTCACAGATCCGTTCTTCTGTATCCTCCACTCTGCTTTTGAGTCCCTCTAATGAATTTTTCATTTCCAGTATTGTGTTCTTCATTTCTGATTGGTTCTTTTTTATATCTTCCATTTCTTTGTTGACATTCTCACTGAGTTCATCTATTCTTCTCCCCAGATCAGTGAGCATCCTTAACACTCTTAGTTTGAACTCTCTGTAGGGTAGGTTGCTCATTTCTGTTTCACTTAGTTCCTTTTCTGGGGTTTTGTCCTGTTCCCTTACTTGGAATGTATTCTTTTGCCTCTTCATTTTGCCTCTTTCCCTGTGTTTGTGTCTACGTATTAGGTAGGTCAGCTACGTCTCCTGCTCTTGGATAGGTGACCTTATGTAAGTGATGGCTTAGGAGGCTTCCAGTGTGCTTCCCTCAGTTCTCAATGTTCCTGGGGTGACCCCTATGTGGGCTACGTGTATCCTTCTGCTGTGGCCTGTTTGCTCTCCCTGTAGGTGCCTAGGGAGGCTGAGTTATGCTCCTGGCCAGCTGTTGTAATGCTCAGCTGCTTGTAGTTGTTGTGGGCCCTTCAGTCTCTTTATCAGGTGTGGGGATCCCCAGCACAGTTGGCTGCAAGTTCTAATACCACATTTGTGTTGCAGTATTTCTTTTAAGTGAGTAGGCCCCCACCGTGTCAGGTTGTTAGGCTCAGGGCCTTACAATTGCTGTAAGCCTCTAGCCTATTAGGTCTCTTGTCAGCTCTCTGAGGATTGCAGCTGGGTGGGGCTGGCCTCAGTCACAGGAGCACCCAATTGTTTCAGGTTTTGGAAGGTGGAGCAAACCTCCTATGTGGGTCTTTGAGAAGTACAAGTCTTCTGCGGCTGAGAAGCCCTGCCGCCCACAGGTCCACACACACAGTCAACACAGTCCTGCCCCGTGTGAGCGCCCCGACCTCCCCAAGCGGACCCAGTCTCTCCACGGCGGGAGCCCCACACACTCCGCCACCGCCCCACACTCTCCACCCACTCCTTGTGCACACCCTGCCCTGCTCAAGTCGGCTCAGTTGCCAGGCTTCAGAGAATCCAGTCACCAATCTATGCAGGCCCACAAGTTGCCTGAGGGTTTGTTGTTGGGTGCGGCCAGTCTCTAGGGTGGGCTGCCTGCCCTGGCTGCGCTGGATTAAATTGGTGCTCTAGCGGGTGGGGCACACTCTGGGCTAGCTGGCCTCAGGGAGAACTCCAATGGCGTCTGTGTCAGCACGCCCACACTGGGCCACAACAATGGCCGCCGCCAATGTCCCAGTCCCTGGAGAGGTCTCACCCCTCACCGAGATGCACTCAGGGCCTATTAGGTGAGTCTCTTGTCACCAAAGCACTGTACACCTTTCTTTCTGGTGATTTTAGGGTGCTTCCTGAAACGGGTGAGTTTGCGCGCGGGCCCTTTAAGAGCCAGTTTTAGTTTCTTTGTGAACCGGGTTTTCTGGGGGTGCTCCCCACTGTTTTAGTAGCAGGCACAGTCAGATATTATGCCGCTGGTCTCGATTGTGCTGGGTCCACAATATGCCCACAGCGGGGGCGCTCCCTGGCTCAGGGCCCCGCGCCTCCAGGGAGGCTGCGTACCTGTGAGCTGCTCCCGGCGGCCGTGAAGCTGGCGGCTTGTGAAGGCGGCGTTTTTCCTCTCCAGAAGGGAGTCTCTGCCTCTTCCACCTCAGTTAGGATTGTCCGTTGTCGCAGGAGTTCCTCTTATCCAGCTTTCAGTTCTGTCTCAGGGGTAATTTTTCCACGAGTAGTTGTAAATTGGCTGTGTCCACGGGAGGAGGTGAGTTCAGAGTCTGCTTACGCCGCCATCTTGACTCCTCCCCCCATAATCTCTTCTTAATGGAGAGAAATTCAGTGGAACCAGAGCCAAACTCTGAAGCACACTCTGTTAGTATTTAGGGTAAATAAACATCCTCACTGGCAGAGTCAGCTAGATTCACTTTGATATTTGACTTTAGGAATGAGTAAATTATCTTGTTTGCCTTGTTACTCATATTTTTTCCTATTTGTTAGATAAGTGACGTAGCTTACATTTACTGCCAGACACTGTGCTAAGCATTTTTCCTGATTTAATCTATTTCTCCTAACACAAATCCTAAGAAGTAGGTGCTGTCTTACAGATGAAGAAACTGAGGCTGAGCAAATCAGCACCTTGCTGACGTCCCTGTAAGTAGAAAGTGCCGGAACTGAGCTTGAACCCGATAGTCTGGCCCTAAAGTTGG
Organism: Ceratotherium simum simum; assembly: GCF_057802395.1. Taxonomy (NCBI): domain Eukaryota; kingdom Metazoa; phylum Chordata; class Mammalia; order Perissodactyla; family Rhinocerotidae; genus Ceratotherium; species Ceratotherium simum. The sequence goes on from NC_141933.1 coordinate 11,044,637, forward strand.
GCTCTTCCCCACTGATCAGTAAATGAATACATTCTGATTTTGAAAGGTCCAAACAGCAGTTCATAACTCAAAACAAAGGGTAAGACTGCCCACTTAGATTCTGCTGTGGGCTGGAGTGAATTTGTAGAATCATTTGAGAATAGTTGACTTCTTTAAAGTTTTTAATATTTCCTTCAGCAACAAGGTGTGTGCTGCTGTTTTTTTAGATTCCTTTTTATATCTGTGAGTAAAGTTTCATGATTTTATTCTTAAGGGTTTGCATATTTCCATTTTTTATATTTCAGTATATTATTGTTGCTTCTATTGTTCCTGTTGCCAATGGACCATTTTTTCAGTTATGTGATATATGATAATAGCAGGTTTATAAGAAAGCGACTGATGTTTATACACTGATCTTGTATTCAGCTACATAATGAACTATCATCAGTTCCAGTAGTTTTTTCAGTAGATTACCTTAGATTTCCTTGATAGTTGATCAATTACCTATATACACTGACCCATTCGTTGATTCATTTTATTCATCTGATTTTTTTCCTTGTTTCAAGAGTTCATATTTAACAAGACGTTTCTCTTTGCTTTTTTTTACAGTCTTTACTTTTTAGAGCAGTTTTAGGCTCACAGAAAAACTGAACAGAGAGTTCCAATACACCTCTTACCTCCATACATGCACAGCCTGCCCCAGTGTCAACATCCCACACCTGATGGTACATGTGTTACAACAGGCGAAACTATACTGACTCATTATCACTCAGTCATAAGTTACATTAGAGTTTACTCTTAGGTTGTACATTCTATGGGTTTTGACAGATGTATGATGACATGTATCTAGCATGGTATCATACAGAATAGTGCCACTACCCTGAAAATCCTCTGTGTTATGCCTATTCTTCCCTTTCTCCTCCCTGACCCATGGAAACCTCTGATCTTGTGACTGTCTCCATAAATTAGCCTTTTCCAAGATGTCATAAGGTTGGAATCATAGTATGTAGCTTCTCAGCTTGGCTTCTTTCACTTAGTAATATGCATTTAAGTTTCCTCCGTTTCTTTTCATGGCTTACAGCTCATTTTTGTTGGAGCTGAATTCCATTGGATTTTAGAACTATATGCCATTGTCTGGATGTACCCACAGTTTCTTTATCCATTCACCTACTGAAGAACTTCTTGATTGCTCCCAAGTTGTGACAATGATGAATAAAGCTGCTATAAACATCACGTGCAGGTTTTTGTGTGGACATATGTTTTCTGCTCCTTTGGGTAAATACCAAGGAGTGCAATTGCTGGATTAGGTTGTAAGAGTATGTTTAGTTTTGTAAGAAACTGCCTATCTTCCAAAGTGGTTGTACCATTTTGCATTCCCACCACAATGAATGGCAGTTCTTGTTGCTCCACATCCTCCCCAGTATTTGGTATTATCATAAATGATCTTTTTCTAAAAAGAAAAGAATTGAGTAGAGATGATGAAGGAACTAGGATGAGGAGTCACCAACTAGAAGAATTCAATTGAGTCAGAAACTGAGATACAAGCAGCTGAGATAGAATTTAACTGTCATCCAGAATTTAACTTAGATTTACACATAGACACACCAGACAGACACACAGACACACATGTATGACACAGACCTAGACACACACAGACACAGACACACACACACACACACAGGCTCCCCACATGGAACAGGTACAGGACCTTCCTTCCAGCCCCACACACAGACGGCCCCTTCACCTGCTCCTCTGAGAGGAACCCAAGGGAAGCTCTAAGAGTCTAATTCATTCTGAGTCTACATCCCACTTCAGTGTCCCTTGCACCTGGCGCAGGAACCATGGATCAAGTGTCACCCACCCACTAATGAAGTTGACAGTGGTTCTAGTGCTGGCATCTCTGCTGGCTTCTGGCAGCTCTTTTGTTGGTAAATCCTGCTCCTCATGTCTCTTCTTAAAGGAACTTTTGCTTACCAGGCTACCACAGGGGCCATCTCAGGGCTGGGTCTGTGCTGCAGCAGCACAGAAGGCCCACGGCAGGGCTGTGCTCATGGTGGACCATGAGATTCGATGTGTATGGGGGCTGGTGGGAGAACAGGATACTGGCAGAGAGTGTGCTGTGCCCCAGGCCTTCTATGAGAACACCCATTGTGGGATGAGCTATAGAAAGGGCATAGAAACTGGAACCAGGAGTCGTCCTCCTAGTCCCACTTTTATCTCCACGTGGCCATGTGGCCTTGGCAAGTTGCCTCTCTACTTCTCATCTCCTAACCAAGGGTGTGGAATGAGATGGTCTGTAGTGGTTCTTCCAAATCTAAACTCTACAGAGCCCTGATTCCTCCATCTCACAACTGAATGCATGAAGGCGACTGTGGGGTGGGGTAGGGGGGCTTCTGCCCAATCTACTCTCAGATTTCCCATCAGAAGGGACAAAGTGTGGCCACCTGAGGCCCTTTACCAGCTCATTTGTTCTGGGCTCACCCAACCTGATGTTGAAGTTCTTCAATCCTTTTCTGCCTGATGAGACCATGAGGAGTGCCCTGCTCTGGCTACAGGTGCTGTGGAGGGCTTCTCAGAAGATGAGAAAGAGAGATTTAGGGTCCACTGGCTAACTTCTGTTTTCTTGCCCTTTAAATACAGAATGTTGGGAGGGAGGGGGAATCTGATGGATCTGTTTCCCCTCCTATTTTAGGGGGTCCATCTGGGACGTGGGGTTGAGGGAAAGGGAAACCACGTTCTCAGAGTGATTCCCCTGGTTCAGGGCAGGTCAGGTATATTTTTCTTCCCCAGCAGGAGCAACCAAGCTTGGACTCAGGTAAGGACTCAGGTGAGGACTCAGTCAATGTTATCCAACCTGATTCAACGTGAGTGTGTCTGTCTGAGCCAGTAGGTAGCTGACCTACTCTTATAACTTCCCATTCCCCTTTGTGCCTCAGAAAAACCACAGATTTCTCCTCTGAGATTGTATCAGGCCCTCAACAGAGATTTGTTGACTGACTGATGGGAAAACATACACCATGCTCTACTTATTTTCCATAGCTTGACTTGTATCCATTAATACATTCACTTCTACTATGTGAGCAGAAGGCACTCAACAGGATACCCGAACTTGTTCGGTGGGTCAAAGACTTGCAATTTATTTAAGTCCTCATATTTAAATGGAGTTCGTCATGGGGTGCGGTAGGCTGAATAATGGTCCCCAAAGACGTCCACATCCTAATCCCTGGAATCTGTGAATATGTTACTTAGGTGGTAAAGGGACTTTGCAGTTGTGATTAAGTTAAGGATCTTGGGATGGGAGATTATCCTGGATTATCTGGGTACCTGATGGATCGCAAGTGTCCTTATAAGAGGGAGGCAGGAGCACTGTGCTCAGAGAAAGAAGTAAGGACAGAAGCGGAGATTAGAGAGGAGGCAAGGGGCTTCTCTGTTGGCTTTGAGGATGGAGAAAGGGGTCACAAGCCAAGGATGCAGGCAGCCTCTAGAAGCTGGAAAAGGAAAGGAAACGGATTCTCCCCTAGAGCCTCCAGCAGGAACACTAGCTTACTGACACCCTGTTTAGCTCAGTGAAATTGATTTCAGAATTTTGACCTCCAGAACTGTAAGATAACAATTTCACATTGTTAAGTTACTTAGTTTGTGGCAATCTGTTATAGCACAATAGGAAACTAATACATTTGGTATGCGCTGAGTATTAGTTATGCAAAATTGGAAAAATTCCCTGGGGCTGGTTCACAAAGGGCCTGGGATCCAGAACAGAGCACCATCTTCTCTCCTCATCACCATGGCCCACACCTTTCCTTCTCTCAAACTCAGATTCAGCTGGTACCTCAATGTGAGCTCAGTCTGGGCGACTCTGTTCTGCCCTAAGCCCGAGTATCCTGCCTGAAGCTACTGACCATGCCCAACTGCACTACACGAAAGCTGTGGAGCCTCTCAGTTACCACTGGAAGGGACATGAACATCATCTGGTCCTCTCCTGGGACACCCCCCCCCCCATTCCACAGAAGCTGAGCATCCTTTTCACATCTTCCCTACTCCTCTGTGCCCATATCCCTAAAACTTTGTAAAATGCTTGTTTGTCTGTGCTCCTGTGAGTTTGGTAATTTGTGTGCAAACCAATAAACAGGACTCAGACACATCTGTTTCATTTCTTTGACACTCCCGCCTCCACCAGATCCATCTCTTCTCCACCCATTGCTGGCTGTTAAGTGACACTTCATAGTTACGGTCTCCTTCCATCATCAGAAGCCGCATGGACTCTCGATACCCACTGGAATGCAAGCTCTTCTGGGAGTGATATTGCTTTAACCCTCAGAGTCAGTGGGATTTCTTGAGTCCCCTCATAGCAAAGGCTTTGCTTCCTCATTGAAGGGAATCATTCACCTGTTTTCAGTCCCTAGTGCTTCTGGTTTTCCTCCCACATTTCACAGGAATCCCTAATACCTCAGAGAGTAAAAATAGACGCAATGTAATTCAGATCACATTGGACCTCCATTTTCCTCCCTTTGCTTTGCTGACTGTTCTTTCTTGAACCTGGACTCTAGAATCCATCTTCTCTTAAATTCCATTGCCACTTCATCATCTCTGACCTGGACTTGTCCAGGAACCCATTTCTCTCATCGATCATCCTTTGACAGGGTCCTCCCTCCCAGTGACCAATTCTTACAATCATGGTCTTTCACTCATAAACCTCTTGTTCAACACGTATTTCATGTCAGGCACTATTTTTGGCACTGGGAATACATCAGTGAAGAAAATGACAAAATTCCCTGCCCTCGTGAAGCTTATGTTCTAGTCAAGGGAGAGAAATAGCAAAGCAAATAAAGAGGTAAAATATAAAGTATATCCGAAGGTGATAAACACCATACAGAAAAACAAAGGCAGGAGATAGAGTGGGGTTGCAGTTTTAATTAGGATGTACAGGAAAAGCCTCACTGAAGAGGTAATGTTTAGCCCAAGGCTAAAGGAGATGAGGGAGAGAGCATGAGGCATCTGGGTGATGAACATTCCCAGTAGAGGGATACTCCAGGATCTGGTCACAGAGCTCTCTTTAGATTTTACATAAATACTTGTTGTCTTAAATTATTCTAGGAACCAATATTCCAGGAAACAATAAATTAAGGTTCTGTTGGCCAATATATGAGAGATGCTGTATGGCTGAGGTCTCAAATATAGCATGCGTCGGAATTATCTACAGGTCTTGATGAAGCAGAGATTGTTGGGCCCACCTCTTGAGTTTCTCATCAGTAGATCTGTGGTGAAATCCAAGAATTTGCATTTCAAACAAGTTCCCATGTGATGCTTACGTTGTTGGTGTGGGGAACATATTCATATTTCGAAAAGCACTCCTCTAAGGCAACCTGTGAATCTCCCCAAGCTCTGCCTTGGGAGTCTCAGGGTTTGGCCTCAGGCTGGGACTTGGGCAATTTGAATGGACTAAAGAAACCACTCCTACGTATCAACTTATTTGAACCTTAGAAAGCATTGATTGAACATTTTCTTCCATTGTGAGTATGTTTGCCTAGCTGAGAGGGAAACTATTTTGTTAAAGACCCTGTCACCTCTCCATTATAATTATATGGTTTAGTTTGGCTGAAACATCTTTTATTTTACTAAAATGTATCTCATTTTACCAAGTTCATCTCTTTTCTTTGCTTTAACTCTTCTCCACTCTGCATATCTTGAGAACAAGCTTGATCTTTTTATCCCTTTCCTTGGTGCCCTGTGCAAGCGGTTTATGTTCTCAATCAATGGTCAGTTAATAGAATCAAATTGCAGACTCATTTGTTCTGCTGGGAGAGATGGAGAAGTTCATTTCTAAATGTAATTGTTCCTCTCTCTCACTTATGACTCATTTTCCCAGAAATTCAGTAAAAACTGGGGCTCTGATCTCTGCTCCTCCTGTCTAGGGAAGGGAGACAAAAGAGGAATGGAATAAGTAATCCCTCAAGACAACTTGAGGTCACTTCCATAGAGGATTCCTGCCCATAGTTTCAAGTAACCCAGGCATCTGGGTGGAAGTAACTGGTCCTGAGCACCTGTAAATAGTTTCAGTCAACTTGACATCCTGCCTTCTCAGAGGCAGTGACCACAGATCTTGGCTGACGTCCAGGGAAACCTGACATCCATTCCAGTGGCCTTGGCAGTGGACAGTGTTATATAAACAAGGATGTCATCTTGAACAGATTGGATGAGCCTGCATGAATGTCACCACGTCCTTGGTCCTGACATGGTGGGAGTTTACTGCCATGTGAACATCTCTACTGAGTTTTTTTCTCTATCTCTGTTCTAATAAAACATCAGACAACACTGTTAAAGGGCCAGCAGGCCCTGGTCTTCAGGATGCCAGGGTCTGAGAAATGTTCATCCTACCCCTAACCCCCAAACCCTGGCCAGGTCTAGTGTGAAAGTTGTCCCTTCTCCTCTGCCTCATGGCCAGAAGCTTGACACTGTTGTCAGGAGGCCAGAACATTCACCAGCCAAGCTTGGGGGAATTCACTCTAGGATTGAAATCAGACATGCCTGAGTCAGAATCCTGATAGTGCCATGCTTGCTTTATGATGCTGGACAAGTCATTTGTCCACATTGATACTTATTTGTTGTGGGGGTCAATGGAAAAAATCTATTAGAAAGTTCCCAACACTGTGCATGGTCATGGGAACTGTTATTTTCTTTGTCTTTTCTCTCCTTGCTATTCCTCTCAGGTAGATGTCTCTCAAGGTCCCTAGCACAGAACTAAACACAATTAGATGGCATTTTTTCATATATAAAGCAATCATTGATTTATACACCCCTGGCCCATCAATCATCTCCAGATTGCTGAGGCAAGCCCACTTTCAGACAAAAGTAGATTCACCAAGAACTTTTTTGCAGTGACTTTATTGAGATATGCCTACAAGTTAGTTGAGATTTCTCCATGCAACCTGAAGCACAGCATGATGATTAAGAATAAGACAATAAAAAATCTTCCTGCCTTTTGGGAAAGCAACTATCTTTCATTTTGCAAGGATAGATCCCCAACTGAGTTCCTATGATTATTCCTGTGCTTCAGCCTTTGTTTTTGCTGGTCTCTCTCCTCACTCCAATGCCATGGCCATTCACGGGTCTCAGCTGAGTTGGGTTTATCAGATTCTCTTGTCCTTCGAGGAAATTGAACTCAAACTTTTATCCACTAACACTTCAAGAATGCCAATCTCTTAGGCTTTTAGCCCTTTAGTTGATGATTTTGCTTGGCTTTTTCTTAAAAAAAATATTAATTTTATTTGGAGCACTGAATGAGGTTTCAGTGCACTTCAGAGCTTGATGATAGGAACAAGGGCTTGGAGGTTAGATACAAACGGACATGTGTTTAAGAACATGACAACCGTAACTTGGAAGAAAGAAACTGTCCTCACTTCTACTGCACAAATATGTTGACTATCCCCGGGACGTCTTCAGCAGTGGATAGCATAGAGACTTCTATTTGAATCCAACCTTTTATCAAAGTTACATTTATCATGTCAGCAGGCATTTACATTGTCTGTAAAGTATCTGGAGATATTCATTATTTCTAAAGTTAGCTACAGCCTACATTTGTTATCTTACTTGCTATATTACCATGCACGCTTCCAAATGCTAACCTTTTGATCATCTGACCACTCAACAGGTAGGTAGGTATCTACCTCTAGAGATAGGAAAATGGAGGAACTGGTTAGTTAGTCAAAACAAAACAAAACAAAACAAAACAAAACAAAACAAAACACCAATCCAACTTTTTCATTAGGATTGGTGATTAATAGTATACGGAATTGAAGAAATTGACTACACCTGGCTGCAGAGGAAGCAGAAGTTCTGTTCTAAGACTTGGTCACGGGAAAAGGGAGAAAGTGCATAGAATCAATGAATCTTTAAGCAGAAGCCAACACAATTTTACTAATAAGGTGTCAGTGTAGATCTCCCTAAACTTTTTAACTCACTACACAAGTTTGATTCTGTAAATCCAATTAGTGGAAGTCGCCAATGTCACCTTTGCCTTCAAAGTGGCTTTCCTCACCCGATGTTGCTTGGCTTTTCAACATCCTGTCCCATGTCTTCCTGGGAACTGGCAAAAGTTTGGAGGGAAAAGTGGTGCAGAATGTTATGCTCTTTCTCTGTAGCTCCTCTTTTTCTAGAATCTTGGCTCCTCTAGTTCATACTGCCATAGCTTTCACATATCTAATTTCTGTATTTTTTCTAGATTTTCTACTTGGAAGAAGTTCTTGGAAGAAGTCTTGGTCTCATAAAAGCTATACCATCATAGGCAAAAGTGGGAGTTTGTAAGACTTTTTTCTCTGGCACTTGACGTCATTCAAAATTTTGGAGTTTCTCATAGATTGTCACTTCAAATATTTACTATCTCAGTATTTCACTTATTTTCTTTGTAGTTTCTAATTATTCGTATGTTAGATCTTTTAAATTTATGATAGAGCAAGGAGTGACACAATTAGGTCAACCCATGGGACTGGCATATAATGGGAAATGTCCAGTGAGATTGTCTTAAACTGAATACAGGTCGACGGTTTGAACCTCCAGGTGGCAGCATTTCATGTAGAATCTGGGATCTCCCTGAACACTTGCAATATACCATGGGCCACTGGGAGGAGGCTTTAATTTCCGTTCCTGAACACAATGGTCAATGACTGAAATGAAATGAAACTTCCACTTGGATTTGTACTAGTTCAAAACAACTGAGCGGAGCTCTTCTCTTCTTGGCAAAAGAGGGCTCTGCATGATCAAACAAGGTGTATTCAATGACTGCCTCTTCAGATTTCACGCTCATGGAGCAGAAGATGAGAAATGGAGGGCAACATAGCTGATGAAACTATGAGACACAAACGGAGCAGAGCCCAAGTTCAGGGTTGACTACAGATGGTGGAGGTTATAGAGGGGGCAGATAAATGATCATATTGGTGGTGTGTGGAAGGAAAAGGAAGGAAGATTTGGAGGATGAAGCTAGAGAGGAAGTGAAGATGACTCAAATGTACCTTATTTGGAGAAGATTGAGATTGTCTGGGTTTATGGTTCCTGTTAAAAGGATAATCTGTATCAGGCACAGGGCTGAGTGTTTTACTAATATATACTATTATTTAATTCCTATGATTTTCTTGTAAAGAAAGGGTAGTCTCCGTTTATGAAACTTAGACAGATTAAATGAATCTCCCAAGCTGACATAGACCACATAGCCCAGAGCTGGAAGATAAGATCCACATCTGAAATCCTTGATGTTACTGATTGGTCTCCCTGCCTCTTCCTTGTTAATCTTGGAAAGGCATCAGGACACCCAGTAGTGGTGTCCTACAGATAGAGAAATTCAAAACAGGAGTATTGAAGGCTGGGCTTGTTTTCTCTGTTCAACAATACTGGAACTATTTCCCTGCTGTTGCTACCACTCCCTTCCCATGGAATTATCATCTTTGTCACTAAAATCAAATATAGGAAGTTAGAGTTTCTCAGCACAGAAACAAAAGTGAAAAGGAGATTTAGAGAGACTTATATTTGCTTCAAAATGTTACTTCTGTTTGCTACCACCAGCCTATGATCATCCCAGTTATCTGTCAGTCAAAGCACCTGACCACAATGGAAATCAAATACATCACCTGAGATTGGATCAAGAACACAGACTGAGCATGAGTTTAATATCTGCTCATTCTTCTTTTGAAATCCCCTAAAATAACAAAAATGATGTCCAAACAACAGAAGAACAAAGCAGTGAACTCAACAGAATGGTGGAATAAAGAAAGTGGCACCGTTTGATTAGAAGTGTTGAAGATTTTCTGGTAGATAGAGAGCAGATTGGATGAAATCTACTGAGAAATAAATCCAGAGGAAACTGAAGTCCAAGCACGTGCTGCAGAAAACTCCTTTAGAGCGAGGAGCTTTCTATACAAAAGAGGAATCCAGGTTGAGGGTAGGATTTGAATAATTATTGAAGCTGAAAATAGGAAAAGATGAGAGTAGAAACACATAACCAGAACTGGACTGTTGCTGCACCCCAATTCCCTGTGTCTTTGCTCAATATGTGGTGTTTCACCATAGAAGACAGAAGTGAAAAGTTGTACAACTGATTTTCTTTAGGGACATTAAGAGACAAGATAAGCTGATGAGGCTGAAAGGATACAACATCACAAAATATTATGTAGTATCAACTACCAAATGAGCCATAGATGAGCGAAATTTCTGAGGTATTGTCAACGTGTTGTTCACATGATTTTGAAGGTGTGAGAGTGTTTGTTCAGATAATGTAAAACAATGGGGCCTTACAGTTTGTTAATGCTTGAACTTCTTCTCCAACTGGCAGTCAATGTGACCCATAGTCCTGTCCATGATGGGGCTTCTCTCTTTCCCTTGTAATTCTGCAAGTTACACATTTTCATGCATATAATCATTTTAGCAATAGTCTTTTGGACTGTTTATCAGTTCGTATCCAACAAAGGAAATAGAAAGCATTCTAGGTATATTGATCAGGCAGAATTTCCTTTTTGTCTCTCTTTTTTCCTATTTATTTATTTCAGCTTTATTGAGATATAATTGACAGATAATAATGTGTAAGTTTAAGGTGTACAACATAATATTTGATACATGTATATATTGTGAAATGTTTACAACAATGGAGTCAGTTAAACTCTCCATCACCTCACGTAATTAACTTTGTGTGCGGGTGTGGTGAGAACATTTAAGATTTACCATCTTAGCAACTTTCAACTGTTGCTAAGTCACCATGTTGTTCATTAGATCCCCAGACCTTATTCATTTTATAACCGGAAGTTTGTACCCTTTGACCAACATCTTGCCATTTCCCCCACCACCTAGCCCTGGGCAACCACCATCAAACTCTTGAACAGGGAGAATTTCATCCAAGAATTGGTAATATAGGTGTTTGAAGGGTTGGAGAAGCATAAAAAAGGAAATACAAAGGATGCTTATTGATTGAAAATTATAGGAAGATATTACCACCTCTAGAACTGGAAGAGAAAAAGCAAAATGGTGTTGCTTCACATGACTGCAGGTGAAGGTGACACTGCTGTTGGAACCAAGCAGCCTGAGAAAGAACCCAGGAGCACATGCATGAGACACCACTACAGACAATGGTGTTGATGAGATACTGTGGGTATATACACACTGCAGCCATAACCACTGCAAGAGGTGATGTCAAAGGCTGAGGATCATGACTTCTTCCCTCTTCCCACCTTCAAACTCCCATTGGGGACTAATAAGAGGCAACTGGTAACAGTGTCTGAGATATGTAATTCACAGGCCTTCAGTTCTAGCAGTAAAGGGATGAGTAGGGCAAATCAACTCTGGATTGAAGAAAATATAGACTCTCCCTGGCAGAGTGATTGTAACCTACAGAGTCTTCTTCTTATTTTCAGCCAGTTGGAGGCTATTTGTCTGATTCCTAGAAGAGTTAATAGCTGGTAGTTTGTTGCCCACAGCATGATAAACAAACTTAAATAGTTTAATAAATAAATAGTCTTGAAACCCCTACAGTGAATATGAGCTCCTCAGCTTCCTGGTGCATCTCACAAGTCCTGAGGTTACTTGGCCTCCTTCATGCAGTTCTTCTGGAATCGGTAACATAAACATGTTGTTGGTGCCACAGGGTAACTACTTTCCTCCCTAGCCTTCTTTAGATGGAGAAATCTGCTTGTTTTCATCATGCTAAGTAGCGCCTGAGAGCCACTGACCTAAGTGTTTGCAGAGGACTCAAACTCCCCCCGTGTTGAGGTTGTGACTTGCTGTGCTCAAGTGTCCTGCTCACATGTGGGGCAAACTTACAATGAGGAGTGTGTACCCCGAGGATGTTCCAGAACACCTGACTGACCATGGGGATGGTCAAGAAGAGTCATTAGGATGTGGCCTTACTTCCTCTGAGGCAGTCTCCCTCGGGAATTGCTGTATGTAAAATCAGTTTCCCAGGACGAACAGACGTATTGACAAGAGCTTCACCTTGGCTGGCAGCCTTGACTCCGGCTGAAAACAAGGTGAGGATGAAAGGAGAGTCCTTGACATTCAAGCGTCTTCTAGTGGTGGAAGAAAATTGTTGGAATACGACCTGGATGTCTCATGGGCCCGTGACAATTTCACACAGACAGAGCCCCACAGCCATTCAAAAGCAGCCTGATACTCATTGTGACACTGAGAGGGCTTTAGGTCACACTAGGCCTGTTCACTGTAGTTTTCTTAGTCCTTGTTTTGCTACTAGATTCGTGTGTGACTGTGCAGAGCTCTGGAGTTGAGATAGGATGTATGGTTGTAATTTGCTGTTTGCAAACCTGTTGCAAAATTTATCCCAGAAATTGAGGCCTGTGACCTGAGTCACTGTTGAGTAGAATTTCCCCAAAGAGACAGTAGGTGAAAGTAAATGGAGTAACATGTCAACAATAAGAGGATCTGGGTAAAGGTATACAGGTCTTCTTCTGGTTTACACATCATTGCAATGTTTCAGTACATTTGAGGTTATTTCTAAATACAAGGATAAAAATTGTATTCCTGAGGCAAAATGTATAGTGATGAACACAGCTTCTGCCTTCTTGGGAGAGAAGGCCTTAGGCCATCTAGAGAGTGTCATGATATAGCTGGGTCATGTGATACTCATTGATGCGAGATAGTGTAGGTAGTCAATTTACAGGTGGATGAAGGCTCCTCAAACTCTAGGTTGTGTCTCAACTGGTATCTGGACTGGATTCCCAGCATTATGAACAACACAAATAGGGCAGTGCACACAATGAGAAACAGTAATGGAAAATTCAGGAGCAAGCCAAGAATTTTTTATCTTTTTCTGCCTTCTTCTTCCTAGGTTATGACACAGAAAAGAGAATGAGACATCACAGGACCATCACTTCATGGCAAGAGTTGGTTAACAAGATGAAGGAAACAATCTCTGATGCCCAGTGGCCAAATTTTTCATGTTGTGGGCAGCCCTTTTCAGCTCAGAGTTTGTAGCAAACAGTCTCAGCAGGTGCTAGGTGTTGAGAGTTGCTAGCAAGTGGTATTTGGGAATAGTAAGTAGTGGTACATCAGCTCACATATTTCTTTGATGACTCTCAGGACCCAAATCTTGTAGGCTCAACCGTGCACAATGGCAAGGAAGAAGAAATAAATGCCTTTGCGGAATTTGTAACATAAAGTACATTGGTGTTTTTGTACCAGTAAAGAAGCTTACAACTTTAGATAAAGACTAAACATACATGTATATATAAATTTTTGATATTCTTAAATATATGATGTAAAATGTTACGGATAAATGCATCTCTTAATGAGCAGAAATAGGACCTTCTTTGCTTTTATATGTCCACGGATAATTTGTTGCTAAAATGAGGCAATTTTATTCATGTTTTTATGTTTATAGATGTAAATTCTGAAAATACTTGTGATATGAATGTGCAGATGAGAAAAGAAAGAGTATATGATGTCACTATATTCTTTGAATTCCTTTGAGTTATAGGCTAAATATGTTATTATAATTTGTCATTCAAAATTATTTTTAATAATTTATCAGCCACAGCTCAATTAGGTTCTCCTTTGATTTTACAAAAGCAAGAAATTGGAAACCACTTTCTGTAGAAAAAAATTTGTGTGCCACAAAATACTTTAACTTTTTTTTTTTTTTTTTAAACTCTGGAGATTTGTGCATGCAGAGTCAATGCTCTGTATGAAGATTCAGATGGATGACGGTATGTCTTTGGTAAATTGGAGCAGGAGTGATAATGAACATGCAGGTGGGAAGAGAAAGTCATTTTGACCATATATACACATTGTGACCATGTATTTATATGGTAAAAGAATGTGTAGATGTTACGATCTAGAATTGATCGCTTAAAAGTTTCCACTGCCTGGTATGCATTTACGAGTTTGAGTCCCAAGCCCTTCAGAAGTCCTAGGATTACAACCTGAGCCGGAAGGAACACATGTGACCAGCACATCCTGCTGAGGACAGGAATCCAGAGACTCTGTGTGCCTTTGGGATAAATAATACCTGTCCTCACCCAGCACCCTCCTCTACCCTGAGTTCCAATATTCAGTATTTAGGATTGAAAAATTACAATAACAGTCACTTAGAGGTGACCATAAAACAGAAAATTAAGTGTTTGAAAGTAACGATCTCTTCTTAACTGAGAGAAATTTTAGTGGAACCAGAGCCAAATTCTGAATTTCCATTTGTTAGCACTTAGATTAAATAAACATCCTCTGTTGACAAAGTCCGTCAGATTCTCTGATACTTGACGTTGGGAGTGAGGTGATTAATTTTGTTTGACTTAATATTTATATTTGTTCACTTTTTTTTTTACATAAGTGTAATAGCTGACAAGACAAATCCTATGAGCTAGGCACTATTATGATCACCCATATTTTACAGATGAAGAAACTGAGGCTGAGAGGGTCAGCACCTTGCTGAAGACCACAAGTAGAAAATGCCAGAGCTAAGCTTGAATGCAGGTCTAGGCGCAGTCGGGCTCCTCCCCACTACTCAATAAATAAAAATATCATAATTTTGAATCATCCAAACAGTATTTTAGAATTCAGAACAGAGCACAAACTATCCTATTATGATTCTGATGAGGGTATCACTGAATGTGTAGAATCATTGGAGAATAGTTGACGTCTATAAATTTTTTAATATTTCCGTCAGGAATAAGGTGTGCACATCTGTTTATTTAGATTCCCTTTTGTATCTGTGACTAAAGTTTCATGATTTTGTACTTTAAAGTTTGGATATTTCCAATAGGTATATTTCAATATTATGTAGCTGCTATTGTTCCTATGGCCAATGGTATCAATTTTTTCCATGATGTCAAGTAATGGTAAAAACTGGTTTATAGGAAAGGCATCAATTTTTATACACTGATCAAATATTCAGTTAACTTTATGAATTTTTATCATTTCTAATAATTTCTTTCAGTACATTCTCTTAGATTTCACTGATAGCTGACCAACAATCAGTAAATAGTGAACAATTCATTGAGTCATTTTTATATGGATGTTTTCCTTGTTTGAAGAGAATTTTTTTTACAACATGTTGTCCTCTTTTTTTCTTTAATGGACTTTATTTTTTTAGAGAATTTTTAGGTTCACAGAAAAACTGAACAGAAAGTACAGAAAGTTCCCATATACTTCCTACTCATACACGTGCACAGCCTCCCCTACTATCAACATCCCCCACCAGAGTGGTACATTTGTTACAATTGATGAACCCATATTGACACATCACTATCACTCAAAGTCCATAGATTACATTAAGGTTCGTCCTTGGTGTTGTACATTCTATACAATTTGTGAATGTATAATAACGTGTACCTACCATTATAGTCCAGAAGGATTTCACTACCCTAAAAATCCTCTGTGCTCCTCCTATTCATCCTTTCCTCTCCCCAACCCCTGGAAATGATTGATCTTTTTAATGTTTCCATAGTTTTGACTTTTCCAGAATATATACCACTGGATCAGGAATCTAGTGGAGACCTAAGGCTTTTAGAGATGCTGGAGCCACTCAATGGAAGAAGCCTAGGTCCCTGAATGTTCACATGTGGTCAGGACAGGGCGCTGGGAGCAATCTGCTCCAGATCTATTTAACAATTACTTAGAATGTCCATTAGAGAAGAGGATGTTATCAATTATATTGTTTAGAAAAACTAGCTCATGGTGATAATTAAAAGCAGTTCATGTTTATTTCACGTTATTTTCACTTGTAAATTCTCCACAGTCAGTGAATTCCTTCATTGCCCATACCCTGTGGGAACACACACACTGTCCCACCCCCAGAACTCCAGCGCATCAAGGAGCATCTCCCCTGTCCTGGCCAACTGCATTGGACTGAGATGTAATAATAATAAACCATTACTCTTTAAACCACTGAAATAATAAAAAATAAGAGGAAATGTGGATGCAGAGTTGTATAGAACAGGGATGAGTAGCCTTGGTCATTACCACTGGAAGGGAGACATTATATAGTCCTCACCCAAGAATGCATCCTGTTCCACAAATGCCCACCTTGATGACCTGGACAATTCCTGTTCACCCTTCCAGCCTCACTCAACTGATATCTTGTTTAGGAATCCAAGGTTGACTATCCTGACCTATGTTAGACTGGTCACTCACACTTGCCTCCAAGCCCCTCTCCTTGTTGTCCCATGGCATTTACCAGGGAATGTGACATAGGCAGGGAAGGAGGCAGACAAAATTTTCATATGAAAACACTCAAGATATGAAGCAACAAGAGGTTAAATGGCTTGAAAGTTCTGATTGCTTTCACAGTCTTTAATCTAAGGCCTGAGGATCCATGGGAGATGCTCCAAGACTGTGCTTGGAAATTTGAATGGACTAAAGAAATGCCCCAAATCATCACCAGATTTGAACCTCAGTAAAGCATGGATTGAACATTCTTTCCCATTCCCAGTGGTTTTGCCTGGCTGAGAGGGAGATGATTTTATCAAAGACCCTGTGACCCCTTCCTTCCAAACAAACAGCTCAGTGTCTGTTTAAATCTCATTCATGTTACTAAAATAGGTCTAATTTTAACAAGTTCCTCTCTTTTTGCTTCCTTAAGTCATCCTCACTCTGCACAGCTTGAGAGGAGGAGCTTGATGTTTTCAGTTCTTTCTTTGTTGCCCTGAGTAAGGACAGATTTGATGTTCAATCAATAGTGAATTAATAGGATCAATTATGCTGGAAGAAATTGGGCAGTTGCATTCTCTAACTGGGGATGGTTCATCTCACTCACTCACTACTGATTGTTCTTAAGGATCAGTAAAAACTGGGATCTGATCCCAGGTCCTCCTTTCCAGAGAAGGGAGAGAAAAAGGGATGGAATAAGAAATCCCCCAAGACCATTTGAGGCCACTTGCACAGAGGACTTTTGCATGTGGTTTAAGAAACTCAGGCATCTGGGTTGAAAGAACTGGTTCAGAGCACCTGCAAATATCTGCAGCCAACCTGGGTTTCCCCTGGCTACAGTTTCACCCCATGCCTCAGAAGTCCATGTTGCTCAGTTCCCAGGAGGCAAGGATATTAGTCTTTCTCTGTTTTGACCCTTTGCAAAGTCATTGAAGGTTGACTATTACTCCAGCATAGGTGCTTTCTTTATTTATCTTCATGTGATACCCTCCAGGAAACCTCCCTGAATGCCCCCTGGTTAGGTGCTCATAATCCATATGACCATAATTCATTAAGAATGGCCAGTACTGGGCTGCTGTAGATACTATAGACACTGCTTCTATAACCACTGCAAGAGATGACTTCAAAAGCTGAGAGACATGACCCTTTGCTCTCTTTCCACCTTCCAGTCTCCCATCAGTGCCTTCCACTGGAGAACCCATAAAGACAGCAGCTGACAAGAGAGCCTGGAGTATGTAACACACAGGCCTTCAGTTCTGGCAATTGAGAGATGAGTAGGACAAAACAATTCTGGAACTAAGAAAATATAGGGCCTATCTAGCACACAGTAATTTAATCTACAGAGTCTTGATTTTATCTTTCGCCCTGATGAAGGACACTTGTCTGATCTATATAACAGTCAGTAGCTGGTAAGTTTGTTGCCTAAAACATGATAAACATGATTTAAATAACATAATAAATAAATCAACTAACCAATACATGAGCTTTATTGGTCAATACCCATGTACTAGTTAATGCTGGGATAAGAAAAATTCCTGTAAGGTCTTATGCTTACACCCAAAGAGTGGCAGATTTGGAGGAAGATTCTGAGGCTATGTGTACATGAATATTAGATAGTAATGGGGATTAATGAAGGCCAATACCCACAAGGAACAGAAAGCTTTTATTGCCCACATCACTACAAACAACTGTTCAAGAAGAAAGGTCTTTCAGGTGAGCAACATATAGAATTAAGCAAAGTAAATAGTCTTGGGGATCCTACAGCGAGTATCAGTTCATCAGTTTCCTGGTCCACCTCACAGGTCCTGATGTTATTTGGCCTCCTTCTCCATGCAGTTCTTCCAGAATTCATAAACTACTTCATTCAAAGTGTCATGGATGCCACAGTGTAACCCTTTCTTCTCTAGGAGAAAATGTGCTTATTTTCATTATCCTAAGTGACATCTGTGTTTGCAGAAGAATCACATCCCCCCTGTATGCGTAGTACCATTGATGTAGTTGTGACTTGCTGTCCTCCAGTGTCTTGTTCACATATGGAGCCAATTTACAATGAGATGCGTGTACCTCAAGGATGGCCCGCACACCTTATAGACTGTGAGAATGGTCAAGAACAGTTTTTATGACCTGGCTTCATTGCTGCAAGGCAGATCTCCCTCTGGAATCCCTTCATGTAAGATCACTTCCCCAGATAGGACAGATGTATTAGAACAGTGCCTTGGTCTGGGAGCCTTACTCCTGTTGGAAAGGAGATTAGGATGGAAGGAGAGTCCTTGACATTCAAGTTTCTTCCAATGGTGAAAGAAAATTGCTGGGGTACATCCTAGAACTCTCATGGATCCATGACAATTTCATTTTTGCAGTGCTCCACAGTAACTCGAATGCGGCCTGATGTTCATTACGTCATTCAGAGCGCTTCAGGCCACTTTAGACTTGTTCCTTGTATTTATTAAGTCCTTGATTTGCCACTAGGTTTGTGTTTGACCTTGACAGAGCTCTGGGATTCACGTATGTTATGGTTGTAATATGATGTTTAAGAATTTGCATATCTGTTGGAAAATTTGTCTCATAAGTTGAAACCTTTGGTGTCAGTCTTTTTTTAAAAATAGAATTCCCCTAAAGAGACTATACTGGAGCAAATGCAGTAACATGTCAATAACAGGTAGATCTGGGTGTCCTTCTAATGGATAAAGAAAAACATATAGATTTCAATTTTTGATGCTTCTTAAATATGCAAGGAAAAATGATATTGGTAAATGCATCTCTTAATGACCTGAATGAGGCCTTTTCACATTTTATGTATCCATGGACAATATCATTTATTGCTACAATGAAACAATTTTATTCATGTTTTTTGTATTTATAGATATAAACTCTGAAAATACTTGTCACATGAATATGCAGATGTGAAAACAATGAATTTGTGGCATCAGTGTCACTCGATTCTTTGAATTCCTCTGGGGTATGGGCTAAAAATGACATTGTGCTCTATCACTGAAAATTATTTTTAATGATTTATCAGCCATGGCTAAATTAGGTGCTCCTTGGATTTTATGCAAAGCATGGAATCAGAAACCATTTTCTATAGAAAAAATTTTGTGTACCACATAATATTACTTTACATTTGTTTTTTTGAGTCTAGAGATTTGTGCATGTAAAGTCAATGCTGTGTAAGTTCTGATGGATGACATAGACGCCTTCTGTCTTTGTAAACTCGAACAAGAAGGTGTATGAGAGGGGAAGTGGAAGATGAAAACCAGTGTAACCACATGGTACATATATTGTAAAAGTATATGTGGACCTTACCATCCAGGAGGCATGTCTTAAGTGTTTCTGTCCCCCATGTACGTGTTAACAAATTAGAGACTTAAGCCCTAGAGAATTCCTGGGATTTCAACCTCAGACAAAAGGAGTGTAACCAGTGCATCCTGTGGAGGACACAAGTCCAGAGACCCTGTGTGTCTTGCAGATAAATAATACCTATCCCCATCTACCATCCTCCTCTACCCTGAGTTCCAATATTAAGTATTTAGGACTTAAAATCACAATAACAATCACTTAGAGGTGACCATAAAACAATAAAATATAGAATTAAAATCATGATCTCTTCATAACTCAGAGAAATTCCAGCGGAACCAGAGCCAAATTCTGAAGCACACTCTGTTAACATTTAGGATAAACAAACATTCCTCATTGGCAGAGTCAGTTAGATTCACTTTGATATTTGACTTTGCGAATGAGGCAATTTATTTTGTTTGACTTATTCCTCATATTTTTCCCTATTTGTTACATAAGTGAAGTAGCTTACGTTTACTGCCAGACACTGTGCTAAGCATTTTTCTTGTATTAATCTATTTCTCCTAACACAAATCCTATCAGGTAGTTGCTATTATTATCACACTTATTTTACAGATGAAGAAACTGAGGCTGAGAGAATCAGCACTGTGTTGATGTCCCTGTAAGTAGAAAGTGCCAGAGCTGAGCTTGAACTCGATAGTCTGGCCGTAAGTTTGGGCTCTTCCCCACTGATCAGTAAATGAATACATTCTAATTTTGAAAGGTCCAAACAGCAGTTCAGAACTCAAAACAAAGGGTAAGACTGCCCAGTTAAGATTCTTCTGTGCGCTGGAGTGAACTTGTAGAATCATTTGAGAATAGTTGACTTCTTTAAAGCTTTTAATATTTCCTTCAGCAACAAGGTGTGTGCTGCTGTTTTTTTAGATTCCTTTTTATATCTGTGAGTAAAGTTTCATGATTTTATTCTTAAGGGTTT
Organism: Ceratotherium simum simum; assembly: GCF_057802395.1. Classification (NCBI taxonomy): domain Eukaryota; kingdom Metazoa; phylum Chordata; class Mammalia; order Perissodactyla; family Rhinocerotidae; genus Ceratotherium; species Ceratotherium simum. Next base: position 11,065,017 of record NC_141933.1, read on the forward strand.
GCATATTTCCATTTATGTATATTTCAACATGTTATTGTTGCTACTGTTCCTTATATTGCCAATGGATCACTTTTTCCGTTATGTCACATATGGTAATAGCAAGTTTATAGGAAAGTGATAGATGTTTATATGCTGGTGTACATAATGAACTTTTATCAGTTCTAATAGTTTTTTCAGTAGATTATCTTAGATTTCCCTGATAGTTGATCAATTATCTATATATAGTGACCAACTCATTGATTCATTTTATTCATATGATTTTTTTGTTGTTGTTTGAAGAGTTTGTTTTTAACAAGATGTTTCTCTTCATTTTTTATAGTCTTTATTTGTTTTAGAGCAGTTTTAAGTTCACAGAAAAATTGAACAGAGAGTCAAGAGAGTTCCAGTACACCCCTTACCTCTGTACATGCACAGCCTCCCCCACTGTCAACATCCCACACTTGATGGTACATGTGTTACAACTGGTGATCCTATACTGACACAACACCATCACTCAGTCAATAAGTTACATTAGAGTTTACTCTTAGGTTGTACATTCTATGGGTTTTGACAGACGTATGATGACATGTATCCAGTATCGAATCATACAGCATAGTGTCACTACCCTGAAAATCCTCTGTGTTCTGCCTATTCATCCCTCTCTCCTCCCTGACCCATGGAAACCTCTGATCTTGTGACTGTCTGCATAATTTTGCCTTTTCTAGGATGTCATAAGGTTGGAACCATATAGTATGTAGCTTTTCAGGTAGGCTTCTTTCACTTAGTAATATGCGTTTAAGGATATCATGTCTTTTCATGGCTTACAGTTCATCTTTATTGGAGCAGAATTCCATTGAATTTTAGAACTATATTCCATTGTCTGGATGTACCCACAGTTTCTTTATCCATTCACCTACTGAAGAACATCTTGATTGCTCCCAAGTTATGGCAATGATGAATAAAGCTGCTATAAACATCACGTGCAGGTTTTTGTGTGGACATAGGTTTTCTGCTCCTGTGGATAAATACCAAGGAGTGCAATTGCTGGATTAGGTTGTAAGAGTGTGTTTAATTTTGTAGGAAACTGCCTAACTATCTTCCAAAGTGGTTGTACCATTTTGCATTCCCATCAGCAATAAATGAGAGTTCTTGTTGGTACAAATCCTTGCCAGCATTTGATATTGTCGTAAATTATCTTTTTTAAAAAAGGAAAGAAAAAAAAGAGTTGAAGAGAGAGCGATGAAGGAGCTAGGATGAGGAGTAACTCGAAGAATTCAATTGAGTCAGAAACTGAGAGGCAAGCAGCTGAGATAGAATTTAACTGTCATCCACCTCCTTTCCTTCTGACATGTCCCTGCTACCAGGTATCCCAACTGAAAGTGCCACTCCATTGGTTTACCATTCACATACCATCCGTGCCTGAGCTCGACCTATGGTCTTCCAAACTATGCAATTTGAGCAAGTTTCTTACTTTCTGCATGTTAGTTGACTCAACTGATATAATGGGAAATATAATAGCTTACAGATTTGTAGCAATTATTGAATGTGATAAATTGTTTATACACATTGTCTGACCATAACTAGCAATCAAAACGTATTGCTACTCCTTTTATTATCACTATTATTATTACCTACAGAAAGTTTTGCAACCCAAAAGACCTGTATGGAGGATAACAGTGTGTTTCCAGATATTATCAGATCACTGTTATTTTGATGACTTGATTTCTATTGAACATTATATTCTCCCTCCCCCTACTGAGTTTAGGCAACCACCATCTACTCTCTGTTTCTATGAATTTGACTTCTCTAGATCTTCTTACAAGCGGAATCATACAGTATTTGTCTTTTTGCGACCGGCTTATTTCACTTAGTGTACTGTCCTCAAGGTTCATCCATGTGGTAGCACATGACAGGATTTCCTTATTTTAAAGCTGAATATGAATAATATTCCACTGTATGTAGGTACCACATTTTGTTTATTCATTCCTCTGTCTATGGATGCTTGGGTTGCTTCCTCCTCTTGGCTATTGTGGATAATGCTGCTACGAACAGGGATAGGCAAATATGTGTTCAAGAACCTGATTTTAATTCTTTTGCATATATACTCAGAGGTAAACTTGATTGATCGTATTGCAATTCTATTTTTAATTTTTTGAGGGACCCCCAGGCTCTTTTCCTTAGCATCCGTATCATTTTACTTTCCCACCAAAAATGCACACGTGTTCCTATTTCTCCACATCCTTGCCAACACTTGTTATTTTCTTTCTTTCTTTTTTTTTTTTTTTGGATTGTAGTCATCATAATGGGTATGAAAAACCCATGTGATTTAGACTTGAGATCTGAAACACAGCAAGAAAGCACTGGGGCAAAAAATCTAGATGTTTCTCACCTCACCTTTTCATTCTGCCGCCATTGCCCATAGAGTAAAACAGAAAATCTCCTTGATTAGGCCCAGCCTGTCTCTCCAGTCACTAAGCCTTCCCTATTCCACCATGTTCTACTGTATGTTTCAGGGTAAGCTGGGTTCCTGATGTTCCCTCAACTAGCCACGTGGTTGATGCAGTCTCCTCTTCTGTCATGCTATTCTCTCAGCATCCCTCCTCCAAACGTTTCTCCATGTCAAAATTCTATATATTCTTGAGTGCCACTCACATATGCTCCTCTATATAACCAGCTTCACTTCCTAATGCCTCTGCTCAGAACTGTCCACACCTCCCCCTGTATTTCCAGCGAGCATTCTGCTCATGGTTGGGAGAGGTGAGGGCGAGCCTCTATGGGCTTCTCTACTGCGGGGACCGTGAGTATTCAAAAAGTGTGATCATCCTAATTGACAAGCAAAACTAAAGACGAGCTTCTTTTTTTTTTTTTTTTTTATCAATTTAGAGCTTGATTTGATTTCAAATCTCTTGTTATTTTTGAAACATTAGACTAGAGGAGGAAATTAGTAGTTAAAGAGGTCCTCTTCCTCTTCGAACTGTGTGTTCTTGGGATCCTGAAAACCACTGATTTCCTTCATAATTGTCACCATGCTACTAACCTTTCTCCCTCAACTGCCCAAAGAAAAACGTGGCATAGCAGGCATCACTTTACACTAAAGATGCACCTTAACCAAGTTAGTGGTGTGTTAATTCACATTCATTCATTTACTCAAGGAATATATGCTTATCTTCTTCTCTGTGCCAGGCACTGTGCTAAGTAAAAATGAGCAAAACCAGACATTGCTCTGAAATTAAGGAGCTAAATTCCACGGGGGCTCCCATCAGTTAACTCATTATACATTTGTAAAGCCACAACCCGGGTGATTGCTACAAAGGAGAGGAGCATGGTGCCAGCAATGTCTATAAATGAGAATTTTGACCAGGTCGTTAGAGACTGCGACACAGATGATGGCATCAACCCTCAGTGAGAAAGGGAGGGCTGGAAACCAGACCTTGTGATCTACCTCATGCCATGTGGGCAGGACCAGTGAGGATCTCTAAGTACAAATAGCCCTGGGCTCCCCAGGCTGCTGAGTCCAGCTCCTAATTGCTCATCGTATGCTATAGCTGAAAGCTCAAAGAAAAATAAACCATGAGGCTGTCCCTGTCTGTCCTGCTAGTCACTCTGGTCCTTTGCTGCTATGAAGGTGAGTATCATTTCTAATCAGTCCAGCACCAGCCCTGGTAAGTAACCTTCTCTGAACTAGGTGAACTTAATTAGGAGTATGAACTGACCGAAATCCAAACATTTTCCTCTACTTGTGAACTAGCCCCACAAAAGCCCAGGGCTCATTTTGTCAAATCCCAGTGCTCTGGAACTTTTACAAAAAATCATTCCCAGAAAATTTTAGGAGTTTTCCACCTGAAGCCTCATTCCTTCTATGTGATCTGTGTTCAAGACGCAGCATGACAGAAGATTTGGATGTAAATCATGGCTCTGCCACTTACCAGCACTTTGACCTAGAACAAAATGCTTAATGTCCCTAAGTCTCCTCTTGTCATTGGTTTCAGCTACTACCAAGAGTAGCTGTGACAACGGAGTGGATTGACTGTGTCAGGAGTGCAGCTCTGGGTATCGAGCAGACATCTCATAGTTCTCAGATGTCCTCCTTCCACAGTATTTTAGGTGCCCGTTGGGTCCACAGCTTTTTAACTCATAGATTCAGACTCATAAAATGATACAGCTGGAAGGGTTTTTGGAGACTTCTCAGTTCCAGGAGAGCCAATGTTCTCTGAATCTCTGAATAATAAATCTTGAAACGGGCTCTGTGAATAAGCAGCACTCAATGTGTCTACGAGTACTAATTTTCTAGGAGTACTACCAGGAATTTGAGTAGAACTAGTACAATCATTAGAGCTACAATTTCTATTTTTCTAGATTAATTCTAGCCATTAATTCAACAATACCTTTGCATGTCTTCATGCCCTCGATACTGACCCAAGTCTTCTTGAATTTCTCTCTTTCATCTGACTTTCTAAACATCCTCCTCTTTTCCTACGTGGCCTCTGATTTTACTCTCTCCAAATTCTCTGCATAGTTTGGTGTCTGAGCAGGGGTCATATCAGAGCCTAGTAGGGCACACCACAGGCTGCAGGATGTTTGCAAAAACTTGAGGGGATGGAGAATCCAGACGAGAAGTGGTTACATCAAGTCTCAGGACAATTCCAGTGGGGTCAGGAGAGAGCCACCCTTCCCACCCCTCACCCCCTCCCAGGAATTCTGTGCATCACTGCAGAATGAAAGAGCCAATCATAACTTTGTGTATAAGCTTCAAATGTGTTCAAACTGATTAGTTTTATTTTTTTTTAGCTTTTTAGCTATATCTTCATCCAATGACATAATCCTATTCTTTAGTCTCAAAATAGCATCTTTCAACATATAAATAGTTTACTTACTCTTCTGCAGATTTATTCTCCCTTCTCTGATCTCATAAAATCTGACTGTCCCATTCACTTGAAAGGTTGATTACTAAAATCTCCTTTTCCCCAATATCCAAGACAAAAGAAAGGGTCAATCCTTTGACTGCAAAACCAACTTTTTGAAATCTAGGAAAAGTGAATTTCAGCAAAGCAGGGGAGTCTTAGGAAGTACTAGGTGTACTTTACAACAGGTAAAAACTGAACCAGGCATCAGCACACCTGCTGTCCAGTCCTAGCTCTGCCACTTGCAGTATCACCATAAGGAAATCATGACCCTGAGGGTCTCACACTGTCATCAGCACACTGAGGAGATGGGAATATAAAATCCCTGGGTTTCTTATTTTAGTTCTAATATCAGAGCCATAGGAAAAATCAACTTTCCTTGTATCAATTGTATTTCTTTTTCTTCTGCTTCAGCCAATGCAGTTGTCTGTCCAGCTGTTCTTACTGATTTCACAGCCTTCCTCTTCCTTAAGGAACCTGCTTACAAGATAGAACTTAAGAGATTTCCTGCACCGCCAGAAGCTTATGAAGCCAAGTTGGAAGTGAAGAGATGCACGGATAAGATCTCCTTTGGGAACAGAGTGCTAATCTCAAAAGCATTGGTAATTTCTTTCTTCTTTGTGCATAGAGGCTTCCTATCAGGTGAACATCCAGGGAGGAGGTCAGGGTGGTGCTCTTGGGGAACACAGGTGGTGGAAGCAACTACCTCACTGCTCCCGTCTGATAGCATGACCTGTCGCCACAAGGTGGATGATAACATTACACCTGCTGAACAAGACTGCACAGACCATCTGGGCATCTTCCTCCTTCTCAGGGCATCTTCCTGTGTGCCAGGTTCCCCATAGTGCCCTGAGGAGGAGAACACGTGGGGCCCCATGCAGTGATTTTGAAGGGTCAAAGCACTGCTACCCTTCCTGCCAGGGAAGTTTCCTGAGGATGAGTTCCCTCACCCAGTGGACACAGTCCCTGTGGAATCTCATGGGGAGTGTTGGGAATGTTCAAAGGGGAGACATGTAGGAGGGAGGGAACTAGCCCCTGCCCTCTGTCAGGATGGAGAGGAGGCTGACTGGGTTCTCTGCCAGCTTCTGCAGAGCCCAGGCCCACTCCTTGCACCTCCATCCACTTTTTCACTCCTCACCTATCACTCTCTTCCTTATCACAGCCAGTGGGCAGAGACCCTTGTTGTTATGTGTCCTGCAGCCACATGTGAAAGTGAAACATTTAAATTATGTCTTTATCCAGAATCAGGTCGTTAAATGTGTCTCAGCCCATCCACTGTTGGATTTAGGTCATGAGGTTCAGCTGCATATGCACATGGAAGCTGGATTCTCAGTGCTGAGAAGCACATGTGCCATCAGGTTGAATTTTAATAACCTAGGGTGGGAATCTCCTGAAAGCAGTTCTTCCCATGTCCTGTCCCTCCCCTCTCCTGATCTCTCAACCCTGTGTCCCCGTTAGAGTGAAAAAGTAGAGTCCTCTGTCCTGGGACATCAGAAGAAAGAAATCCCGGGTTTCTCTGTCCAACCCTTCACCCCTCTCCTTCCACAGAAACCTGAGTCCTACTCTCGGGTCACCTCAGGGTTCATTTGCTGGACTGTGGAAATGGTGCTTTCCTGATTTGCATGGTTGGTCGTAACTGTACCAGGTCTACTTAGGTTACCTGCACACTGACGTCCTGCCTGGTATCTTCCATTTGCCTTTTGTTGGTTGAAATTTCATCGACGTCTTGGTACAAACATCGGTCTGTGTTAACATGTCATTTCCAGGAGCAGCATGACTGCCCTCTCTTTTCTTTCTTTCTTTTTTATTTCAGGGGAAAATAGTGTTGAAGTGTGCTTATAATGATATAGCAAGTCTTCTGTAGTAGGACCTCTGTCTTTCCATGATCACCTGATCTTCGCTGGAAAATGTAAAGGTTTCAACATCCTGCTTCAATAAATCACTTGCCCTGCACTTCTCTAATTGTCTTGTCATTGTCCAACAGCCTCTGGCCTCAGGTTGGGGTGGATTTCATCATGAAGTGGGCAGGGTGTCATCTAGTTAATTTCAGAGACCCAACATCCAGTTACCCCTGGCGGCCTGAGGTGCAGGGATCACAGGAGGTATTATTTGTCAGGAATCATCCTGCGTTACTTTACCGATTTCCCCTTCACACGGCCATGAGTGAAAATGAAGTTTCAGGGTAAAAAGGAATTAAATCTTCCTGCTACTCATCTTGTATCGAGGGAGACCTGCATCCTGTCTGCCCAGTCACGCGGTTCCCAACCAGCAGCATTGCTAATATTTTGTCCTCATCATAGCCACAACCAACCTGCTTGTTCTCTTCCCGTCCCTGTGGTTTCAATCCTTTAAATTGTCCAGTGTCAGTTGTTTTCCTCTACCTCTCAATTTTTAGTAAATATCCAGGGTTAAATTTCAGTTAACTCTTTTTCACTCTGCACACCACTCGCGTGGCTCATGGATGTCTACATCACTCATCGACACCTCAGGCTAACGCTTCCTCTCTGATTCCCCCAAGATATTCAGAAACAAGCATCCAGCTGCCATCTGGACAACTCCATTCAGGCACTCCACAGTTATTTTGGAAGGAATATATAAACTTGCACACACTCTCTGCCCACAACATATTCCTCTTTCGTGTGCCCCCACCCTCCATCCTGGCTAATGGACCCACCACCCAAAGAGGCACCTGACTCAGAACACTTGCATATATCATAGGCTCCTGGTTAGTTTCCAGTGGCTGCTGTAACACACTACCACACACTTGGTGGCTTAAATCAACTTATTTTCTCAAAGTTTGGAGGACAGATTTCCAAAATTTGTAAGACTCTGCCCAAATCATTGCGTCAGGAGGGTCACACGCTCTCTGAAGGTCTAGGTGGAAATCTATTCACAGCTGCGTCCAGCTTTGATGGCTGATGCCATTCCTTGAGTTATGCCCCCATCACTCCAATCTCTGCCCCATAAGGTCGCACTGCCTTCTCCTTTTCTGAGTGTGTAAAATCTTCCTCTCGTCCTTTGTACAAAATACATGGGATTGCATTTAGAGGACACCAGAAAATTCAGGATAATTTCCCCAACTCAAAATCTGTAACTTTATCACATCTGCAAAGTCCTTTTTTTGCCATAGAAGGATAACATTACAAGTTCCAGGGATCCCTAATCCCTGGAATAGGATGTGGATAGTTTGGGGGATTTAGGGGCTACTACAACTCAACTCCCTGCTGACATCTAAAACTTCTCAAATTTCACCCCCTCCACCGCCAGAACATCACTTCTGAGCATCCCCTCCTTTCCATCCCCACAGCCAGCATCACAGTCCAGTCCTAGTCGTTCCCGGCTTGTGCGAAAGTCTCCTGAATGCTCTCCTGGGCTCTGAGATACCTTCCTGCAATATATCATCCTCATTGATGCCAAAGTGATCCCCTTGAAATAAAATGTAAATCTGATCTCAGTTCTGTAACCCTGAATTACTAGTGGGCATGTGTTTCCAAATGTTTCAAGTAAGAGGACTTATTAATCCTAAACCGACACTCAAATAATAGTAGGTGTATTTATACAAACTCTGATTGAGAAAATAGAAGGTAACAGTTATCTACTATTATCAATTATCAGCAAAACTTTTACAATGAATGTGCATTTTTACTCATATCCGGAAATATGTACATTTAAATTAGTCCTTATTTTGTGAAACACATTACATATTCAGTCTACATACTATGCTGGGTGGACACCAGGATTCATGGAGCTCTTGAAACACCCTGAGAAACCCAGATTGGAAACACTGCTGGAGGATCCAGTCCCACTGTTGGCATTGCACACCAGGACTTCCAAGACACCGTCCCTGGCCCTTCCGACCTCATCTCCCTGCTCACCAAGGATTCTGTGCTCAGCCGTAGTGGTCTACGTGCCATTCGCTTATGCATCACCGTGCACCAGGCCTGTGGTGTCCCCTTTGTCTCTATATCCTTTCCTGCACAGAACAGCTGACATCTTATCTGTAGGACATTTCACGTCTCATCCTCTGTGAAGCCCTCTCTGTGTCCCACATCCCAAAATAGACTTTGTACACAGAGAGATACTTTACACTCAACAGCACACAGAGATACACACTTTTACACACAAACACACCATACACATACACAGATACAAAACAGAGACAGGCACAAAGATGCAGACAAACACACAGTCACAGACACACAGACTGACACCCACATATGCAAAAAGACACACACACAGATCGTCACTATCAGACATGTACACAGATGCAGATGTATACACAGACACACACATGCACAGAGACAAGCACATACCTCCCTCTGTTATCACTTTATCTTTCTTTGATATAATATTCATCTCACAGAGTTGTTTTGAGCATATATTGAATAAATTAATAATATAAAACAACAAATATTATCAACCATTATTATTATCTCTAAAACACTCAGAGTTTACACGCATTGGGCACCCTTATGGTCTGGATATTACCCTGGGAGTTTTACCTGCTCTGTCTTATTTAGTCCTTACTACCCTCTAGGAAAGTAAAAGATGTTCCCACCACTGACCGTGGGGATAAAGAATGTCCTACCCGGTATTCCTCAACCCTGCTTCTGTGTTAGAATAAGCTGGAAGATTTCAAAAGCAAGTGATGCCCAGGCCCCATATATATCAATTCTCTGCACGTAGAACCCATGCAGAACCCATGCAGTCCCCATTTCCTCATCTCCACCTCTTACAGGGGCAGCCACTCAGTAATAGGGAGGAGGATGATACTCTCCACGTGAGTCAGAGAACCCCCAGCGTCACCAAGGAGGTCACCTTGAGACCTTCCCTTGGCCACTTCTATAGTCCTTCATGTCTGACAATTCCAGGTTATTCATGAGTTTCACTGTTGAAAAGTCAATAAACTTGGTGTCTCATAAAAGAGAATTTTCTTCATGAGCTACTATTTAAGAGTGTGAGGTGGGGGCCGGCCTGGTGGCTTAGCGGTTAAGTGCGTGCCCTCCGCTGCTGGCGGCCCGGGTTCGGATCCCGGGCGCACACCGACACACCGTTTCTCCGGCCATGCTGAGGCCGCGTCCCACATACAGCAACTAGAAGGATGTGCAACTATGACATACAACTATCTACTGTGGCTTTGGGGGATAAAAAGGAGGAGGATTGGCAATAGATGTTAGCTCAGAGCCGGCCTCCCTCAGCAAAAAGAGGAGGATTAGCACGGATGTTAGCTCAGGGCTGATCTCCCTCACAAAAAAAAAAAAAAGTGTGTGAGGTGGGATAATGCAAGACTCCAAGGGCTGGGGTCAGGAGGAGAGAGGTTTAGAGGTTTAGTTATGGTGTAATGGGTAGAGACTTTCTGTTTGGGATGATGACACGTTTCTGGAAATTGGCAGTGGTGACGACTTGTGGAAGTACTTAATGCAACTGAATTGTATACTTAAATATGGTTAAAATGGTGAATTTTGTGTTATGTGTATTATAACACATAAAGACAGGCTGAGCTCTCCATTGAGGCAGCAGAAAGATAATATAATGGGAGCAGGGCCTGTATTTCAACACCCCTGGACATGCTCTCCCAGAGCTGTTGGCACCTTAATGTCTAATTATGTCTGGTGTCAACTCTCTTTGATTTGCCTCCTGGATTTTCCCCTGTTGAAGATATCGCTAAGTTTTAAAAAACACCAGTTCACACTCACAGACTGAGTTTAACCAAGTACAAAGGATTGACTCATGCAGAGTCCTGACTTTATCCCTTGAGGCCTCTCGTTCTTCCCGTGGACAAGTCCTGTCATGCTCTGTCTGGGCTCTCCTCCTCAAGTGTCTTCTCCCTGCAGCCATCTCACTCTCTATGACAAGGTCAAAATTCTGAACACAAAGCTCTGATTTTGTCACAAGCTCACTTAAAGCAAACCTACAATGGCTCTCCATTTCCTATGACATGAAGCTCAATGTCTCCATTCAGAAATTAGAATACTCAGACCTGTATAGTAATGAAGATTCCCTCCTTTACTTCTGCGTTTTCTCTCCCAGCTACTAAACATAGTTTCTGACATTGTTAGGGCATAAGAATAGGAGAGACACAGGAAGACAAGAAAGTTCTGGATTCACTCATACTCCTGTAGGATTGGACCAGTGTCTCTGAGCCAGACAGATGCTTTCTTCTGTGGGAAACCTTCAGGGGACTTCAGAAGCCCAGATTACTAAGATCTCTTATCTCTTTATGGCTAAATGTACATTTGTAGCACAACATAGAGTTCTGAAAAATTAAAAATATGGCAACTGGACAAAATAACAAAGGATTTGGAAGACAAAGTAAAATAGTTGAACAAAAATACTGTATATGTAGTGGAAAAGATAAAGAAATAGGAGAGAGAAGAAAAGAATGTTAAAGCATCCACCCAGGATGTCCAACTATTAGGATTCCAGAATGATAGAAATTGTGGTGGGATGTAAACCACCAAAGAAATACTACAGGACAGTTCAGAAGAAAAGAAGAATACAAAATTGAAAGGCCACCCACTCCCCACATCAAAACACATTTTTGTGACTTTTTGGAATAACATCCTAAAGAAAGAAATTTCTTTCAGAAAGAAACACTAAGTCGTGTCCAAGGATGGGGAATAAAAACCAAATCAACACAAGACTGGAAGACACAAGAGAAATACTAAAAATTCAGAGACTACAACCTATAATTGTATACGAATATAACTCTATATGCAGTCAACTATCATTTAAGCATGAAGATAAATAAAGGTATTTCAGAAATGTCAATCTTCAAAAGTTTTATCTCCAATGAGCTTTCTCAGAGGATGTCAGAGGATATGTGTTATCAGAAAGAAGGAGTAGATGAAGAAAGATAAGGCGTGGAATCCAAAACACAGGGTATAACATGGTTTATTATAGATAAATCCAGAGAGAGCCATAAAAAGCAATATTTAGAACATGTCAATATCAGGCGACACGGTGAAAGAAGTTGTAGGTGAGTGTGAGACAACGTGGTGTGGATGGGAATGGACAGGCGTCTGGTGTTTCTTATTTGAACTGTTTTTCAATATTTTTCTTTTTGAACATTGCTCTTATAACACTAATTTAAAATAAACATTTTGAAAAATGTAGGAAGTTGTAAGACAAAAATGAAAAGGAAAGACAGAATTGAAGAAAATGGGCAAGAGAAAATTTGGCAATAACTAGGTTATGATGCCACAAATTATCTCAGGTCAACTTGGAGTCTCCACTGCTCCAAACTTCTGAGAAACTTGATGTATTTTTTGAAGGAATTAATGGACTTCTTTAAGGAATTAATTATCATGCTAAATGACAAGATATAAGACAGAGAACTGAAGAAAGATAGGAGGTACATTATTGAGAATGAGATTCTACCTTAGAAATTAAAGGCCCATGGAAATCCAAGGAAGAACAAAGCCCTTATGAGCTTGTCTTCTCCAGGGCGGAAGACTTTGTGAGGATGTGATGGCTGATTTGGATCTTGAAGGACATAGTGGATGAGGATGACAGAATGGAGAAAGCTTGGGGAGCAGTCTGGCAGAGGCATGGCCATGAAGCTAACCTCCGCACATTAAAAAATACAGAGCCCACACTCCTGCCGGCATCTGTCTACACTGGGGCTCCACTCACTGTCCCACTCCACTCACCACTCACCCAGTGGTGCTCCTATCTCTCACTACTTACCTTTCACCACAAAGGCAAATGCTTTTAGATATTTCTCTGGCAAGTTGTTTAGCAACATCTTTGGTCTCTACCCACATGATGCTAAAAGGACACCACCCACCCAGTCAAGACACCAGAAACATCTCTGGACACTGACAAGGTCCACAGGATGGGTGGAAGGAGGGAGTAAATCAGCCCCAGAAGAGAATGACTGCTCTAGAAGTGAAAATACTCTATTTCAGGTCGCCACACACCCCTTGTAATACCCCTAAGGACCAGAGAGTCACAATTGTCAATTCTGAGAGTTAGCAAGAAAATGTGGGCATGCAACAGGAGGAAAATTACTAACAAAGAGAGAAGATAATGGTATAGGCATCTACTGAACCATACGAGCTATCATATGATTGGGGATTAAATATTTAAGCACACATTTTGTGGAAACATCAAGTTGTGTAAAGTTCATAATTTTGGTGAATGAGCCAAGCAGAATTAGCCAGAGGTGACACCTGATCCTGGCTCACCTTCCAAATCCGGCTCACCGACCCAAGTCATGAGATGGATCCGGGTAACATTGGATCAAGGCAATGGTTACTTCTGGGAAACAGGGAGACTGAGGTGTTCCAGTCTTTTATGGCATGGGCTCCAACTTCCTCCTCTCCTCACCTGTCCCTCCCCTACTGTGACTCCAAAGTCCTCATCCAGGAATAGAAAAAAGGTAATGTCACACTGATGTCTGATTTTAGTGTTGAGTTTGAATCATGCCTTTACTAATGATTCTAATTTAAATGAGCTTCTCTAGCCAAATAGATGGAATAATAAAACATAATATAATCAGTGAATTCTTTGGAAAAATCTGTCCTGAGAAGCAGTTACACAACAATTAATTAAGCAGCTACAGGTTGACTATTGTCACACAAAGAGCAGAGGTGCACAGGCCGTGCCCTCAAGGGGCATGAACAGGGAGGAAAGGGCCATGGGATCAGGTCCTGGGATGTCAGGAGAAAGCTGCACTCAGAGATCCAGGGGGTCTGGGAAACTGAGGTCCCTGGAGTTTCAGGGACCAGTAAAGGGCACAAGGAGTGGGCTATCTTTGTTGCGGCATCAGGAATGAATGAGGAGTTTCAACCCAGAGGGACTGAGTCAAGGACAGTCGGGGAAGGGAGTTCACAGGGAGCAGAGGCCTGGAGCAGAAACTGTGGGGCCTGCACAGAAATCAACCTGGAGTTCACATTGGGCAGTTGTGGGAGTTGAGGTCACAAAGATCCGTGTGAGCCATAAAGTGAAGGTCCACAACTCAAACTCAGGAGATCATTACTGTCGAGAGCTGCGTCTCAAGTCAGAACACCTGGCTCTTCATCTAGGCTCTGTCACCCATGAGCTGTGTGCCCTTGGTTAAGTCACTTGGACTCTCTTGTCTCATTGTCTGCAGCTGGGGAGAAATGATATGCCCACCTTATAAGGAAAGAGACCACACATCTCAGTTTGCTCAGGAGAATCCTATTTTATGTTGCAGCCCTGGCATTCCGTCCATTTAGTGACCTCTTTCACCCTCCTAAGTACCCCAGTTTGGCCAATAAGTTTCATCATCACCCTACTCTTTGGGTGGTTGTTGTGAAGACTAAAAGAGATTTTCACCAGCGGCTTATTTCAAGTAAGTGCCATGTAACGGTTTGCCATTCATGTTTTATTCAATTTGAAAGAAAACAAGTAAAGATGGATTGGTACTGGGTATTGAGAAAATAAACCAATAGTATGTGGAATATGTTAGAGGGAAATACAGTGCTTTATTTTCAAACTTAGGACTTTGACCTCAGATCTAAACATGAGGATCTCTAGATCTTTTAGAGAATGTAAAGTGTAAGCAGAGTCTTTACTTGTCTAATGGTCCTAGTAGTCCTTCAAGGTTGATCATATCATCCTTCTCAATTTTATAAAATTAATCACTGGCAGCTGACGTAGATAGCATCTACCTTGTGCCAGCCCTGTTCTGAGAACTTACATGTTGTAACTCATTCAGGCCTCACGACAATCCTAGGATTGTTCCCATTGTACGAAAAGACAGAGCTGTGAAATCTCCACACCAGGCTGGGCCCAAGGCAAGGGAGGCATCTGGCCTAGGAATGGTCTAGATGACCCGGACAATGGACATCTCACTGACAACCAGGATGTCCCCAAGACAAGATCTTTTCTTAAAGTTTCTGTCCTGGATAACTACCTCTCCACCCTTGGTCTAGACTTTGGCATGATCTTAAGGAAGTAGAGGTTCACCTCCAAAGAACATCCCTGAGGTTATTGTCCCAACAGGCCTGGTGGTGATGGCAGAACCAGTTTTATAGAATGAGTGAAAAAAAAGTAACATGGTATCTCTTGTCACCAAACACTGTGGGCTGGATTCATATCAGTAATTTACAATAAAAAGTTTAAAGATCATGTCAACTTCAAAATAACTCTTTTGTAGGCATTTGTGCCAATGCATGAGTCACTAAAGAAAAATGGCTGTCACTGAATGTTATTACTTTTATCAATTATGCAAGGCCTCAAATGACCAAAATATTAGTGTGAATGTATCTCAGGTCTTGTACGAGCCTGAGGACAGGCCAAATATAATTCCATCTTGCCACAAACTTTACCACAAGACACAGGTATTCAGGGTGAAATCTGTGAATAATTCACCTCTGTACCCTAGTTCGTCAATAAATGTCTTCATGTCATCCTCTCAGTCAGTGGAAGAAAAACCCTAAACAGCTCTCAAAAACTAAAAGGAAATTAATTCATAGATTTATAATAGAATAAATTTATGAAATTGAGTTAAGTAAATGAGATATTCTTGTAAAAATCACCATCAGAGAAGGTGAGACGTTAATATTTCCCAAACTCCAAGCACCCCAGGGAAAGTGTCTGTGGGCGAGGGAAGTCTGCCTCCCAGAGGAGGTAGGTGGTACTGCACTGAACGCAGGGGTGTGGTAAACCAGCAGGAATAGACTCACAGGATATGAAGATTTTTGTACCTTGAAGAAGGAGAAGAGACAGAAGAGGAGGAAGGAGAGGAGGAGGAGAGGAGGAGGAGGAAGAGATAATGAAGACCACAATAATAATAAAAACCACATGGATGACAACACAGGCTCACAGTGGAGTAATTTGCTTTAATATTTAGAAAGTACCTTTGCATTAATTTCATCTAAGTTTTGTATCATTATCGCATTTCCAAAATTGTTTGGGGTCCAAAAGGCTCTGCTTCTTTGGTTTCTACAAACAGAGCTCAGGCTGGCTGGGTTCTGGCTGATTCTTACTGTCTTATCCTGGTCCAATACCAAAAAACATAGTAGAAAGGATCAATGCCAGGTTTATCGTGTGACTCATTCCCCCATTTATGGGAGGGATTAAGGTGGCGACCAGAAGAATAAAAGGAGGAGTTCTGGGTGCTCCTCTCCAGAGTGACTTCCTTCTTCCAGGCCACATCGGAGACCAGCCAACAAAAGCTGCCTCCACCATGAAGCTGGTGACAGTCCTCATGCTGGTGGCCCTCCCCCTCTACTGCTATGCAGGTGAGTACTGACAGGGACAGTAAGCTTTGGGCTAAAGACTATTTTCAGGACCCCTATGGAAGAATCCGCAGTCCTCAAACCCCTGTGTAAGTCATCTCATTTCTCCATTGTCCATTTTTTTCACGGCTACACAGTGTTTGGCTTCTCTGGACTATTGAAGGATGGAAGGTGGAGGAGGGGTATGGGCAGATGTTTTAGGGCCAAAGGAAATCCCAGATCCTGAATTTACTCTTCTAGAGTTGAAAACTCAAGACCATTCACCATAATCTCTCTGAATGTATGTCTTTACTGTGATGTAAAAAGATGACAAACATAGGTACACCCAAAAAAGGGTCCATAGCTCCATAATTGAGCCCACTTTTGCATGCTTTCATCCCAGGTTCTGGCTGCGCAGTTCTCGAGGAAGTGGTTGAAGAGACAATTGATCCCTCACTGTCCACGACTGAGTATTTGGCAGCTATTCGCGAGTATGTGTCGGATGATGCCACTGCAAAGGCCGCAGTGGAACTGAAGCAATGTTTTCTCAACCAGTCAAATGAAACTCTGAACAATATCAGAGTGATGCAGGTAATTTCGGTTTTTTCTTATGTGCTTTCAAACCACTGGTCAGGGAGACGCAGGCTCGAAGTTTGTCACCAATTATGCCAGAGCAATGGTGAAGATACATTATTTTATTTCAGTGAATTTAATTGTTGGTGAGTGTGAATACTTTGACATCAAGAAAGCCATCAAGGCCCCAATACTGATTTACCTCTTCACTTTGTGGAATCTTTAGTGAATGTTAAATGAAAAAGACAAAAGAGGGAAAGAATGCTCAGACAAAGGCTTACCTACTCCTCAGCTTTCCAGTACACACACACCCTCACACACACACACACCCACAGACACACACACACACACGCACATTTTCTATCAGGTTAAAACATCTGATTCTCAAGAATTTCCTCACTTTTAGGAGTCATCAGCAAAAAATGTCCCCTTCTTCATAGAAACAAATCATGAAACACTCTTAAGAATTTTTCCATAGAGTCCAAAAAATTCTATTTAAGGAAGATTCCATACATCTTATTTAAAGAATTTAAGATGCACTTTCAAGCAATCAAAATTTGTTAGCATAAATAATTGAATCCCTTGACCATTAATTAAAGACCCCATGAACAAAAAGGGCAGATCATGGTGTTACCAAGCAATGGGTTTGCTCTGCTTGCCACGATCTGAGCCAATGAATCACAACAAGTTAGGGATCGAGAAACAAAGTTTTCATTCAATTAGCGAGCAGATGGCAGACTAGTGTCTCAAAAAACCATCTTCAAGGATTACAGAATCTTGAGGCAGTTATGAGAATGTTTGTTTTACAAGATTTTACTTAGTAAGAGAGAACTGAAAATCTAAGTGATGTCTCTGTGTTTGTTTTCCAGCAATCGATATACCAGAGTTTTTGGTGTGCTCTGTATTAACTTTCCACAAGATCTTTGGCTCAGAGGACTACAGAGAACGGTCAGAAATCAACTGTCTATTGCTGTAAACCGCAAATTTTCTTTCTTTTTTTGTCTTTTGAATTACAAACTGCAGGACAATTGTTGAAACCTCCTGTACATTTTCATTTCAATAAAGTATCAGCAAAACCTAAAGTTCTTTTTTTGTTATCTGATTACAATGGAGGCCTTAGAGAGCCTCTTATATCGCATATGTGTGCTTGTGCACACACACACAATTATCCATTAAGAACTTGTGGGTGAGGGGGGCCGGCCCTGTGGCGTAGCGGTTAAGTGCGCTCGCTCCGCTGCTGGCACCCGGTCCGGATCCCAGGCGCGTACCAACGCATTGCTTGTCAGGCCATGCTGTGGCAGGCATCCCACATAAAGTGGAGGAAGATCAGCATGGATGTTAGCTCAGGGCCAGTCTTCCTCACCAAAAAAAAAAAAAAAAAAGAACTTGTGGGTGAGGGATTGAAGAATCTGAAAAGCCATTGTTCCTTCACATCTGTAGCCCGACCTCGATCCTCTCTCTTCCTCCTCTCACCACCTTGCCTCCTCTGAGACTGTCTCTGATGTCCTCAGGCACTGAGGTTCTGCTGGTTGGCTCCTGCTCAGGTTCCTGAGCCACTGCAGGCTTCATCTCCACCCTGAGTCCTGAGCACCATGGCGAGGCTCCTCTCCCGGCTCTCACTGCCCTGATTCAGGTGTGCAGGGCCGGGAATAGAGCCAGCAAGGAAGGTGACTCATCTAAAGCAGGGGTCAATCCTGCGTTGATTTTAAAATTTGATATATGGCATTATTTTGGATATTTAAAAACATTTTATTAAAGTGTTATGTACCCTAATTACTGAGATTTTTGGTGCCCCCTAAATAGAGTGATGCTTCCTAGTCCCGTCCCTGCAAGTGGCAATGTGGTCCATTTGCTCATTCCCACAGTGACCCACAAAGAAATGAAGGTTGAGGGAAATGTGTGTGTTCTGTAGGAATAAAGCAAAGCAAGCAAGTTGTCACTGAACCTGAGCTCTCCTTACTTTATCTGTCCCCACAATCCTGTCACCAGTGATAAGTTAGTGCCACCTCTTCTGCTCACACCTCAGCAGGATCCTCTTCCTTCCTGTGCTGTCCTCTCACCCAGGAAGACCCCTGACTCTTTCTCAGGACAATTCAGCTCCCACCAGGGCTGGTTCTTCCACCAGGTATAACGCATACAGAGAATTAGGCACACCACAATTTCAGAGTTCCACAAAATGTTATAATTTCTTTAAAACTATTAACCAAAAGTGACTATGGTTAATAAATATGTATCAGTGAACCAATGTGGGGTATATTTGTCTTTATACCAATGCAGTGGTAAGATACAATATTTAATATGTTTTTATGGAGAAGTGGCCAAAGGAACCTAAGACTCCCAAAAGTCATAATGAGGCCCTCCCCTCCCCTTCTCCAAAACACCTCAGGGCCCATGACAACATTCGACCCAGGCAAATTGACTGTTTCCTTGAACCTACATCTAAGTTCCCGCCTATCACACACACACACATTATTATTAACTAAGAACTCAAGGACTATGCTCAGTTCTTGATGCTTTTGGTGTATCCTCCCTGTGGAGGGAGGAGATACTGGCTCTCTCTGCTCCCAAGAAACTGGAACCTCAGTCCACCCTCTTTGTTTTGGGCCCTGAGAGGAGAGGAAAATGAAGGAGTCAGATGCAGGAAGTGGAGACATACAACTGGATATGCAGAAATATGCATCTGCTCAGAGATAAGTGCTGGCTCATCTGATATGGGGTGTCTACAATCTTCCAGTGAGGAGTGTATGTTTGATGGAGGAGCAGATGACCCTGTGGTGGGGAGTCAGAAGGAGAAACATGATTGCATCACTGAAATTCTCTTTCTCTAGTAGACGGCTCACCAGCTTAGCAGAAAGGAAAGGCCTCATGATGCTGAGCAATGGCAGCTCCAAGGAGATGCCTTCCCAGGAGTGCAGAATTGGGTGTAAATCTCTACATCTGGCAGGCCCAGGAAGGCCCCTACCCCGCCTCAGTCTCAGCACTTTGACCTCTTTGGCCTGTGTCTGCCTCGGAATATGACTGAGTGGCCCCAGGGGAATGAGGGCACCTATACACACGGTCATGTGTTTCCTGGGTGCACCACTCGTCTGATGATACAGGTGGAGAGTGTCAGACTGAGGGGACTTGTGCCTGCATTACTCTTCAGAGTTGAATGGTGGAGGGTTGTTTTGACAGGGCAAGTGCCAGACTGTCAAGGAGATTGGAGTGTTGACATAAATATTGGAGATGGACATAAAGGGATGCAGCAGTTTCAGAATTCCCATGCCAAATAGCAGGAAGCTAAGGGCCCAAGAAGAGGGGGTTGGCTCTGAAGGAAGGCCCATAGCCAAATATGTCAGATCCCTGCAGTTGCAAAGGGACCCTACCATGAGGGAGGCAGTGTAACTGAAAGCTCCTAAAACTGTCTGGGCAATGAACATTCCAGAGAAAGGGTTCAAAGTAGCTTGAGGGTGATGAGAATGTCTGAAAAGAGTCTTTGAGCCATAAGCTTCCCAGCCCAGCCCCCACCTAAAGACCACTGGGAAACTCATCACTGACCACTGGAGTATTGGCTCAGTGGGGGTGAGGGGAAACTACTCCCAGGTGGTGAAAACAGAGACACCAATTGGCTAATAGGGCCTGTCACAGGTGACTTTTGATTTTCCCAGGGAAAAGCCAACTTAGTCAAGACTCAAGTTGGGGAAAAGTGAATATTCACAGCAATGCTCAGTGTCCTGATAGAAGGAGGAGATTACCTCTGCACATTGTTTAGGGGAACATATATCCCATTGTGAATTCCCCAGTGGAATTAAAATTTTCCATCAGGGGCATGGATGGATCTGAGGATCTTAATCAAGACTGGATGAAGTGTTGTGGAGTCGGAGGTCTGGAGCAGTGCCTCAGCTCAAGAGACACTGGTGGTAAATGGATCCTGCACCCAACACTGATTGTGTGAGGAGATCCAGGGAGAGCATGAACACTTACAAGAGTATTACTCCAAGGATTGACCTTAGCTTAAGGTGTTGGTTAGTGGGCTATAGACCACTGAATGAGAGTGTGCACACTCACTACTCTGAGAGGACTCTGGGTAGAAATTTAATTAAGGAAGTAATGGCTGACATCGTCCTGAATCTGGGAAGGGTAAGGGACATCCAGATTTATGAAGCCCAAAGAAGCCCATTAGGATGAATTGAAAGAAATCTACTCTAAGACACATTATAATCAAATTGTCAAAGTAAAAACAAAGAGAATTTTGAAACAGGCAGTTGAAAAGCAACTCATCTCATAGGAGGAAGTCCCATAAGACAATCAGTGGATGTTTCAGCAGAAACCTTGTAGATCAGAAGATAGTGGGATGATATATTCAAAGTGCTGAAAGAAAATACAGCCAACCAAGGATACTATACCCATCAAAACTACCCTGACAAAAGTGAAGGGAAGGATTCAACAATTCTACTTTGAAGAAAATAGCATAAGAAAATTGGTAACGTTAAGCACAGCCAATTTTACTGCCGTGTACATATAAATTCAACAGGCATATGATGAAAGAGTAGACACACCTTAATGATCATATGGCTGAGGATGGGAGACTATACCAGATGAACTGCCAGTTTAAATACAAAAAATTTTAAAACCACTGTGTACTGGAGGACAACAATTTGCTTCTTTAACATTGTTCTTAGAATAAAGTTTAAAATCCTTGCAAAACATGAAAGATAGATAAAGACTTTCCCAGACAAATATAAGCTGAGAGATTTCATCACCACTCAATTTATTTTACAAAAAATGCCAAACAGAATTTTTCATTGAAACAAAAAGATGCTAAACAGCTACATAAAAGTATATGACAGTATAAAAGTCATGGGAAAAGGTAAATATATAGACAAATATAGAATACTGTAATACTGTAATGGTTGTGTGTAAATCACCTATAATTCCAGTATAAAGTTTAAAAGACAAAAGTATTAAAAATAAATATAACTACATAAGTATGTTAAGGGACACACAATATGACAAGAGGTAATGTGGGATGTCCATAAGATAAAGTGTGAGGAGGTAGCAGGAAAAGTGAAGTTTAGCTATGCAAGTGACATTAAGTTGTTATGAGATCAAATAGACTGTTACAACTATAATATAATTTTTGTAAGCCTCATGATAACCACAAAGAAAACACCAATAGCAGATTTAAAAAAGCAAAAGAAATCTAAGCAAATTTCTACAAAAAAATCGATGAATCACAACGAAAAACCACAAGAGAGGTAAATAAAGACAAAACAATGAAAATCAGAGAGAAAACAATAAGGATAATAGCAAGAGTAAGTTCATCAATACTAATAATTATTTTCAACCCTAAATAGATTAAACTCTCCAATCAAAAGACATAGTATAACTGAAGAGATAAAAAAAAAAGCTGTCTACAAGAGACTCGATTTGTATTTTAGGAAACACATAGGCTGAAAGTGAAAGGATGGAAAAAGATATTCCATACCAATTGTAACCAAAAGAGAGCAGGATTGGCAATACTTAACTCAGATAAAATAGACTTTAAGTCAACAACTGTCATAAGAGACAGAGAAGGTCATTATATACTGATAAAAGGGTCAATTCATCAGGAAGTTATAACATCAGGGTGTCTAATTATATCATGCAAACATAGACTAAACTGAAGGGAGAGATGGACAGCCATACAATAATTGTAGGAGACTTTAATAGCCTACTCTCAATTATGGATAGAACACCCAGACAGGTAATCAACAGAAAATCTGTAGACTTGAACAACACCATAGATCAAAGGGACCTAATAGACATTACAGAACATTCCACCCAACAGCAATAGAATACATATTCTTCTCAAGCACACAGGGAACGTTTTCCAGGAGTGATTACATGTTAGGTCAAAAAACACGTCTTAACAATGTAAGACAATAGAAATCATATCAAGTATCTTTTCCCACCACAGTGGAATAAAACTAGAAATCAATAACAGAGGTGAGAAATGTTAGAACCTACGTGTTGGACTCTTGCTGTGGATCCTGGCACAGAGATCATAAGACCCTTATAATTTCCTTAGTGTTAAGAGCACTAGGAGCTTAAATGGCTTGAAAGTTCTGATTGCTTTCAGTCTTTATTCTAAGGCCTGAGGGTACATAGGAGATGCTCCAAGGCCGTGCTTGCAGAATTTGAATGGACTAAAGAAACCACCCCAATCATCACCACATTTGAACCTTAGCAAAGCATGGCTTGAACATTCTTTCCCATTCCCAGTGGGTGTGCTGGCTAAGAGGGAAACCATTTTATTAAAGACCCTGTTACTCCTCCCTTCCAATGAAAGGCTTAGTGTTGGTTGAAGTCTCATTTATGTTATTAAAGTGGACCTAATTTTAACATGTTTTCACTTCTTTAAAATATCTGCACTCTGCACATCTTGAGGGGAGGACCTTGGTATTTTCATCCCTTTCTTTGTTGCCCCAAAGCAGTTGCACCATTTTACGTTCCCGCAGCAATGTATGAGCGTTCCAATTTCTCCATATCCTCACCAACACTGATATTTTCTGTCTTTTTGATTATAGCCATCCTAGTGTTTGTGAGGTGGAATCTCACTGTGGTTTTGATTTGCATTTCCCTGTTAAGTAATGATGCTTAGCATCTTTTCGTTTGTTTTTTTGTCATTTGTATATCGTCTTTGGAGAAATATCCATTCAGATCCTTTGTTGATTTTCTAGTTGGGTTATTTGTCTTTTGTTGCATTGTAACAGTTCCTTATATCATCATAATTGAACACCCTTATATCCTTCCAATTTATCTCTTTTTTGTCTATGTCAGCTAGAGTCGATTTCTCTTGCGTGTAATCAAGTAGGCTGACCGGTATATCAGGAATGAAGAAAGGTCTGTGAATATCACAAAATCCTCTTGAGGGATATTAAGGTTATTTCTGGCAGTCAACAAACACTTATCAAGCTCCAGTGCACAAAGCCATATGATTTGATTCTGCCTCCAGGACATCAAAGATGGGATCCTGGAGTCACCATTCCTTGGTGTAAACATATTGTTTCCCCTGGCATCATAAATTCAGTCTGTTAGACCACAAGACATGTTTTAGAATGGAGCCTTTATTTTTTGTTAATGTCTGAAGCTGGTTGTGGTGGGCTCCCCTGCACTATTGAGGGCACCAGCTGTCCTAGCATCTTGGGCCTGTAGACCTACTGAAGGTAACAATTCCCATCCACTTCCCAGCAAGTCTCATCCTTCTCCCTTTGGCTTTGGGGAAAATGAATCCAAACAGTCTCTCACATCAAGGTCACCAAAGAGAAAGCTAGAGGCCTGATGTAGGTGGGGGCTGCCACAGCCTTATCACAGCTGGAGCACAGACTTGGGAACACATGAAGTTTGGGAAGGGAGGGATGACATCAGGATGTAGCCTCTTCTTTGAAATGCTGCCATCCTGTGAAGGGCACAGAATTAGTGGAACACAAGTGAGCCCCGACCTGAGGATGTGTGTGTTGTGAATCAGCCTGAGGTCCTGAAGGCAAAAAGACTTTCTAAGGATGCTGGGAACATTGACCAACCTTGGCCCAGCATGCACAGAACTCCAGTCTGCCAGGGATGGAGACCAGGAGGAGGTACCACATGCCTGACAGCGTCTGGTTTTAAGGTTGAACTGATGTTGGGGATGGAGGCGGCAGGTGGATTTCCTGCTTTGGGAGAGACCAGCCCAGGGTGTGACATGAACTGAGCTTGCAGTCAGGTAGGGGTTGCTATCAGCTGTTCTGGATGAGGGAGCTGGGGTGACAGAGGCAGGGAAAATGAAGATGGAGGGGGGAGAGAGACAATGTGTCAGGAGATGGATCTTTCTGGAGAGGTCCTTGAGGCTGGCAGATAGTCCCGGTTAGTCACATGGCTCCAAACCATCCTGTACACTGTTGATGTGATGGTCCCAGGACTGGTGTCAGGATTCTCTAGGTTGTGGGCAGCATGCATGGACTTGTGTCACTCTGGGCTTCCATTTCTCCATCTGAAAGACAGGGACCTTAGGGTGAGTTGGAGTTATCTCAGTAATTCTCAAACTTTTGGTCTCAGGGCTCTCTTTATATTCATTAAATTTACAGTGAGCCCCAAAGAGTATTGTGTGGGTCATCAACATTTACCACATTAAAGTTAAACTGTTGACTTATTAATTCATTAAAAAAGCAAGTTAATGGAATACTACTCAGCCATAAGAAACGATGAAATCCAGCCATTTGTGACAACATGGATGGACATTGAGGGTATAATGCAAAGTGAAATAAGTCAGAGGGAGAAGGTCAAATACCGTATGATTTCCTTCATTAAGTAGTAGATAATAACAACAATAAACAAACACATAGGGACAGAGATTGGATTGGTGGTTACCGGAGGGGAAGGGGGGAGGGAGGAGGGTGAAAGGGATAATTCGGTACATGTGTGTGGTGATGGGTTGTAATTAGTATTTTGGTGGTGAACATGATGTAATCTATGCAGAAATAGAAGTACAATGATGTACACCTGAAATTTTTACAATGTTATAAACCAATGTTACTGCAATAAACAAAAAATTTAAAAAAAACAAAAACAAAAAATAAATAAATAAATAAAAAAGCAAGTTAACCATTACATGTTAACATAAAAACATTTTCATGAAAAATATATTTTCCAAAACAATAAATAGTGAGAAGGGTGGCGTTTCTCTGTATTTTTGCAAATATTTTGAATTTCTGACTTGATGACAGCAGCTGGAGGCTTATATCTGCTTCTGCAATCTGTTGCGATATGTTGTTTTGATCACATATGTGGAGAAGATCTGTACTCACACAGATATTGAGCTGGAACAGGGAGGAGTATTTTAATAGACTTTTCCAGGCAATCATAGACAGTCTTCTTTGGTACTTCATTCAAATGTGACTAGTAGTTCCTTAAGGTAAGTTGCAACCTGGAACCGAAAGCACCAGCAGTTATATCCATCATTGCTTTTGCACCACAGTGCAACTGTTAACACAGTGAAAAATGCAAATAACATCTTAGTATTATTTTGGAAATAGTTTTGACCCATAAGCTTGTCCTTCCTTTAAATCTCCAAACCGCAATTCCTGGGCAATTCTGGTTTCAACTCTGAGGCTTGTTTAAGTTGCAAATTCCAAAAGATTATCAACATTGACTTTGAACCGGTTCAAGAGATCTCACGTGAATTGGACTTGTGGGCAAATAGTTAATTATGTCACAGTCCTGGACACAGTGAGTTTTGGGTTCGCTGATATTAATAACAACATGGGTGCTTATTGAGCACACACTTTATGAGCACGTACTCTGTGCCGTGACACACGTATTAATTTTCTGGGGCTCTGGAACAATTTACCACTAACTGGGTGGCTTAAACAACAGAAACTAATTATATCACAGTTCTGGGGGACAGAAGTCTGAAATCAAGGTGTCAGCAGGGTTGGTTCCTACAAGGCTGTGAGGGAGAATCTGTGCCAGGCCTCTCTCTTGGCTTCTGCTGGTTTGCTGAGAATCTTTGTCATTCCTTGGCTTCTGCTGCATCACTCCAATCTCTGCTTTCATCTGCTCATGACATTCTCCCTGTGTGTGTGTTATTGTCCACCATTCTCTGCTTTCTGGGACCTTGGGGCTTCAGTTTCTAATGCGCTGTACCATGGTCCCCCACCAGTGTGGGAGAGCCACCTGGTCCAGGAGGGTCTGATTCAACAGGGTATCTCAGCTCCAGAGGTTAGGGCTGAGGCTGAGAAAAACCTCGAAATCCTGAGGCCATGGTGGGTACCAGCCCACAAGCACACAAGTTGTTGTAGTTATGGTCTCTGACCAATCTCCCCCAGTTTTGACCCTCTGCTGACAGGCATCCCACCACATTGACCTTCTTGAACCACATCCTGCTCACTTGGCACCTGAGAGCACCTCCCTCCTGTGTGAGTACACACACACTCAAATACACACGAAACACAGACACAAACACTCAGGCACACAGACACTCACAGACACACATGTAGACATAGACACAGAGACACATACAGACACACAGACACACGCGCAGACATACACTCAGACTCACACGTAGACACAGACACAGAGACAAATAAGACAGGCAGACATACAAACACAAACACACACATAGCCACAGACATGCACACACACACACACTCAAACACACAGACATACACACAGAGACACCAGACAGACACACATGTAGACACAGACCTAGACACACACATAGACACAGACACACACACACACTCAGTCTCCCCACATGGAACAGGTACAGGACATGGTTCCCAGTCCCACGGAGGGAAGTCCCCTTCACCTGCTCCTCTGGGAGGAACCCCAGGGAAGCTCTAAGAGTTCAGTTCAGTCCGTGTCTACATTTCAGTTCAGTGTCCCTTGCACCTGGCCCAGGAAGCACGGAGAAAGTGCCATCCACCCACTAATGAAGGTGACTGTGGCTTTGGTGTGGGCTCCTCTGCTGGCTTCTGGCAGCTCTGTTGTTGGTAAATCCTGCTCCTCGTGTCTCCTCTGAATGGAGCGCTTGCTCACCCAGGCCACCACAGGGGCCTTCTCAGGAAGAGGGTCCATGGCAGGGCTGTGCTCATTGTGTACCATGAGATCTGGTGTGCACTGGGGGCTGGTGGGAGAAGAGGACACAGGCAGAGAGTGTGTCCCAGCCCAGGGCTTCTGTGACAACACCCACTGTGGGACGTAGCTATAGCAAGGGCATAGAATCAGTAACCAGGAATCCGCCTCCTAGTCCAGCTTTTATCTCCAAGTGGCCGTGTGGCCTTGGCAAGTCACTTCTTTACTTCTCCTCTCCTAACCGAGGGTGTGGAATGAGATGGTCTGTAGAGGCTCTTCCAAATCTAAACTCTACAGAGCCTTGATTGCTCCACCCCTCAACTGAATGCATGAGGGTGACTGTGTGTGTGTGTGTGTGTGTGTGTGTGTGTGTGTGTGTGAGAGAGAAGAGGGCTTCTAGCTAATCTTCTGCCTCATCTACTCTCAGATTTCTCTTCAGAAGGGACAAGGTGTGGCCACCTGCTGCCCTTTGCCAGCTCATTTGCTCTGGACTCATCCAACCTGATGTTGAAGTTCCTCAATCTTTTTCTGCCTGTTGAGACCATGAGGAATGCCCTGTTCTGAGTGAAGGTGCTGTGGAGGGCTTCTCAGAAGATGAGATTTAGAGTCCACCTGGTAAATTCTGGTTTTTCCCTTTAATTAGAGAAGGTTGGGCAGGACGGAGAATCAGATGGATCTGTTTCCGCTCCTATTTTAGGGGGTCATTCTGGGGTTGAGGGAGGGGGAAATTGGGTTCTCAGAGCCATTCCCCTGGTTCATGGCAGGTCGGTTATATTTCTCTTCTGCACTGGGAGCGACCAAGCTTGGACTCAGGTAAGGGCTCAGGTGAGGATTCAGGTAAGAACTCAGTCAATGTTTCCAACCCAATTCAACATGGGTGTTTGTCTCTGAGCCAGTAGGTAGCTGACCTACTCTTATAACTTCCCATTCCCCTTTGTGTCTCAAAAAACCCACGGATTTCTCCTGTGAGATTGTATCAGACCATCAACAGAGGTTTGTGGACTGACTGATGGGAAACCATACACTGTGCTCTATTTATTTTTGACAGCTTGACTCTCATCCATTAAATTCTTTGTTTCTACTGTGTGAGCAAAAGGTGTTCAATAGGATACTTGAACTTGTTTGGTGGGTCAAGGAATTGCAATTTATTTATATCCTTACATTCAAATGGAGTTTGTGATGGGGTGAGGTAGGCTGAATAATGGTCCCCAGAGATGTCCACGTCCTAAACCCTGGAACATGTGAATATGTTACCTTACATGGTAAAGGGACTTTGCAGATGTGATTAAATTAAGGATTTTGGGGGTCCAGCCTGGTGGTGTAAGCAGTTAAGTGTGTGCGCTCAGCTTCAGCGGCCCAGGGTTCCCAGGTTCCGATCCCGGGTGTGCACTGATGCACTGCTTGTCAAGCCATGCTGTGGTGGCATCCCATATAAAGTAGAGGAAGATGGGCACAGATGTTAGCTCAGTGCCGATCTTCCTCACAAAAAAAAACATTAAGGATTTTGGGATAAGAGACTATCCTGGATTATCTGGGTACCCAATGGATCACAGAGGTCCCTATAAGAGAGAGGAAGGAACACCATGGTCAGAGAGAGAAGAAAGGACAGAGCAGAGGTCAGAGACGAGGGAAGGGATTACACTGCTGTCTTTGAAAATGGAGAAAGGGACCATGAGCCCAGGAACGCTGGTGCCTCTAGAAGCTGGAAAAGGCAAGGAAATGGATTCTTCTCTAGAGCCTCCAGCAGGATTGCTGGCTTACTGACACTGAGATTTTAACACAGTGAAACTGATTTCAGAATTCTGACATCCAGAACTGTAAGATACTAGTTTCATGTTGTCAAGCTACTTAATTTGTGGCAATCTGTTACAGCAGAAATGGGAAACTAATACATTTGGTGAGCACTAAGTAAGTAGTAGTTATGAAAAGTTGGAAAAATTCCCCAGGGCTGGATCACATGAGGCCTGGGATCCAGGACAGAGCACCATCATCTCTCCTCGTCACCATGGCTCACACATTTCCCTCTCCCAAATTCATATTCAGCTGATACATCAATGGGAACTCAGTCTGGGAGAGTCTGCTCTGTCTCTAAGCCTGAGCATCCTGCTCAAAGCTGCAGACCCCACCCAACTGCGCTTCATGAAGGATGTGGAGCCTCTCTGTTACTGCTGGAAGGGATATAGACATCATCTGGTCCTCTCCTGGTACCCCCATCTAGTCCACAGAAGCTGAGCATCCTTTTCACATCCTCTCTGCTCCTGCATGCCCATACTCTAAATCTTAGTAAAATGCTTGCTTATCTGTGTTCCGGTGAGTGTGGTCATTTATGTGCAAACCAATGAACAGGATTTAGACACGTCTGTTTCATCCTTTTGACACCCCCCTCCACCAGATCCATCTCTTCCTCACCCCTTGTTGGCTGTTAAGTGACATTTCATAGTTATAGTCTCCTTCCCTCCTCTTAAGTCACATAAACTCTCGATCCCCAGTGGAACACAAGTTCTTCTTGGAGTGATATTGCTTTGAACCTCAGTGTTAGTGGGATTTTTGGGTCCCCTCATAGAAAAGGCTTTGCTCCCCCATTGAAGGGAATAATTCACTTGCTTCCAGTACCCAGTGCTTCTGTTTTTTTCCCCCACATTGCCTGGGAAACTCTTGTACCCTGGAGATTAAAAATACGATGCAATGCAAGTTAGATCTCACTGAAGTTCTCTTTTCTTTGCTGATGGTTCTTTCTTGAACCTGGACTCTGGAACCCATCTTCTCTTCAATTCCATTGCCACTTCATCATCTCTGACCTGGACTTGCCCAGGAATCTATTTACCTCATTGATCGTCATTTGACAAGGTCCTCCCAGTGACCAATTCTTACAATCATGGTCATTCACTCATAAACCTCTTGTTGAAAACACATTTTGTGTCAAGCACTATTCTTGGCACCAAGGATACATCAATGAGGAAAACAGATAAAAATTCCTGCCCTCTTGAAGTTTATCTTTTAGTGAGGGGAGAGAAATAATAAACCAAATAAAGCAGTAAAATATAAAGTATATCAGAAGGTGATAAATACCATAGAGAAAAACAAAGGCAGGAGGTAGGTCGAGGTTGCAGTTTTAATTAGGATGTACAGGAATGACCTCACTGAAGAGGGAATGTTTCAGCCTACATCTGAAGGAGGTGAGGGAGAAAGTGTGAGGCATCTGGGAGATGAACATTCCTGGTGGAAGCACACTCCAGGATCTGGTCACAGAGCTCTCTTTCGATTTTACATAAATACATATTGTCTCAAATTACTCTAGGGATTAATATTCCAGGAAACAAAAAATTAAGGTTCTGTTGGCCAACATATGTGAGATGCTCCATGGCTGAGATTCTGAGATATAGCATCCATCAGAATTACCTAGAGGTCTTGATGGAGCAGAGATTGTTGGGCCCACCTCTTGAGTTGCTCATCAGTAGATCTGAGGTGAAGTCCAAGAAGTTGCATTTCAAACAAGTTCCCAGGTGATGCTGATGTTGCTCGTGTCGGGGATCATATTTTGAGAAGCGCTGCTCTAAGTCAACCTGAGGATCTTCCCAAGATCTGCCCTGGGAGTCTCAGGGTTTGGCCCCATGCACCACGCTGGGACTTGGGTGGTTTGAGTGAACTAGAGAAACCATGCCTACTTAACACATTTGAACCTCAGAAAGCATTGATTGAACGTTCCCTTCCATTCTGAGTATGTTTGCCTGGCTGAGTGGGAAACTATTTTGTTAAAGACCGTGTCACCCCTCCTTTCAAACAAATGGTTTAGTGTTGCCTTCAACCTCATTTATTTTACTATAAGGTATCTAATATTAACAAGTTTACCTCTTTTCAATTGCTTTAACTCTTCTCCACTCTGCACATCTTGAGAACAGCAAGCTTGATATTTTTATCCCTCACCTTTTGCCCTGTGCAGGCACAACTTTTGCGCTCAATCAGTGGTAAATTAATAGAATCAAATTGCAGACTCATTAGTTCTGCTGGGAGAGATGGAGAAGTTGCACTTTCTAACTGTAATTGTTCCTCTCTCTCACTTGCTATTCATTTTTCCCATAGATTCAATAAGAACTGGGACAGGGGCTCTGATCTCCACTTCTCCTTTCCATGGAAAGGAGACAAAAGAGGACTGGAGTAAGGAAGTCCTAAAGACATTTTGAGGCCACTTCCAGAGAGGATTCTTGCACATGGTTTTAAGGAACCCAGGCATCATAGTGAAAGGAACTGGACCTGAGCACCTGCAAATAGCTTCAGTCAACTTGACATCTTGCCTTCTCAGAGGCAGTGATCACTGATCTTGGCTGATGTTCAGAGAATCGTGACACCCCTCCAATCTCTTCGAAGTGGGCATTGTGCTATAAACAAAGATGTTGTCTTGAAGAGGTTAGATGAATCTGCATGAATGTCCCCATGTCCTTGTCCTGACATGGTGGGAGTTTACTGCCATGTGAGCATCTCAATTGAGTTGTTTTCTCTACATCTGTTCTAGCAAAACATCAGACAACACTGGTAAAGGGCCAGCAGGATCTTGTCTTCAGGATGCCAGGGCCTGAGGACATGCTCATCCTACCCATAACCCTCAACTGCCAACCAGGCTGAGTATGAAATATGTCCCTCCTCTGCTTCCTGGCCAGAAGATTGACATTGTTGTCAGGAGGCCAGAAGCTTCGCCAGCCAAGCTTGGGGGAATTCACTCTAGGGCTGAAATCAGACATGTCTGGGGCAGAATCCTGATTGTGCCACTGCCTTGCTGTATGATACTGGATAAGTCATTTGTCCACATTGGTACTTATTTGTTGTGAGGGTCAATGGAAAAAATATATTGGAAAGTTCCCAACACTGTGCATGGGCGTGGCCACTGTTAGTTTCTTTGCTTTTTCTTTCCTTCGTATTCCACCCAGGTAGACAGCTCTCAAGGTCCCCAGAACAGAACTAAACATATTTAAGATAGTTTTTTTCTTACATAACAGCAATCATTGATTTATACACCTCTGACTCATCAATCATCTCCAGATTGCTGAGGCAAGCCCACTTTCAGACAAAAGTAGATTTACCAAGAACTTTTTTGCAATGACTTTACTGAGATAGGCCTACAAGTTAGTTGAGGTTTCTACGTGCTACCTGATGTACAGATGGTGCGTGATAATTGAGAATAAGACAATAAAGAAATCTTCCTGCCCTTTGGGAAAGCACCTATCCTTCTTTACCGCAAGGATGGAGCCCTAGCTGTGCTTTCCCACAATGATTCCTGGGCTTCAGACTTTGTTATTGCTGGTCTCTCTCTTCACTCCAATGCCATGGCCATTCATGGGTCTCAGCTAAGAGCTGGGTTTACCATATTTTCGCCTCCTTTGAGGAAACTGAACTCAACATTTATCCACCAACACTATGAGAATGCCAAGGGTTCCCTTAGGTTTTTAGCCTCTAGTGGCTGATTTTGCTTGGCTTTTTTTTTTAAGTTAATTTTTATCTGGAGCATGGAATGAAGTTTCAGTATAGTTTAGAGCTTGATTATAGGAACAAAGCCTTAGATTTTAGATATGAAACTAGCATGTGATTGAGAGCACGATAACCACAACCTGGGGGAAAAAAGTGATCTATACTTCCACTGCACAGAAATGTTCACTTGTCCTTGGGACATCTTTATCAGTGGAAAGTACAGAGCCTTCTGTTATAATCCAACCATTTATTAAAGTTACATTTATCATGTGAGCAGGCATTCACACTGTCCACAAAATATCTGGAAATATTCATTATTTCTAATATTAGCCACCGCCAACATTTGCTACCTTACTAACCACCCTGCATGTTTCCAGATGCTAACCTTTTGGTCATTGGACCACTCAACATACCTGTTGAGTGGTCCAACCTCTCTCACCAATCTCTCTCACCTTTAGAGATGAGAGGAATGGAGGAAGAGTGCAATGGCAAGTCAGACAAAAAAGAAAAACCAACACAACTTTTCTATTAGGATGGGTGATTAATAATATAGGGAATTGAAAAAACTTGACTATACCCTGCTTCAGAAGAAGCAGAAGGTCTGTTCTAAGACCTGGTCTTGAGCAAATGCAGAAAGGGTAGTTCTGTTAGGTGTAGTTTAAGATTGTTTATTTGATATTTTTCTTGTTTGTTGAGATGGGTCTGTATTGGTATGAATTTTCCTCTTATGACCGTTTTTGCTGCATCCCATATGAGTTGGTATGGTGTATTTTCATTTTCATTTTTCTCAAGATATTCTTTGATTTCTCCTTTAATTTGTTCAATGATCCATTGGTTGTTCAGTAGCACGTTGTTTAGTCTCCACATATTTGTAAATTTCCCAGCTTTTATCTTGTAGTTGATTTCTAGTTTCATAGCATTATGGTCAGAAAAGGTGCTTTATATGATTTCAATCTTCTTAAATTTATTGAAGCTTGCCTTGTTTCCCAACATATGGTCTATCTTTGAGAATGTTCCATGTGCACATGAGAAGAATGTGTATTCTGCTTATTTTGGATGGAGTGTTCTATATATATCTATTAAGTCCATCTGGTGTAGTTTTTCATTTAGTTCCACTATTTACTTGTTGACTTTCTGTCTAGTTGATGTATCCATTAATGACAGTGGGGTGTTAAGGTCCCTTACTATTATTGTCTTGCTATTAAGGTCTCCTTTTAGGTCAGTTAATAGTTGCTTTCTGTACTTTGGTGTACCTGTGTTAGGTGCATGTATACTTATAAGTGTTATGTACTCTTAGTGGAATGTCTCTTTTATCATTATATACTGCCCCTCTTTATCTCTCATTGTCTTTTTTTCTTGAAGTCTACTTTGATGTATGTATGACAACACCTACTTTCTTTTGTTTATCATTAGCTTGGAGTATCGTCTTCCATCCCTTCACTCTAAGCCTGTGTTTATCTTTAGAGCTGTGATGTGTTTCTTGGAGGCAGTAAATTGTTGGGTCTTGTTTATTAATCTATCCAGCCAGTCTGTGTCTTTTGATTGAGGAATTCAATTCATTTACATTTAGAGTGATTATTGATATATGAGGGCTTAATGCTGCCATCTTATTCCTTGTTTTCTAGTTGTTTTGTATTTCACTTGTTTCTCATCCCATTTATTTCACACTGCCAATTCAGTTTGGTGGCTCTCTATGATGGGTTTCTCAGTTTTCTCTTTATTTATCATTTGTGTCTCTGTTCTGATTTTTTGTTTAGTGGTTACCATGAGGTTTGTATAAAAGATCTCATAGATGAGATAGTCCATTCTCTGATAGCCTCTTATTCTCTTAGTCTCAACAGGTTTCATCCCTTTCCTCTTCTCCTTCTAAGTTGTCACAACTTATTCCATTATGTGTTGTGAATTTCTTGTTAAAATGAAGTGATTATATTTATTTTTGATGTTTTCCTTCCCTTTATCTTTAGAGTTATAATTAGGTGTTTGCTAATATTTTCTGATAGAGTTGCAATTTTCTGATTTTGTCTATCAATTTTTCTCCTTGTTCAAGCCCTTGTAAACCCTTTCTGCTTTTTTTTTTTTTCAGGTATGAGGGCCTTCTTGATCAAATCTTGTAGGGGAGTCTTATGGTGTTGAACTCCCTCAGCTTTTGTTTACCTTGGAAAGTTTTTATTTTTCCATTATATCTGAAGGATATTTTCGCTGGATATAGTGTTCTTGGCTGAAAATTTTTGTCTTTCAGAATTTTGAATATATCATTCCATTCTCTCCTAGCCTGTAACCTTTCTGCAGAGAAATCTGCTGAAAGCCTGATAGGGGTTCCTTTGCAGGTTATTTTCTTCTGCCTTGCTGCCCTTAATATTTTTTCTTTGTCATTGACTTTTTCCATCTTTACTAATATATGCTTTGGAGAAAGTATTTTTACATTGATGTAATTAGGAGTTCTATTGGCTTCATTTACATGTAATTCCAGCTCCTTCTCCAAGTTTTGGAAGTTCTCAGCTATTATTTCTTTGAACAAGCTCTCTGCTCCTTTCCCCTCTAGAATACCTATAGTCCTTACTTTGCATTTCCTAATTGAACTGGTATTTCTCAGAGAATTTCTTCATTTCTTTTTGGTCTTAGTTCTCTCTCCTCCTCCATCTGAAGCATTTCTGTATCCCTATCCTCTAGATGATGATGATGATGATGATGATGATGATGATGATGATGATGATGATGGTGATTTTTATTATAATTATCCCAATCCAATTAGATTGCTAATTTTATCCTCCATAATATCAGCTCTGTTATTTAAGGACTCCAAATTTTTGTTTAGCTCATCCATTGTGCTTTCCATCTCCAACATTTTTGATTGGTTTTTCTTTATAGTTTCAATCTCTTTCATGAAGAATTGCCTCTGTTCATTAATTTTGTTCCTGATTTCATTGAACTGTCTTTCTGAGTTCTCTTGTAACTCATTGAGTTTTTTTTATGATGGCTGTTTTGAATTCTCCATCATTTAGGTTGTAGATTTCTGTGCCTTCAGAATTGATTTCTAAGTGTCTTTTTCTTTCTGGTCTGGAGTATTAATACATTTCTTCATACCATTTGAAGGAGTGGATTTTTGCCATCACATGGTGACAGTATCTGGTCACAGATTCCACCTGCCACCACTGGGGAGGACAGGAGCTGCGTAATCTGAGCCCATCACAATCCCTGTCAGCTGTGCCTGTCTTAACGTGGGCTACTCCTTGGGATCACTGTGGCCCTGTGGGTTCTCCCACCCAATGGAAAAACAGTCATGCAGAAGCTCAGGTCTGCTGCCACCTGCTCCCACAGTCCCGCTGAGATGCACTCCCCTCTTTGGGGCTGCAGTGGTACTATGTGTGTTCATGGCAGCCAGGAGTTCCTTCACCTGGGGTCACAGTTTTGCAGTGGTGTGCTCTTAGGTTGCATCAGCCTTTATGTTTGGTAAGTGTGGCCTCCCCACTAAGTCTGAGCCTGATCTGCTCCCTGTGGACCTGTGGACTCTCCCACTGGATGGAGAAGTGATCATGCTCAGGGCTGCCATCACCTATTTCCACAGTCATGCTGAGGCATTCTCCCACCCTCAGGGCCACAGTGGTGCTATGAGCACTCCAGCTGGTAGAGCAGTTGCATGCATATACTGGGCTGCCTGGGGGACGGAGAGTGCTCACTTATCTCCACTGCCTCCAGGGATAGTCCATCCACCTTCAGATGTATAGCTGCCTGGGTCTCTCAGGTGTCCTGATGTGCTGTGTGGGTATGCTCTGCTGATAATGAATGTCCATTTAGTTGTAGTCTGCTGATCAACGAATGTCCATTTAGTTGTAGTTTGAAGGGGGAGAGACAAAGGAACAGCTCACTCTGCCATGCTGCTGATGTCACTCTGTAGACCTTTTTTTCTCTGGCACTTTATGTCTTTCATAATTTTGGAATTTTCTCATGGATTATCATTTCAACCTTTTATTAGCCCATTATTTTACTTTTTCCCTTTGTGGATTCTAATTATTCATATCTTAGACCTATTAAATTTATCATAGAGCAAGGAGTGGCACCACCAGGTCAACCCATGGGGATTGGCATATAATAGGAAATGTCCAGTGAGATTTTCTTAAACTGAACACAACTAGATCGTTTGACACCCCAGGTGGCACCATTTCATGTAGAATCTGGCATTTCCCTGAACACTTGCAATATACCGTTGGCCACTAGGAGGAGCCTTGAAGTTCTATCCCTGGATGCAATCGTCAATGACTGAAATGAAATGCAAGTTTCACTAGGATTTGTTTTAGTTCAAAACAACTGACCAGCTCTAGAGCAGGAGAGGAGAAATTGAGGGCAACATAAGCTAATGAAATTATGAGACACAAATGAAGTAGAGCCTAAGGGTTGACTCCTGAGGGCAGATGTAATAGAAGGGGCAGATAAAGGATCATGCTGGAGGTGTGTGGAAGGAAAAGGAAGGAAGATTTGGATGATGAAGCTAGAGAGAAAGTAAAGAAGATTCAAAAGTGCCTTATTTGGAGAGGAATGACACATTCTGGATGCATGGTTCCTGTTAAAAGGATAATCTGAATCAGACACAGGGCCGAGTGTTTTACATGTGTACTATTATTTAATTCCTATGATTTTCTTGTAAAGAAGCCACATTTACTGAAACTTAGAAAGATTAAATTAATCTGTTAAACTTACATAGTCCACATAGCATAGAGTTGGAAGATGAGATCCACATCTCAAATCCTTCATGTTACTGATCTGTCTCCCTGCCTCTTCCCCATTGATCTTGGTAGGGCATCAGCGCACACAAGTAGTGGTGTCCTACAGAGAGACAATTCAAATCTGGTATATGCAAAGCTGTACTTGTTATCTCCTTTAAAAGATACTGGGACTATTTCCCTGCTGTTGCTAGAACTCCCTTCCCACAGAATTACCTTTATCTTAATCACTACCATCAAATATAGGAAATTAGGGTTTCTCAGTACAGGAACCAATGTCAAAAGGAGAATTAGAGGGACTTATATTTGTTTTAAAAACATTATTTCCGTTCACCACAAGCCCATGATCATCCCAGTTATCTGTCAGTCAAAGCACCTGACCACGATGGAAATCAAATACATCACCTGAGATTGGATCAAGAACACAGACTGAGCATGAGTTGAATCTCTGCCCATCTTCCTTTAAAATCCCCCCAAATAAAAAAAAATGATATTCAAACAACAACAGAAGAGCAAAGCCATAAACTCAACAGTGTGGTGGAAAAAGAAAGTGGCAACTTTTGATTAGAAGTGTTGAAGATTTTCTGGTAGATAGCAGATAGAATGAAATCTACTGAGAAATAAATCCAGAGGAAACTGAAGTCCAAGCATGTGCTGGAGACAACTCCTTTAGAGTGAGGAGGTTTGTGTGCAAAAGAGGAATCAAGGTTTAGCATAGGGCTTGAATAACTATTTAAGCTGAAAATAAGAAAAGATGAGAATAGAAACACATAACTAGAACTGGACAGCTACCTCACTCCAGTTCCCTCTGTCTTTGCTCAACATGTGGTGTTTCACCATAGAAGACAGAAGTAAAAAGTTACACAACTGATTTTCTTTAGGCATGTTAAGAGACAAGGTCATCTGATGAGGATGGAATGATACATCACGATATAGTATGTAGTATCAGTTAACAATGAGCCGTAGATCAGCAGAATTTCTGAAGTATTGGTGAGATGTTGATCACATGCTTTTGAAGATATGAGAGTGTTTGTTTGGAAAATGTAAAACAATGGGGCCTTACAGTTTGTTGACACTTGAACTTCTTCCTTAACTGTCAGTCAATGTGACCCATAGTCCTGTCCATGAGGGGGTTCCTCTCTTCCCTTTGTAATTGTGTAAGTTACATATTTTCATGCATATAATTATTTTAGCTATGAATCGTCTTTTTCAGTGTTTATCAGTTAGTATACAATAAAGGAAAGAGAATACATTCTAGCCATGTTGAACTGGGAGAATTCCTTTTTTTTTCTTTTTTCCTATTTATTTATTTCAGCTTTGTTGAAAAATAATGGACAGATAACATTGTGTAAGTTGAAGGTGTACAACAAAATATTATACATGTATATATTGTGAAATGATTACAACAATAAATTAGTTAAAATCTCCATCGCCTGACATAATTACCTTTTTTATGTGTTGCGAGAACATTTAAGATTTGCCATCTTAGCAACTTTCAAGTATATATACTATAGTTACCATGTTGTACATCATGATAAGTTCCCCAGACCTTACTCGTTTTATAATCAGAAGTTTGTCCTCTTTGAACAACATCTCCCCATGTCCCTCACCATCTAGTCTCTCACAACCACCTTCCTACTCTCAAACAGGGAGGATTTCATCCAGGAATTGGTAATAAAAGTGTTTTAAGGTCTGAAGAAGCAAAAAACATGAAATAGAAAAGATGCCCATTGATTGAAAATTGCAGGAAGACATTACCACCTCTAGAACTGGATGAGTAAAAGCAAAATGGTGTCCCCCAGATCCCATGACTGCAGGTGAAGCTGACGCTGCTGTTGTTGGAACCAAGCTGTCTGAGCAAGAACCCAGGAGCCCATATATGAGACACCACTACAGACACTGCTGCTGGTGGGCTGTTGTGGGTATATACACACAGCCGCCACAACCACTGCAAGAGATGATGTCAAAGGCTGAGGATCATGACTTCTTCCCCTTCCCACCTTCAAACTCCCTTTGGAGAACCTAACATGAGGCAACTGGCAAGAGAGTCTGGGATATAAAACTCACAGGCTTTCAGTTCTAGCCATAAAGAGAAGAGTACGACAAAGCAACACTGGATCGAAGGAAATATAGACCCTTTCTGGCACAGTAATTTACTCTACAGAATCTTCTTCTAATTTCAGCCAGTTGGAGGCCATTTGTCTCATCTTTAGAAGAGTCAATAGCTGGTAGCTTAATTGCCCATGACATGATAAGCAAACTTAAATAAGTTAATAAGGAAATAGTCTTGAAACCCCTACAGTGAATACAAGCTCCTCAGCTTCCTGGTCCATCTCACAAGTCCTAAGGTTATTTGGCCTCCTCCTCTATGCAGTTCTTCCTGAATCCATAAACATAAACCTGTTGTTGATGCCACAGGGTGACTACTTTCCTCCCTAGGACATATGTAGTTGGAGAAATCTGTTTATTTTCATTATCCTAATTAGCACCTGAGTGCCACTAACCTAAGTATATGCAGAGGACTCAAACACCCCCTGTGTGGAAGGTACCTTTGATGAGGTCGTGACTCACTGTCCTCAAGTGTCCTGCTCACACCTGGGGCTGACTTACAATGAGGAGCATGTACCCTGAGGATGCTCGAGCACACTTGACTGACCACGGGGATGGTCAAGAAGAGTTGTTAGGGTGTGGCCTTCCTTGCTGCAAGGCAGTTCTCCCTCAGGAGTTGCTTTATTAAAATCAGTTCCCTAGGAAGAACAGATGTATTGACAAGAGCCTCACCTTGTCTGGCAGCCTTGACATCAGCTGAAAACGAGTTTCGGATGAAGGGAGAGTCCTTGACATTCAAGTTTCTTCTAGTGGTGGAAGAAAATTGTTGCAGTACGACCTGGACGTCTCATGGGCCCACGACAATTTCATATGGACAGAGCCCCACAGTCATTCGAAGGCAGCCTGATGTTCATTGTGACACTGAGAGGGCTTTAGATCATGCTAGGCCTGTTCATTGTAGGTTTCTTAGTCCTTGTTTTCTGCTAGATTTGTGTGTGACTGTGCAGAGCTCTGGAGTTAGGATAGGGTATATAGTTGTAATTTGCTGCTTGCAACTTATTGGAATATTTGTCCCATAAATTGAGACTTTTGGCTTGAGTCACTGTTGAGTAGAATTCCCTGAAAGAGGCTATAGACTAAAGTAAATGGAGTAACACATCAACAATAAGAAGATCTGGGTGAAGGTAGACAGGTCTTCTTGTAGCGTAAACATCATTGCAATGTTTCTGTGTGTTTGAGGTTATTTCTAAACATGAAGTTAAAAATTGTGTTTCTGTGGCAAAATGTATTGTGATGAACACAGCTTCTGCCTTCTTGGGAGAGAAGGTCTTAGGCCATCTAGAGAGTGTCATGATGTAGCTGGGATGTGGGAGTACCCATTGATGGGAGATAATGTATGAACCCAATTTACAGGTGGATGAAAGATCCTCAAACTCTAGGTTGTGGCTCAACTGGTAACTGGACTGGATTCCCAGCATTACGAACAGCACAAATAGAGCGGTGCACACAATGAAAATTCAAGAGCAAACTAAGCATTTCTGATCTTTTTCTACCTTCTTTCTAGGTTATGACACAGAAAAGAGATTTAGACGTCAGAGGACCATCACTTCATGGCAAGAGTGGTTGAACAAGTGAAGGAAACAATCTCTGATGCCCAATGGCCTTTTCCATGTTGTGGGCCTCCCTTTGTACCTCAAAGCTTGTAGCAAACAGTCTCAGCATGCATTAGGTATCAAGGATTGCTGGCAGGTGGTCTTTGGGAATGGTAAGTAGTGTACATGAGATCACATATTTCATTGAGGAATTTCAGGGCATAAATCTCGTAGACCTCAGCAGTGCACAATACAAGGAAGAAGCAGTAAATGGCTTTGAGGAGTTTGTAACATAATGTACATTGGTGTTTTTGTACCAGTAAAGATGCTTACTACTTTGGATAAAGACCCGACATATATATATATGTACACATAAATTTTTGATATTCTTAAATAAATGATGTAAAATGTTATTTATAAATGCATCTCTTAATGAGCAGAAAGAGGTCCTTCTTTGATTTTGTATATCCATGGATAATATATTGCTAAAATGAGGCCACTTTATTCATGTTTATATCTTTAAAGATGTAAATTCTGAAAATAATTGCCACATGAATGTGCAGATGAGAAAAGAATATGTGATATCATTCACTTCTTTGAATTCCTTTGAGCTATAGGCTAAATGTATCATTGTAATTAATCATTTAAAATTATATTTAATAATTTATCAGCCCCAGTTAAATTAGGTCCTCCTACGATTTTATCAAAACAAGAAATTAGAAACCACTTACTATGGA
This sequence comes from Ceratotherium simum simum, assembly GCF_057802395.1. Lineage (NCBI taxonomy): Eukaryota > Metazoa > Chordata > Mammalia > Perissodactyla > Rhinocerotidae > Ceratotherium > Ceratotherium simum. The sequence goes on from NC_141933.1 coordinate 11,106,787, forward strand.
AAAAATTTTGTGTACCACGAAATACTTTACATTTTTTTAAAAGTCTTTTTTTGGAGATTTGTACATGCAGAATCAATGCTCCGTATGAAGATTCAGATGGATGACAGTATGTCTTCTGCCTTTGGTAAATTGGAGCACGAGTGATTATGAAAGTGGATGTGGGAAGGGAGAGTCATTGTGACCACATGTATGTATATGGTAAAATTATGTGTGGATATCATGAATTAGAAGCGATCCCTTAAAAGTTTTTACCCCCCGGGATGTGTTTACAGGAACGAGTGCCAAGGCCTAGAGAAGTCCTAGGATTACAAGCTGAGCCAGAAGGAACACGTGTGACCAGAGCATCCTGCTGAGGACAGGAGTCCAGAGACTCTGTGTGCCTTTGGGATAAATAATACCTATCTTCACCTACCACCCTCATCTACCTTGTGTCCCAATATTGAGTGCTTAGGATTTTAAAATTATAACAACAGTCACTTAAAGGTGACCATAAAACAATAAATTAAGTGGTTGAAAAAAGTAATGATCTCCTCTTAACTGAGAGAACTTTCAATGGAACCAGAGCCAAATTCAGAAGAGCACTTTGTTAGCATTTAGATCAAATCAACATGTTTTGTTGGCAGAGTCAGTCATATTTTCTGATGCTTGACTTTGGAAATGAAGTGATTAATTTTGTTTGACTTATTTATATTTGTTCCTTTTTTTTTTTTTTTTTTACATAAGTGTGATAGCTGACATTTACTACAAGACACTGCTGAGTATTTTTCCTGTATTAATTTATTTCTCCTGACACAAATCCTAGGAGGTAGGCACTATTATTATCACCCTTATTTTACAGATGAAGAAACTGAGAGTGAGAGGATCAGTACCTTGCTGAAGATCACAAGTAGAAAATGCCAGAGTTGAGCTTGAACCTAAGTCATCTGGTCCCAAAGTCAGGTTCATCCCCATTACTCAATAAGTAAAACCATCCTAATTTTCAATCATCCAAACAGAACTTTAGAATTCAAAACAGAGCACAAAAATATCTTATTAGGATTCTGATAGTAATAGCCTTGAATTTGTAGAATTAGTGGAGAATAGTTGACATCTTTAAAATTTTTTATTATTTAATTCAGGAACAAGAGGTACACCTCTGTTTATTTAGATTCACTTTTATATCTGTGAGTAAAGTTTCATGATTTTGTCCTTAAAAGTTTGTGTATTTCCAATAGGTATGTTTCAATATTATGCAGCTGCTCTTGTTCCTATTGCCAATGGTATCGTTTTGTTCCATGATATCATGTAATGATAATAACTGGTTTATAGGAAAGGAATCGATTTTTATGTACTGATCCTATATTAAGTTAACTGTATGAATTCTTATCATTTCTAATAGTTTCTTTCAGTAGATTCTCTTAGATTTCACTGATAGTTGACCAACTATCTATAAATAGTGACTAATTCATTGATTCGTTTTTTTATATGGATTTTTTCCTTGTTTGAAGAGAATATTTTTAACATGTTGTCCTCTTTTTTTCTTTAATAGACTACTTTTTTAGAGCATTTTTAGGTTCACAGCAAAATTCAACAGAAAGTACAGAGAGTTCCTGTATACTTTCTACTCATACACATGCACAACCTCCCCCACCATCAACATCCCCCACCAGAGTGGTACATTTGTTACAATTGATGAAGCTGTATTGACACACCATTGTCACCCAAAGTCCATAGATTATGTTAGAGTTCATTCTTGGTGTTGTACATTCTATACCTTTTGTGAATAATGACGTGTACCCACCGTTATAGCCCAGAAGGGTTTCACTGATCTAAAAATACCCTGTACTCCTCCTATTCATCACTTCCTCTCCCCAACCCCTGGCAATGATTGCATAGTTTTCTCCATAGTTTTGACTTTTCCAGAATACCTGCCACTGGATCAGGAATCTAGTGGAGACCTAAGGCTCTTAGAGGTTCTGGAGGCACACAATGGAAGAAACTTGGGTCCCTGAATGACCACATTTGGTCAGGTTGTGTCATGGACAGGGCACTTGGAGCAATCTGCTCCAGGTCTGTGTAACAATTACTTAGAATGTCAATCTGGGAGGAGGATGATATCAATGATGTTGTTCGGAAAAACTAGCTCATGGTGATAATTAAAAGCACTTGGTGTTTATTACATGTTACTATCATTCGTAAGTTTTCCACAGTCAGTGCATTTCTTCATTGCCCACATCCTGTGGGAACATGCCCACTGCCCCACCTTCAGAACTCTAACACATGATGGAGTATCTCCCCTTTCTTGACCCACTACACTGGACTGAGATGTAATAACAATAAACCATTACTTTTTAAACCACTGAAATAAGAAAAAAATAAGAAGAAAGGTGAATTCAGAGTTATATAGAACAAGGATGCACAGCCTTGGTCATTACTACTGGAAGGGAGACATTACCCAGCCCTCTCCCACGAATGTCACCTGTTCCACAGATGCCCACCTTGATAACCTAGTCAACTCCTGTTCATCCTTCAAGCCTCAACCAATTGACACCTTGTTTAGGAACCCAAGGTTGACCTTCCTGACCTGTATTAGACCAGTCACTCACACTTGCCTCCAAGCCCCTCTCCTTGTTGTCTCTCCTGGCATTTACCAAGGAATGTGACATAGGCAGAGAAGGAGGCAGACACAATTTTGGTATCAAAGCACTCAAGATGTGAAGCAATAGGAGTTTAAATGGCTTGAAATTTCTGATTGCTCTCACAGTCTTTAATCTAAGGCCTGAGGGTCCATGATACATGCTCCAAGGCTTTGCTTGGAGAATTTGAACGGACTAAAGAAACCACCAAACCGTCACCACATTTGAACCTCAGTAAAGCATGGATTGAACATTCTCCTCCATTCCCAGTGGGTTTGCCTGGCTGAGGGGGAGACCATTTTATTAAAGATCTTGTGACCCTTCCCTTCCCAACAAATGGCTCAGTGTTGGTTTAAATCTCATTCATGTTAATAAAATTGATCTAATTTTAACAAGTTCCTCTCTTTTTGCTTGCTTAAATCATCCCCACTCTGCACATCTTGAGAGAAGGAGATTGGTATTTTCTTTTCTTTCTTTGTTGCCCTGAGTAAGGACAGATCTGGTGCTCAATCAGTAGTGAATTAATAGAACCAATGTGCAGAAGCAGTTATGGTGGGAAAAATTGGGCAGTTGCATTCTCTAACTTTGGATGATTCATCTCTCTCTCTTAATACTCATTGTTCCTAGAGATTCAATAAAAACTGGGACTCTGATCCTTGCTCCTCCTTTCCAGGGAAGGCAGACAAATGAGGAATGGAATAAGAAATCCCCAAAGACAATTTGAGATCACTTGCAGAGAGGATTCTTCCATGTGTGTTCAAGAAACTCAGGTATTGTTGTGGAAAGAATGGTCCAGAGCACCTGCAAATATCTGCAGCCAACTGGGGTGTCACCCGGCTGCAGTTTCACCCCATTGCTCAGAAGTCCTAGTTGCTCAGTTCCCAGCATGCAATGAGATTAGGTCTTTCTCTGTTATGACTCTTTGCAAAGTCATTGAAGGTTGACTGTTACTCCAGCATAGATGCTTTCTTTATTTATCTTTATGTCATAATGTCCAAGAAGCTTCTCTGAATGCTCCCTGGTTAGGTGATCATTTTACATGCTCCCATAATTCATTAAGCATAGCCATTATTGGGCTCCTGTGGGTACTATAGACACTGCTTCTACAACCACTGCAAGAGATGACCTGAAAATCTGAGAAAACATGACCCTCTGCCCTCTTCTCACCTTCCAATCTCCCATCAGTGCCTTCCATTGGAGAACTCATAAAGACAGCAGCTGACAAGAGAGTCTGGGATATGTAACCCACAGGCCTTCAGTTCTAGCCATTGAGAAACGAGTAGGACAATGCAACGCTGGAAATGAGAAAATACAGACCCTGTCTAGCACACAGTGATTTAATCTACAGAGTTTTGATTTTATCTTTCACCCCAATGGAGGATATTTGTCTGACTCATAGAAAAGTCAGTAGCTGGTAAGTTTGTTGCCTACAACATGATAAACATGATTTAAATAGCATAATAAATAAATCAACAAACCAATACACAAGCTTTATTGGTCAATCCCCATGTACTAGTTAATGCTGAGATAAGAGAAATTCCTATAAGATCTTATGCTTATACCCAAAGAGTGGCAAATCTACTATGAGAGAGACTTGGAGGAAGATTCTGAGGCTACGTGGACATGAATATTAGATGGTAATGTAGATTAATGAAGGCCAATAACTACAAGGAACAGAAAGCTTTTATTGCCCACATCACTACAAAGAACTGTTCAAGAAGAAAGGTCTTTAAGGTGAGCAGAGTATAGAGTTAAGCAAAGTAAATAGTCTTGGGGATCCTACAGCGAGTATCAGTTCATCAGTTTCCTGGTCCACCTCACAAGTCCTGAGGTTATTTGGCCTCCTTCTCCATGCAGTTCTTCCAGAATTCATAAACTACTTCATTCAAACTGTCGTGGCTGCCACAGCGAAAACCTTTCTTCTCTGGGAGAAAATATGCTTATTTTCATTGTCCTAAGTGACACCTGTGTTTGCAGAAGAATCACATCCCTCCCTGTTTGGGTAGTACCATTGATGTAGTTGTGACTTGCTGTCCTCCAGTGTCTTGTTCACATGTGGAGCTGATTTACAATGAGATGCATGTACCTCAAAGATGGTCCAGCACACCTTAGAGACTATGAGGATGATGAAGAAGAGTTCTGATGACCTAGCTTCATTGCTGCAAGGCAGGTCTCCCTCTGGAATCCCTTTATGTAAGATCAGTTCCCCAGGTAGAACAGATGTTTTAGAACAATGCCTCACCTTGGTCTGGCAGCCTTACTTCTGCTGGAAAGAAGCTTAGGACAGAAGGACAGTCCTTGACATTCAAGTGTCTACTACTGGTGAAAGAAAATCATTGGAGCACACCCAGGAAATCTCACAGATCCATGAAAAAATTTCATTTTTGCAGTGCTCCACAGTAACTCTAGTGCAGCCTGAGTTCATTATACCACTTAGACTTGTTTCTTATATTTATTAAGTCCTTGGTTTGCCACTATATTTCTGTGTGACCTTGCCAGAGATCTGGGATTGGCATGGGATATATGGTTGTAATTTGATGTTTATGCATTTGCATATCTGTTGGAAAACTTGTCTTATAGGTTAAGACCCCTGGTCTTAGTCTTTTTTTGAACAGAATTCCCCCAAAGAGACTATACTGGAGCAAATGGAGTAACAAGTCAATAATAGGTGGATCTGGGTAAATTTGTACATGTGTCCTTCTAGTGTAAATATCATTGCAACATTTCTGTAAGTTTGAAGTTATTTTAAAGTATAATATTAAAAATTGTAGGACTGAGGCAAAATTCATTGTGATGAACAAACTTCTGCTTTCTTGAAAGGAAGAATCAGGCCATCCAGGGAGAGTGCATGATACAGGTGGGTCATGGGAATTGCCATTGATGGACCACGGTGTACGAAGTCAATGTGTGGTTGGATGAAGGGTCTTCAACTCCAGGTTGCATCTGAAATGGCACCTGGACTGCATTCCCAACATTTTGAAATGCACAAGTAAGGCAGGACACACAGTGAGAAACTGTTATAGAAAATTCAGGAGCAAACCAAGGATTTATGATATTTTTCCACCTCCTTCTTCCTAGGTCATGACACAGAAAAGAGATTTAGACATCACAGGACCATCACTTCGTGGGAAGAGTTGCTGAACAAGGTGAAGGAAAAAAATCTCTGATGTCCAAATGCCTTCTCCGCATCATGGGCCTCCCTTTGCAGCTCAGAGCTTGTAGCAAACAGTCTGATCATGCATTAGGTGTTGAGGATTGCTGGCAGCTGGTCTTTGGGAGTAGTAAGGAGTGGCTCCATCAGCTCACACATTTCCCTGAGATCCTCAGGGCATAAATCATGTAGGCACAGCACTGCAGGATGGCAGGGGAAGAAGTAAGGAAATGGCTTCTAGGATACAAAACCCTTAGATAAGGGTTATTTGGGTACCCGCAGAGATGCTTGCAGTTTTGGTTAAAGAACAGACATACAGATTTCAATTTTTGATGCTTCTTAAATATGTGAAGAAAAATTATATTGATAAATCCATCTCTTAATGAATGAGTAAAACCTTTTCAGGTTTTATATATCCATGGATAATATCATTTATTGGTAAATGAGGCAATTTTATTCATGTTTTCAACTTTATAGATGTAAATTCTGAAAATACTTGTCACATGAATATGCACATGTGAAAAGAATGAGTTTGTGGCATCAATGTCAGTAGATTCTTTGAATTCCTCTGGGGTATGGGCTAAAAATGACATAGTGATCTATCACTCAAAATTAATTCTAATCGTTTATAAGCCATGGCTAAATTAGGTCTTCCTTGGATTTTATTCAAAGCAGGGAAGCAGAAACCACTTTCTATAGAAAATGAGTTTTTACATTTTTTTTTTTTGGAGTCTAGAGATTTGCACATGTGGAGTCAATACTGTGTAAGGTCTGATGGGTGATGTATATGCCTCCTGTCTTTGTAAACTGGAACAAGAATGTGTATGCGAGGGGAGGTGGAAGATGAGAACCAGTGTAACCACGTGGTACATATATCGTAAAAGTATATGTGGACATTACCATCCAGAAGTCACGTCTTAAGTGTTTCTGTCCCCCATGTACATGTTAACCAATTAGAGACTTAGGCCCTAGAGAATTCCTGGGGTTTCAACCTCAGCTAAAAGGACACAGGTGACCGGTGCATCCTGTGGAGGACATGAGCCCAGAGACCACGTTGTGTCTTGCGTATAGGTAATACCTATCCCCACCTACCACCCTCCTATAACCTGAGTTCCAATATTAAACTTTTATGATTTTAAAATCGCAATAACAGTCACTTAGGGGTGACCACAAAACAATAAATTAAGTGATTGTAAGTAATGATCTCTTCTTAACCAAGAGAAATTCCAGCGGAATCAGAGGCAAATTCTGATGAACACTCTGTTAGCATTTAGGATACATAAACACTCCGCACAGGCAGAGTCGGTTAGATTCAATTTGGTTATTGACTTTGGGAATGAGGTAATTTATTTTGTTTGACTTATTACTTAAATTTTTTCCTATTTGTTACATAAGTGTAATAGCTGACATTTACTGCCAGACATTCTGCTGAGCATTTTTCCTATACTATTTTATATTTTCTAACACAAATCCTATAAGGTAAGTGCTATTATTATCACACTTATTTTACAGATGAAGAAACTGAGGCTGAGAGAGTCAGCACCTTGCTGATGTCCCTATAAGGAGAAAGTGCCAGAGCTGAGCCTGAACCAGATAGTCTGGCCATAAAGTTGGGCTCTTTCCCACTGATCAGTAAATGAATACATTCTAATTTTGAAAGATCCAAACAGCAGTTCAGAACTCAAAACAAAGGGTAAGACTGTCCATTTAAGATTCTGCCGTGGGCTGGAGTGAACTTGTAGAATCATTTGAGAATAGTTGACTTTTTAAAATTTTCTAATATTTCCTTCATGCACAAGGTGTGTGCTGCGGTTTTTTTAGATTCCTTTTTACATCTGTGAGTAAGGTTTCATGATTTTATCCTTAAGGGTTTGCATATTTCCATTTTTGTGTATTTCAATATATTATTGTTGGTACTGTTGTTCATATTGCCAACAGATCATTTTTTCCATTATGTCACATATGGTAATAGCAGGTTTATAGGAAAATGATTGATGTTTATAGGCTGATCTTGTATTCAGCTACATAATGAACTTTCATCAGGTCTAACAGTTTTTTTGTCTTTTATTCTGAGGAAGATTGGCCTTGAGCTAACATCTGTGCCCATCTTCCTCTATTTTGTATGTGGGATGCTGCCACAACATGGCTTGATGAGCAGTGAGTAGGTTCACGCCCCAGATCCTTGGGCCGCCGAAGCGGGATGCGTGAACTTAACCACTACGCCACCAGGCTGGCCCCTCTAATAGTTTCTTTTTAGTGGATTATCTGAGATTTTCCTGATAGTTGATCAGTTATCTATATATAGTGAACAATTCATTTATTTAATTTATTCATCTAATTGTTTTTCTTGTTTGAAGACAATATTTTTAACAAGATATTTCTCTTCATTTTTTTACCTAGTCTTTATTTTTTTAGAGCAGTTTTAGGTTCACATAAAAATTGAACAGAGAGTGCAGAGAGTTCCCATACACCCCTTACCTCCATACATGCACAGCATCCCCCAGTGTCAACATCCCACACCTGATGGTACATGTGTTACAACTGGTGAACCTATACGGACACAACATCATCACTCAGCCATAATTTACATTAGGGTTTACTCTTAGGTTGTACATTCTATGGGTTTTGACAGGTGTATGATGACATGTATCCAGCATTATGGTGTCATACAGAATAGTGGCACTACGCTGAAAATCATTTGTGTTCTTCCTATTCATCTCTCTCTCTTCCCTGAACCATAGAACCACTGATCTTTGACTGTCTCCATAATTTTGCTTTTTCCAAGATGTCAAAAGGTTGGAATCATATAGTATGTAGATTTTCAGGTCGGCTTCTTTCACTTAGTAGTATGCATTTAAGTTTCCTCCATGTCTTTTCATGGCTTAGGGCTCATTTTTTTTGGAGCTGAATTCCATTGAATTTTAGACCTATATTCCATTGTCTGGATGTAACACAGTCTTTATCCATTTACCTATTGAAGGACGTCTTGATTGCTCCCAAGTTTTCGCAATTATGAACAAAGTTGCTATAACTTCATGTGCAGGTTTTTGTGTGGACATAGATTTTCCACTCCTTTGTGTAAATACCAGGGAGTGCAATTGCTGGATCGTATGCTAAGAGTATGTTTCATTTTGTAAGAAACTGCCAAACTATCTTCCAAAGTGGCTGTACCATTTTGCATTCCCATCAGCAATGATTGACAGTTTCTGTTGCTCCACGTCCTCATCAGCATTTGGTATTGTCATAAATGATCTTTTTTTAAAAAAGAAAAGAAAAAGAATTGAAGAGAAGCAGATGAAGGAACTAGGAAGGGGAGGCATCAACTAGAAGAATTCAATTGAGTCAGAAACTGAGATGCAAACTGCTGAGATAGAATTTAACTATCATCCACCTCCATTCCAACTGACATGCCACCACTACCAGGCATCCCAACTGAAAGTGCCATTTTGTTTACATTTACATACCATCCAAGCCTGAGCTCAACCTACGAGCTTCCAAACTATTTAAGTTTGAGTAAATGTCTTACTTTCTGCACGTTAGTTGATTCAACTTTGAAATGGGAAATATAGTAGCTTGTAAATTTGTAGAAATGATAGAATATGTTAAATTGTTTTCACACACCCTCTGGCCATAATTAGCAATCAAAAAATATTGCTACTGTTTTTGTTATCACTATTATTAGCTACAGAAAGTTTTGCAACTCGAAGGACCTGTATGGAAGATAACAGTGTGTTTCCAGGTATTATCAGCTCACTGTTATTTTGATGACTCAATTTTTATTGAACGTTACATTCTCCCTCCCCCTAGCCCCTGGCAACCACCATCTACTCTCTGTTTCTACGAATTTAACTACTCTAGATCCTCATACAAGTGGAGTCATACAGTATTTGCCTTTTTGTGACTGGCTTATTTCACTCAGTGTGCTGTTCTCAAGGTTCATCCATGTGGTAGCACGAGAGGCGATTTCTTTACTTCACATTAATTCATTTATTCAAGGATTATTTACTTTTCTTCTTCTCTGTGCCAGGCACTGTGGCAGGTAAAGATACGCAAAACTGGACACTGCCCTGAAATTAAGGAGCTAAATTCGAGGGGGATCCCATCAGTTAACTCATTATTCATTTGTGAAGCTACAAATTGTCTGAAATTGCAACAAAAAGAGATGCATGGTGCCAGCAATGTCTATAAATGGGAACTTTGATCAAGACATTGGAGAATGTGACACAGATGGATGGCATCAGGCCTCAGTGAGGATGAGAGGGCTAGAAACCAGACCTTGTGACCTGCCATGTGCCATGTGGGCAGGATCAGTGAAGCTCTCCAGATACAAATAGCCCTGGGCTCCCCAGGCTCCTGAGTTCAGCTCCTAAAAGCTTATCATTTGCTAAAGCTGAAAGCTCAAAGCAAATAAACCACCCTGAGGCTGTCTCTGTCTATCTTGCTAGTCATTCTGGCCCTTTGCTGCTATGAAGGTGAGTATCATTTCTAATCAGTCCAGCACCAGCCCTGGTAAGCAACCTTGTCTGAACTAGGTGAACTTAATTGGAGTATGGACAAATCAAAATGCAAACCTTTTTCTCTACCTGTGAACTAGACCCTCAAAAGCCCATGGTTCATTCTATCAAATCCCAATACTCTGAAACTTCTACAAAAAATCATTGCTGGCATATTTTAAGAGTTTTCCACCTGAAGCCTCACTCCTTATCTGTGATCTGTGTTTCAGAATCTGCATGACATAAGATTTGGATGTGAAGCATGGCTCTGCCACTGACCAGTGCTTTGACCTTGAGCAAAACGATTAATCTCTCCAAGTCTCCTCTTGTCACCGGGTTTTATAGCTACCAACAAGAGTAGCTATGACAGTGGAGTGGGATGGAGAGTGTCAGGAGTCCAGTTCTAGGTATCGAGCAGACATCTCGTAGTTATCAGATGTCCTCTTTCTAGAGATTTTTAGGTGCCTATTGAATCCACAGTTTTTTAAATCATAGATTCAGAATCATAAAATGTTACAGCTGGAATGGTTTTTGGAGAGTTCTCAGTTCAAGAAGAGGCAGTGCTCTCTGAATCTCTGAATAATAAATCTTCAAATGGGCTCTGTGAATAAGCAGCATTCAGTGTGTCTACAAGTGCTACTAGTTTTCCAGGCGTGCTACCAGGAATTGTAGTAGAACTAGTACAATCATTGGGGCTACAATTTCTATTTTTCTAGATTAATTCTAGAGATTTATTCAACAATACTTTTGCACGTTTTCCCTCTCGATACTGACCCAAGTCTTGTTGAGTCTTTCTCTTTCATCTGACTTTCTAAATGTTCTTCACTTTCCCTGTGTGACCTCTGATTTTACCCTCTCCAAATTCTCTGCATAGTTTGATGTTTGACCAGGGGTCAGATCAGAGCCTCGTAGGGCATGCCCCAGGATGCAGGGTGGTTGCAAAGACTCTGGGGAATGGAGAATCCAGACCAGGAAAAGTGGTTACCTCAAGTCTCAGCACAATTCCAGTGGGGTCAGGAATGAGCCATCCTTCCCACCTCTCACTCTCTCCAAGGAACTCTGTACATCGCTGCAGAATAAAAGAGCCAATCATAATTCTGTGTATAAGCTTCTAATGTGTTCAAACTGATTAGCTTTAATTTTTTGTAGCTTTTTATTTATGTCTGCGTCTAATGCCATAATCCTATTATTTAGTCTCAAAATAGCATCTTCCAATGTATAAATAGTTTACTTACTCATCTCCAGATTTCTTCTCCCTTCTCTGATCTCTGGTAAAATCTGCCTCTACCATTCACTTGAAAAAATTGATTAGTAAAGTCTCTTCTCCCCCAATACTCAAGACAAAATAAGGTATCACTGCCTTGACAGGCAAAACTGAATTTTTTTGAAATCTAGGAAGACTGAATTTCAGCAAATCAGGAGAGTCTTGGAAAGTTGTAGGTGTACTTTACAACACGTAAAAATTGAACCAGGCATCAGGACACCTGTTGTCCAGTCCTAGCTCTGCCACTTGCAGTGTCACCATGAGGAAATCATGACCCTGAGGGTCTGACACTGTTGTCAGCACACTGATGAGATGGGAACATAAAATCCCTGGGTTTCCTGTTCTAGTTCTAATATCAGAGCCATAGGAAACATCAACTTTCCTTATGTCAATTGTATTTCTTTTTCTTCTTCTCTAGCCAATGCAGTTGTCTGTACATCCATTCTTTCTGATTTCACATCCCTCTTCTTCTTTAATGAACCTCTCTATAAGTTATGACTTAAGAAATTTCCCACACCTCCAGAAGCTTATGAAGCCAAGTTGGAAGTGAAGAGATTCACAGATGAGATCTCCTTTGGGAGCAGATTGCAAATTTCAAAAGCACAGGTAATTTCTTTCTTCTTTGTGCATAGAGGCTTATGATCAGATGAACAGCCAGGAAGAAGGTCAGGGTGCTGCTCTTGGGGGGCACGGGTGGTGGAGGCACCTGTCTCACTGCTCACCTCTGATAGGGTGACCCATGGCCACAGGGTGGATGATAACATTACACCTGCTGAGCTATACCAAGACTGCAAGTAACGTCTGGGCATGTTCCTCCTTCTCAAGTCACCTCTCTGGGTGCCAGGCTCCCCATAGTGTCCTGAGGAGGAGGACACCTGGGGCCCCATGCAGTGATGTTGAAGGGCCAAAGCTTCCTCCCTGCCAGGGAACTTTCCTGAGGGTGAGTTCCCTCACCCAGTGGACACAGTCCCTGTGGAATCTCATGGGGAGTGTTGGGAATGTTCGATGAGGAGACATGCAGGGGGAGAGAACTAGCCCCTGCCCTCTGTCAGGATAGAGAGGGTGCTGGCTGGTTTCTCTGCCAGCTTCTGCAGAGTCCAGGCCCACTCCTTTCACCTCCATCCACTTTTCCACTCCTCACCTATGACTCTCCTCCTCATCATAGCCAGTGGGCAGAGACTCTCCTTGTTTGGTCTCCTGCAGCCACATGTGACGGTGAAACGCTTAAATTATGTCTTTATCCAGAATCAGATAGTTAAAGGTGTCTCAGCCCATCTACCACCAGGTTTTGGTCATGAGCTTCAGCTGCAAATGCCCATGGAAGCTAGATTCTCAGTGCTGAGAATTACATGTGCCATCAGGTTGAATTTTCACACCCTAGGGTGGGAATCTCCTGAAAGCGGTACTTCCCATGTCCTGTCCCTCCTCTCTCCTGATCTCTCAAGCCTCTGTCCCCTTTAGAGTGAAAAAGTAGAGTCCTCTGTCCTGCGACATCAGAAGAAAAAAATCACGGGCTCCGCTGTCCAACCCTTCACCCCCGGCTCCTTCCATAGAAACCTGAGTCCTACACTTGGGTCACCTGGGGGTTTATTTGCTGGACTATGGAAACGGTGTTTTCATGACATGCATGGTTGGTTGTAACTGTACCAGGTCTACTTAATTTACCTGCACACTGGGGTCCTGCCTGGTGTCTTCCATTTGTCTTTTGTTAGATGAAATTTCATTGATATCTTGGTGGGAACATTGGTGTGTGTTACTGTGTCGTCTCCAGGAGCAGCACGACTGACCTCCTCTTTCTTTCTTTCTTTTTCTATTTCAGGGGAAAGTAGTATTGAAGTGTGCTTACAATGCTGTATCAAATCATCTATAGCAGTACCTCTGTCTTACAATTGTCACCTGAACTTCACTGGAAAATGTGCAAGTTTCAACATCTTGCTTCAATAAATCACTTGCCCTGCACTTCTCTACTTGTCTTGTCATTATCCAACAGTCTCTGGCATCAAGTTGGGTTGGTTTTCATCATGAAGTAGCCATTGAGTGTTGTCAGTAGTAAATTTCAGAGACCCGACGTCCAGTTATCCACGGCAGCCTGAGGTGTAGGGATCACGGGAGGATATATTCAGTCACGATTCATCCTGCATTACTTTACAGATTTCCCATTTTTGTGGCCATGAGTGAAAATGAAGATTCAGGGTAAAAAGCAACTAAAATCTTCCTGCTACTCGTCCTGTATTGAGGGATCTTGTGGCCTAACTGCCTAGTCATGTGGTTTCCAACTAGCAGCGTCACTAATATTTTGTCCTCATCATAACCACAACCAACCTGCTTCCCCACACTGTGGTTTCAATCCTGTGGACTGTCCAGTGTAATTTGTTTTCACCAACCCCTCAATTTATAGTGAAAATCCAGGGTTCTATTTCATTTAACTCATTTTTAATTTGCATACTCACTCACATGGCTTATCGATATCTATGCCACTCATCAAGACCTCAAGCTAATACTTCCTCCCGCAAATTTTCCCGGATATCCAGAAACAAGTATCCAGCTGCCATCTGGACAACTCCATTCAGGCACTCCACAGTTATTTCTGAAGGAATATATAAAATTGAACTCACTGTGTGTCCACAACCTTCTCCTCTTCCACGTGTCCCCCATTCTGGCTAACGGACCCACCACCCAATGCGGCACCTGACTCAGAAAACTTGGATACATCATAGGCTCTGGGTTAGTTTCCAGTGGCTGTTGTAACACGCTACCACACACTTGGTGGCTTAAATCAACTTATTTTCTCAAAGTTTGGAGGACAAATATCCAAAATCTGTAACACTCTGCCAAAAGCATTGTGTCAGGAGGGTCACACTCTCTCTGAAGGTCTAGGTGGAAATCTATTCATGGCTGCATCCAGCTTTGATAGCTGACGGCATTCCTTGAGTTGTGCCCACATCACTCCAATCTCTGCCCCGTGAGTTCACACAGTATTTTCCTTTTCTGAGTGTGTAAAATCTTTCTCTGCCTCCTTCACACAAAATACATGGGATTGCATTTAGAGGACATCAGAAAATTTAGAATAATTTCCCCATCTCAAAATCTGTAACTTTATCACATCTGCAAAGTCCTTTTTCGCCAGGGAAGGATAGCGTTACAAGTTTCAGGGATAAGGATGTGGATATTTTTGGAGCTTGGTGAGCCTATTACAACTCATCTCCCTCCTGACATCTAAGAATCCACAAAGTTCTGCCCTATTCACTGCTACAGCATCACTTCTGAGCATCCCCTCCTTTCCATCCCCACAGCCATCATCAGTCCAGTCCTAGTCCTTCCTTGCTTGTGCACAAGTTTCCTAAATGGTCTGCTGGGCTCTGAGATAACTTCCTGCAGTACATCATCTTCATTGAGGCCAAAGTGACCCTTGTAAAATTAAAATGTAAATCTGATCTCATTTCTGTAACCCTGAACTACTAGTGGACACGTGTTTCTAAATGTTTTAATAAGATGACTTATTTTTAGTCTGAAATCTACACTAAAAATATACTAGGTGTATTTATACAAACTCTGACTGAGAAAATAGAACATAGTTATCTACTATTACCAATTATCAGCAGTGTTTTTACAATAAATGTGTATTTTTATTCACATCAGGAAATATGCACATTTAAGTCAGTCTCTATTTTGTGAAATACATTACATATTCAGTCTACATACTACGCTGGGTGGACACCAGGATTCATGGAGCTCTTGAAACACCCTGAGAAACCCAGATTGGAATCACCGCTGGAAGATCCAGTCCCACTGTTGGCGTTGCACACCAGGACTTCCAAGACACCATCCCTGGCCTTTCTGACCTCATCTCCCTGCTCACCAAGGATTCTGTGCTCAGCCCTAGTGGTCTACATGCCATTTGATTATGCATCACATTGAGTCACACCCATGCACCAGGCCTGTGGTGTCCCCTTTGCATCTGTATGTATCCTTCCCTGCACAGGACAGCTGACATCTTACCTGTAGGATATTTCACATCTCATCCTCTGTGAAGTCCTCTCTGAGTCCCATATCCCCAAATAAACTTTATACACAGAAAGACATTTTACAGTCAACAACACACACAGAGATACACATTTTTACACACATACCCACAGAGACACACAGATGCAGACAAACACACAGTCACAGACACACACACACACATGCACAAACACAGAGACACACTATCAGACTTGCACACAGACACAGACACACACACATACACACATGCACACACAGACACACACCTCCCTCTGTTATCACTTTGTCTTTCTGTGATATAATATTTATATCACAGAGTTGTTTTAAGAGCATATTGGTTAAGTTTATTCCTAGGTATTTTATTCTTTTTGTTGCAATTGTAAATGGGATGGTATTCTTAATTTCTCTTTCTGTTACTTTGTTGTTAGTGTACAGAAATGCAACTGATTTTTGTATGTTGATTTTGTACCCTGCAACTTTACCATATTCGTTTATTACTTCTAAAAGTTTTCTGGTGGATTCTTTAGGGTTTTCTATATATAAAATCATGTCATCTGCAAATAGTGACAGTTTCACTTCTTCCTTTCCAATTTGGATCCCTTTTATTTCTTTCTCTTGCCTGATTGCTCTGGCTAGGACTTCCAGTACTATGTTAAATAGCAGTGGTGACAGTGGGCATCCTTGTCTGGTTCCTGTTCTTAGAGGGATAGCTTTCAGTTTTTCACCATTGAGGATGATATTAGCTGTGGGTTTCTCATATATGGTCTTTATTATGTTGAGGTACTTTCCTTCTATCCCCATTTTATTCAGAGTTTTTATCATAAATGGATGCTGTATCTTGTCAAATGCTTTCTCTGCATCTATTGAGATGATCATGTGATTTTTGTTCTTCATTTTATTAATGTGGTGTATTACGTTGATTGATTTGCGAATGTTAAACCATCCCTGCATCTCTGGAATAAATCCCACTTGATCATGGTGTATAATCTTTTTAACGTATTGTTGTATGCGATTTGCTAGTATTTGTTGAGGATTTTTGCATCGATGTTCATCAGTGATATTGGCCTGTAATTTTCTTTTTTTGTGTTGTCCTTGTCTGGTTTTGGTATCAGGGTAATGTCAGCTTCGTAGAATGAGTTAGGGAGCTTCCCCCCCTCCTCAATTTTTTGGAAGAGTTTGAGAAGGATAGGTATTAATTCTTCTTTGAATGTTTGGTAGAATTCACCAGGGAAGCTGTCTGGTCCTGGACTTTTATTTTTGGGGACGTTTTTGATTACTGTTTCCATCTCCTTACTGGTGATTGGTCTATTCAAATTCTCTACTTCTTCTTGATCCAGTTTTGGAAGGTTGTATGATTCTAAGAATTTATCCATTTCTTCCAGATTGTCGAATTGGTTGGCATATAGCTTTTCATAGTATTCTCTTATAATCTTTTGTATTTCTGAGGTGTCTGTTGTAACCTCTCCTCTTTCATTTCTGATTTTACTTATTTGTGCCTTCTCTCTTTTTTTCTTGGTGAGTCTAGCTAAAAGTTTGTCAATTTTGTTGATCTTTTCAAAGAACCAGCTCTTGGTTTTATTAATTTTTTCTATTTTTTTTGGTCTCTATTTCATTAATTTCTGCTCTGATTTTTATTATTTCCCTTCTTCTACTGATTTTGGGCTTTGTTTGTTCTTCTTTTTCCAGTTCCTTTAGGTGCATTGTTAGATTGTTTATTTGAGATTTTTCTTGTTTGTTGAGATAGGCCTGTATCGCTATAAACTTCCCTCTTAGAACCGCTTTTGCTGTATCCCATAAATTCTGGCATGTCGTATTTTCATTTTCATTTGTCTCCAGGTATTTTTTGATTTCTTCTTTGATTTCTTCGTTAACCTAGTCGTTGTTCAGTAGCATTTTGTTTAATCTCCATGTATTTGTGGCTTTTCTGATTTTCTTCCTATAGTTGATTTCTAGGAAAACAGTACGGAGATTCCTCAAAAAAGCAAGGCTAGAACTACCATATGATCCAGCTATTCCACTGTTGGGTATTTATCCAAAGAACTTGAAAACACCAATTTGCAAAGGTACATGCACCCCTGTGTTCATTGCAGCATTATTCACAATAGCCAAGACTTGGAAGCAACCTAAGTGCCCGTCAAGGGACGAATGGATAAAGAAGATGTGGTATATATACACAATGGAATACTACTCAGCCATAAGAAACGATGAAATCCAGCCATTTGTGACAACATGGATGGACATTGAGGGTATAATGCAAAGTGAAATAAGTCAGAGGGAGAAGGTCAAATACCGTATGATTTCCTTCATTAAGTAGTAGATAATAACAACAATAAACAAACACATAGGGACAGAGATTGGATTGGTGGTTACCAGAGGGGAAGGGGGGAGGGAGGAGGGTGAAAGGGATAATTCAGTACATGTGTGTGGTGATGGGTTGTAATTAGTATTTTGGCGGTGAACATGATGTAATCTACGCAGAAATAGAAGTACAATGATGTACACCTGAAATTTTTACAATGTTATAAACCAATGTTACTGCAATAAACAAAAAATTAAAAAAAAAGAACATATTGAATAAATTAATAATATAAAAAATTCTATCAACAATTATTATAACTTCTAAAACACTAAGAGTTTACATGCATCGAACACCCCTGTTGTCTAGACATTATCCTGGAAGGTTTACCTCTTCTGTCTCATGTAGTCCTTACTATTCTCCAGGAAGGTAAAAGATGTCCCCACCACTGACTGTGGGAATGAAGACTGTCCTACACAGCGTTCCTCAATGCTGGCTCTGTGTTAGAATCAGCTGAGAGATTCCAAAAGCAAGTGATGCCCAGGCCCCAGTCCAGGAGAAACACACTGGTATCTCTGCAAACAGAACCCGTGCAGTCACCATTTTCTTACCTCAATCTCCTACAGGGGCAGCCACCAGATGAACAGGGAGGAGAACCAGATTCTCCACAATAGTTAAGAACCCCCAGCATCACCAAGGTGGTCACCTTTAGACCTTCCCTTGGCCACTTCTATAGTCCTTCACATCTGACAGTTACAGGTAGTTCGTGAGTTTCACTGTTATAAAGCCAATAAACCTAGGGTCTCATACAGGAGAATTTTCTTCATGAGCTGCTGTTTAAGAGTGTGAGGTGGGATAACGCAAGAATCCAAGGGCTGGGGTCAGGAGGAGAGACGCTTAGAGGTTTAGTTACTGTGTAAGGGGAACAGACTTTCTGTTTGGGATGATGGCATGCTTCTGGAAATGGGTAGTGGTGATGACATTGTGAATGTACTTAATACAACTGAATCGTCTACTTAAATATGGTTAAAATGGTAAATTTTGTGTTATTTGTGTTATACCGAACACACAAAGACTCCACAAGCTGAGCTCTCTGCAATGCATCAGAAAGATGATGTAATGGGAGCAGGGCCTATATTTCAACACCCTTGGACATGCTCTCCCAGAGCTGTTGGCACCTCAAAGTCTAATTATGTCTGGTGTCAACTCTGTTTGATTTGCCTCCTGGGTTTTTCTCTGTTGAAGATATGACTAATTTTAAAGAAACTCTGGTTCAAACTGACAAATTGAGTTTAACCAAGTACAAAGGATTGACTCATGCAGAGTCCTGACTTTATCCCTCGAGGCCTCTCGTTCTTCCCCTCGAACAAGTCCTGTCATGCTCTGTCTGGGCTCTCCTCCTCAAGTGTCTTCTCCCTGCAGCCATCTCACTCTCTATGACAAGGTCAACATTCTGAACACAAAGCTCTGATTTTGTCACAAGCTCACTTAAAGCAAATATTCAATGGCTCTCCATTTCCTGCGAAGGGAAGCTCAATTTTCCATTCAGAAATTAGGATACTCAGGCCTGTATAGTAATGAAGACTGCCTCCTTTACTTCTGCGTTTTCTCTCCCAGCTACTAAACATAGTTTCTGACATTGTCAGGGCATAAGAAAAAGGAGAGACACAGGAAGACAAGAAAGTTCTGGATTGACTCATATTTCTTTAGAATTGGTCCAGGTTCTCTGAGCCAGACGGATGCTTTCTCTTATGGGAAACCTTCATGGGACTCCAGAAGCCCAGATTACTAAGATCTCTTATCTCATTAAGGCTTAATAAACATTTATAGTACAAAAAAGAGCTCTTAAAAATTAGAAATATGGCACCTGGACAAAATAATAAAGAAGTTGGAAGATAAAGTAAAATAGCTGAAAAAAATGTAGTGTGTATGTAGTGGAAAAGATAGAAAAATATGATAAGAAGAAAAGAATTTCAAATCCTCCATCCAGGATGTCCAACTAATAGGATTATAGTATGAGAGAAATCATGGTGAGAAGTAAACCCACAAAGAAATACCCAAGAATATTCCATAGAAATGAAGAATATGAAATTGAATAGGCCACTCACTCCCCACATCAAAGCATGTTTTTGTGACTTTTTAGAACATCACCCTAAAGAAAGGATTTTCTTTCAGAAAGAAGCACCAGGTCATGTCCAAGGATGGGAAATAAAAATCAAATCAACACAAGACTGGAAGACACGGGAATAATACTAAAAATTCAGAGGCTCCAACCTATAGTTGCATACAAATATAATTCTATTCAGTCAACTATCATTTAAGAATGAAGACAAATAAAGATACTACAGAAGTGCAAATCTTCAAAAGTTTTATGTCCAATGAGCTTTTTCTCAGATGATGTCAGAGGATATGTATTATCAGAAAGAAAGAGTAGACGAAGAAAGATAAGGCATGGAGTCCAAAACACAGGATATAACATGTTTTGTTATGGATAAATCAGGAGAGAACCATAAAAAGCACTATTTAGAACATATCAATATCAGGCGACACAGTGAAAGAGGTTGTAGGTGAGTGTGAGACAACATGGTGTGGAAGGGAATGGACAGGGGTCTAGTGCTCTCATTGGAGCTGTTTTCCAAGATTTTCCTTTTTGAACAATGCTCTTATATCCCTTATTTTTAAATAAAAATTTTGAAAATATTGGAAGTTATAAGACAGTTGAAAAGGAAGGACAGGATAGAAGAAAAAGGACAGAAAAGTGGGCAGGAGAAAATTTGGCAGAAAATGGGTTATGATGCTGCAAATTATCTGAGGTTAACTTGGAATGTACACTCCATCTAACTTAGGAGAAACCTGATGCATTTTATTGAAAGAGTCAATAGATTTCCTTTAGGAATTAATTATCTTGTTAAATGACGAGACGTGAGACATAAGAATGAAGAAAGATACGGAGTACATCACTGAGAATGAGATTCTACCATAGAAATTAAAGGCCTATAGAAATTCAAGGAAGAACAAAGCGCTTACAGGCTATGCGTTCTCCAGGAAGGAAGACTTTGTGAGGAGGTGATGACTCAGTTGGATCTTGAAGGACAAAGTGGATGAGGACGACAGAACAGCAAAAATGTAGCAAGCATCCAGGCAGAGGCATGGCCATGAAACTGAGCCCCGCACACTAGAGGATACAGATGCCCACATTCCTGCCGGCATCTGTCTGCACTGGAGCTTCACTCACTCTCCACCGGGTGTGAGGCTACCTAGTACTACTGACCTTTCACCACAAGGGCAAATGCTTTTAGATATTTCTCTATGACAGGGTTTCTCAACCATGGCTTTACTGACTTCAGAGGCTGAAGAATTCCTCTTTGAATGGATGTCCTGAGCGTCACAGGTTGTTTAGAAGCCTCCCTGGTCTCTATCCACTTGATGCCAACAGCAAACCACCCACCCTGTGGGGACACCGCAAACATCCTTAGACCCTGACAATGTCCACAGGGGTGGGTAGGAGGAGGGAGTAAATGAGGCCCAGATGAGAATCACTGCTCTGGCAGAGGAAATACTTTATTTCACATCCCCCACATGCCCCCTGTAACTCCCCTAAGCACCAGAGGTTCACAAATCTGGATGCCGATGGTTAGCAAGAAAATGTGGGCATGCAGTAGAGGGAAAATACTAACAAATAGAGAAGATATTGATGTAGTTACCTAATGAACTGATGAAGTGTCACACGTATGGGGGATTAAATATATAAGCACATATTTTGTGGAAATGACAAGTTGTATAAAGCTCAGGATTTTGGTGAATGAGCCAAGGAGAATTACTCAGGGATGACACCTGATCCTTGCTCACCTTCCAAATCCAGCTGATGTCTGGTTTTAGCATTGGGTTTGATCCCTGCCTTTACTAAAGATTCAAATTTATGGGGCCAGCCCGGTGGCGAAAGCAGTTAAGTGCCCGCGCTCGGCTTCCGTGGCCCGGGGTTCGCAGGTTCGGATCCCGGGCGCACACCAACACACTGCTTGGTAACACATGCTGTGGCGGCGTCCTATATAAAGTAGAGGGAGATGGGCACGGATATTAGCTCAGGGCCACTCTTCCTTAAAAAAGGGGGAGGATTGGCATCTGATGTTAGCTCAGGGCTAGTCCTCCTCACACACACACACACAAAATTAAATGAGCTTCTCTTTCTAAATAGATAAAATAATAAAATGTGAAATATAATCAAAAGTCTTTGTAAAAATTTGAAATCTGTCCTCAGAAGCAGTTATACAACAATTAATTAAGCAACTACATGTTGACTATTGTCACACAAAGACCAGAGGTGCACAAGCCATGCCCTCAAGCAGCGTGAACAGGGAGGAAAGGGCCATAGAGTCAGGGTTTTAGAGATGTCAGGAGAGAGCTGTATACAAAGAGAGATCCTCAGAGATTCAGGGGCCATGAAATGCCACAAGAAGTGGGCTTTGATGCGGCATGGAGAATGAATAAGGAGTTTCAATTCAGTGGGGCTGAGTCAAGGACAGCGGGAGAGGGGAGTTCACAGGGAGCAAAGGCCTCAAGCAGAAAACTGTGGGGCCTGCACAGAAATCAACCAGGAGTTCAAATAGCGCAGTTGTGGGAGTCAAGGTCAAAAGGATCCATCTGAGACATAACGTGAAGATCTATAAGGCTCAAACTCAAGAGGTCAATAGTGTTGGAAGCTGTTTCTCAAATCAGAACACCTGGTTCCTTATCCAGGCTCTGCTACCCACTAGCTGTGTGCCCTTTGTCAACTTACTTGACCTCTCTTGTCTCATTGTCTGCAGCTGGGGAGAAATATGCCCACCTCATAGGGAGAGTGACCGCACATCTCATTTTGCGCGGGAGAATCCTGGTTTGTGTTGCTGTCCCAGCATTCCGTCCATTTAGTTTCTTCTTTCACTCTCCAGAATACCCCAGTTTGGCCAATAAGTTTCTCATCACCCTACTCATTGGATTGTTGTTGTGAAGATTAAAAGAAGTTTTCACCAGTGGCCTGCATAGAGTAAGTTCTATGTAATTGTTTGCACCTCACGTTTTATTGAATTTTGAAAACAAGTAATCATGCATTAGTGCTGGCTATTGAGAAGATGACTAGGCCAACAGAATGTAGACTACATTTGAGAAGAAGTGATAGGTAAATTATATCTCAATAAGACTCTTTTAAGAAGGAGTCAGAAAAATATCAAGTAAGCATGAATCAAATACAGTGCTTTATTTTCAAACTTAGGACTTTGACCTCAGATCTGAATATGATAATCTCTAGATCTTTTAAGAATGTAAAGTAGAAGCAGAATCTTCAGTGGCCTATAAAGTCCCAGTAGCCCTTCAAGGTTTATCATAACACCTTTCCAATTTTTATAAAATTAATCCCTGGCAGTTGACATGTAGATAACACCTACTCTGTGCCCAGCCCTGTTCTGAAGACTTTCATTTTGTAACTCATTCTAACCTCACGACAATCGTAGGACTGTTCCCAATGTACAGAGAGACACAGCTGTGAAATCTCCACACCAGGCTGGGAGCAAGGCAAGGGAGGCACCTGGTCTAGGAATGGCCTGGATACCATGAACAATGGACTCTTCACTGCCATCAAGATATCTTAGGGAACAGAGCTTTTCCTACAATTTCTGTCCTAAATAAATACCTCTCCACCCATGGTCTAGACTTTGGCATGATATTAAGGAAGAAGAGGTTCACCTCCAAAGAACATGCTTGAGATTAATGCCCCAACAGCCCTAGAGGTGAGGGGCAGAACCAGTTTTGCAGAATGAGTGAAAAAAAGAAATGTAGCAGCTCTTACCCCAAATACTGTATGGCTGATATCAGTAACTTACATTAAAAACACTTAAAGATTATCTCAGTTTCAAAATAACTCTTTTGTAGGCTTTTGTGCCAGTGTATGAGTCACTGAGAAATAATGGTTCTCACTGAATGTTGTTGTTTTATTAAGGATGACAAGGCCTCAAATGACCAAAATATTAGTGTGAGTTTATCTTAGGGCTGCTATGAGCCTGAGGACAGGCCAAATATAATTCTTTCTTACTGCATACTTCATCTCTCCCCCAAGAAACTAGGTCATTCCAGGTAGAATCTGAATAACTTAAATTTGCTCCATGGTTTGTCATACTAGATGATCAATAAATATCCCACAAACACTGAAACTGAAGGCCATTTCACTCCTTAGTTGCTGAACTTAATTTGGGAACCTGAGTCAATGTTCGTTTTAGGAAGAGAAAAAATCAAGCCAACAACACAAGCATACTAACTTTTTGGTTACTCCTATATCTCCCTGTAAATGCTGGTTTGCAAAAGAGTTTTTTCTGGGCCATGTTATTGTTATTTGAGTCACCTGAGAATGATTATCCTCAGTTGAATGGAGAAAACATGGAGATAAAGAAAACACACCTCTGTATTGATGTGGGTGGGAATTTTTTTTTTCTGCTGCGTAAGGAACCTCTGAAGTGTCCAGTGTCCCACCAGGTGACAAGGCAGGTACTGAACAACTGGGTCCCCAGGCAGAGTCCCCATTAAGTCCTAGTGAAAGAAACCTTATCCTATTCCATTATTAAAGTTCTTCACTTGCCTTAGGAATGAAAATCACCAGCAAATGTCAGCTGTGTGAAAGTACACACGTGAGAACATCACCTTCTATGTTTCTAGCATCTTGCCAAATCAATTTTGTTCTTGGTAAGGTATGCTCTGGTGAAGATGGAAAGATATGAGTTCTAAATAATCTGGACAGCAAATAATGCATCACAGGTAATTAACTATTGACTCATCTCTCTGGCTTTCTGATCCATTTCTTTTTTTTTAACCTAAGCCAACTTTCTATCTCTTGTTCCTCTAACCTTCATATCATCCCTGCTTAAACTGATGTGACTTTTCTATCCTATGAGTCTGTCCTGTCCCTCTCTTGACATGAAGAGGCACTCTTTCCCTCACTTGCCAAGTACCATCTGCTCTAAGGCCACTATACTTGCTGTTCCTCTGCCTAGAACACTCTTCCCTAGCTCTTCCCCAGGACATCATTGTCTACTCGTCCAAGCTTAAAAGTCTCTCCTCCTATAGCTTTGCCTGAACCTCTGCACAGGACACTGCCCCTGGGGGATGTGTTGTTGTTCTTCACACAGTCACTGTCCGATGTCACTCACTCGATTGTAGGCTTGTTTGTTGCCTCCCTGGTAAGAGGTGAGCTCCACAGAGCCAGGTCCTCCTCTAACGTGTTCCTACAACTCAAGATGTGGCACAGAGCACAGAGCCCAGTCATAGGAGAAGCTCATGGTTACTGTTGAACCATGGATGGGTGGGGTGGATGGCTGGATGGATGGATTGATGGATGGATGAAATCTCTCATTTATTCATGACTACTCTGATTTAAGCCCTGTAATAGGCTCTTTACATAGAATGTCATTACAAAACCAGGCACAGAATCATTTATGCCTATTGTAGAAATGAGGAATGACCAGCACTTTAACTCGCCCAAGGACACTTCATGATTAGGTGTTGCATCCAAGATTCAAACCCACACCTGCATAAGCACAGATCTCATCACCATTCTACCATTCAGCACTGCCTCCCCTAAGCAATCAGTTATTATACTTCTTCCTATCATCTTTCAATTAGTAGAAGAAAAACCTTAAAAAACTAACAAAAACTGAAAGAAAATTAATTCATAGATTTATAATAGAATGAATTTATTAAATTGAGTTAACTAAGTGAGAGGATTGATGTCAGCATCATGGCAGAGTGATGCTTAGTCTCTCCTCGCTAAGATACAATGAAAAGGACATTCATAAACCAACAGAGGACATTCACACAACACAATAGACACCTCAGAGATCCACACAGCCATACATCTGAAGGTGTGTGTGCTGGACTCCCCTGGAGGCAGCAGAAGGAGGTAAACAGATCTCCTCTCCTGAGCAGCAGCAATCTAGGTTATAGGATTTCACACAGCAGCTGGCACATGACTCTGAGAGGGGAAGGGGGAAAAGGCAGCCCTCTACTGGAATGCTCATGCTCTCAGAGTTGCCTCCCAGCCTGTGGGAACCAAGGAGGTGAAGCAATCATGGGGGCAGCCACACTGAGCTAAGCAGCCCAGGTGAGAAGAGAGTGAGTGCAGAGTGCGAGTACATGGTATCATGCACAAGAAAGAAAGCGCCCCTTCCCCCACGCCTGCCTGGCTCACCAGCTTGGCCAGTAGGCCTGAGTGGTGGATCCCTGCCGGAGCACCTGTTTATGTGTGTAAACCAGCAGTGGCCAGCAGGCAAAGGCAGATGAGCCCTGCTCACACAGCTTTCAACAGACAAGTACCTCTGCCAGGGGTCACGACAGGCTCAGAAAACACAGCTCCTGCACCACCCCCCGGTGGTGGCAGGTGGAATCTGTGATCAGATACTACCACTATGCAAAGGCAAAAGTCCACCCCATCAAATAGCATGAAGAAGTATATTTACACTCCAGACTAGAAGGAAAATGACAAGTACTCAGAAATCAATCCTGAAGTCACAGAAATTTACAATCTAAATGACAGAGAATTTGAAATAGTTGTCATAAAGAAACTCAATGAGTTACAAGAAAACTCAGAAAGACAGGTCATTGATCTCAGAAATAAAATTAATGAACAGAGGGAATTCTTCACAAAAGAGATGGAAACTATGAAAGAAAATCAGAAATGTTTGAGATGAAAAACACAGTGAATGAGATAAAGAAAAATCTGGAATCCTTAAAAACCAGATCTGATATTATGGAGGACAGAATTAGTAACATAGAGGACAGAAATACAGAAAGGAGGAGAGAGAACTCAGACTAAAAATGACGAAAATGAAGAACTAAAACCAAGACTAAAGTGAAGAACTTCTCTGAGAAATATCCAACTCAACTAGGAAATGCAACATAAGGATTATAGGTATTGCAGAGGGAGAAGAGAGGGAGAAAGGAGCAGAGAGCTTGTTCAAAGAAATAATAGCTAAGAACTTCCCAAGCCTGGCGAAGGAGCTGGAATTACAAGTAAATGATGCTAATAGAACTCCTAATTACATCCATGTAAAAAGACCTTCTCCTAAGCATGTATTAGTAAAACTGGCAATGTCAATGACAAAGAAAAAATATTAAGGGCAATAAGGCAGAAGATAATAACCTACAAAGGAACCCCTATCTGGCTTTCAGTGGATTTCTCAGCAGAAATGTTATAGGCTAGGAGAGAATGGAATGATATATTCAAAATTCTGAAAAACAAAACCTTTCAACCAAGAAAACTCTATCCAATGAAACTATCCTTCAGATACAATGGAGAAGTAAAACCTTTCCCAGATAAACAAAAGCTGAGGGAGTTCATTGCCATGAGAACCCCCCCTACAAGATTTGATCAAGAAAGCCCTCATACATGAAAAAAAAGAGAAAGGGTTCACAAAGCCTTGAGCAGGGAGATAAATAGACAAAATCAGAAAATTGCAGCTCTCTATCTATCAGAACAGGTTAGTAAACACTTAACTATAACATTAAAGATAAAGGGAAGTAAAGCATCAAAAATAACTATAATCACTTCATTTTAATCACAAACTCACAACACAAAACAGAATAAGTTGTGACAACAGTAACTTAGGGAAGAGGAAGGGGATGGAAACTGCTTAAAATAAGGAAATAAGAGGCTATCAGAAAATGGACTATCTCGTTTATGAGTTCTTTTACACAAACCTCATGGTAACCACTAAACAAAAAATCAGAACAGAGACACAAATGATAAGCAATGAGAAAAACCATCGTAGAGAAACACCAAACTGAATTGGCAGTCAGAAATACACAGGACGAGGGCCGGCTCCGTGGCTTAGCGGTTAAGTGCGCGCGCTCTGATGCTGGCAGCCCGGGTTCGGATCCAGGGAGCGCCCCGAGGCACCACTTCTCCGTCCAACGCGAGGCCGAGTCCCACGTACAGCAACTAGAAGGATGTGAACCTATGACGTACAACTATCTACTGGGGCTTTGGGGGGAAAAAAACTGAATAAATAAAATCTTTTAAAAAAAAAAAAAAGAAATACACAGGACGAGAAAGAAGAGAAATACAGAACAACCTGAAAACAAGTGATTAAATGACACTATTAAGCCATCATATATCAATAATCACTCTAAATGTAAACGGATTGAATTCTCCAATCAAAAGACACAGAGTGAGGGGCCAGCCCAGTGGCATAGTGCTTAAGTCTGCACACTCCCCTTCAGTGGCCCAGGGTTCACAGGTTCAGATCCTGGGTGAAGACCTATGCACTACTCATCAAGCCATGATGGGGCAGGCTTCCCACATATAAAGGAGAGGAAGATGGTCATGGATGTTAGCCCAGGGCCAATCTTCCTCAGCAAAAAGAGGAGGATTGGCAACAAATGTTAACCCAGGGATAATCTTCCTCACCAAAAAAAAAAAAAAACAGAGTGGCTGGATGGATTAAAAAAGAAGATCCAACAATATGTTGCCTCCAAGAAACACATCTCAGCTGTAAAGAAAAACACAGGCTCAGAGTGAAGGGATGGAAGATGATAATCCAAGCTAACGACAAACAAAAGAAAGCAGATGTTGCCATGCTTATATAGGACAAAGTAGACTTCAAGATAAATAAGGCAATGAGAGACAGAGGGGCAGTATATAATTATAAAAGAGTCACTCCACCAAGAGGACATAACACTTACACACATGTACCCATCTAACATAGGAGCACCAAAGTACATAAAGCAACTATTAATCTAAAAGGAGAAATTAACAGCAACACAATAATTGTAGAGATCCTCAGCACTCCACTGACATCAATGGAGAGATCATCCAGAAAGAAAGTCAACAGGGAAATAGCGGAATTAAATGAAAAACTAGTCCAGATGGACTGATTAGATAAATATAGAACAGTCCATCCAAAATAACAGAATACACATTCTTCTCAAGTTCACAGGGAACATTCTCAAAGACAGACCATATGTGGGGAAACAAGGCAAGCCTCAATAAATTTAAGAAGTTTGAAATCTTATCAAGCATCTTTTCTGACCATAATGCTATAAAACTGGATATTAACAAGAAAAAAGCTGGAAATATGACAAACACAGGAAGACTAAACAACATGCTACTGAACAACCAATGAATCAACAAAGAAATTAAAGGAGAAATCAAAAAATATCTGGAGACAAATGAAAACGAAAATACACTCTACCAACTCATATGGGATGCAGCAAAAGCAGACCTAAGAGGGAAATTCATAGCCATACAGACCCACCTTAACAAACAAGAAAAATCTCAAATAAGTGATGTTAAACTACACCTAAGAGAACTAGAAAAAGAAGAACAAACAAAGCCCAAAGTCATAAGAAGGAGGGAAATAATAAAAATTAGAGTAGAAATAAATGAAACTGAAACCAAAAAAAAAACAGTAGAAAGGATCAATGAAACTAAGAGCTGGTTCTTTGAGAAGATAAACAAAATTGACAAACCCCATAGCCAGACTCACTAAGGAAAAAAGAGAGAAGGATTAAATTAATAAAATTAGAAATGAAAGAGGAGAAATTACAACAGATATCACAGAAATACAAAGGATTATAAGAGAATAATATGAAAAACTATATGCCAACAAATTGTACAATCTAGAAGACTGATACAACCTCCCAAAACTGAATCAAGAAGAAATCGAGAGTCTGAATAGACCAATCACAAGTAGAAAGATTGAACAGTAATGAAAAACCTCCCAAAAAATGAAAGTTCAGGACAAGATGGCTTCTCTGGAGAATTCTACCAAACATTCAAAGAAGATTTAATACCTATCCTCCTCAAACTATTCCAAAAAAATTGGAGACGATGGAACACTTCCTAACTTATTCTATGAGGCCAACATCACCCTGATCCCAAAGCCAGACAAGGACAACACAAAGAAGGAAAATTACAGGTCAATATCACTGATGAACATAGATGCAAAAATCCTCAACAAAATATTGGCATACCAAATACAGCAATACATTAAAAGGGTCATACACCATGAGCAAGTGGGATTTATACCAGGGAGACAGTGATGGTTCAACATCTGCAAATCAATCAATGTGATATACCACATTAACAAAATGAGGAATAAAAACCACATGATCATCTCAATAGACATAGAGAAAGCATTTGACAAGATCTAGCATCCATTTGTGATAAAAACTCTCAATAAAATGGGTATAAAAGGAAAGTACTTCAACATAATAAAGGCCATATATGACAAACCCACAGCCAACATCATACTTAATGGCAAAAAACTGAAAGCCATCCCTTTGAGAACAGGAACAAGACAAGTGTGCCCACTCTTGCCACTCTTATTCAACATAGTACTGGAGTTTTAGCCGGATCAGTTATGCAATAAAAAGAAATAAAAGGTATCCAAGTTGGCAAGGAAGAAGCAAAACTCTGGCTGTTTGCAGACAACATGATTGTATATGTAGGAAACCCTAAAGAATCCATTGGAAAACTATTAGATATAAACCACTACAGCAAAGTTGCAGGGTACAAAATCAACTTACAAAATCAGTTGCATTTCTATACTTTAATAACAAACTAACAGAGAGAGCACTGAAGAATACAATCCCATTTACAATCACGACAAAAAGAATAAAATAAAATCTAGGAAGAAATTTATTTAAGGAAGTGACAGACCTATACAATGAAAACTATAAGACATTATTGAAAGAAATCAAGGATGACATAAAGAAATGGAATGATATTTCATGCACATGGATTGGAAGAATAAACATAGTTAAAATGTCCATACTTCCTAAAGCAATCTACAGATTCAACCCAACCCCAATCAGAATCCCAATGACATTCTTCGCAGAAATACAACAAAGAATCCTAAAATTCATATGGGGCAATAAAGGATCTCAAATAGATAAAGCAATCCTGAGAAAAAAGAACAAAGCTGGAGGCATCACAATCCTTGACATCAAAATATACTACACAGCTATAGTAATCAAAACAGCACGGTACTGGTACAAAAACAGATCCACAGATCAATGCAGCACAATTGAGAGCCCGGAAATAAAATCACACCTCTATGGACAGCTAATCTTCTAGAAAGGAGCCAAGAACATACAATGGAGAAAGGAAATTCTCTTTAATAAATGGTGTTCGGAAAACTGGACAGCCACATGCAAAAGAATGAAAGTAGACCATTATTTTTCACCATACACAAAAATTAACTCAAATGGATTAAAGACTTGAAGGTAAGACGTGAAACCATAAAAGCCTTAGAAGAAAATATATACAGTACACTCTTTGACATCAGTCTTAGAAGCATCCTTTCAAATACTGTGTCTACTCAGGCCAGGGAAAGAAAAGAAAAAATAAACAAATGGGGCTTTATCAGACTAAAGAGCTTCTGCAAGCCAAAGGAAACCAGGAGCAAAATGAAAAGACAGCCCACCAACTGGGAGAAAATATTTGCAAATCATATATCCGAGAAGAGGTTCATCCAACACAACAAAAAAAAGACAACCTGATCAAAAAATGGGCAGAAGATATGAACAGACATTTTTCCAACGAGGATATACAGATGGCCAACAGGCACAGGAAAAGATGTTTGACATCATTAATCATTAGGAAATGCAAATCAAAACTGCAATGAGATATCACCTTACACCTGTTAGAATGGCTATAATTATCAAGACAAACATTAACAAGTTTTGGAGAGGATGTGGAGAAAGGGGAACATTTATACACTGCTGGTGGGAATGCAAACGGGTACAGCCACTATGGGAAACAGTATGGAGATTTCTCAAAAAATTAAAAATAGAAATACTATACAACCCAGCTATCCCACTACTGCGTATTTATCAAAAGAACTTGAAATCAACAATTCAAAGAGACTTATGCACCCCTATGTTCATTGCAGCATTACTCACAATAGCCAAGATGTGGAAGCAATCCAAATGCTCATCGACTGATGACTAGATAAAGAAGATGTGGTACATATATACAGTGGAATACTACTCAGCCATAATAAAAGACAAAATTGTCCCATTTACAACAGCATGGATAGACCTTGAGGGTATTATGTTAAGTGAAATAAGCCAAATAGAGAAAGACAAACACCAGATGATTTCACTCATATGTGGAAGATAAACAAACACATGCACAAAGAGAACAGATTAGTGGTTACCAGAGGGGAAGGAGGGGTGGTTGGCATAAGGGGTAAAGGGCCATATATATATGGTGACTTATAAATAATAAGGTATAACTCAATTTTCACGGTTATAAACTATTGTGACCTCAATAAAATAACTAAAAAAAAAAGAAAGAAAAAAGGCTAATAGGTGCTGTATCTGAGAATCAAAACTCCGTTTTCTGATTCTGAAAGTTTTGCACTTAATATCATTTAAGGAAGTCTTTTACCACTTCCTCTTTATAAAGCCCCCACATTAAAAAGAAAACACTAAAAGAAAATTAATAAACACTAAAAGAAAATTAATTCATGGATTTATAATAGAATGAATTCATGAAATTGAGTTAAGTCAGATATTCTTTGTAAAAACAACATTCAGAGAAGATGAGACATTAATATTTCCCAAATTTCAACGACCTGAGTGAAAAAGTGTCTATAGGCGATGGAAGTCTGCCACTGGGAGGAGGTATATGATATTGCCCCAAACCCAGGTGTTTGGTAAACCAGCAGGAACAGAGATACAGGATATGAAGCTGTTTGTACCTTAAAGAAGAAGGAGAAGGAGAAGAGAAAGGAGAGGAGGAAGAAGAGGAGAGACATGAGGAGGAGATATTGATGACCACAATAATAATAAAAAGCACAAGATGATAACAGGCTCACAATGGTGTCATTAGCTTTATTATTTAGAAAGCACTTTTAAATTAATTTTACCTAAAGTCTTGTATCATTATTGCAGTTCCAGAATTTTTTGGGATCCAGAAAGCCCTGCTTCCTTGGTTTCTACAAACAGAGCTCAGGCTGGCTGGGTTCTGTCTGATTCTTGCTTCGTTTCCTGGTCCGGTGTCAGGTTTATCCCGTGACTCATTCCCTCATTAATGGGAGGGATTAAGGTGGCACCTAGAAGAATAAAAGGAGGAGTTCTAGGTGCTCCTCTCCAGAGTGAGCCCTTTCATCCCTGCCCCATCAAGGACCAGCCAACAACAGCTGCCTCCACCGTGAAGCTGGTGACGGTCCTCATGCTGGTGGCCCTCCCCCTCTACTGCTATGCAGGTGAGTACTGACAGGGAGGGCAGGCCTTGGGCTAAAAGTTGTTGTCAGGGCCCCTGTGGAAGAATTCCTGGTCCCCAAATCCCTGTATAGGACATCTCATTTCTCCAGTGCCCTCCTTTTTCTTGGTTTCATAGTGTTTGGCTTCTCTGTGCTGTGAAGGCAGGAAGTGGGGGGAGGCAGATGTTTTAGGGCTTAAAGGAAATCCCAGATGCTGAGTTTACTCTCCTAGAATTAAGAATTCAAGACCATTTTCCATAATCTCTCTGAATGTATGTGTCTTCTGGGATGTAAGAAGATGCAAAACGTAGATACACCCAAAAAGGAGTCCATACCTCCATAACTGAGCTCACTTTTGTTTTTGTTTTTGTTTTTTGTTTTTTGTGTGTGGGGAAGATCAGCCCTGCGCTAACATCCATGCTAATCCTCTTCTCTTTTTTTTTGCTGAGGAAGACAGGCTCTGAGCTAGCATCTATTGCCAATCCTCCTCCTTTTTTTTCCCCAAAACCCCCGTAGATAGTTGTATGTCGTAGTTGCACATCCTTCTAGTTGCTGTATCTGGGACGCCGCCTCAGCATGGCTGGAGAAGCGGTGCCTCGGTGCACGCCTGGATCCGAAACCGAGCCGCCAGTAGCGGAGCATGCACACTTAACCGCTAAGCCACGGGGCCGGCCCTGAGCTCACTTTTGCATGCTTTCATCCAAGGTTCTGGCTGCCCAGTTCTCGAGGATGTGGTTGAAAAGACAATTGATCCTGCAGTGTCCACGACTGAGTATCTAGCAGTTGTTGAAGAGTTCTTATTGAATAAATTCACTGCAGACTGTAGTTGAATTGAAGCAGTGTTTTCTCAACCAGTCAAATGAAACTCTGAACAATGTCAGAGTGGTGGTGGTAATGTTTTTTTCCTTAAGTGCTTTGAAACCACTGGACAGGGAGAAGCAGGCTGTAAGTTTGTCACCAATTATGCCAAAGCAACGGTGAACATGCCTTATTTTATTTCGGTGAATTTAACTGTGGGTGAGTGTGAATACTTTGACATGAAGAAAGCCATCAAGGCCCCAGTGCTGATTAGCCTCTTCACTTTGTGGAATCTTTAATGAATGATAAATGAAAAAGACAAAAGTGGGAAACAATGCTCAGGTGAAGGCTTACCTACACCTCAGATTTCCAGTACACACAGATGCCCATGCACACACACATACACAGGAACACAGTGCACACATACACACACACACATACACGCACACACACATATGCACATGTGAAATACAGAACACACATGCACACTCACATACATTTTCTATCAAGGTGAAAAACATCTGATTCTCAAGAAGTCCTTCACTTGCAGGAGTGACCAGCAAAAAATATCCCCTTCTTCACAGAAACAAACAAAAAATGTTCTTAAGAATTCTTTGATAGAGTCTAGAATATTCCATTTGAGGAAGATTGCATTCATCTCATTTAAAGAATTTAAAATGTCCTTTCAAGTAACCAAAATTTGTTAGCATAAGTGATCTTGACCATTAATTAAAGACTCCATGAATGACAAGTGCAGATCATGGGTATGAATCCGCCATGGGTGATGGAATTGTTTAAAAAAAAAAAATCTGTAGTTTAACAATGAGTAATTCTTTTAATTATAATGGATATTGTTTGAGGTTTTTTCCAGCTTTTATTCCCTATCTTGAATACCGTTTAAAACATTCCAGGATAGACAATGTAGAAATGTTGCCAAAAGCATAAAGATAAATGTGTACATCACTAAGGAGATTCTGACACAGTGTACAACTGGATGAACCTTGATGGCATTGTGATAAATGAAACAAGCCAGAAACAAAAAGACAAACATTGCATACTGCACTTATGTCAGATTTCTAGAGCAACCAAACTCATAGAAACATAAGGCAGAATAGTGGTTTCCAGGGGTAAAAGTGGTCAATTTTACGTTATGTCTATTTACCATAAATAAAATTTTAAAAAGTAAACAACCCCTATAATAAAGGAACATGGGATTTTTGTCTTTAAAACCTGGATTAGACTAATCACTCAGAGAACATATCTCCAATATTTTGTAGATCACAAAAGTAGTGGTGGACACATCAGAGTGTTCTCTGTATTTCTGACATGTAAGGCCATATGGGAACTCAAAGTCTTTACATTGTCTTGGATTTCAGCTGAGATTCAACAATTCTACATTGAAAATTGATGACACACACAGAATACTTATTGGATAAGTTATTTCAAAGAAAAAGAAACATGAAGAAAAAGTTATTAAAGTGACCCCTGGTAGAGAAAAGATCTGGAAACACCAGCACCTTTTTAGCATCAATAAATGTCTCAGAATAGATGATGAGAAAATCCTGATTTTACTTCCAGCACTGACTTTCTTAGATGTCAGATGTGTGAGGACAAACCCAGGAAAAGAATGAGAAGTGTTTGTTTTACAAGATTTTACTTAGTAAGAGAGAATTGAAAATCTATGTGATATCTCCATGTTTGTTTTCCAGAAATCAATATATGATAGTTTTGGGTGTGCTCTCTATTAACTTTTCACAACACCGTTGGCTCAGAGGACTACAGAGAATGATCAGAAACCAAGTGTCGGTTGCTATAAACCACCACTTTTCTTACTTTTGTGTCTTTTGATCTACAAACTGTAGGACAGTTGTTGAAACCTCATTTACGTTTTCATTTCAATAAAGTATCTGCAAGACCTAAAGTTCTTATTTTGTTATCTGATTAAAATGGAGGCTTTAGAGAGCCTCATATATCACACATGTGTGTGCTCACATGCAGGCACGCACACATTATTGTTTACTAAGAACTCATAGGCCATGCTTATTTCTTGGTGCTTTTGGTGCATCCAAGCTGGGGAGGGAGGTGGCACTGGGTATCTCTGCTCCCAAGATTTGGATTCAGGAACTGGAGATGGACCACAGGATATGCAGAAGTTCGCATCTACTCAGAGATGAGCCCTGGCTCATGCTATGAGGGGTGTGTACATTTTTCCAGTGAGGAATGGACATTCTGAAGGAGAAGTAGATGGCCCTGTGGTGGAGAGTTAGAAGGAGAAACATGACTGTAGACACTGAAATTCCCAGTCTCTAGTTGACTGGTCACCAACTTGGCAGGGAGGAAAGGCTTCAGGCTTCTGAGAAATGACAGCTCCAAGGAGGTACTTTCCCAGGAGTGCAGAATTGGATGTAAACCTCTGCATCTGGCAGGCCAGAGAAGACTTCCCCGCCTTAGTCTCAACACTTGGACCACTTTGGCCTGTGTCTGCCGCAGGACACCACTGAGCTGCCCCAGGGGAGTGAGGCCACCTGTATAAATGGTCATGTGTTTCCTGCATGCATAACTCATCTAACAATACAGGTCAAGAGTGTCAGTCAGAGGGGGTTTGTGCCTGCATTACTATGCAGAGTTGAAGTGAATGATGGTGGATTGTTCTGACAGAGCAACTGCCAGACTGTCAGGCAGATTGGAGTGCTGAAAGAAATATTGGAGATGGGTGCAAAGGGAAGCAGCAGTTCCAGAATGCCCGTGCCAAGTGGCAGGCATCTGAGGGCCCAGGAACAGGAGGTTGGCTCCAAGGAAGAGCTCATAGTCAAATACGTCAGATCCATGCAGTTGAAAAGAGACCCTACCACCAGGGAGGCAATGTAGCTGAAAACTCCTAAAACTGCTGAAGGAATGAACATTCCAGAGAAAGGGTTCAAAGTAGCTTGAGGGTGACGAGAAAGTATGAAAAAGGTCTTTGAGGCATAAGCTTCCTAGCCCAGTGCCCACCTGAAGACTACTGGGAAATTCATCACTGACCACTGGAGTGTTGACTCAGTGGTGGGGAGGGAGAAACAAGTCCAAAGTGGCTCAGGTGGGGAAGACAGAGAGACATCAATAGGCTTGGAGGGCCCATGATGGATGACTTTTGACTTTCCCAGTGGAAAGCCCAACTTTGTCAAGACTCAAATGGAAAAAAGTGAACATGCACAGCAATGCTCAGTATTTTGGCTGATGGAGACTACCTGTGCACGTTGTTTAGGGGAACATATATCCCACTGGGAATTCCCCAGTTGAATGAAAATTTCTTATCATGGGCATAGATGGATCTGAGGACGTGAATCAAGACTGGATGAAGTTTGTGGAGTCAGAGGTCTGAAGCAGTGTCTCAGCTCAAGGGACACTGGTGGTAAACGAATCTTGAGCCCAGCACTGATTATATGAAGAGATCCATGGAAAGCATGAATGCTGACAAGGTCATCACTCCAGAGACTGACCCCTAGCCTCTGGTGTCAGTTAGTGATCTCATTCAGAGTGCTAAATGAGAGTGTGTAGGCTCAGGACTCAGAGTACTCTAGGTAGACACATTATTAAAGAAACAGTTGTCAATATAATCCCAAATCTGGGGAGAGAAATGGAAATCCAGACTCATGAAGCCCAAAGAACCCTGCTAGGATTGACTGAAAGAAATCTACACTGAGACACATTATAATCAAATTGTCAAAGATGAAGAGAATTTTGAAACTAGCAGTTGAAAAGCAACTCATCACATACAAGGAGGCCCCATAGGACTATCAGTTGATGTTTCAGCAGAAACCTTGCAGACCAGAAGAGACTGGGATGAAAGATTCAAAGTGCTGAAAGAAAATACAGCCAATCAAGGATACTATACCCATCAAAACTATCTTTCAAATTGAAGGGAATGATTCAACAATTCTCCTTTTAAGAAACTATCATAAGAGACTTAGTAACAATATGCACAACCAATTTTGCTGCTGTGTACATATAATTTCAACAGCTGTGTGACAGAAGAGTAGACACACCTTAATGATCATATGGCTGAGGATGGGAAAATATACGAGATGAACTGCCAATTTAAAAACAAAAAGCTTTAAAACCAATATGTATTGGAGGACAGCCCTTTTCAAGGCCCTGCTCCAAGCATTCAGTTCCTTAACACTACTCTTAGAATAAAGTTAAAAACCCTTATGAGACAAGAAGGATAGATAAAGACATTCCCAGACAAACAAAAGCTGAGGCTTTTCATCACCACTCAATCTGCCTTACAAATAATGCTGCAGAATTTTTCATGTAGAAATAAAAAGATGTTAACAGCAACTTAAAAGCATATGAAAGTATAAAAGTCGTGGGTAAAGATAAATATATAAACAAATACTGAATATTGCAGCACTGTCATGGTTGTGTGTAACCCATTTTTAATTCTAGTATAAAATTTAAAAGACAACAGTACTATAAAAATGTATTTATATAAAAATAAGTTAACGTATACACAACCTAAAAAGAGTTAAAGTGTGACGTCTGTAATATAAAGTGTGAGGAGGTAGAAGGAAAAGTATTCTTCTTGAAGAGTTTAGGTATGTTATTGAAATTAAGTTCTTATGAGGTTCAAATAGACTTCTATATCTTTAATATGCTTTTGTAAGCTTCATGGTAACCATAAACAAAATACCTATAGCAGATTCATAAAAGAAAAAGGAAAAGTAATCATAGGAAGTGACCACAAAAAATCAAGGAATCACATTAAAAAACCACAAAAGAGGTAAATATGGATAAAACAATGAAAATTAAAGAGAAAACAATGAACATAACAGCAATAATAAGTTCAATATCAATAATTATTTTCAACCCTAAATGGATTAAAATCTCCAATAAGGGGGCTGGCCCCATGGCTTAGCAGTTAAGTGCGTGCGCTCTGCTACTGGCGGCCCGGGTTCAGATCCCTGGCATGCACCAACGCACCACTTCTCTGGCCATGCTGAGGTGGTGTCCCACATACAGCAACTAGAAGGATGTGCAACTATGACATACAACTATCTACTGGGGCTTCGGGGGAAAAAAGGAGGAGGACTGGCAATAGATGTTAGCTCAGAGCCAGTATTCCTCAGCAAAAAGAGGAAGATTGACATGGATGTTAGCTCAGGGCTGATCTTCCTCACAAAAAAAATCTCCAATCAAAAGACATAGTGCGGCTGAATGAATAAACGAAAATAGATTCATCCAAATGCTGTCTACAAGAGACATTTTGTATTTAAGGACACACATAGGTTGAAAATAAAGAAATGGAAAAAGATATTCCACACCAGTAGTAACCAAAAGAGAGCAGGGTTGGCAATACTGACTTCAGAGAAAATAGACTTTAAGGCAACAACTGTCATAAGAGACAAAAGTCATTATATACTGATAAAAGGGTCAATTCATCAGGAATTTATAACAATTATATACACTTATGCACCCAATATCAGTGCATCTAACTATATCACGCAAACATAGACAAAAGTGAAGGGAGAAATAGACAGCCGTACAAGAATAGCAAGAGACTTTAATATCCTACTCTGAATTATGGATAGAACACCCAGACAGAAAAGCAGGGGAAAATCTGTGGACTTGAACAACACTATAGGTCAAACGGACCTAATAGACATTACAGAGTATTCCACCCAACAGCAGCAGAATACATATTCTTTTGAAGTGCACAGGGAATGTTTTCCAGGAGTGATCATATGTTAGGTCTAAAAACAAGTATTAACAAATTTAAGACAATTGAAATCATACCAAATATCTTTTCCCACCACAGTAGAATCAAATTAGAAATCAATACTAGAGGTGTCAAATAATAGGACCTACATATTGGTCTCTGCCCCTAGATCCTGGCACAGAGATCCTAAGACCCTTATAATTTTCTTAGTGTTAAGAGCACTAGGAGCATCTTTTTCTAATGTTTGGTTTTTCATCCTGTTTCCTGACACCGAGCTCCTAAATCCCTCAGAAATCCCTGAGCGATAGAAGTGTCTTTTGTTCTAATGAGTCATTTCTTGTGACTCCTGGAGAACTTCAGGGTGGTGGCTGGTCACCAGAAGAGCAAGCCATGCTTAGAAACTTGGAACTTTCAGCCCCGCCTCCAGCCTTGGGGAAGGAGAGACAGGCTGGTCATTGAATAAATGTTGGATCCTGCTTTTGTGAAGACTCTAAAAATCCCAGT
This sequence comes from Ceratotherium simum simum, assembly GCF_057802395.1. NCBI lineage: Eukaryota > Metazoa > Chordata > Mammalia > Perissodactyla > Rhinocerotidae > Ceratotherium > Ceratotherium simum. The sequence continues at coordinate 11,146,838 of NC_141933.1, forward strand.
AGTACAGGGTGTGGGGAGATTCCATGTTGATGAATATATGGAGAAGCTGGGAGATTGACACACCAGGAGAGAGCCTGGAAGCTCTGCACCCCTCCCCAAATACCAGGCCCCTTCCCCTATGCATTTCTTGCATCTGGCTGTTCCTGAGTTATATCCTTTTATACAAAATGGGTAACCTAATCAGTAAAATGTTCTCTTGAGTTCTGTGAACCATTCTAGCAAATTAATTGAACCTTAGGTGTGAGATGTGGGAACTTACAGCTGGTTGGTTGGAAGCGCAGGTAACAACCTGGACTTGTGATTGGCATAGGAAGAGAGGAAGGGTCTTATGGAGCTGACCCCTTAACATATGGAATCTGACCTTGTCTCTAGGAAGACAGTGTCAGGATTGAGTTAAATTGTAGGACACCCAGCTGGTGTGGGATAATTGGTTGATATGGGGAAAATTTCACATTTCTGATTTCAAAATTATTGTGCATGTGAGTAAAGGAGAAACCTAGGAGTGCCTTTCTCACTCAAGAGGGAAAACTGTAATGTTTGTAAATATGTGGAAATTAGAGAACACACTCTCCAACAACCAATGGATCAAAGCAGAAAGTATAAAATATCGTGAGATATTTATGGGTCTTCTGTGGATTCCTCTGTGACTCAGTATATTGGTTTTTTAGCCACATTTGCAGATTTCTTTTAGATAAACACTTTTCTACTTCAGTCTCTTTCTGAGATGGTTGGGGGATATGCTCTTATGCTTCCAAAAGACTCTCTGCTTTGACTCTCTGCTTTGATTGAGAGGATCAGGATCTGTGAGGCACATCCTTAATCTCTTGAAATATCATCCTAGGATGATATCATCTTCCTCTATAGTCTTCTATTGACATTGTCTTCTTACAGCCAACTGTGGACACACCAGGATGCCTGGAAGCACCAAGCTCTGTGATCATCTCAATCTCATTTGCATTGAGCCTCATCCCTTACAAGGGCCTGTCTTCCTTTGTTTCATTTTTATTCCTGAATTTTTCTCCAACTCAATATAAGGCTATTAAAAATCAACAACCCCCTAGGCAGACCTTGGACTCCATTCTTTACCCAACCTTGAATGCGATGGCCTGTCAGTTTCTCCTGCAGGATTGCCAAATGCTCTGGGAGAAAAACTAGCCCCAAATGAGGGAATCTCCTTCCAATGCCTATATCTTTCCTAGATATAGGTCTAGTAATTCTTCACGCTCTTGATAGCACCGCATGTGTTATGTCTAGCTTTTCAAGTTGTCTCCAGCAACTTGTTTGTCCAATTTATCCATCAGCAATTAACAGATCCACAGTGCATCTGTCATGCACTTTAACGATTTTTCCTGCCTTTCTTCCTTCTTTTGCACTGACTGGAATGATTTTTAATCCATCTGTTTTCAAGTCTGAAACTTATACGTCCTCCAGATATTTTCATACATAGATATCATTTTCTGTTTTACTTTGCTTAATTTTTTTATGATCTTTGACTCCACGTACCAAGGTTGAGTCAACACTACTCCACAGTTCAGGATCTCCCTTCATTATTGACTGGTTTGAGGACCCTCCCATTTTATTTATTTATATATTCCTTCATATCCATTTTCCTCCACTGTTCAATGAGATTACCAATGTCTTACAGTTTTTCTGATTCCACAAGAGGTTGGTATTAAACTGCAAGGAAGGATTATGTGTCTGTAGGTACATCTGCAAAACTGATGATCATTTCTGTTCTCATTTTAAGCCAAGGTCACGTGAAGGTCAGTAGACCAGGTGGGTAATAGAGCTCTGCAGCCTGGATTCACAATCGCCATGTCATGTTTTGTGGCACTTTGTGAGCTCCTACAATCTTGCTTTCTTTTGATTCAGATTCCTTCTTAGGAGTGTATACCCAACATAAGACGCAGTCTGTCTTCCGTTAGCTAGTCCAACAATAATTTCATTATACATTCCATTGTATTTGCTGAATTCTGTGCAAATCTGCCCCCTGATTTTATCCTTAGCTCAACCTCCTCATCACCATGGAGTGACTCTTTGGTTGGATTGAGTCATAACAATTAAGACCCCCCAAAAGAATGTTCTTAACCAGCGTTCTAACCTTGACTTACGGAGAAAATGAGAGAGCCAATGAGGTCCAATGTTTATGTCCTGAGATAGCATATTCTCTTCTTTGTAGGGAAACTCACTTAGAAGCCCAAATTCAGTTCAGAAAGTAGAATCTGGATTCCACTCAAAACACTAGAATGAACTTCAATGATATTAATATATTTAACAAATATAAAATGAGCAACTGGTACCAAAAATCATGATTTTGGAGACTTTGTTGGCTGCAAAAGTAAATCACTAATAGAGTCTGTGACCTCTAAGTAAGGTTTTAGTTCCTAGGGTTATGGACCAGTGGATACATGCTCTCTGGTCCCAGACTCAGAACCAATTAGTTTTCTCTTTACCATATCCAGTATCATCTCTGACATTGGTTGAGCTACCATATTATTTAGTAATTAGAAAAGCCTTTTTGTTTCTTTTCTTATGAGCTTATTTTTATATTGTCTTTTGTTTCTTATAATGAGTATGAAGTAGTTTCAAAATTGAGGTTAAGAATTGACATTTTCTTCATATTTTCTCCATATTTTTCTCTACTTCTGTCCTTTACACTCCAATTCTGGGTGGAAAGTCAGCTTCAGGCAGGGTGAAGCCCTTCCACTTTCCTGAGCCATTTGAGGCTCCAGGGCCATTCACAGTCCCTAATCCTGGGGAAGCACTGTGGTCTCTATGACACTGTTACTACTTGACCTGTCTTTTGGCCAAGCTAGAGGGGTTCATTCAAGTGCATGTTGGTATGTGGGAAGAAGTGATGATGCAAGAGTTGAAGATGGTTAGAGGGAGACAGCAGGACTTTCAGAAACACAGTACCTGTGTATTTTTTCCTCAGTGCAGTTGGGGAAAGTAGATTCTTTATTCTTCCCTGCTAAATCTATGGCATCTGATAATTACCAATTATTGATCCCTAACTCACAACAGTCTCCTTTACCCCTCATGAACAAGTGACACATGATAGACCTCTAAGAATTCTAATGACTTCTTATTGACCACATACCAATCTCTCAGGATTTCTAGTCTACAATGTGTGCATAGTGCTGTCTGACACACCTTCTTTCCCACACTGCTGTAATACTGTCTCAACCCCCAAGGTAGATCCTGTCTGTGAATCTGTATAAATATAGAGATTCCTGCTAGGACTTTAGCCCTCTCTTACACTTAGGACACATGGAGCATTTACATCCAGGCTAAGATTTGTTGACCCTCTTCACCCCTCTTCCCCCCACACACACGTAGGCTGGATCCTATTCCATATAAAAAAAATCAGGTGCAGATTTCCTAATCTTAGTTTTACCTGGTTGCCATTTCACTTCCTTTCCCAGAAGTTCATGTTGCACAGGAACCAGCATGCAATGCAATAAAGTCTTCCTTTGTTTTGACTTCATGTCAACTAGCTGAAGGTTGACTGTTACTCCATCCTAAATGCTTCATTATTTCTTTTCATGCACTGTCCTCCAAGTAGCCTCACCTGAATGCCCTCTGGTTTAGGTGGCCATTTTCTATGCTCCCATGAATCCTTATGCACATCTCTAGCCAAGCCCTTGAGCACATCTACGTCCAAGTCCTTGTATGGTATTCAAATGTATTCTATACAATGGTGATGAAGAAATATATTTATGGGTCTGCTTTCACCACAAGATTGAAAGATCCTTGGGTGCATGAATTTTAAATCTTCCAATCACAAGTTTGCACAGTAATGGAATGAGTTTTTCTTAAGCTCAATATAAGTTTGAACCTCTAGGTGGCACCATTTCATGTAGAATCTGGACTCTCCAGGAACAGTTGCAAAATACCATTGTCCTGATGGGGGAACCCATAAGTGCCACTCCTGAATGCAATGCTCAAAATCACTAAAATGAAATGGAAGTTGCACTGAACCTTTTATGAGTTCTAAACAGCTGACCAGATTTTCCCTTATTCACAAAGAAAGGTCTCTGCATTATCACAGCAGATGTATAAAACTGCTGTCTCAATAGAGCAAGAAATCAATTGTGGGCAACACAAGATTATGGAAATATGAGATAGAAGGCAAGTAGAGCCGAGATTACCAGTGTCCATAGCAGGTGGAGGAATGAAGGAGGACGTATATAGTTATGTTGGTGGCTTGTAGGAGGAAAAGGTAGTAACATTTGAAGGACGAAGGTAGAGAGAAGTGAAGGTGACTCAAAAGTGCTTTATCTGGAGAATGGTGAGACTGCCTAGATGGTTCATGTTGTCTAATCTAAATAAAGCACAGTGCTGTGTGTTTTCCACACACGCTGTTATTTAATCTCTATGACTTTCAGGTAGCAAGTGGGTCTCCATTTACTGAGGCTTAAGAGCATGAATTGGCTCTCCCTGGCAGACCTAGTCCATCTAGCCCAGAGCTGGAAAATTAGGTCCACACTTCAAACTCTTTATTTTAGTGATTGACTCCTCTGCCTCTCCCTATTGATCTTGGGTAAGCATCAGGCCCCAATTAGTGGTGTCCTACAGACTGGTAAATTCTAACCTGGATATAGAAAGCTGGACTAGGTTTTTCCCTTAAACAATACTAGAACATCTTCATCTGCTGTTGCTACAACTGTCTTCTCTAGAATTATCTCCTTCATGTTGTTACCAGCAAATCTAGGCAGCTTCCAGTTACTTAGTACAAAACCAAATGTCAGAATTAGATTTAGAGGGTGTTACATTTAAGCAAGTAAACTGCCTTTCACCACCACAAGCCCACGATATCAGTTATCTGTCAGCCAAAGCACCTGACCACAAAGAAAATCAACACATAAAACACTTGACCTGAGGTGGGATCAAGAACACAGACTGAGCATGAATTAAATCTCTGTCCATCTTCCTTTTAAATCTCAAAATATGTGAACAATGATTTTAAACAACTATAAAAGAACAAAGCTGTATACCCAACATTGTGGTGGAAGAAAGAAAGTGAGAAACTTTGATTAACTGTTGAAGACTTCCTGATGGAGAACAGAAAAGATTAAACCTACAAAAAAACCAAACTAAAGAAAACTGAATTCCAAACATGTGTTAGAGACAAATTCTTTAGAGCAAGGAGATTTTTGTGGGAAAGAGTAATTGAGGTTTAGAGTAGGACTTGTATACTTATTAAAGCTGAAAAGAAGAAAGGATGAGAGTAGAAATGCACAACCACATGGTGGACGGCTACGTCACTCCATTGGTCTTTCCTTATTTTGTGGTTTTACTTCCCCAAAACACAAGAGTAAAAAATTAGACAAGTGATTTTCTGTAGGTACATTAAGACAGATGATCAACTGATTAGGCTGAAATAATACAGCATTACAAATCATTATACAGTGTATAAACCAAAGATTAGCCAAATTCTTGAACTATTGGTAAACAGTGTGGGTCACATGCTTTTGAAGCCCTCAGAATATTTATCCAGAGAGTAAAACAAGGGCATCTTGAAGCTTGTTAATACTTTAATTTTTTCCCTAACTGGCGATTGGTGGGACCTATAGCTCTGTCATGATTGGGCTTCTCTCTTCCCTTTATAATTCTGCAAACTACACATTGTCATATATGTATTGATTTATGCTGTAAACAGATTTTTCTAGTGTTTATCAGTTAGTGTCTAATGAAGAAAATAAAAAATATTCCAGGCATATCAAACGGGGTGAATTTATACAGGAATTGGTAATAAGTTTGTTTGAAAGGCTTTAGAAGCAAAAAATAGAATATAAAGGATGCCCAATGGTCAATCATTGCAGAAAGACACTATCATTGGTGGAACTGGGATAGAAAAAAAATGGTGTTGCTCAGACCCCATGACTACAGGTGAAGCTGAGGCTGCTGTTGGGATTGAGCTGCCCGAGCAGGAACCCAGGAGCCCATACATGAGACACTACTACAGACACCGCCGTTGCTGGGCTGTTGGTCTGCTAGACACACTGCTGCCACAACCACTGCCAAGAGGTTACATCAAAGCTGAGAAAACATGACTTCTGCCCTCTTCCTACCTTCAGTCTCCCATCAGTGCCTTCCATTGGAGAACCCAACAAGAAGGCAGCTGGCGAGAGAGTCTGGGATATGTAACCTGCACACTTTCAATTCCAGCAACTGAGGGATGAGTAGGACAAAGCAACTCTGGAACTAAGAAAATATAGACTCTATTTGGCACGGTGATCGTAATCTACAGAGTCTTAGTCTTTTTTTTAGACAGTTGAAGGCCATTTTTCTGACCTATAGAAAAGGTCTATAATAGCTGGTCATTTTGTTGCCCACAACATGGTAAACAAGACTTAATCAGCATAATAAATAAATCAACTAACCAACACACAACTTTATGGTCAATACCTGTGTACCAGGTAAACCTAAGATAAGAAAAATTCCTGTCAGGTCTCATGCCTTATGCCTGACGTCCAAAGAGCGGCAGTTCTACAATGAGAGAGATTTCAGGGAAGACACTAAGACTTTGTGTACATAAATATTAGATGGTAATGGATATTAATGAGGGCCAACAACCACAAGGAACAAAGGATTTTGTTGTCCTCTTCACTACAGTAGACTGTTGGGGAAGGAAAGGCCCTCCAGTGAGCAAAGTGTAGAATTAAGCAAAGTAAATAGTCTTGAAGATCCTACAGTGAGTAGCAGATCAGCAGTTTCCTGGTCCTTCTCACAAGTCCTGGCCTCCTCCTCCATGTACTTCTTTAAGAATTCATAAAAAAGGGCCGGCCCCATGGCTTAGCGGTTAAGTGCCCGCGCTCCGTTACTGGCGGCCCAGGTTCGGATCCCAGGCACGCACCGACGCACCGCTTCTCCGGCCGTGCTGAGGCCATGTCCCACATACAGCAACTAGAAGGATGTGCAACTATGACGTACAACTATCTACTGGGGGGCTTTGGGGGAAAAAAAAGGAGGAGGATTGGCAACGGATGTTAGCTCAGAGCCGGTGTTCCTCAGCAAAAAGAGGAGGATTAGCACGGATGTTAGCTCAGAGCTGATCTTTCCTCACAAAAAAAAAAGAATTCATAAAAAAAACTACATTCAACCTGTCATGGATGCCAAACGTAACTCTTTCCTTCTCTAGAGTAAAGATGGAGAATATCTGCTTATTTTCACCATTGTAAGTGGCACCCCTCTGTGGAGCACTGAAACTCCCCCTGTTTGGAAGGTACCTTTGATGGTGTTGTGGTTTACTGTCCTCAGGCGTCTTGTTCACACATGTGGCTGACTTACAATTTGATGCACGTGCCTCCAGGATGCTCCAGCACACCTGACGGATTGTGAGGATGGTCAGGAAGAGTTGTTAGGATGTGGCCTTCCTTTCTTCAAGGCAGGTCTCCTTCTGGAATTGCGTTATGTATGATCAGTTCCTCGTGTAGAACAGATATATTGAAAAACAGCCTCTCATTGGTCTATCAGTCTTGATTCCTGCTGAAAAGGAATTTAAGAGGGAGAGAGAATCCTTGACATTGTGGTGTCTTCTAAGTGGTGAAAGAAACCTCTGGAACACTGCCTGAAGATCTCATGAGCCCATGACAGTCTCATATGGGCAATGCTCCTCATTTCATTTGAATGTAGCCTGCATGTTCATCTTTACATGGGAATGTTTGAGACCACTAAAGACCTCTTCATTGTAGTTTATTTTTTACCCATGTTGACCCTTTATGTATGACCTTGCCAGAGCTATGGTTGGGGGGGGCAGATATTGAGGGGGATACATGAGAATAATTTGATGTTTAAGGCTCTCTATTCCTGTTGGATAATTTCTTCCATATATTGAAATCCTTGGCCTGAGTCTTGGTGAGTGGAATTCTCCTAAAAAATGTATGCTAAAGTAAACCCAGTAACACGTCAACTATGAGTCCATCTCAGTAGAGGTGTACAGGTCTTATTCTACTATACGTATATTGAGATGTTTCCGTAATTCAAAGTCAGTTTCAAATATAAAGTTAAAAATTGTATTAGTGAAGCAAAATGTATTGTGATGAACACAGCTTCTCCCTTCTTAGGAGAGAAGGCCTAAGGCCACCCAGAGTGAGTACATGATCTAGTGGTTGTGGGAGAAGCCCATTGATGGGAAATGGTGTATGAAGTCAATTTACAGGTGATTGAAGGATCCTCAAAATCTAGGTTATGTCTCAACTGGTAGCTGGACTGGATTCCCAGAATTGTGACAACCACAAATAGGGCAGTGCACACAGTGAGAAACTGTTATGGAAAATGCAGGGGTAAACACAGCATTTCTGATATTTTCCTATCTTCTTCTTCCTAGGCTATGACACAGAAAAGACATTTAGACATCACAGTACCATCACCTTGGGGCAAGAGGGTGAAGGAAACAATCTCTGATACCCAATGGCCTTTTACATGTCGTGGGCTACCCTCTGCAGCTCAGAGCTTGTAGCATACAATCTGAACATGCATTAAGTGTCAAAGTTGCTGGCAGGCGGTCTTTGGAAGTAGTAAGGAATGGCTCCATCAGCACACACATTTCCCTGAGAAACCTCAGGGCATAAATCTCATAGGCTCACAGTTTACAATGGCAAGGGAGGAAGTAATGAAATGGCTTTGAAGAGTTTGTAAGATGAGCTACATCAGGGATTTGGGTACCAGTAGAGATTCTTGCAGCTTTGGATAAAGACCAGACAGATTTATTTCCATTTTTGTACTTCTTAACTACATGAAGATAAATGTTACTGATAAATCCATCTCTTAATGACTGGAAGGAGGACTCTTTGATTTTACGTATGCTTGGATATTGTCTTTTATTGCTAAAAAGAGGAAGTTTTATTCATGACTTTCATTTTTATAGCTGTAAACACTGAAAACACTTGTCACTTGAATTTGTAGTTAGAGAAAAAATGAGATTTGTGATAGCAATGTCACTCAATTCTTTGAATACCTCTGAGCTTTAGGCTAAAAATTGCATGGTAATTTATCACTCAAAATTATTTTTTTTTTTTGAGGAAGATCGGCCCTGAGCTAACATCCATGCTCATTCTCCTCTTTTTTTTGCTGAGGAAGACCGGCTCTGAGCTAACATCTATTGCCAATCCTCCTCCTTTCTTTCCCCAAAGCCCCAGTAGATAGTTGTATGTCATAGTTGCACATCCTTCTAGTTGCTGTATGTGGGACGCTGCCTCAGCATGGCCGGAGAAGCAGTGCGTCGGTGTTTGCCTCGGATCCGAACCCGGGCCGCCAGTAGCGGAGTGCGCACACTTAACCGCTAAGCCACGGGGCCGGCCCCATCAAAATTATTTTTAATGACTTACCAGCCAGGGATACATTAGGTCCTCCTTTGGGTTTATTAAAAGCAAGTAAGTAGAAGCCACTTCATACAGAGAAAAAAATTTGTACTACAAAATAAGACCTTAAATGGTTTCCTTGAAGTATACAGATTTGTAAATGCAGAGTGAATGATTTATATGTGTCGAGATTCTGATGGATGAATCAGATGCTTTCTGTCTTTTGTAAACTGGAAAAAGAGGAATTCTGAAACAAGAGGTTGGATACACGTTCATCCACTTCAAGATCTGAGCCCTAGAGAATCCCTGAGATTTCAGCCTCAGCCAAAAGGACACAAGTGACCAACACATCCTGCTGAGAACATGAGTCCAGAAACCCTGTGTGCCTGGAGATAAATCATGTCTGTCTCCACCCACCACCCTCCTACACCCTGAATTCCAAGAGTCAGTATTCATGATATTTAAACCACAATAACAGTCACATAGACATGACCAGAAAACAATTAATTGAGTGAAAAGTAGTGATGTCAGCTTAACTGAGAGAAATCTCAATAGAAACAGAGCCAAATTCTGAGGCACACTTTGTTGGCCTTTAGGATAAGTAAACGTTCCTCATTGGCAGAGACGGTTAGACTCAGTTTGATAATTTACTTTGAGAATGAGGTGATTAATTTTGTTTGACTTGTTCCTTTTTGTTGCATAAGTGTAAGAGCTGACATTTACTGCCAGACACTGTGCTGACCATTTTCCTGTATTCATTGATCCTTCCACAAATCCTATCAGTAGGTACTATTGTATCGCCCTAATTTAACACACAAGTAAACTGAGGCTGAGAGGCAAACTACTTGCTGACGCCCCCACAATAGGATGTTCCACAGCTGAGCCTGAAATCCAGCAGTTTGAGCCCAAAGTTGGCCTCCTCCTTTCTGCTCAATAAACGAATACATGCTAATTAGAAGGGTCCAAACTGCAGTTCAGAATTCAAAACAGACCTACAACTACCCTACTAGGATTCTGATGGTGGCTGCATTGAATTTGTAGAATACTTCGAGAGCCCTTGACATTATTAAATGCTTTTGTTTTTTCCTTGAATACTAGGTGTGTGCATTCGTTTAGATCTCTTTTTATCCATGAACAAAGTTTCCTGATGGTATCTTTAAAGGTGTGTGTATTTCCAATATGTATATTTCAATATATTTTTGCTGTAGTTATTTTTACTATTGTCCATTTATCATTATTTCCATTATGTTATGTACAGGTCATAGCTGATTTATCAATGGTGACTGACATTTATATGCGAATCTTATGTTCTGCTAACTTGATGAACGCTTATGAGTTTCAGTAGTTTTTCCCATAGATTGTCTCTGATTTCCCTGATTGTTGATCAACTATCTATAAGTAGTGACTGATTCATTGATTTTTCTTTTTCCAATATGGATATTTTTCCCTTGTTGAAGATGATATTTTAACAACATATGTCCCTCCTTTTTTTTAGTAGACTTTATTTTTGGAGCAGTTTTAGGTCCAGAGCAAAAGGGAGCAGAAAGTACAGAGAGTTCCCATATAGCCCATGCCCCCACACAGGCACAGCCTCCCCCACTATCACCATCCCCCATCAGATGGTTCATTTGTTCCGATGATGAACCTACATTGACATATCATTATCACTCAAAGCCAATAGTTGACATTAGTATTCATTCTTGGTGTTGTACATTCTATGGGGTTCAACAAATGTATAGTGACAATATTATTGTTATTCTATCATACAGAATAGTTTCACTGCCCTGAAAATGTTCTGTGCTCTGCATATTCATCCCCCACTCCTCTCTAACCTGTAGAAACCACTGATCTTTTACTGTCTCCATAGTTTTACCTTTTTCAGGATGTCATATATCTGGAATCATATAGTGTGCAGCCCTTTTTGGATTTTTCGCTTAGTAATATGCATTTAAATTCCTCCATGTCTTTTGAGGGTTTGAAGGCTCATTTCTTCTTAGTGCTGAATAATATTCCATTGTCTGATGTACCACAGTGTTTATTCTTTCAATCACTGAAGGACATCTTGGTTGCTTCCAAGTTTTGGCAATTATGAATAAACCTGCTATAAACATCCTTGTTCAGGTTTTCCTGTGGACATACATTGTTAACTCCTTTGGGTGTAAGTACCACAGAGCACAATTACTGGATCATAGGGTGAGAGCATGCTTACTTTTATTATAAACTACCAAACCACCCTTCAAGGTACTACACTATTTCATGTTGCCCCTGCAAGATAGTTTCTGGTGCTCCACATCCATGCCAGTGTTTGGTGTTGTCATCATATGATCTTTTACAAAGAAACAATTGAAGAGAGACAAATGAAAGAACTATGATGAGGAGTCCTTGACAAGAAAAGTTCACTTTATCAGAAACTTAGTGGCAAAAGGAAGCTGAGATAGAACTTGGCTTGCATGCACCTCCATTCCATCCAATATGTCACCTCTACCAGGCATCCCAATTGAAAGTACCATTTTGTTACTTTGCCATTCACAGACTATCAATGCTTTCTGGTAGACTTTCTGGTTTTAAAAATGTGCAACATGGAGCAAGTTTCCTACTTCCTACCAGTCAGTTGCCTCAGCTGTATAATGGAGATTGTAATACTTTATACTTTTGTAAATTTGTAGCAAGGATTAAATATAATAAATTGTATTTGCACAGTATCTGGCCGTAGTTAGCAATTAAAAGTGTTGCTACTCTTTTTATTACCACCACCGTTATTAGCTACAGATGGTTTTGCAACCCAAGGAACTGTATGGAGAAGGACAACTTTATAGACCATTATGCACCACTGAAAACTGCTTCGACTTTACATTTTGATTTGAAAAAAATCTAGAGATAATAATGTTAAGACATGAGGTAAAAGTCCTAAGTTTGAAAATAAAGCACTGTATTGGTCTATGCTTACTTGATATTTCTCAGACTCATTCTTAGAGTTTTGTTGAGATATAATTTACACACCACTTCTTCTCAAACATATTCTACATTCTCTTGCCTTAGTCTTCTTCTCAATACCCACCACCAATCCTTGTTTACTTGTTTTCAAAATTTAATAAAACAAGAATGGCAAATAATTACATAGCACTTACTCGATGCGGGCACAGGTGACAGCCTCTTTTAATCTTCACAACCACTACCCAATGAGTAGGGTGATGATGAAACTTATTGGCCAAACTGGGGTAGTTTGGAGGGTGAAAGAGGTCACTAAATGGACAGAATGCTGAGACAGCAACATAAACCAGGATTCTCCTGAGCAAACTGCGATGTGTGGTCACCCTCCCCAAGAGGTGGGCATATCGTTTCTCCCCAGCTGCAGACAATGAGACAAGAGAGTTCAAGTAACTTGACCAAGGGCACACAGCTAGTGGGTGGCAGAGCCTGAATAAGGAGCCAGGAGTTCTGGATTGAGAGACAGTTCTCAACACTATGGACCTGCCTAGTTTGAGCCTCATGGACCTTCACTTTATGGCTCAGATGGATCCTTGCGACCTTGACTCACACACTGAGAAAGTGAACCCCAAATGCACTTCTGTGCAAGCCTCACATTTTCTGCTTGAGGTCTTTGTTCCCTTTCGTGACTTTCCTTGCATCAGTCCTCTGGGTTGAAACTTCTTATTCATTCCCAATGCCACATCAAAGACAGCCCACTTCTTGTGCCCTTTCCTGGTCCATGAATCTCCAGAGATTTCTCCCTTGCCAGGACCCCATGGCTCTCCATGTGCAGATCTCTCCTGACATCCCACACCTGATTCCGTGGCTGTTTCCTCCATCTTCATGCTTCTTGAGGACATGATCTGGGCACCTCTGCTCTTTGTGTGATGACAGGGATACAGTAGGTGCTTAACTAATCGTTGTGAACTGCTTTTCAGGACATATTTTGAATTTTACAAAGAATTAACTGATTATATTACATGTTTTATTATTAGGTCTATTTAGAAAAAGAAGCTCATTTAAATTTGAATCTTTAGTAAAGGCAGGGATCAAACTCATGTCATCAGGAACTGGGCCATGTGGGTCTCCTTGTTCCCCAGATGTAACCATTACCTTGATCCACTGTAACCCAGATCCATCTAATGACTTGGGTCAGTGATCCGGATTTGGAACTGGAACCAGGATCAGGTCAGCCCCAGGTAATTCTCCTTGGCTCATTCACCAAAACCTTAAACTTTACACAACTAGACATTTCCACAAAATGTGTGGTTAAATATTTAATCCCCTTACAGAAGTGACAGTTGATATGATTCATTAGATAACTACACCAATATCCTCTCTATTTGTTAGTAATTTTCCCTCCATTCCATGCCTACATTTTTGTGCTAACCATCAACATCCACAATTGTGAAGCTCTGGTCTTGAGAGGCATTACAAGGGGCATTTGGGGACCTGATATTAAGTATTTCCACTGTTACAGCAGTGATTCTCTTCTGGGGCTGATTTACTTCATCTTTCCACCCACCTGTGTGGGCAATATCAATGTCTAGAGATGTTTGTGTTATCTCCACAGGGTGGGTGGTGTCCTTTTGACATCAAGTGAGTAGAGACCAGGGCTGCTGTTAAACAACCTGCAATGTTCAGCACATCCACTCACAAAAGAATTCTTCAATGACAGCAAAGCCATGGTTGAAAACTAGTGCTAGAGAAACATCTAAAAGCATTTGCCCTTGTGGTAAAAGGTCAGTAGTGCGAAGTAGCCTCTCACAGTGGACAGTGAGTGAAGCCCCAGTGCAGACAGATGTCAGCAGGAGTGTGGGCACCTGTATTCTCTAGTGTGTGGAGCTCAACTTCTTGGCTGTGCTTCCGCCCAGCCTCCTCCCCACACTCTCCATTCTGTCATCCTCATCCACTTTGCCCTTCAAGATCCAACTCAGCCATTACCTCTTCACAAAGTCTTCCTTCCTGGAGAATACAGAGCTCATAAGGGCATTGCTCTTCCTTGAATTCTGCAGACCTTTTAATTTCTATGGTAGGATCTCATTCTCAGTGATACACCTCATATCTTTCTTCACTTCTCGCTGTTATGTTTTGGCATTTAACAGTATAATTAATTTTTTAAGGAAATATAATAATTTGCTTTTGCACAGTGTCTGGCCGTAGTTAGCAGCAAAAATGTTGCTACTCTCTTTATTACCTCTATTGTCATTAGATACAGATGATTTTGCTACCAGGGACCTGTACGGAAGATGACAAGTGTATGTTTCCAGCAAGGAATGTTTGCTCCTCCTCTTCTCTGTGCCAGGGGTTGTGTCAAGCCAGGATGAAAATATCAGATATTGCCCTGCCATTATACAGCTGAGGTCCAGGGGGCTCACATCAATTAACTGATTATACAGTTGTAAATCTACAACCTCATAATTGAGTCAAAAGACATGCAATGTACCAGCAGAGCCTACAAAAGGGACATTGACCAAGTCATTGGGATCAGGGACCAGTCCCTCAAGGATGAGAATATTGAGCCGAAATAGTTCGTTAACTAGACAAGGAGGAGGGCTAACATGAAAAATCACGAACTATGAAAACTAAAATTCCAGAGCAGGTGAGAAGAGCTTTTGTGATAATAAAAATATGTCCCTCCCTAAAGTAATATACTGTGAACCCAAGCCTGTGCCAGCACAAGCTCTGTTAGGTACATGTGGAGGTTTCCTCACAGCTCAGGGTGCTGTAAGAGAGGTTTGACTACCTAATTCATGTCCATGGGTCTGTAGTCGGGTTTCCTCCTCCACATACTTCAGAAAGAGGAGGGGTATCTAGGTGTCCTTTTAGATCTGAAAATCAGTGATTATGTGGTTTTCATCAGTGCTCTAAACTAAGAACAGGTGACAACCCAAGAGATTGGACAAAGAGGTCTAGGTAACACTAATCAACATTTTTTGACAGTTTAGTGTGTGTCAGACTCGTAATTTTGCACACAAACACACACAAATTTATTAATCCTATAAAACCCAACGTGGGGCACTTTTATTAACCACTTTTTCCACATGAAACAACTGAGTTCTCTTATATAAACTGAGTACTGTCTTACAATCTGCAAACAATCTGAACCCAGATCTATGTGGTCCTCACCATGTGCCTCCATCTCCTGCTGATGGAGGCGGAGTTGCCAATGGGGATCCCCACCATCCTGTGTGATTGATGTGGGTACCACTGTGGCCCTCTGCTGGGACTTATCCAAACCCTTCAAATGTGCTCACTGATAGCACAACTCATAAACATGCCCCTTGTTAATGAAGGTCTTTCTCAGTGGTTCTCAGTGCTGCTGCTCCTCAGAATCAGCAGTGGAGTTCAGTGTCTGAACTTCACCTTAGACTTACTGAATCAAAATCTCCAGAGAGAGGATCCAGGGAATATATGTTTTTTAAAGCTCTCAAGTGATTTGAATGTACAATTGAGACTGCAAACCTCTGGACAGGACTGTGAGCCCTCTCAAATATGCTTTCATTTAAGCGGATAATTTCTGATGAAAGAAAATGCTTCCTACTCACACAGAGCAGGATGGCACAGAGTGGAATGGCAGGTGCTGAGTGTATTTCTTTCACTGGGGGCCTCCTTCACCTCCGTTAAAGATGAAATTGACCTAGGTAGCAAAGCTAGGTTTGGATGGAAGTCTTCAGGTCATGGGGAGGGGAAATGCGCACTTACTCTGCTCACATGTCTCTTCATTCCATCATCTTCCCTGCCTGGATCCCAAGAGCAGAGAAACTCTCAATACCTATAATACTTGCCTGGCTCCTGACACCCCAGGATTCCATGGGAAAAAAGAGCATTGAGTTCATTTAATCATCACATCAACCGAAGATGACAGGTAGGTGGCTAGTCATCATGGTAGCCTTGCTCTTCATGGACTGAGAACATGAACCTCTGCATTGTTGTCAACTCCACCAGAAACAAAAACTCTGGCCTTGGAATGAGCCAGAGAGAGAACAGATAGAGAAGGTTTTCCCCAAGGAAGTTCCCAAGGGTGGGATGTGTTCCACAGTGTTTGAAGGTAACTCTGTATGAAGATGATGGTGATGGAAGGGGAACTGAGGGAGAGGATAATTCTTGTTCAGACTTGATCAATGTGCACCCGAACCATGCATGGTCAGCTATCAGCAAGCAGAGGAGGGGTCAAATTGCGTCTCCCTACAGCCTGTCTCTATAACCAAAGTGGATCCTCTAGATTCCCAGTCCCCTGATCTGCCCTCCTGATGTCAGAACCCACCTGTGCCTCTGCAGTGACACAAGGAACAATGATACAATGATCAAAGTCTCAGAGGCAAACAGGACACATTTCCAGAGATGACTGAACACTGTCCTGGAAGATAGAGCAGAATCCCTTGGGGCTGCTCTTCTGGAGTCTGCCCCACTAAGGAAGGAGGGAGGCACTGGGAAAGTGACACAAATGGATGGCATCAGCCTTGAGAGAGGAGGGGAAGGCTAGAAGCCAGACCTTGTGACCTGCCACCTGCATGTGAGCAGGATCAGCGAGGCTCTCTACGTACAATCAGCCCTGGGCTCCCCAGGGTCTTGAATCCAGCTCCTATTTGCTCCTCATTTGCTAAAGCTGAAAGTTCAGAGCAAATAAACCGCAATGAGGCTGTCCCCTTCTGTCTTGCTGGTCACTCTGGCCCTTTGCTGCTATGAGGGTGAGTATCATTTTTGATCAGTCCAGCACCAGCCCTGGAAAGTAACCTTCTCTGACCTAGATGAACTTAATTCTGGGTATGAGTAAATCAAATTCCAAACCTTTTCCTCCACTTATGAACTAGCCCCCCAAAAGCCCAGGGCTCATTTTATTAAATCACAATGCTCTGGAACCGTTACAAAAAAATCATTGAAAGCAGAATGGAAGAGTTTTCCACCTGAAGCCTCACTCCTTGTCTGTGACCTCTGTGTGAGAAGCAGCATGACATTAAAAGATTTGGTTGTGAATCGTGGCTCTGCCACTTCCCAGTGCTTTGACCTTGAACAAAATGCTTAATGTCTCCAAATCTCCTCCTCTCATTGGGTTTTACAGCTACCATCAAGAGTAGCTATGACAGTGGAGTGGGATAGAGTGTGTCAGGAGTGCAGCTCTAGGTATTGAGCAGACACCTCGTAGTTATCAGATGTCCTCCCTCCAGAGATTTTTAGGTGCCAGGTGAGTCCACAGCTTTTTAACTCGTAGATTCAGATTGAAAAGTGTTACAGAGGGTGGAAGTTTTGGAGAGTTCTTAGTTCAAGAAGAGCCAGTGTTCTCTGAATCTCTGAATAAGAAAACTTCAAATGAGCTCTGTGAGTAAGCAGCACTCAATGTGTCTACAAGTACCACTAGTTTTCTAGGAGTACTACCAGGAATTGGAGTAGAACTAAGACAGTCGTTAGGCTACCATTTCTATTTTTCTAGATTAATTCTAGCATATCTTCATGTCCTCGATACTCACCCATTCTTCTGGCATCTTTCTCTTTCACCTGGCTTTCTAAACCTCCTTCTCTTTCCCTGTGTGGCCTCTGATTTTACCCTTTCTCTATCCTCTATATAGCTTGATGTCTGGGCAGGGTAGGGCATTCCCCAGGCTACAGACTGGTTGCAAAGACTTGGGGCAGTGGAGATCCCGGATCAGGAGAAGTAGTTACTTCAAGTCTCAGCACAATTCCAGTGGGGTCAGGAATGAACCACCTTTCCCACCTCTCACCTGCTCTAGTGAATTCTGTATATCACTGCAGAATTAAAGAGCCAATCATAACCTTGTGCATAAATTTCAAATGTGTTCAAAGTGATTAGACTTATCTTTTTAGCTATGTCTGCATCCAATGACATAATCTTATTCTTTAATTTGGTCTCAAAATAGCATCTTCCATCATATAAATAGTTTACTTACTCTTCTCCAGATTTATTCTCCCTTCTATGATCTCTGGTAAGATTCTGGATCTAGAATTTATTTGAAATCTTATTACCAAAAATCTCTCTTTCCCCATATCTAAGACAAATAAGGTTTCACTCTATTAGCAGGCAAAACAATGTTTTTCAAGTCTAGGGAAAGTGAATTTCAGGAAACCAGATGAGTTTTGCAAAGTAGTGATGTAAGCCTGGAAAAAAAAAAGAGAATTAGGCATCGGGAAACCTGGTCCAGTCCTAGGTCTGCTGCTTGCAGTGTGACTGTGAGGAAATCACGATCTTGAGGGTCTCACATTGTCATCAGCACAATAATGAGATGGGAGCATAAAACTCTGCATTTCCCATCCAATTCAAGCAACAGGAGCCATAGGAAAAATTGTCTTTCTTTACATTAATTGTATTTCTTTTTCTTCTGCTCCAGCCAATGTGACCGTCTGTCCATTCCTTGCTACTGATCTTAGCCTTCTTATTCATTATCGACCCTGTCTACAAGTTACAACTTCAGAAATATAAGGCACTGCAAGAAGCTGCTGAGGCCACATTGCAAGTGAAACAACGTATGGATGAGATTTCCTTTGGGGACAGACTACTAATTGCAAAGACTTTGGTAAGGCTTTCTTCTTTGTGCATAGAGACTTCTGCTGAGGTAAACAGCCAGGAAGGAAGTCAGGGTGCTGCTCTTGGGGCACATATGGTGAAGGCACCTGCCTCTCTGTTCACTTCTGATAAAGTGACCCATGGCCACAGGGTGCATTATAACATTGCTGAGATACACCGAGGCTGCACAGAGTGTCTGAGCATGTTCCTCTTTCTCAGATCACCTCTCTGGGCACCAGGTTCCCCATTGTGTCCTGAGGAGAAAGACACGAGGGCCCCACACAGTGATGTTGAAGAGACAAAGCACTGCTGCCTCCCTGCCTGGGAGCTTTCCTGAGGGCAAGTTCCCTCATCCAGTGGACACAGTCCCTGTGGAATCTCATGAGGAGTGTTGAGAGTGTCAAATGATAAGACAGATAAGAAAAAGGGAAATAGCCCCTGCCCTCTGCCAGGATGGAGGGGGACTGGCTGGGTTCTCTGTCAGCTTCTGCAAAGCTGAGGCGCACTCCTTGCACCTCCATCTAATTTTCTACTCCTCACCTATGACTCCTCATCATGGCCAATGGGCAGAGACCCGTCTTGTTATATCTCCTGCAGCCACACGTGAAGGTAAAACACATAAATTTTGTCTGTGTCAAAAAATTACATATTTAACGGTGTCTCTCAACCCATCTACACTGGATTTAGGTCATGAGGTTCAGCTGCAAATGCCCATAGATGCTGGAATCTCAGTGCTGAGAAGTCCATGTGCCATCAGGTTGAATTTCCACACCCTGAGGCTGGGAATCTCCTGAAAGCAGTACTTCCCATGTCCTCTCCCACCACTTTCCCATGTCTCAACCCTGTGTCCCCTTTGAAGTGAAAGAATAGAGTAGTCTGTCCCGCAACGTCAGAGAAAAGAAATCCTGGGCTGCTCTCTCCATCCCTTCACCCACCTCTTTCCATAGAAACCTGAGTCCTACTCTTAAGTCAACTCAGGGTTTATTCGCTGGACTACGGAAATGGTTTTCCCTGATTTGTATGTTTGGTTGTAATTGTACCAGGTCTGGTTAGTTTACTGCACACTGAGGTCCTGACTGGTATCTTCCATTTGCCTTTTGTTGGTTGAAATTTCATTGACATCTTGGTGTGAAGAACAGTCTATGTCAACGTGTCATCTCCAGGAACAGCATGACTGACCTCCCATTTCTTTCTTTCTTTTTCTTTTTCAGGGGAAAATTTTGTTAAGTGTGGTTTCACAGATTTCACAGATTTCCCAAATCTTATTTAGTAGTACCTCTGTCAATTAATGGCCACCTGCTCTTTCCCGGAAAATGTAAATGTTTCAAAATCTTGCTTCAATAAACCACTTGCCCTGCACTTCTCTACCTGTCTTGTCATTATCCAACAGTCTCTGGCCCCAAGTTCGGCTGGTTTTCATCATGAAGTGGCCATTGGGTGTTGTCACCAGTAAATTTCAGAGACTCAACATCCAGTTACCCATGGCAACCTGAGGTGCAGGGATCACAAGAGGAAATATTTGTCACAAATCATCCTGCACTGCTTTACAGATTTCCCACTCATGTGGCCAGGAGTGAAAACGATTGTGAGGGTAAAAAGCAATTAAAATGTTCCTGCTACTGGTCTTTACTGAGTGATACTTGTAGCCTAACTGTCCAGCCAGTCAAGTGGTTCTCAATCGGCAGCCTCACTCATAATTTGTCCTCATCACAACCACAACCAACCTGCTGGGTTCTCAACCCTTCACCTTGGTTTCAATCTTATGAACTGTCCAGAGTAATTTGTTTTCATCTACCTCTCAGTTTTAGTGAATCCCTAGAGTTCAACCTTCAGTTAACTCTTTTTTACTCTGCACACTCACCCACATGGTTCATCAATGTCTACACCACTCACCAACACCTCAGACTAACGCTTCCTCCCTCTAATTCTCCCAAGAGTTCCAGTAACAAGCATCCAGTTGCAGTCTGGACAACCCCATTCCAGTGCTCCACAGTTATTTCTGAATGAATATATAAAACTGAACACACTGTCATCCCTCAACCTACTCCTCTTCCATTAACTCCCCATCCTGGCTAATGGACCCACAACCAAATGAGGCACCTGACTCAGAAAATTTGGATACATCATAATCAGTTAGTTTCCAGTGGCTACCGTAACACAGTACCACACATCTCGTTGGTTAAATCAGCTTATTTTCTCAAAGTTTGAAGGACAGAAGTCCAAAATCTGTACCACTATGCCAAAATTATTGTGTCAGGAGGGCTATGCTCCCTGTGGAAAGTAGAGGTGAAAATCTCATAGCTGCTTTCAGCTTTGATGGCTGATGGTATTCCTAGTCTTGTGCCCACGTCATTCCAATCTCTGCCCCATGAGGTTATATTGCCTCCTCCTTTTATGAGTGTGTCTAATCTCCCTCTGCCTCCTTCATATAAAATAATGGGGTTGCATTTAGAGGACACCAGAAAATTCAGGGTAATCTACCCATCTCTAAATCTACAACTTTATCACATCTGCAAAGTCCTTTTTTGCCAAGGAAGGATAACATTACAAGTTTCAGAGATTATGATGTGTATGTCTTGGGGTGTTTTATGAGTTTACAACAGGTCATTTTCCTCCTGACATCCAAGAGTACACTAAATCCTGTCCCTTCACTGCCACAGCATCACTTCTGAGCATCCCCTCCTTTCCATCCCCACAGCCATCATCACAGTCCAGTCCTAGTCCTTCCTGGCTTGCTCAAAAGTCTCCTAAATGTTCTCCTGGGCTCTGGGATACCTTCCTGCAATACATCATCCTCAGTGACACCAAAGCAATCCTCCTAAAATCAAAATGTGATCCTGATCTCACCTCAATAACGGTGAAATACTAGTGGGCACATGTTTCAAGTAAGAGGATATTACTAATCCTAAACTCACTCTCAATTATTCATAGTAGGTATTTTTATACAACCTCTTCATTGAGAAATAGAAGATAAGAGTTATCTGTTATTATCATTATCAGCAATGCTTTTACAATAAATGTGTATTTTTCATCGAATCAAGAAACACGTAGGCTTAAATTAGTCCTTATTTTGTGAAACACATTTCATATTCAGCTGTGGAACTTTCTATTGTGGGGACATCAGCAACTTGCTTACCTCTCAGCCTCAGTTTGTTCATCAGTCAAATTAGGGTGATACAATAGTACCTACTCATAGGATTTGTGAAATGATCAAAGGATACAGGAAAATGCTCAGCACAGTGTCTGGCAGTAAATGTCAGCTCTTAAGCTTATGTAACAAAAAGGAACAAGTCAAACAAAATTAATCAACTCATTCTCAAAGTGGAGTATTAAAGTAAATCTAACTGTCTCTGCCAATAAGGAATGTTTATTTATCTTAAATGCTAACAAAGTGTGCCTCAGAATTTGGCTCTGTTTCCATTGATATCTCTCTGAGTTAAGGTGAGATCACTACATTTCACTCAATTAATTGTTTTCTGGTCATGTCTACATGACTGTTATTGTGGTTTTAATATCATGAATACTGACTCTTGGAACTAAGGGTATAGGAGGGTGGTGGGTGGGGGTAGATATTATTTATCTCAAGGCACACAGGGTCTCTAGACTCATGTCCTCAGCAGGATGTCTTGGTCACTTGTGTCCTTTTGGCTGAGGTTGAAATCCCAGGGATTCTCTAGGGTTCAAGCCTTGAACCAGACAAACCAGTGACAGTGACAATGTAGGAAATAAATAAACTATAATGAATGGGTCTTTAGTGGCCTCAAACCCTCCCATGTCAAGATGAACATGAGGTTGCATTCAAATGAAATGAGGAAATCCCAGGGATTCTCTAGGGTTCAAGCCTTGAATCTGATGAAAATGTATCCACCTCCCAATTCAGAACCCGTCTTTGCAATTTACAAAAGACAGAAGGCATCTGATTCATGCATCAGAATCTTAATACATACAGAGCATTCATCCTGCATTTAGAAATCTCTTGACTTCAAAGAAACAATTTAAGGTCTTATTTTGTGGTACAAAAATTTTTTTCTGTAGAAAATGGTTTCTAGTGCTTTCCTTTGAATAAAGTCAAAGGAAGACCTAATTTATCCATGGCTGATAAATTGTTAAAAATAATTTTGAGTGATAAATTATCATGTCATTTTTAGCCTATAGCTCAGAGGAATTAAAAGAATTGAGTGACACTGCTATCACAAATCTCATTCTTTCTGTAACTACAAATTCAAATGATAAGTGTTTTCAGAGTTCATAACTATAAAAATGAAAATTATGAATAAAATTTTTTCATTTTAGCAATAAATCACACTATACAGGCATATGTAAAATCAAAAAGTCCTCATTCCAGTCACTAAGAGATGGATGCAACAATAACATTTTTCTTCACTTATTTAAGAAGTATCAAAAGTTGATATACATATGTCTGGTCTTGATCCAAAGCTGCAAGCATCTCTGCTGGTACCCAAATCACTGATGTACCTCATCTTACAAACTTCTCGAGTCATTTCATTGCTTCTTCCCCTGCCTATGTGCACTGTGAGCCTATGGGATTTACGCCCTGAGGTTCCTCTGGGAAATATGGGAGCTCATGGAACCACTCCTTAGTGCTTCCAAATACCACCTGCCAGCAACGCTCCACACCTAATGCACGCTCAGAGTGTTTGCTACAAGCTCTTAGCTGAAGAGGGAGGCCTACGATACGGAAAAGGCCATTGGGCATCAGAGATTGTTTCCTTCACATTCTTGCAATGAAGTGATGGTCATGTGATGTCTAAATCACTTTTCTGTGTGATAACCTATGAAGAAGAAGGTGGGACTATATCAGTAATGCTTGGTTTGCTCCTGAATTTTCCACAATAGTTTCTCATTGCACTGTCCTATTTGTGCTGTTCATAATGCTCAAGTCCAGTCCAGTTACCAGTTGAGACACAGCACAGACTTTGAGGATCCTTAATCTACCTGCAAATCTACCTCATACAACATCTCCCAGCAATGGGTACTCCCATGACCCAGTTATACCATGTATACTCTCTAGATGGCCTAAGGCCCTCTCTCCAGAAAAAGCAGAAGATATGTTCATCATAATACTTTTTGCTTCACTAATACACTTTTTAACTTTGTATTTGGAATTAACATTGACTTACGGAAACATTGTGATAATATGTATAGTAGAAGAAGATCTTTATATATTTTCCCAGATGTAGTCATTAACCTCTTAACTCGATTTACGTTAGTATACAATCTTTTGGAGAATACACTCCCAAAGACTCAGGCCAAAGATTTCAATATACGGAACGAATTTTCCAACAGGAATGTAAAGCCTTAAACATCAAATTACACTCATGTTTCCCACTCCCCCACCCCCCTAGAGCTCTGGCAAGTTCATACATAAAGTCAGTGACAATGTAGGGAATAAATAAACTACAACAAACAGGTCTTAAGTGGCCTCAAACCCTCCCATGTCAAGATAAAGATGAAGCTGCATTCAAATGAAATGAGGAGCATTGCCCATATGAGACTGTCATGGGCCCATGAGATCTCCAGGCAGTGCTCTGGAGGGTTTCTTCACCACATAGAAGACACCAGAATGTCAAGGCTTCTCCCTCCCTCCTAAGTTCCTTTTCAGCAGGAGTCAAGACTGACAGACCAATGAGAGACTGTGTTCCAATATATCTGTTCTCCGTTGGGAACTGATCATACATAAAGCAATTCCAGAGGGAGACCTGCCTTATAGCAGGGAAGGCCACATCCTAACAACTCTTCTTGACCGTCCTCACGGTCCATCAGGTGGGCTGGAGCATCCTGGAGGCATGTGCATCAAATTGTAAGTCAGCCCCAGAAGTGAATAAGACAATTGAGGACAGCAAAACACAACCCTGTCAAAGGTACCTCTGGTACAGGAGGAATTTGTGTCTTCTGCAAACACAAGTGCCACTTACAATGACGAAAATAAGCAGATTATCTCCATCTTTCCTTTGGAGAAGGAAAGGGTTATGCTTGGCATTCACAAGAGGTTAAGTGTAGTTTTGTTTTGTTTTGTTTTGTTTTGTTTTGTTTTAATGAATTCTGGAAGAAATGCATGGAGAAGGAGGCCAAATAACCTCAGGACCTGTGAGATTGACCACAAAACTACTCAGCCAATCCTCACTGCAGGATCTTCAAGAATATTTACTTTGTTTAATTCTATACTTTGCTCACTGGGAAGCCTTTCCTTCCCCCACAGTCTATTGTAGTGAAGAGGACAGTAACAGCCTTTGCTTCTTGAGTTGTTGGCCCTCTTTAGTCCATTACCATCTAATATTTATATACACAATGTCTAAACATCTTCCCTGAAATCTCTTTCATTGTACATCTGCCACTCATTGAATGACAGGCATAAGGCATGAGGCCTGACAGGATTTTTTCTCATCCCAGCTTTCTTTTGTACACAGATATTGACCAATATCATTGTGTGTTGCTTAGTTCATATATTTATTATGTTAATTCAGTCTTATCGCGTTGCAGGCAACAAGCTGACCAGCTATTAACTCTTCTATAGGTCAGACAAATGGCCTTCATATGTCTAAAACAAAAGACCAAGACTCTGTAGATTACAACTGCTGTGCCAAATAGGCTCTGTATTTTCTTAGTTCCAGAGGCGCTTTGTCCTACTCATCCGTCACTTGTTAGAACTGAAAGCCTGCGGTTTATATACCACAGACTCTCTCACCAGCTGCCTTGTTGGGTTCTCCAATGGAAGGCACTGATGGGAGACTGAAAGTGGGAACAGGGCAGAAGTCGTGTTTTCTCAGCTTTGACATCACCTCTTGCAGTGGTTGTGGCAGCAGTGTGTCTAGTAGACCAGCAGCCCAGCAACGGCAGTGTCCACAGTGGGACTCATGTATGGGCTCCTGGGTTCCTGCTCAGGCAGCTCAGTTCCAACAACAGCAGCCTCAGCCTCACCTGCAGTCATGGGGTCTGAGCAACACTATTTTTTTTCTGTTCCAGTTCCAGTGGTGGAGTGTCTTTCTGCAATTATCAATTGTTGGGCATCCTTCATTTTCCCTTTTTTTCTTTTCCAGCCCTTCAAACAATTCCTGTAAGAAATTTACTCTGTTCAATATAGAATATATTCTATTTTTTTGATTGGACACTAACTGATAAACACTAGAAAAATGTATTTATAGCATAAATGAATATATATATATATAAATATATGATAATATGTAGTTTGCAGAATTACAAAAGGAAGAGAAAAGCTCAATCGTGACAGAGCTATGGGTCACATCAACTGCCTGTTAGAGAAAAAATTAAAGTATCAACAAACTTCAAGACTTCATTGTTTTACACTCTCTGGACAAATATTCTGACAACTTCAAAAGTATGTGATCAGCACTGTTTACCAATAGTTCAGGAATTTGGCTAATCTCTTGTTTATATGGTAGTTGACCTATATAATAATTTTAATGCTGTATTATTTCAGCCTAATCAGTTGATCATCTCTCTTATTGCACCTACAGAAAATCACTTGTCTAATTTTTTACTGCTGTCTTCGGGAGATGTAAAACCACAAATTGAGGAAGGACCAATGGAGTGACGTAGCCGCCCAGCATGTGGTTGTGCATTTCTACTCTCATCCTTTCTTCTTTTCAGCGTTAATAAATATACAAGTCCTACTCTAAACCTCAATTGCTCTTTCCTACAAAATCTCCTAACTCTAAAGAATGTGTCTAGCACATGTTTGGAATTCAGTTTTCTTTAGTTTTGTTTTTGCAGGTTTCATCATTTCTGTTCTCCGTCAGAAAATCTTCAACACTGGTATCAAAGGTTGTCACTTTCTTTTCTTCACCACTTTTCTCCACCACAAGTATACTGCTTTGTTCTTTTGTAGTTCTTTAAAATCATTGTTTATATATTTTGGGATTTAAAGGAAGATGGACAGAGATTAAATTCATGCCCAGCCTGTGTTCTTGATCCAACCTCAGGTCAGGTGTTTTATGTGTTGATTTCCTTTGTGGTCAGGTGCTTTGACTGACAGGCAACTGTGATATCGTGGGCTTGTGGTTTTGAAAGGCAGTTTGTTTGCTTTTTAGTAGCTGTAACTCCTGCTAAATCTCTTTTTGACATTTGGTTTTGTACTAAGTAACCCAAAGCTGCCTCGATTTGATGATAGTGATGTGAAGGAGATGATTCCAGATTAGACAGTTGTAGCAACACCAGAGATAGATTTTCCAGTATTGTTTAAGGCAAAAACCTAGTCCAGCTTTCTATATCCAGTGGAGAATTTGTCAGTCTGTAGGACACCATTATGGGGGCCTGATGGCTACCCAAGATCATTAGGGAGGGGCAGAGAAGTCAATCAGTAAAATAAAGAATTTGAAGTGTAGACAATTTTCAAGCTCTGAGCTATATGGACTATGTCAGTCTGGGAGAGACAATTCATCATTTTACGTCTCAGTAAATAGAGACCACACTTCTTATCTGAAAGTCATAGAGATCAAATAAATAATAGTATGTGTGTTAAACACCCAGCACTGTCCTTTATTTAGATGATACTTTTACCATGAACCATCAAGAGAGTCTCATTTTCTCCAGATAAACCATTTTTGAGTCATCTTCATTTTCTTTCTACCTTCATCTCCTTCAAATGTTACTACATTTTCCTCCTACAAACTACCAGTATAACCACACATCCCCCCCTTTATTCCTCCACCCACTATGGACACTGGTAATCTCGGCTTTAATTGCCTTCAGTCTCATAGTTTCATAATCCAATGTTGTCCATGATTTTTCATCTCTTGCTCTTTGGCTATAAAATCCAAGGAGATAGCCATTTTATACGTCTGCCGTGAATGCTGAGCCCTGTTTTGTGAAGAAGAGAATAGCTGGTGAGCTGGTTTGAAGTCATGGAAGCCTTAGTGAGTTTTTCATTTCATTTTCATCATTTTGAGCCCTGAATCCAGGAATGCCACTCACTTAAGGGCTCCATCATCGGCTCTATGGTATATTACAAGTATCCAGGGAAAGTCCAGATTCTACCTGAAATGATGCCACCTGGAAGTTCAAATTTATGTTCAGTTTAAGAAAATCTCATTCCATTACTATGCTAGACTTGTAATTGAAAGATTTAAAATTCGTGCACCCAAGGTTCTCCCAATCTGTGGTGAAAGCAGACCCATAAATATGTTCCTTCATAACCATTGTATTGAATACAGTTGAATATCAAACAAGGACTTGGATTTAGATGTGCTGAAGGGCTTGGCTAGAGATGTGTGTAAGGAATCTTGGGAGCACAGAAAATGACCACCTAAACCAGGGGACATTCAGGGGAGGCTATGTGAGTGGGGTGCAAGGGGTGAAGGGAAGTCAACAAATCTTACTCATGATATAAATACTCCATAGATCCTAAGTGCAAGAGAGGGCTAAAGTCCTAGCAGAAATCTCTGGATTTATACAGAAACTCAGACAGGCTCCATCTTGGGGGTTGAGACAGTATTACAGCAGTGTGGGAAAGAAAGTGTGTCAGACAGCGCTATGCACACATTCTAGACTAGAAATCCTGAGAGATTGGTATGTGGTCAATAAGAATTAGAATTCTTAGAGGTCTATTGTGTGTCATTTAATCGTGAGGGGTAAAGGAGACAATTGTGAGATTGGGATCAATAATTGGTATTTGTCAGCTGCCATAGATTTAGCAGAGAAGAATGAAGATCTACTATCCCCACTGGCACTGAAGAAAAACAGACAATTTGTACTGTGTCTCTGAAAGTCCTGCTGTCTCCCTCCAACCATCTTCAACATTTCCACCATCACATTTCCCTTAAACAAACATACCCTTGAATGAACCCCTCTAGCTTGGACAAAGGAGAGGTTAGGTAGTAACAGTGTCATAAAGACCAGAGTGCTTCCCCAAGATTAGGGGCTATTGATGGTCTTGAAGCCTCCAATGGCTCAAGAAGTGGATGGCCATTCTGACAGGCGTGAGGTGATATCTCATTGTAGTTTTGATTTGCATTTCCCTGATAGTTAGTTATAAACCAATGTTACTGCAATAAACAAAAAATTAAAAAAAAAAAAAAAAAGAAGTGGATGGTCTTCACCCTTGACGGAGACTGACTTTCCTCCCAGGGTTGGATTATAAAGGACAGAAGGAGAGAAAAATGTGGATAAAATGTGAAGAAAAATAAAATTATATGTCAATTATTAAGCTGCATGCATTTTGGGACAACTTCATACTCATTAAAATGAATGAAGAAAAGAAAGCATAGAAATAAATAAGGATACTTAAAAATCAACAAAAAAATGTTTTTCTAATTACTAAGAGATAAGACAGCTCAACCAACGTCAGAGATGATACTGGATATGGTAAGGAGAAAACTAACGGGTTCTGAGTCTGGGACGAGAAAGCATGTATCCCCTGGTACATAACCATAGAAACTAAAATCTCACTCAGAGGTCATGGGCTAGATTAATGATTTATTTTCACAGCCAACAAAGTATCCAATGTCATGCTTTGTTGATAATAGATGCTCATTATATGTATTTTAAACAAACTAATATCATTGAAGTTCATTTTAGTCTTTTGACTAGAATCCAGATTCTAGTTTCTGCACTGAATTTGAGTTTCTAGGTGAACTTCTTACAAAGAAGAATGTCATCTCAGGATATAAATATTGATCTCATTGGCTCTCTCATTTTTCTCCGTAACTCAAGGTAATAACACTGTTTAAAACATCCTTTGTGGGGGGGGTTCTCAATTATTATGACTCAGTCCAGCCACATAGTCACTCCGTGGTGATGAGAAAGTTAAGCTAAGGATAAAATCAGTCGGCAGATTTTCACAGAATTCAGCAAATACAATAGAATGTATAAATTCCTAATTACATTATAGTTGGGCTAGCTAATGGAAGACACAGTGTGTCTTCTGTTGGGGATACACTCTTATGAAGCAGTCTGAATCGAAAGAAAGCAAGATCCTAGGAGCTCACTAAGTGCCACAAAACGTGACATGGCCAGTTGTGACCCCCAGGCTGCAGAGCTCTATTACCCTCTTGGTCTACTGACCTTCACGTGACCTTGGCATAAAATGAGAATGGAAATGATCGGCTTCATCAATGTACCTACAGGCACATAATCCTTCCTTACAGTTTAATACCAACCTCTTGTGGAATCAGAAAAAACTGTAAGATGTATAATCACATTGAACAGTGGAGGAAAATGGAAATAAGAGGGAATAAATAAATAAGTACAATGAGAGGGACCTCAAATCAGTCCATAATGCAGGGAGATCCTAAACTGTGGAGTAGTGTTGACTCAAGCCTAGTACCTGGAGTTAAAGATCATAAAAAAATTAAACGAAGTAAAATAAAAATGATATCTATGCATGAAAATATCAGGAGCATGTATAAGTTTCAAACTGATAGAAGGTAAATAGATTTTAAAAACATCACAGTCAATGCAAAAGAAGAAAAAAAGTGGCAGGAAAGTGATAGAAAAAAGCGTGACAGATGCACTGGGGACCTATTAATTGCAAAGGGATAAATTGGACAAATATCTTGCTGAAAACAACTAGGAAAGCTGGAGAAAATACACGTGGTGCTATCAAGAGCATGAAGAATTACTAGGCATCTATCTAGGCAGGATATAGGCATTGAAAGGAGAGTCCCACATTTGGGGCTGGTTTTTCTGCGAGAGCATTTGGCATTCCTGAGGGAAACTGACAGGCCACCATATTCAAGGTTGGATAAAGAATGGAGTCCAAGGTCTTCCTAGGGGGTTGTGGATTTTTAACTGCCTTACATTGAGGTGGAAAAAAACTCAGGAATAAAAATGAAACAAAAGAAGACAAGCCCTTGTCAGGGATGCAGCTCAGTGCAAATGAGATTGAGGTGATCAGAGAGCTTAGTGCCTCCAGGCATCCTGGTGTGTCCACAGTTGGCTGTAAGAAGACAATGTCGATAGAGGAAGATGATATCATCCCAGGATGATATTTCAAGAGATTAAAGATGTGCCTCACAGATCCTGATCCTCTCAATCAAACCAGAGTCTCTAGGAAACATAAGAGCGTATCACTCAATGACATCAGAAAGAGACCAAAGTAGAGAAGGGTTTATTAAAAAAATCCACAAATATGGCTTTTTTCCAATGCATTGAATCACAGAGGAATCCACCAAGACCCATAAAGTTCTCACGATATTTTATACTTTCCCTTTTGGTTTCTGCTTTGACCCACTGGTTGTTGGAGAGTGTGTCCTTTAATTTCCACTTTTTTGCAAATGTTACAGTTTTCTTGAGTGGGAATGGCACTCCTGGGTTCCTCCTTTACTCACACACCCAGTACTTCTGACACCATATGTACGAGTGTTTTCCCATACCAATTATTTCCCCACATGAGCTGGGTTTCCTACAATTTAATTCAATTTTGACACACTCTTCCTGGAAATTGCATCGGATTCCACATGTTAAGGGCTCAGCTCCATAAGTCTACCCTCCCCACTTCTGATGTCCATCACAAGTCCAGATTGTTCCTTGTCTTCCAACCAACCAGCTATCAATCAGAGGTTCCCACATCCTGCTCCTAAGGATTGACTAATTTGCTAGAATTGTTCACAGAACTCAAGAGAACATTTTACTTACTAGATTACCCATTTTTTAAAATAAAATAATATAACTAAGGAACAGTCAAATGCAAGATATGCATAGGGGAAGGGGCCTGGTATTTGGGAAGGCGTTCAGAGCTTCCAGGCCCTCTCCTGGGGTGCTAGTCTCCCAGTTTCTCCATATGTTCACCAACCTGGAAGACCCCAAACCTCGTACTACTGGGATTTTTGGAGGATTCTTCACAAAGGCATGATTAATCATTAACTCAATGTTCAGCCTGTCTCCCCTTCCACAAAGATGGGGGTGGAGCTGAAAGTTTCAAGCTTCTATGCATGGCTTGATCTTCTGGGAACCCGCCACCAACCTCAAGTTATCCAGGAGCCCACCAAGAGGCAGCTCATTAGAACAAAGGACATTTCTATAACCGAGGGAATTTCAAGGGATTTAGGAACTCTGTGTCAAGAACTAGGGTGAAAAAACAAATATTTGTAAAAAGATTCTCCTAGTGCTCTTAACACTAAGGAAATTATAAGAGTCTTAGGATCTCTGTGCCAAGATCCACGGGCAGAGATCAATATATATGTCCTATTATTTCACACCACTTACTGATTTCTAGTTTTATTCCACTGTGGTGGGAAAAGGTACTTGGTATGATTTCAATTGTCTTAAATTTGTTATGATTTTTTTTTTAACTTAACATGTGATCACTCCTGGAAAATGTTCCCTGTGCACTTGAGAAGGATATGTATTCTACTGCTGTTGAGTGGAATGTTCTGTAATGTCTATCAGGTCCGTTTACCTATAGTGTTGTTCAAGTCCACAGATTTTCTATTGATTTTCTGTCTGGATAATTGGGAATAGGGTATGAAAGTCTCCTACTATTGTTTTATGGCTGTCTATTTCTCCCTTCAGTTTTGTGTATGTTTGCATGGTATCTTTAGGTGTCCTGAAGTTGGGTGAAGAAGTATTTATAATTGTTTTACTTCCTGATGAATTGATCCTTTTATCTGTACATAAAGACCTTCTTTGTCTTTCATGACAGTTTTTGACTTAAATTCTATTTTATCTGAAATTAGTATTGCCAAGCCTGCTCTCTTTTGATTTCTACTGTGACCAAAAGAGAGCAAGTGAGTGGATTCTTGAGAATCATATATTTTTAACTTTGATAGAAAACGTGTGTGTGTGTGAGTGCCTGTATGTGTGTGTGTGTGTGTGTGTGTGTGTGTGTGTGTGTACTGGGGCACTGAGAGTTAGGTAAGAGTTTTCCTGAGTGATCTTTTCCTTCTTTTGTCTTTTTCAATCATTCACTAAAGATTCCACAAAGTGAAGAGTGAATCAGCACTGGGACCTTGATGGCTTTCTTGATGTCAACGTCATCAGACTCACCACACAGTTAAGTTCATAAGATAAAATAAGGCACACTCACTGTTGATTTGGCATAATTAGTAACAAACTTAGAGCCTGCTTCTCCCTGTCCAGTGATTTGAAAGCACATAAGAAAAAACTGAAATTACCATCATCTCTCTGAAATTGGTCAGAGTTTCATTTGACTGGTTGAGAAAACATTGCTTGAATTCCTCTGTGGCCTTTGCAATGGCATTATACGATATGAACTCTTGAAGAGATGCTACAAATTCAGTCATAGACAGTTCAGGATTAATTATCTTTTCAACCACATCCTCAAGAAGTTGGCAGCTGGAACCTGGGATGAAAGTATGCAAAAGTGGGCTCAATTATGGAAGTACAAACCCCTTTTGGAGCATCACTATGATGTTTGTCAACTTCTTACATCCAGTAGAGACATGCATTCAGAAAGATTATGGTGAATGGCCTTGAGTTCTCAATCCTAGGAGAGTAAACTCAGGATCTGGGATTTCCTTTAAACCCTAAACATCTTCCCTCCCCCATCTTCCTGCCTCCACAGCCCAGAGAAGCCAAACATTATATAACCACGATTAAGGAGGATGGTCAAGAAATGAGATGCTCTGATTTAGTGCAACATATTAAACATTATCTGGCCTTTCTTTGTTCAGAGTCATGTGATGCTTCATTATTATCATTCAGAGCATCAAGTAGGATTTCCCAGTGTTGTAGATGTAGATATTCTAGACTAGAATATCGTCCACTATCTCTGTTGACACGAATTATTTTCTGCAACAAAAAATAGCAGGCAAATAAAATTCTTGTTCATGTAAGTGATCTGTTGTGGCCGCTTGAGGCATATAGGGAAAAAGTCTTTGGAGTTGGATTCAAGATAGCTGGATTGTTGTTCTTGGCTCTGCAATTTTCTATTTAGTTGACCTTGAGCATATCACCTTTAACATATCTGCATGTACTTCAGGAACAAATGAGGTGGGATATTAAAAGAGCTTTGCAAATTGAACAAAACACAATGTGTAGGTGATCTATTATTGAAGATCAGATTCTGGCTGCCAGGGCATTTTCCTCCCTCTAGATCTTTATTGCTGGAAGGAGACCTCCTGAAGGTGTGAGTTCTCCCCATTCAGCATTGATCTTGAAGAGACTGGGAGATAAGAGGCATCCCAGTAGGCTCAAATCAACTCTGAAAATGTGTGAAGAGTGGACCCCCACTTGGTGTGGGACACTGGGTCACACATGTAGCCTGAGCCTTTTATCATGAGAGATTTCCCTTTTCTTTCCACATTTAAGGAAACTCCATGAGTACATCTTTCAGGAAACCCAGGTAGAGCAAATGTCAGGGGGCCATCAATACACGTATTTCCCTTCTCCCATTGATATATCTAATTCTAATATTCAATCCCAAGGCTCATCCTGGTTTTCACAGTACCTATGATGATGGTGATACTCCCTGAATGGCATGAGATGCTACATGCAGCTCCATGGTAGAGACAAAGCCCATGAGGAAACTACCTTAATATTCTAGAATTAATGATAATCCTTTAGGCTAGGACACCCAGACACATTATACTAGGGCTGTCCTATACTGGGATTTGGGGAGCAGGAATTCTTCCACAGAGGCCCTGACAACAACCTTTAGCCCAGTGCTGTGGTACATCCAGACAATGGAACATAGCTCTAAAATTCAATGGAATTCAGCTCTGAAAAAAATGAACTGTAAGCCATGAAAATATATGGAGGAAACTTAAATACAGTAGTGAAAGAAGCCAACCTGAAAAGCTACATACTATATGATTTCAACCTTATGGCATCCTGGAGAAAGCAAAATTATGGAGAGAGTCACAAGATCAGAGGTTTCCATGGGTAAGGGAGGAGAGAGGGATGAATAGGCAGAACATAGAGGATTTTCCGGGTAGTGCCACTATAGTGTACGATACTATAATGCTGGATACATGTCATCATACATCTGTCAAAATCCATAGAATATACAACCTAAGAGTAAACGCTAGCGTAAGTTACGACTGAGTGATGATGTTGTGTCAGTATAGGTTCACCAGTTGTAACAAACGCACCATCAGGTGTGGGATGTTGACACTGGGGGAGGCTGTGCATGTAGGGAGGTAAGGGGTATGTGGGAACTCTCTGCATATTCTGTTCAATTTTTCTGTGAACCTAAAACTGCTCTAAAAAAATAAAGACTATTTTAAAAAATGAAGAGAACCATCTTGTTAATAGCATTGTCTTCAAACAAGGAAAAAAATCAGATGAATAAATTGAACAAATGAATTGGTCGCTATATATAGATAATTGATCAACTATCGGGGAAATCTAAGATAATCTACTGAAAAAAAACTACTAGAACTGATGAAAGTTCATTATGTAGCTGAATACAAGATCAGCATATAAACATCAATTGCTTTCCTATAAAGCTGCTATTACCACTACGTGACATAATGCAAAAATAATCTGTTGGTAATATGAACAATAGTAGCAACAATAGTATATTGAAATGTACAAAAATGGAAATATGCAAACCCCTAAGGATAAAATCATGAAAACTTACTCATAGATACATAAAGGAGTCTAAATAAACAGTGGCACACACCTTGTTCCTGAAGGAAATATTAGAAAATTTAAAGAAGTCAACTATTCTCAAATGATTCTACAAATTCTCTCCAGCGCACAGAGGAATCTTAACTGGGCAGTATCACACTTTGTTTTGAGTTCTGAACTGCTGTTTGGATCTTTCAAAATTAGAGCGTATTCATCTATTGAGTGGTGGGGAAGAACCCAACTTTAAGGCCAGACTACCTGGGTTCAAGCTCAGCTCTGGCACTTTCTACTTATAGGGACATCAGAACGGTGCTGACTCTCTCAGCCTCAGTTTCTTCATCTGTAAAATAAGAGTGATAATAATAGTACTCACCCCATAGGATTTGAGTTAGGGTAAATAATTAATACAGGAAAAGTGCTCAGTACAGTGCCTGGCAGTATATGTCAGCTACTTCACCTACGTAACAAAAGGAAAAAATATATGTAATGAGTCAGCTGCCATCTTCTTGAGTTCTCCAATGGAAGGCACTGATGGGAGACTGGAAGGTGGCAAGAGGGCAGAGGGTCATGTTTTCTCACTTTTTGAAGTCACCTCTTGCAGTGATTGTAGAAGCAGTGTCTATAGTACCCACAGCAGCTCAGTACTGGCTGTGATTAATGAATTATGAGAGTTATGGAAAATGATCTCTAACCAGGGAACATTCAGGGAGGCTTCTCGGAGGGCATGGCACGAAGATAAATAAAGAAAGCATCTATGCTGGAGTAACAGCCAACCTTCAACAACTTTGTGAAGGGTCAAGACAGAGGAAGTCCTGATGTCCTTGCACACTGGGAGCTGAGCAACATGGACTTCAGAGGCATGGACTGGAACTGCAGCCGGGTGAAACCCAGGTGGCTCCAGCTTTTGCAGGTGCTCTGGACCACTTCCTTCTGCCCTAAATCCTGGGTTTCTTGAATCCACATGCAAGAATCCTCCCTGGAAGTGACCTCAAATTCTTTGTGGATTTCTTCTTCCATTCCTCTTTTGTCTCCCTTCCCTGGAAAGGAGGAGCATGGATCAGAGTCCCCGTTTTTATTGAATCTCTAGGAACAATGAGTAGTAAATGAGAGAGATGAACCATCCCCAGTTAGAGAATGCAGCTGCACAATTTATCCCAGCATAAGTGATTCTGCAAATTAAGTCTATTAACTCACTGTTGATTGAGCATCAAATCTGTGCTCACTCGGGGCAACAAAGAAACGAATGGAAATACCAAGCTCCTCCTCTCAAGATGTGCAATGTGGGGATGATTGCAGGAAGTGAAAAGAGAAGAACTTGTTAAAAATTAGATCTATTTTAGTCATATGAATGATATTTAAACCAACACGGAGCTATTTGTTCGGAAGGGAGGGTCACAAGATCTTTAATGAAATGGTCTCCCTCTCAGCCAGGCAAACCCACTGGGAATGGGGCAGAATGTTCTATCCATGCTTTGCTGAGGCTCAAATGTGTGATGATTTGGAGTGGTTTCTTCAATCCACTCAATTCTCTAAGCACAGCCTTGCAGCATCTCCCATGGACCCTCAGGCCTTAGATGAAAGAATGTGAAAGCAATCAGAACTTCCAAGCCATTTAACCTCCTGCTGCTTCATTTCTGAGGTGTTTTGATGCCAAAATCGTGTCTGCCTCCTTCTCTGCCTATGTCACATTCCCTGGTAAATGCCAGGAGACAGCAAGGAGAGGGGCTTGAAGGCAAGTGTGAGTGACCAGTGTAATTGAGGTCAGGAAAGTCAACCTTGGGTTCCTAAACAAGATGTCAGTTGACTGAGGCTTGAAGGATGAATGGGAGTTGTCCAGGTAATCAAGGTGGGCATCTGTGGAACAGGTGGCATTCCTGGGACAGGACTAGATAGTGTCTCCCTTCCAGTGGTAAGGACCAAGGCTCTGCATCCTTGTTCTATATAACTCTGCATCCACCTTTCTTCTTATTTTTTTAATTATCGCAGTGCTTTAAAAAGTAATGGTTTATTATTATTACATCTCAGTCCAATGCAGTTGCCAAGACAGGGGAGATGCTCCATGATGCACTGGAGTTCTGACAGTGGGGCGTGAGGGCTCCACTAGATTCCTGACCCAGTGACAGATATTCTGGAAAAGTCAAAACTACGGAGACATTAAAAAGATCAGTCATTGCCAGGGGTTGAGGAGAGGAAGGGTTTAATAGGAGGAGCACAGAGGATTTTTAGGGCAGTGAAACCTGTCTGGACTGTAATGGTGGATACACGTCATTGTACATTCACAAAAGGTATGGAATGTACAACACCAAGAATGAACCCTAACATAATCTATGGACTTGGGTAATAATGATGTGTCAATATAGGTTCATCAGTTGTAACAAATGTACCACTTTGGTGGGGAATGTTGACAGTGGGGGAAGCTATGTACGTGTATGAGTAGGAAAGTGTATGAGTATGAGAACTCTGTACGTTCTGTTCAATTTTGCTGTGACCCTAAAAATGTTCTTAAAAAATAAAGTCTATTAAAGAAAAAAAAAAGAGAAGAACATGTTGTTAAAAATATTCTCTTCAAAGAAGGAAAAAATCCATATGAAAAATGAATCAATGAATTAGTCACTATTTGTTGATAGTTGGTCAA
The DNA here is from genome assembly GCF_057802395.1 of Ceratotherium simum simum. NCBI lineage: Eukaryota > Metazoa > Chordata > Mammalia > Perissodactyla > Rhinocerotidae > Ceratotherium > Ceratotherium simum. The sequence continues at coordinate 11,184,777 of NC_141933.1, forward strand.
CTATCAGTGAAATCTACGAGAACCAACTGAAAGATACTATTAGAACTGATAAGAATTCATAAAGTTAACTGAATATATGATGAGTATATAAAAATTGATTTCTTTCCTATGAACCAGTTATTACCATTACATGATATCATGGAAAAAATTATACCATTGGCCATAGGAAAAATAGCAGCTACACAATATTGAAATATACCTGTTGGAAATATGCAAACTTTTAAGGACAAAATCATGAAACTTTACTCACAGATATAAGAAGGAATCTAAATAAACAGAGGTACACACCTTGTTCCTGAAGGAAATATTAAAAAATTTAAAGATGTCAACCATTCTACAAATTCAATGCTACCCCTATGAGAATTCTAACAAGAAAGTTTTGTGCTCTCTTTTAAATCCTAAGGTGCTGTTTCGATGATTCAAAATTAAGGAGTTTTTATTATTGAGCAGTGGGCAGCAGCCTGACTTTGGGCCCAGACTACTGATTTCAAGCTCAGCTCTGGCATTTTCTACTTGTGGTCTTCAGCAAGGTGCTGACCCTCTCAGCCTCAGTTTCTTCATCTGTAAAATAAGGGTGATAATAATAGTGCCCACCTCATAGGATTTGTGTTAGGATAAATAAACTAATACAAGAAACACACTCAGCACAGTGTCTGGCAGTAAATGTCAGCTATTACACTTATGTAACAAAAAGAAAAAAGGAACAAATATAAATATTAACTCAAACAAAATTGATCACCTCATTCCCAAAGTCAAGTATCAGAGAATCTGACCGACTTTGCCAAGAAAGCATGTTTATTTAATCTAAATGCTAACAAAGTGTGCTTCAGAATTTGGCTCATTCCAGTGGAAATGCTCTCAGTTAAGAAAAGATCATTACTTTTCAACCACTTAATTTGTTGTTTTATGGTCACGTCTAACTGACTGTTGTGATTTTAAAATCCTAAATAAGGAATACTAGAAGTAAGGGTAAGGAGGGTTGTGGGTGAGGACAGGTATTCTTTATCGCCAAGACACGCAGAGTCTCTGGACTCCTGTCCTCAGCAGGATGTGCTGGTCACACGAGTTCCTTCTCACTCAGGTTGTAATCCTAGGACTTCTCTACGGTTTTGTACTCAAACTGGTAAACACACACCAGGGGGTGAAAACATTTAAAGGATCAGATCTAGATCATAACATCCACACATGCTTTCACCATATACCTATGAGTGGTCATAGTGACTCTCCCTTCCCACCTCCACTTTCATAAACACTCCTGCTCCAATTTATCAAATACAGAAGACGTATTGTCATCCGTCTGGATCTTCATACAGAATATTGACTCTGCAGGTACAAATCTCTAGACTTAAAAAAAAATTAAAATATATTGTGGTACACAAATTTTTTCTATAGAAAGTGGTTCCTAATTTCTTGCTTTTTTAAAATCAAAAGAGAACCTAATTGCTGGGGGTGATAAACTATGAAAAATAATTTTGGGTGATAAATTACAATGAAAGAAATAGCCTATAGCTCAAAGGAATTCAAAGAACAGAGTGACATCACACACTTATTCTTTTCTCATCTGCACATTCATGTGACAAGTATTTTCAGAATTTACATCTATAGGGATTAAAAACATGAATAAAATTGCCAAATTTTAGCAATAAATTAACCATGGATATATAAAATCAAAGAAGGACCTCTTTCTGCTCATTAAGAGATGCGTTTATCAATAACATTTTACAAAGTATATTTAAGAATGTCAAAAATTTATATATATATATACACGTATATATGTTGAGTCTTTATCCAAAGTTGTAAGCATCTTTACTGATACAAAAACACCAACGTACTTTATGTTATAAACTCCTCAAAACCATTTATTTCTTCTTCCTTGCCATTGCACATTTGAGCCAACAAGATTTGTGTCCTGAGGTTCATCAAGGAAGTATGTGAGCTGATGTAGCACTACTTACTACTCCCAAAGACCACCTGCCAGCAATCCTCGACACCTAATGTATGCTCAGACAGTTTGCTACAAGCTCTGAGCTGAAAAGGGAGACGCACAACATCGAAAAGGCCATTGGGCATCAGAGGTTGTTTCCTTCACCGTGTTTACCAGCTCTTCCCATGAAATGATGGTCCTGTGATGTGTAAATCTCTTTTCTATTAGATAACCTAAGAAGAAGGTAGAAAAATATCAGAAATTCTTGGTTTGCTCCTGAACTTTCCACATCACTTTCTCATTGTGTGCACTGCCCTATTTGTGCTGCTCATGATGCTGGGAATCTAGTCTAGATACCACTTGAGACACAACCCAGAGTTTGAGAATCCTTCATCCACATGTAAATTGACTTCATACACCATATCCCATCAATGGGCACCGCCATGACCCAGCCATATTTGTACACTCTGTAGATGGCCTAAGACCTTCCTTCCAGAGAAGGCAGAAGCTGTATTCAGCACAATGTATTTTACCTCGGGAATACAATTTTTAACTTTGTATTTAGAAATAACCCCAAATGTAGAGAAACATTGCAATGATGTATACACTACAAGAAGACCTGTATACTTTTACCCAGACCCTGTTATTGATGATGTATTACCCACTTATTTAGTCTACAGTCTCTTTGGGGGAATTCTACTCAACAGTGACTCAGGTCAAAATCCTCAATTTCTGGGACAAATTTTCCAGCAGGTATGCAAAAGTCAAATTACAACCATATATCCTATCCCATCTCCAGAGCTCTGCACAGTCATGCACAAACCTGGTAGCAAAACAAAGATGAATAAAACTACAATGAAGAGGCCTAGTGTGACCTAAGAGCTCTCTCAGTGTCACAACGAACATCAGGCTGCATTCGAATGACTGTGGGGTTCTATCCATATGAAATTGTCATGGGCTTATGAGATGTCCAGGTCACACTCCAACAATTTTCTTCCACCACTAGAAGACACTTGACTTTCAAGGACTGTCCTTTCATCCTAAACTCCTTCACTCCTTGGTCAAGGCAGCCAGACCAAGATGAGGCTCTTGTCAATACATGTGTTCTTCCTGGGGAACTGATTTTACGTAAAGTGATTCCTGAGGGAGAACTGCCTTGAAGCAAGGAAAGCCACATTCTAACAACTTTCCTTAACCATCCCCATAGTCAGTTAGGTTTGCTGGAGAATCCTGGGGGTACACGCTCCTCATTGCAAGTTGGCCCCACATGCGAGCAAGACACTTGTGGATAGCATGTTCACAACCTCATCAAAGGTACCTGCCACACAGGGGGAGTTTGAGTCCTCTGCAAACACTTAGGTCAGTGGCACCCAGGTGCTACTTAGGATGATGAAAATAAACAGATTTCTCCATCTGAAGATGGCCTATGGAGGAAAGTATTTACCCTGTGGCATCAGCAACAGGTTTATGTTTATGGATTCTGGAGGAACTGCATGAAACAGGCCAAATAATCTCAGGACTTGTGAGATGGACCTGGAAGCTACTGAGCTAACATTCACTGTAGGATTTTCAAGACTGTTGATTTAAGTTAAGTTTGTTGGCCATGTTGTGAGCAACAAACTACCAGCTATTAACTCTTCTAAGCATCAGACAAATGGCCTCCAACTGCCTGAAAATAGGAAGAAGAGTCTGTAGATTACAGTCACTGTGCCAGGGAGGGTCTATATTTTCTTAGATACAGAGTTCCCTTGTCCTACTCAACTCTTTATTGCTGGGAGTGAAGGCCTGTGAGTTATATATCCCAGACTCTCTTGCCAGTTGCCTCTTGTTACGTTCTCCAATGGGAGTTTGAAGGTGGGAAGAGGGCAGAAGTCATGATCCTCAGCCTTTGACATCATCTCTTGCAGTGGTTGTGGCAGCAGTGTGTATACACCCACAACAGCCCATCAACAGCAGTGTCTGTAGTGGTGTCTCAGGTATGGGCTCCTGGGTTCTTGCTCAGGCTGCTTGGTTCCAAAAACAGCAGCCTCAGCATCACCTGCAGTCATGGGATCAGTGCAACACCCTTTTGCTTTTTCTCTTCCAGTTGTAGGGGTGGTAATGTCTTCTTGCAATTTTCAATCAATGGGCAGCCTTTGCATTTCCCTTTTTTTTCCTTCTCCAGATCTTTAAACACCTTTATTACCAATTCATGGATGAAATTCTCCCTGATTGAGAATAGGATGTTGTTTGCAAGGGGCAATGGGGTGGGGGAAGTGGGGAGATGCTGGTCAAAGGGTACAAACTACTGGTTATAAAGTGAATAATGTCTGGTGATCTAAGGCACAACATGGTGACTATAGCATATATACATTAAAGTTGCTGAGATGGTAAATCTTAAATGTTCTCTGCACACTCACAAAGGTAATTATGTGAGGTGATAGAGATTTTAACTTACTGTATTGTTGTAATCGTTTCACAACGTATACATGTATCAAATATTATGTTGTACATCTTAAACTTACACAATGTTATATGTCAATTATATCTCAATAAAGCTGAAATAAGTAAAGAGGAGAAAAGAAAAAAAAGAAAATTCTCCCTGTTCAATAAACCTGGAGTGTTTTCTATTTCCTTTATTGGATACTAACTGATAAACACAGCAAAAGACTATTTATAGCTAAAACGATTATATGCATGAAAACGCATAGCTTGCAGAATTACAAAGGGAAGAGAGAAGCCCCATCATGGGCAGGACTCTGGGTCACATTGACTGCTAGTTAGAGAAGAAGTTCAAGTGTCAACAAACTGTAAGGCTCCCATGTTTTACATTTTCTAAACAAATACTCTGACATCTTCAAATCGTGTGATCAACTGCATTACCAATACTTCAGAAATTTTGCTAATCTATGACTCATTTGATAATTGATACTACATAATATTTTGTGATGTTATATCATTTTAGCCTCATCAGCTGACCTCATCCCTTGATATACCTAAAGAAAATCAATTGTATAATGTTTACTTCTGTCTTCTATGGTGAAACACCACATGTTGAGCAAAGGCAGAGGGAATTGGGGTGAAGTAACAGTCCAGTTCTGGTTATGTGTTTCTCCTCTCCTCTTTTCCTATTTTCAGCTTAAATAATTATTCAAATCCTGCCCTAAACCTTGATTCCTCTTTTGTGCAAGAAGCTCCTCACTCTAAAGGAGTTTTCTCCAGCGTGTGCTTGGACTTCAGTTTCCTCTGGATTTATTTCTCAGTAGATTTCATCGGGTCTGCTCTCTATCTATCAGAAAATCTTCAACACTTCTAATCAAAGGTTGCCACTTTCCTTTTTTCACCATACTGTTGAGTTTACTGCTTTGTTGTTTGAACATCATTTTTGCTATTTGGGAGCATTTCAAAGGAACAAGGACAGAGATTAAACTCGTGCTCAGTCTGTGTTCTTGATCCAATCTCAGGTGACAGATTTGATTTCCATTGTGGTCAGGTGCTTTGACTGACAGATAACCAGGATGATCATGGGTTGTAGTGGTGAATAGAATTTTTTTAAAGCAAATATAACTCCCTTTAAATCTCCTTTTGACATTTGTTTCTGTACCAAAAAACTCTAATTTCCTATATTTGATGGTAGTGACAGAGAAGATAATTCCACGGAAGGGAGTTGTAGCAACAGCAAGGAAATGGTTCCAGTATTGTTGAAAGGAGAACACAAGTGCAGATTTGCATATCCCAGTTTTGAATTTGTCTCTCCATAGGATACCACAGCTTGGGTGTCCTGATGCCCTACCAAGATCAACGGGGAAGAGGCAGGGGAACTCTGTCCCTATGGACTATGTCAGCTTGGGAGATTAATTTAATCTTTCTAAGTTTCATAAATGGAGACTACCCTTTCTTTACAAGAAAATCATAGGAATTAAATATCAGTATATATCTAAAACACTCAACCCTGTGCCTGCTTCCAATTATGAGTTTAACAGGAACCATAAACCCAGTCTCATTTCTCTCCAAATAAGGTACTTTGAGTCATCTTCACTTCCTCTCTAGGTTCATCCTCTAAATCGTCCTTCCTTTTCCTTACAGACACCACCAATATGATCATTGCCCCCACCCTATTCCCCCATCCTCAATAACCCTTAACTTACGCTCTGCTACGTTTGAGTCTCATAATTTCATCACGGATGTTTCCCTCAGTTTCTCATCTTCTGCTCTGTGCACGTGAAACCTGAAGAGACAATCATTAAATGCACCCAGCATGATCATGCAGAGCCCTATTTTACCAAGAAGAGAAGAGCTTGTCAGTTGTTTTGAACTAGTACAAATCTGGGAAACTTTCATTTCATTTCAGTCATTGGCCATTGCATCCAGGAATGGAACCTAAAGACTCTGCCTAGTGGCCAATAGTATATTGCAAGTGTTCAGGGAGATTCCAGATTCTACGTGAAATGGTGCCACATGGGGGTTCAAACCTTCCAGTCGTACTCAGTTTAAGAAAATCTTACTGGACATTTCCTATTATATGCCAGTCCCATCGGTTGACCTGATTGTGCCACTCCTTGTTCTACGATAAATTTAAAAAGTCTAACATATGAATGATTAGAATCCACAAAGGAAATAAGTGAAATAATGGGATAATAAATATTTGAGTAATAATCCCTGAGAAAATTCCAAAATTATGAACGACATCAAGTGCCAGGAAAAAAAAATCCTACAAACTTCTACCTCTGCCTATGATGGTATAAGTTATACTAAGACCAACACTTCCTCCAAGAACAAGTAGAAAATCAGGATAAAATACAAAAATCAGATGTTTGAAAGTGTTGGTGAGCAAGTAAGGCAGTATGATCTCGGGAGGTCAAGAGTCTAGAAAAAGGAGAGCTACAGAGAAATGAACATAACATTCTGTACCACTTTTCCCCTTCAAGCTTTTGGCAGTTCCCGGGAAGACATGGGAGAGGATGTTGAAAAGTCAAGCAACATTGGGTGAGGAAAACCACTTTGAAGGTAAGAGTAACATTGGTGATTTCCACTGAGTGGATTTACAGAATCAAACCATGTGGTGAGTTAAAATGTTTAGGGAGATTTACACTGAAACCTTATTAGTAAAATTGTGTTGGCTTCTGCTTGAAGATTCATTGATTCTATGCCCTTTCTGTGTTTACTTGAGACCAGGTCTTAGAACAGATCATCTGCTTCCTCTGCAGAAGGGTGTAGTCAAGTTTTTTCAATTCCATATACCATTAATCATTAATCCTAATCAAAAAGTTGAGTAGGTCTTTTTTTTTTTTTTTTAACCAGCTTGCCAGTGTGCTCTTCCTCCATTTTTCTCATTCGCTAAAGGTGAATACCTACCTACAAATTGAGCGGTCAAATGACCAAAAGGTTAGCATCTGGAAACGTGAATGGTAATATAGCACGTAAGATGGTAAATGTTGGCTGTAGCTAATTTTACAACAGTGTACTATCCACTGATAAAGATGTCCCAGGGACAAGTCAACTTTTTGTACAGTAGAAATGCAGACCATTTTTTTTTTCCAGGTTCTGGTTGTCACACTCTCAAACACCTGTTGGTTTTGCATCTAACCTCTAAGCCATTGTTCCTATAATCAAGCTCTGAAGTGCACTGAAACATCATTCAGTGTTCCAACTAAAACTTAACATGTATTTTTTTGAAAGCCAAGAACAATGAGCAACTAGAGGCTAAATACCTAAAAGACCCCATAGCATTCTCATAGTGTTGGTGGATAAATGGTTGAGTTTGGTTTCCTCAAAGGTGGAGAGGATCTGAAAAAGTCAGCTCTCAGCTGAGACCCATGAACGGCCATGGCATTGGAGTAAAGAGAGAGACCAGCAATAACAAAGCCTGAAGCCCAGGAATCATTGTGGGAAAGCTGAAGTAGGGCTCCATCCTTGCAGTAATGGAGAATAGGTGCTTTCCTAAAGGGCAAGGAGATGTTTTTATTGTCTTGTTCTTAATTATCATGCACTATCTGTGCATCAGGTCACATGTAGAAATCTCAACTAACTTGTAGGTGTATCTCAGTAAATTCATTGCAAAACAGTTCTTGGTAAATCTACTTTTGTCTGAAAGTGGGCTTGTCTGAGTAATCTGGAGATGACAATGGGTCAGAAGTGTACAAATCAATGGTTGCTGTTATATAAAAAAAAAATACCATCTAATTTGTGTTTAGTTCTGTGCTGGGAACCTTGAGAGCTGTCTACCTGGGAGGAATAGCAAGGAGAGAAAAAGCAAAGAAACTAACAATTCCCATGACCATGCACATGTGTTAGGAACTTCCCAATATATTTTTCCATTGACCCTCACAAGAAATAAGTATCAGTGTGGGCAAAGGACTTGTCCAGATCATAGAGAATGGCAATGGCATGATCAGGATTCTGACCCAGACACGTCTGATTTCAATCCCAGAGTGAATTCCCCCAAGCTTTGCTGGTGAAGATTCTGGCCTCCTGACAACAGTGTCAAGCTTTTGGACATGAAGTGGAGAAGGAGGGACATGTTTCAGACTCAACCTGGCCAGGGGTTGGGGGTTCGGAGTAGAATGAGCATGTTCTGAGGCCCTGAAATCCTAAAGACCAGACCCTCCTGGCCCTTTAACAGTGTTGTTTGATGTTTTGCTAGAACAGACATAGAGAACATAGAGACATAGAGATCTGAGCCTTCACCTGAGTCCTTACCGGGGTCCGAGCTTGGTAACTCCCAGTTGGAAAGAGAAATATACCTGGCCTCCCCTGAACCAGGGGAGGGGTTCAGAGAACCCAGTTTCCCAATCTCACAACCCCACTCTCCAGACTGAAAATATGAGAGGAAACAGATCCATCTGGTTCCCCCTCCTATCCAACCTTCCCTAATTAAAGAGGAAGAAAACAGAACCTACCAGGTGGACACTAAATCTCTTGTTCTCATCTTATGAGAAGCCCTCCACAGCACGTGCAGCCAGAGCAGGGCACTTGTCATGGTCTCATCAGGCAGAAAATGATTGAGGAACTTCAAAATCAGGTTGGACGAGTCCAGAGCAAATGAGCTGGTGAAGGGCAGCAGGTGGCCACACCTTGTCCCTTCTGAAGAGAAATCTGAGAGTAGACTGAGCCAAAGATTAGCTATAAGCACCCTCTCTACACACACACAGTCACCTTCATGCATTCAGTTGAGAGAGGAATCAGGGCTCTCTAGAGTTTAGATTTGGAAAAGCCGCTACAGACCATCTCATTCCACACCCTGGGTTAGCGGATGAGAAGTAGAGGAGAGACTTGCAAAGGCCAAATGACCTCTTGGTCATAGAAGGTAGACTAGGAGGAGGATTCCTGGTTCCTGGTTCCTGGTTCTATGCCCTTTCTACAGCTACATCCCATGGTGGGTGTTGTCACAGAAGCCCTGAGCCAGGACACACTCTCTGCCTGTGTCCTCGTCTCCCACCAGCCCCAGTGCACACCAGATCTCATGGTTCCCCATGAGCATGGCCCTGCCATGGGCCCTCTGTGCTGCTGCAGCACAGACTCGTTCTGAGAAGGCGCCTGCAGTGGCATGGGTAGGCATGTGTTCCATTCAGAGGAGGAGTGAAGAGCAGGATTTACCAACAACGGAGATGCCAGAATCCAGCAGAGAAGCCAGCACCAGAGCCACAGTCACCTTCATCAGCAGGTGCATGGCAGATTCTCCAGGCTTCCCAGACCAGGTAAAACGGGACACTGAACTGGAAATGTAGACTCAGACTGAATTAAACTCTTGGAGCTTCCCTGGGGCTCCTCCCGGAGGAGCAGACTACGGGGCCTTCCCTGAGAGGGGCTGGGTACCAAGTCCTGTTCCTGTTCCATGTGAGGAGCCTGAGTGTGTGTGTGTGTGTTTATGTGTGTTTATGTGTGTGTGTATGTCTATGTCTACATGTGTGTCTGTGTCTAGGTTTGTGTCTATGTGTGGGTGTGTGTCTGTCTGTCTTATATGTCTGTGTGTGTAGCTCTGTGTCTGTCTGTCTAATGTGTCTCTCTATGTGTCTCTGTGTCTGTGTCTACATGTGTGTCTGTGTGTTTCTCTGTGTGTCTGAATATATGTCTGTGTTTTTCTGGGTGTGTGTGTGTACTCACATAGGAGGGGGGAGCTCTCAGGTGATACACGAACAAGGTGTGGTTTAAGAAGATCAATAGGGTGAGTGCCCTGCAGGCAGAGGGTGAAAACTGGGGGGGATTGGTCGGAGATGATAACAACAGCAACCCACGTGCTCGCAGGCTGCTACATGCCACGGGTGCAAGATTTTGAGGTTTTTCTCAGGCTCAGCCCCAGACTCTGAGCTGACACCACTCCCCCCAGCAAATCAGACCCATCCTGAGCCAGGTCCCTCTCCCATACTGAAGCAGGAACATGGTATAGTTCATCAGAAGCTGAAGCCCAAAGGACCCAGAAAGCAGGAAATGGTGGAAAATAAATGCTAGGGAGAACACGCCTTCCAAGTCCTGACCGCCAAGAGTCTTGTGGTTCTGGGGAAGGTGGCCGGGGTCAGCTAGGGCAGCTCTGCTGAGGGTCCTCTGGGCTGATGGCTGTCCTGACGGGTGATTTTTTTGTGAGTGCTGGGCGCCCCACAGAGGCCTAAGAATTTTGGGTTCTTGGGCAAGCTTTTGCAGAGGTGGCCAAGCCCAAGCGGCTTCCTCAGTTCCCCATCCCTCGGACTCAAGAGGAGCTGACACTGATGCCGTCCTGCTTCTCTAAACAGACTTCCCCTGGGTTCCGTAACCTAGAGCACACAACCAGGACAAAGGGAATTCATCGGCTCCATCTCTCCGTGTCTCTGCTGCTTTCTCGGCACTGGTTCATTCTTTCATGGTGTCCCCTGACCCTGGGAGATGCCTGCAGTGCCTGCTTCACCTGTGGCAGCTTTATGTCACACTGGAAAGACTTTTCCAGGAGCTGAAACAAAATGCCACAAATGAGTCCCATCAACTCTGACTGTCCCAACTATATGATGCGTATTCCAAGTGACAGTGTGATGCTCTTATTGGCCAGGCCTGGGCCAGGTGCCTCCGCCCCCACCCAGGAGCCAGTGTTGGAGGTGGTTCCGGGAGAACCATATGGGCCAAGAGTCAGGGATGCGCCAGGGGTTACGGATCCCCAGGGGCACGGGGTTAGTGAATGGTGTGACTTGTCTCAATGCAGCAGCATCTTTGGATGGCCTCTTGCCTCATGTCTCATCCCACTCTGATCCATTCTGTGTCTGTATTCTTTGATTCATCCAACAGGTGTGACTGAGAACTTTCCTTGGGCCAGCCCCAGTGGGGGTCCTGAGGATACAGAGATGAACAAACCAGACTTGATCTTCATCAAACCCATATACCTCCACCTAGCCTTCAGACCACCCATAAACCACAGATACCACGTGTGACCACATTGCTCACTCCCTCCAGCCCCTCAGCCTGTCCACCCTCCTCACTGCCCCCCACTTTATGCCCACACCACCTCTATGCCCTTGCTTGTCCCACTCGCCCATCCTAAATGCCTCATTTCTGCCACAGACACTCCTATCCCAGCAACCCTGCCAATATTGGCACATTATAGAGAGTAGGAGCCAGAGTTCAGATCCAGCCCATACAAGCTGTGTGACTTTGGCATGTTATTTAACTTTTCTGGGCCTCGGTTTTCTCACCTCTAAAACAGAGATTATGCCAGAATCTACCTGAGAGGAGTAACTGTGGTCATGTGGTGTATTATGGTCTGAATTGTGTCCCTCGAAAAAGAAATGTCGGAGTCCTAATCTCCAGTACCTCAGAATGCAACCTTATTTGGAGAGAGGGTCTTTACAGAGGTTAAAGGTTAAAATGAGGCCATTAGGGGGCCCTAATCCCTATCCTTGCAGTCCTTATAAAAGAGGGAAAATTGGACACATACACACAGGGAGAATGTCATGGGCAGATGGAAGCAGAGATTTGGAGTGCTGCAGCAGAAGCCAGGGAGTGTCAAAGATTCTCAGCAAGCCATCAGAAGCCAAGAGAGAGGCTGGAGCAGATCCTTCCTCACAGCCTCGGAGGAACCAACCCTGCTGACACCTTGATTTCAGACTTCTGGCCTCCAGAACTGTGTGACAAGAAATTACCGTTGTTTAAGCCAACCAGTTAGGCGTACTTTGTTACAGCAGCCCCAGAAAATTCATACGTGTGTCACAGCACAAGGTACATGCTGAGAAAGTGTGTGCTCAATAAACACCTGTGTTGTTATTAACATCAGAGAACCCAGAACTCACTGTGTCCAGGGCTGTGACATAATCAACATTTGCCCACAAATCCAACTCATGTGCGATTCAAAGTTCAAAGTCATGTTGATAATCCGTTGGAAATTGGAAGTTAAGCAAGCCTCAGAGTTGAAGCAAGAATTGCCCAGGAATTGCGGTTTGGAGAGTTAAAGTAAGGGCAAGCTCATGGGTCAACACTATTTCCTAAATAATACTAAGATGTGATTTACATTTTTCACTGCGTTGACAGTTGCACTGTGGTGCAAAAGCAATGATAGATATAACTTCTGGTGCCTTCGATTCCAGGTTTCAACTAACCTTTAAGAAACTACTAATCACATCTGAGTGAAGTACCAAAGAAGAATATCTACAATTGCCTGGAAAAGGCTACTAAAGTACTCCTCCCCATTCCAGCTGAATATCTGTGTGCGTACAGATGTTCCCCATATATGTGATCAAAACAATGTATCGCAACAGATTGCAGAAGCCGATATAAGCCTCCAGCTGCTGTCATTAAGTCGTAAATTTAAAAGATTTGCAAAAATATAAAGCAATGCCACACTTCTCAATATTTATTATTTTGGAAAATATATTATTTTTCGTGAAATTGTTTTTATGTTAACATATCATGGTTAACTTGCTTTTCTAATGAATTAATAAGTAGATATTTAATTTCTAATGTGGTAAATATTGATAACTATAACCCACATAATGCTCTTCGGGGCTCACTGTAAATTTTAAGAAGATAGAGTCTTGAGACCAAAAGTTTGAGAATTACTGAGTTAGAATCCGACAACTCACCCTGAGGTCCTTGTCTTTCATATGGAGAAAGGGAAGCCCAGAGTGACACCAGTCCCTGTGTGCTGCCCACAACCTAGGGAATCCTGACACCAGTCCTGGGACCTTCACGTCAACGTTGTACAGGATGGTTCAGAGCTGTGAAACTAACTAGGACTGTCTGCCCAGACCCAAGGACCTCTCCACAAAGATCCATCTCCTGATACGTTGTCTCCTGCCCATCCATCTTCATTTTCCCTGCCTCTGCCACCAGCTCCTCCATCCAGAACAGCTGATAGCAACCCCTACCTGACTGCGAGCTCAATTCATGTCACACCCTGGGCTGGTCTCTCCCAAGGCAGGAAATCAACCTGCAGCCTCCATCCCCAACATCAGTTCAACCTTAAAACCTGACACTGTCGTGCGTGTGGTGCCTCCCGGTCTCCATCCCTAGTAGAGGGGAGTTCTGGGCACAGGTTGGTTGATGTTTCCAGGATCCTCAGGAAGTCTTTTTGCTGTAAGAACCTCAGGCTGATTCACAACACACACATCCTCATGTCAGGGACTCACCTGTGTTCCTCTAATTCTGTGCCCCTCACACGACTGCAGCATTTCAAAGAAACGGCTACATCCTGATGTCATCCCTCCCTTCTCAAGCTTTGTCTATGGCCAAGTCTGTGCTCCCGCTGTGAGCAGGCTGAGGCACCCCCCACCTATGTCAGGCCCCCCAGTTTTCTCTCTGCTGAGCATGATGTGAGGGGCTGTGTGGATTCAGTTTCCCCCAATGCAAAGGGAGAAGGATGAGACTTGCTGGGAAGTGGATGGGGATTGTTACCTTCAGCAGGTCACCAAGACTGAGATGCTGGTACAGCCAGTGCCCTCAATAGGGCAGGGGAGCTTCCACCACCACCAGTCAGACATTAAGAGGAAATAAAGGCTCTATTCTCAAATGTTTCCTGTGGTCTCTCAGACTGAATTCATGATGCCAGGGGAAGCCATATGTTTATACCAAGAAATAGTGAGACCAGAATCCCATCTTTGATGCCCTGGAGACAGAACCAAACCACACTTCTTGCACAGGAGCTTGGTAAGTGTTTGTTGACTGCCAGAAATAACTTCAATATCCCTCAAGGGGATTATGTGATATTTACAGACCTTTCTTCATACTTGATATACCTGTCAGGGTACTTGATTACACACAAGAGAAATCAACTCCAGCTAACATAGACCAAAACGAGATTAACTGGAGGGACAGAAGAGTGTCCAAGACATTATGATGATGTAAGGAACTGTTACAGTGCAATGATAAAAGGCCAAATAACCAACTAGAAAATGAGGATCTGAGTAGCAAAGGATCTGAATAGACATTTCTCCAAAGACGATACACAAATGACAAAAAAACACATGAAAAGATGCTCAACATCATTAGTCATCAGGGAAATGCAAATCAAAACCACAAGGAGAGTCTACCTCAAAAACACTAGGATAGCTATAACCAAAACTACAGAAAATATCAAGTTTTGGTAAAGATATGGAGAAATTGGAACCCTCATACATTGCCGGTGGGAATGTAAAATGGTGCAACCTCTTTGGAAAACAGTCTGGCAGCTCCTCATAAGGTTAAACATACAGTTACCATATGACCCAGCAATTCTACTCCTAGGTATTTACTCAAGAGAATTGAAAACACATGTCCACACAAAAACTTGTACGTGAATGTTCATAGCAGCATAACTCACAATAGCCCCAAAGTGGAAACAACCCAATTGTCCATCAACTGATGAACAGATTAAAAATATGCTATGTCCATACAGTGGTATATTATTCTTCCATTAAAGAAATGAAATACTGAAAAATGCTATGTCACAGATGAACCTTGAAAACATCATGCTAAGTGAAAAAAGTTGGACCCAAGAGGCCACATATTGTATGATTCCACTTATATGAAAGGTCCAGAATAGGCAAATTCATACAGCCAGAAAGTAAATTAGTGGTTGCCAGAGCCTTAGGCGAGAGGGAAATGGAGAGTGACATCTTAATGGGTATGAGGTTTCTTTTCGGGATGATGAAACTAGATAGTGGTGATGGTTGCACAACATTGTGAATGTACTAAAAGCCACTGAATTGCACAATTTAAATGGGTGAATTGAGTGGTATGTGATTTGTATCCCAAAAAAAAGCTGTTTAAAAAGAAAGAAAGAGGGAAATCACGAAGAGGAGGGAAGACTAGGTTTACAACATGCCAGAACAAGCGAGGCTGGGTGAAGCCAGGATCCAGCCATGAGAACCATCTTCTTAGGATGTGCCCCTGGTGCTGGCACCATCAGACGCTCATGGCAACACCAGTGGAGTCCATGGGCACTGGATTCCCATGTTCATGGGAATGGATTATTCATGTTCACTGGATTATTCATGCCATGGATAATCATGATTGTTCTGGAAGGTTCTTGTCATTCCCTTTTGAAAGTCTTGGACAAGAACACACCATTGGCAAACCTGGGCCATGTGCCACATGGACAAACGCTCTGTGCCAGAGAGCTGGAAATGTTGACTCTGTCCCCTCTCAGCTTCCATAATGGGAGGAAGTGCCCTGCCTCCCACCTGTCTTCAGATTCCCACCATATAAGGTCCAGATGTTGAGCAGACAAAAAGTGACAATTGTCCACTACGTGTGGACAGCCCTTCTGAGAACCTGGAGGTGCCCAAACCCAGAAAGCCAGAGGCCTTGCTCCTCAGATCATCACAGTTACAGATCCATAAGCATTTAATGAGCAGATTCCCCAATGCCGACCTCTGTATGAAGCATGGTGACTCGGGATCTTACTTAATTCTCACTGTGAGGGCTCGATTCTTATCCCCATTCTACAGATCAAGCCCACTGAGGTTCCTTGAGGGGCAAAGAACCATTCCCATATCCTTCACCTAAGCAGGTTTAGCAGCCGTTCTTCCAGCTCACCATGCAGGTTGGAGCCCCTGTGTGAACACACATGCTGCTCCCCACCTCGCCTACCTGACGAACTCCCATGCATCCTTCAAGTCTCCACTCAAGTAGCTCCCAGAGTCTGCCTTGACAGGGTGGTAGGACTGGCCAGCCCCACCTTCGTATTCTCACTGAAACTTGTGGCAGGACGGTGCACCCTCTGTCACCCTGGAACTTGCCTTTGTGCTCCCCGTCCCCAGGACATGCCCAGGCTCCCAGCAGGAGCCCAGGGAGAGCTGTGTGTCAGGTGAGATCAGGGCAGGCAGGGCTGCCAGGGTATAAGCAGCAGGCACCAGAGACTCCCTGCTCTGGCCTTTAAACCCTGTCCACCACCAGCTCAGCCGTGAAGGTAACCTTGGCTTTTCTGATGCTTGCACTGGGAATCTTCACCTCTGTTGAGTGTCCTCCACGGTCAGATGTCTCCCACAGCCAGAACATGGGTCAACTTTAACCTTTACAGCTCCATTTGACCTCTTGAACGAATTCTTGGGGCATCCTGATGAGGCCTGTCTCTATTACACAAAAGAAATCCCCAATATTGATATAGAGGGGCATGGAAGACCAAATAGTAACCATGTGCCTGGGCTTTGGGGACAGAGACTGAACTGGAAGATGAGCACACCATCTATTCGCTGTGTGATTTTTGTCCCTAAGCCTCCGTTTCCTACTCTGTAAAATGGAGACGACTGCCCTGCAGGGCTTTGAGAGTATGAATGTGGACAATGCCGGTGAAGTGCTCATCATAATACCTGGTGCATCTTAAGTTTTTAGTAAACGGAGCTGCTAATGATATTATTCTTGATGATTTTTGTTATGCTTTATAATTAAAATATGCTTGCTTCTACAAACATCGGTGGTTCCCAAACTAGTATCCTCTGGGGATATTTTAAAGCTCCTATGCCCAATTGCACCCCATACTGATGACATCAAAATGCCTGGGGTGCCCCTGGGCAGCAGAGTTTGGGACGCTCTGGCATACAGCATCTGGCCTGGTGCTCCCATAACGTTGGCAGGAAGGGTGTGCTCACGGCAACATAGCGGATGAGGAACCGGGGGATCAACAAGGGAAATGTCATCCTACAGTTTGATGGCCAGGATGAGGCAGGATGGGCCCTCTGAGCACTGGAACTTCCACACACAGTGGACACATTCCTGCATAGATGAGCTCTGCTCTGAGCCTCGGATCTGCATCAGGCTTCTAAACTTGGCCACCATCCCCCAGCACAGGCTCTTTCCTCCCAGAGAGACTCCCACAGAGGAGAGAGGAGTGACCACCAGCTGCTTGATGTCAAAGGCACAGTGACAGTGGCCATCAGGAAAATATCTGTGACTTCTGTCCAGAAGGATAGAAGACCACACAAAAATCCTCAGATGTCTCAGTACAGGGATATGGTCCTAGAGAAATAGACTTATCTCACATAGCAACTGTCTCGTTAATGATTTTTGATATAGATGTAGATAAGAGACAGAGATAGGGACAGATACAGATATAGAAGTAGTAGATATAAAGGTAGATATATATATATCTTTATAGTTAAGGTACTATAAATTTACTTTTAAGTCTCATTTGAGTACAAGATAATCGTGAGTCCTGTGGAATAAAATGAAATTTAAAAAGACCCCTGAGAACAAGATGGACTCTGCGTGGCTAACCAGGACCTAAAAAGAAAATGGAGTCAAGCGGCCATGATGGGACCAGGATGCGATCATATACTCTGTTCTCCGAAAACCCACAGAACGCACTCTTAAGCTTTTGACTATGCTGATTTTACAAAAAAGCTCCTGATTTTACAAAAGTCCCTAACAGCCACGTGTACCTAACCCATAAAGCTGTGACCTGCATCAACTGATCAGGACTAAGCAGGCTTGCATCCCTCATTGGCATAAGCAGACTTGAGCAAGGACCTGGACGGGAAATTTGTCTATGAAGACAGGCCCCCTTCCTTTGTTCTCCTGGAGGTACTTTGGGTTTGCTGCCAAGGCTGTGTCTCCCCAGTTCGCAAACTGTATAAGCACTAAAGCTTTC
The DNA here is from genome assembly GCF_057802395.1 of Ceratotherium simum simum. Lineage (NCBI taxonomy): Eukaryota > Metazoa > Chordata > Mammalia > Perissodactyla > Rhinocerotidae > Ceratotherium > Ceratotherium simum. Next base: position 11,202,698 of record NC_141933.1, read on the forward strand.
CTAACTAAATTCTTGTAGTCCAGAGATTTTTGTTGATAGCTACAAAAGGACTGAGAAATTGGTGAAGAAACTATGTGGAAATAACAACAACAGAAATGAGTACAATATACTTTTATTGCAATACATTTATGTAAAAATTGTATTTTTGCTTTCAAGGTGTCATGTATTATGTATAAAACTTCCTTTCATTATTCCATTGATATATTTTTCTATCTGTGAAAATAATTTGGGAATGTTGGGTTGTAACGAAATGCATCAAGTTTTCCTGTTAAAAGTAATGGAAATGGTTTTTCATGTAACAGCTTTTCACTTAGTGGGCAGGGTTTTTAGGAACAAATTAAAGTTGTCATGCAAGGCATTGTGTCAGGAAGATACCATTCTTTAGCAATTTTGAAAAATAAAGGAAAGCCCATGGAAGACAATGGAAGTCACCCAGATATAGTCAGTGTTAACTTGTCAGACTCATAACATCGAGTCTTTTCCCACCGACCCACACACAGGCATCTGTATACTGGTGTCTTGCTGCACAGGTGGGGTCATGCTGTGCATGCACTGTTTCCTTGACAAGGCCTGGTGGCCCTGTTGCCATCATGATGAATGAGGCTCTTTTCCTCCAGCCTGTGTGTGCAGAGCTGAAGGAGTATATCAAAGCTTTCAAAGGGAGGCAGATGCCCTTCCGGCTGAGCGGAAAGTGGAGGTAGCCAACGTGGCAGTAAGCCCGTCGCTCTGTATCCCTCTGTTCTCCTTTCTCACAGCAACATCTTGAATCAGGGCTCAGGGCCGGGCAGGACAACCCCAGAGGGAAGTGGTCCAGAGAACCAAAGAGGAATATGTCAACTTCACTGCCTATGGTCAACGTGCAGCTGGTGATCAGGTATGAGAATCCAACCATTATGTTCTTCCCCTGATCAATGGAGATTCGAACAACCAAAGTTATAGGAGCCCCCAAAATGTCCCCTGGCTGCGTGGAGTCACTTAGAAAAAAGTAAAAGTAATATAAAACTGTGTTTGGCCTCGATAGACTCTACAGCTTCTTTTGCCACCCCCTGTCTCTGCCAAATCCCAGGACCCCCATGCCATGTATACCTGCTTGCCCCCGCCTCACCACTAGATCTCCCCTGGCCTACTAGAACCTGGAAAAAGGGAGGTGAGCCAAAGAAAGACGTGAAGCAAATGTGCAGTGGTAGTTACTGCACTGGCTCCCACTCCACACAGAGCCATGAAGAGACATAGTTTGCTTGGCAAGTGGGACTTCTCCAGATGGGTCTTGAGGAGAAACTATGCCTCAGAGTCCACAGTGGGACAGAGGAAGGTGCAGAATTCATCTGCCCAGCTCCCTCCTACCTCCAGTTTCCCATGAGTCAAAATTCACCCCAGGAAATCTTGAATTTATCACACTTCCTGTCTAGCTCCATCACTGATACCAGATACCATGCCCTGCAGCCAGGGAGAGTTGGAAACTCTGGGTGAGCCACAGCAGCCTGGGGTGAGGGCATAATACCACCAGGGCAAGGACTGGATGGTCCCCAGTGATTCCAGAAAAGTCTGGGTACCTTCAGCCAACAAGAGGCAATGGAGGGAATCCTCTGACATTCCTGAAGTCTGGACAGGCATTGGAGTAGAGTTGACTTAGAGCAACACCTTTGGAGTCAGGGATTCCTACCTGATTGTATGCTCTATATGACCTTGGGCAGGTGACTAACTTTTTGAGTCTCACTTTCCATAAGCTTAAAACAAAGATGAAAACAATACCACCTCCCAACTAGGAAAGCAGATATGATTGAGGATCACAGCCACGGCAAACAGCTTGCACAATAAAAACACTGCAATTGCCTTCATGGTGAGGCTCCTCCCTGCTGGGGTCTCCTTCAGAGGTGGACGCTGTAGAGGTGGACCCAGCTAGGGCTGGGTGCTGCGGGAGGAAGAGGGTGGCACGGTGGCTGAGGAGAATAAGGGGCATTAGAGTAAGGAGAGGTTTGGGGACCACACAAGTTGTCCCTCCAGGGAATGTGGTGGTCACCTAGATCAAGCCAGGGCTACCAAAATGGCTATTAAGTGAGGTCCTTTTTAGCCCTTGAGGGGATCTCTGATGAAACGCTGACCAGATGAAGCTACCACCACTCTCTGAGCTTATAAATTCCCTGCATCAACTCAAATCTATCCATCTCTCCTGCATGCGTGTGGCCATAGTGCCCGCTCTCAATTCATTTAGTCCAGTGGGATTGCAAACACTCAAATAACATCAGGACAAGATCCCTGGGGCAGGAACCTTCTAAGCTGGCACGTTTCCCTGCCATTCCTGCAGTGCCGACTGCCCCCTCCCAGCCCTTTCTGCCGCTCCAGGCACCTCCATGAGGTTCCTGAGTTCAAGCAGTGACAGGAGCCTCAGAGGAGGTAATCCCGTACTTGTTCTGTCACAGAACCCCAGGGGCAAGCGTGATAGCAGCCCTCAGAGGGCACTGCCTCTCTTAGTCTCAATCACAATTCAAAGACACAATACACTCAAGTTCACCTGCTCTGATGCTCTGGGATGGATTCCCCACCCCCACCGATCCCTCCAGGCCAGAGGCAGAGATGGCAGGGACAAGAGACAGAGCTTCAAAGAAATGTCACAGCACCCCTGGGTCATCGCCGCCTCTTCCTTGACATGTAGCCCCAGAATGGTTACCCTGAAATTAATCTGATACAATCAACTTTCCTATATCTTGATAGCAGAGGAATGGGGAATATTTAAAGAGCAAAGTAATGTAGGCAGGTGTGTGTGTGTGTGTGTATGTGCACTCACGCACGCGCGCGTGTACACAAAGATTCAAGTTTCATGGATTTAGGCAACTAAATCTGAATGAAAGTGTCAGCCTTCATTGTCCACTTTTTCAGGCTTAATAAATTGCAATCAAGGCAAGTATGAAATGAAGGTGTGACTATTAAAGCAGTTTAAAAGCTCCCCATTACAAGAAAATGAGTTCCCGTCCTCCTTCCAGCATCCTGGGGGGATTGCTTTGATTGAGAAAGTTGGGATTTGTTTGGGGTTGGCCATGTAAGTTATTTTGTACTTTGCTGGTTGGGGGCAAATGAGGTTGTATTCCTCACTAAGGAACACAAAGCTGGTGCCTCAGGCCTCGAGGAGCTGAGATTCTATAGTTCTAGGAGCTGCCATTCAGTCCTACAGATGCCCAAGGGAACCTCAGAGTTGAGCTCCAAGCGGCTCAGACAGGACAATGACCTGAGATCTGGGTAGAGTTTGCAAAGCTTTTTAATACAGGTGACAGCTGGCTTCCCTTCTCACACCTGCTCTTCCTTCTTTCCTAAACCTTCTGGAGGAACGCTTGCATCATGGAAGCCCAGAGGAGCAGAGGCTGCATGGCTGTTGCCCAAGCAGAGCTTACCCAGCATTCACTGTTGCTCAGCAGACTAAACTGCAGCGGACGCCCACGGCTCCCGGCTCCCGGCTCGCTGCAGCACAAGCCCAGATGGAGCCAGAAAGCAGCTGTGCCTTAGTCTACCTGAGGGAGACTGGGAAAGTCTCCCAGGGCAGGTAACTAGCTGGGACCTGACAAGAGGAAGAGTGTCAGGTAGGCAAGGGCATGGAGTTGGCATTGATGGGTGGGTCCCACTGAAGCAAGAGAGCCTAGAGAAACCTGTTTCTTTCATCTTCACTCTGACCAGGTGGTGAAGATCATTCCCAGTTCTCTTCCTGGGAACACGGTAGGATAGGTTATCTGTTCCATCGTACTCTTGGCCCGTGGGAAAAGGAGGAAGATGCTGAATAACAGTGACTTTTAAAGAGCAAAACGTTTTAAATTTTGATTGACTTTTCCTTTTATACCAATCCAACTGAGTGACATTTTCTTTTATAGTTCATACTTTTTTGTGTCATGTGTAAGAAATCTGTGCCAAACACAGAGACACCAAGATTTTGTCCCACATTTTTCACAGGAGTTTTACATTTTTAGCTTTTACACTTAGGCCTATGATCCATCATGAATTAATCTGATATATGGTGTGAGGAAGGATCAGAGATTTTTTAATATATCCAATTGTTCCAAGACGATTTATTGAAAAAATTATCCTTCCTTCACTGAATTGCCTTTCCACTTTTGTCAAAAACCTAGTGACTATATATATGTAGTCCTTTTCCAGACTCTATATAGTTGCACAGATCTGTCTATCTTTACACCAATACCATACTATCCTGGCTTCTGTAGCTGTGTAATAAGGCTTGAAGTTGTGTAGCATAGCCGCTCCAAATTTCTTCTTATTTTTCAAAGTTGTTTTGGCTATTGTAGGTCCTTTGCAGTTAAATTTTGAAAACAGATTTTTCATAAACTTCTACCAAAACAAGTCGTTTTGGACTTTGGTTGCAATTGCAATGTATCTACAGATCAATTTGGAGGAAATGGACATCTTAAGAATATTAGGCTTCCACTCCAAGAACACTGTACGTATCCCATTTAATTTCTCTCAGCAATGTTTTATAGGTTTCACTATACAGATCCTTCACATCTTTTGTCTAATTTATTCCTAAGACTTTAACTATTTTGGACATTATTGTAAATTGCACTGTTTTTTGATTTCGATTTCTGATTGTGCAAATGGTCCTGGAACAACTGGACATCTACCCATATGCCCCCAAAAACAAATAAGCAAAAAACATAAACCTCACACTTTAAAAAAGTCACTCAAAATAGATCATAAATCTAAATGTAATACGTACAAAATTTAGAAGGAAATACAGGAGAAAAATCTTCAAGACATGGGGCTAGACAAAGATTTCTTAGACATGACACCAAAAAGCATAATCCATAAAAGAAAAAAAATTGATATATTGCACTCTACCAAAATTCAAATTTTTGCTCTATGAAAAACACTCTTAAGTGAATGAAGAGACAAGCTGCAGACTAGGAGAACACATTGCAAAGGACGTATCTGACAACAGATTTGTATCCATCATACATAAAGATTCTTAAGCTCAACAGTAAGAAAACAAACAACCCAATTTAAAAATAAAAGATTTGAACAGACACTTCACCAAAGATACACAGATGGCAAATGAGTACACACAAAGATGTTCACCATCACCAGCCATTCGGGAAACGAAAATTAAAATCATGAGGTTTCACTACACATCTATTAGAATGGCTAAAATTAGAAATGCTGACAATACCAAGTGCTGACAAAGATGCAGAGCAACGATACCTTCATGCTGAATAACAATTTTTTCTCACACTATATTAATATGCTTGCAAGAAGCAATATTTTGACATTGTGTCTTTAGGCAAAGACACCAGTTGACTCAACAGTTTCTAGTCAGAGAACATAACAGAATAAATTTGAATTGTGCACCATATTTGAATGAACTATAAAATGTTTTCCTTTGCATAGGTGGAATTCTCTAGATTTCAGCCCATTGTGTGTGTTACTATTTCCCCATTTTTTAAAGCCCTCTTATATTTAGCCTTTATTTTATTCTAAAGCAGGGGTCAGCAAACCTTCTGTAAAGGGCCATAATAAGTATTTTCAGCGTGGTGGGCCATAAGGCCTCTGTTGCAACTTCTCAGCTCTGACCCCAGCAGAGCAGCCAGAGACAACAGGCATTTGTTGCTATTGGGTGGGTTCCAATAAAATTTGACAAAATACTGACTGCAGTTTGATTTGGTCCACAGGCCCTAGTTTGCCAACCCCTGTTCCAGGGGCTGGAGCAGCAGATAAGGAGCCAGCTGTCGCACATTTGGACCACAGCTGGCAGCTAGTGGGCAGGACCGGGGCCAGCTTCCACTGGCACTAAGCATTTCTTTAGCAGCTGCCTGGTTTTGATGGAGAAACATCTCGACTGCTTCAAGCACTGGCCCCAAGGCAGTTTCAAGAGCTATTCGCTTTCTAATCAGACCTCCCACGTCAACACATCTCGTTCTCAAGTTCTTTCACGGTCTGTGCAGCAAGTGGGGAGCCTGAGGCACAGAGGGGCTGAGGAACTGTCTTAAGTGGTAGAGCTGTGCCAAGAGCCCAGTTCTCCTGACCTCAATCCCAGGTCTTTCACACTGAACAAGCCCCCCTTTACAAAGGGAGCTCCCCAGAGAAAAGGAAGTATCTTCACCTGCCCCATCGTGAAAGGAACTGAAGTGCTTCTCAGACATCAGAATCACCCACTGCATCAGATCTCTGGGGGTGGGACTCAGGTGACCTTGGAGCACACCCAGGAGGAGGAACAGTGCCTTGGTTCTCCAGCAGATGCAGGGGCCCGAGACACATGGCTGCAGGGCCAGGGTCCAGAGCATCTGCTGAGGCCCCTAGTCTTCACGATACCCACAGCAGGTTTGAAGGAATAGACTTTATTAATCTACCTCTCAAACACTAGAGGCTAAAATTCAGCTGAATTATAACCATCTATTTACAGAGTGCTGCCTGCGGGCCAGGCGGGGCTGGGCCTGGTTCTCCCACAAACCTGCACCAAATGCAGCCTCCGAACAGGCCTGGGCCACTTTCCACGGCAGCACACAGAGGACATTTATATACATGACCAAACCCTTGGCAATAGAAGACCAGGCAGGAGGGCACCAGACCAACAGAGAGACGGACAGACAGACACAGACGGGCTGAGACTGCCGAGAAGGCTGGTGGGCCAGCCTCAGTGCTTCTTCAGGCTGTAGGCCAGGCTGCTGGGGACCCTGGTGCCCTGCAGGGGTGGCGAGTTCCAGACGGCAGAGCTTGTGCGCTTGTGGTAGCGGGGCTTGCTCTTCTTGAAGATGTCTTCCAAGTCCAGCGGGAGAATGGTTCCAAAGAGCTCGAGAAGGTTCGGGGGGTTGTAGTACTGGTGGATGATGGCCTGGCTGAGCTGGGTGCCTGCAGGGGAACACGGAGGGCGGGGTCACTGCCTTAGGGCTCTCCATGAGCCTCCCCAGACCCCACCCCACCCACAGAGCCCTTGTCACCCTCTCCACCCCAGCATGCCCCACCTCCTGCCACATCAGCTCCTCTCAGAGCCCTCCTCCTCCCACCCCAGCACCAAACACTGATAATGCTCTTACTGCCCAGTCCTACTGCCATCCTCTGGCAGCCTAGCCTGAACACAGGTCCTCAGGAGCTCACATGGGCCAGGCACTCGGCTGAGCCCTTGCTGCACGACGTCAACCACCAGGGAGGCAGGTCCTTTATTCTCCCCGTTTTATAAGTGCTGAGATTTGCCCAAAGGCACATACTAGTATCGGCAGAGCCGGGGTATGAAGACAAGTCTAGCACCAGAACTTAAGCTGATGAGGCCGGCCTCAACTGCTCGGTCAGCTGTTTATCTCCTCAGCCCACAGCCCCCACGGGGCAGGGTGCAGGCTGAGGGGGCCTCTGGGCTGAGGCTGTGGGTGGGGCACAGCCTGGCTGACGAGGCTGAGGAGGACCCTCAGGGATCAGGAGGCAGAACATGCACCCAGCGCTCACTCTGCACCAGGCGTTCCTACACTAACTCACTTCACCCTCAATGACCCTTCTCAGCTGGGTCCTATTATCACCTCATTTCACAGATGAGACAACAGAGAGAGTTTAACTAAGCTGGCAAAGGTCAACCACAATTAAGGTGGCTTGCCGGCCGTCTGGCTCCCTGGCCATGCTGACCTCTGCCTACTGCCACCTCCCGAATAACCTGATGCAGGTAGTTAGGGAGACTAAGTCAGAAACCAGTTACTGTGGGTTCAAATGAGGAGAAACTCACAAGAGCAAGTTGTCTTCTGTGGAGAGCTGAGCCCTTATGGGGTTCTGGGCCTTCCCTCTGGGGAGTGAGCCTGCACCCCACCCTGACCCCTGTCTCAGCAAACTCTGTGAAGCACCCACTGTGTGCACTGGCCGCCGCTCCGGCAGGCCTTGCACCCAGGCCTGAGGCAGCACGGTCACGCTCACCCTGTTTAAATGCTGGAGCCCATAGACCCCAGGGTCAAATCCTGCTCAAGAGCCCCCACCCAGGCCTCAGGGCTTTCCTGCCTTCCCCACTGGCTGGAACCCCCAGCTCCAGCTCTCCCAGCTGCCTGAACCCCATTACCACTCTTAGCTCTATTCCCACCCCAGGGTGTTTTGGGTCCAAGTCTCATCTCGCCTGTTGGGCGGGACTCCAAGGAGGGGCCCAGAGCCTGAGCCGAAACACCCAGCACCACGCCTGCCCGCGGCCAGCCGCAATTGAATATGTTTGTTGAGAACAAAGGCGCCCAACCTCATAGACCTGGTCCTCAGATGAGCCCCCTGGCCACAGGGTGCCCCTCCTTCCCTGGGCGCATCCAAGGCATGAAGCAGCCTTGTTGGGCCAGCGCGTTAAGCTGCCAGCCCACAGGTACCACAGCCTCCCGACACCTGCAGCGGCTGGGCCACTCCCTCCGGGACCCAAGAAATCACAGGTGAGGACCCAGGTCTTCTGGGGGGCTCTGGGCCCTGCTCACCTCTGGCCCAGGTGGGGATGGGCTTCCGGGGATGAGCCTCATCATCAGTGGAGTCATCACTATTCAGATCCATCCCGTAGTTATCTGGGTTGATCTTGGGGGGCGCCCTGTGCCCTTGTGGAGTCATTTGATACGAGGTACAAGCTGGAGACTGGAAAACACAAACATGGCCGTCAGCTCCCCCTTCTCCTGCGCTCCTCACCTCTTACCACTGAAGAGTACTGGGGCTCTGGTCACCTCCCTCATTTCACAGGAAAAATAAAACAGTTCATGGGTCACTTTTTAATGTAAAAAGTCACACCACATACATGACTCTGTATCTTCCCTTCTCATGTTAAAGTATGCTGCAAACATTCTTCCCAGTCGGTGTGTCAGTGACTCCTTTGAACAGCTCAAGGATTCTGGGTACTCCAGGATTGTAATTTAAACGTCCGTTATAGACGAACCTTCAGCTCACTTCCAAGCTTTCGACATCTTAATCTACGCTGCAGTGAAATCCCTTCCTCACACTCATGCACCGCATAACCATGTTTCGGTCAACAGTGGACTGCGCATATGGCGGTGGTCTCATAAGATTAGTACCACAGCCTAGGTGTGTAGCAGGCTGTACCACCTAAGCACGTGTAAGTAAACTCTATGATGTTCACACAACAAAATCGCCTAACGACCATTTCTCAGAACACATCCCGTCGTTAAGCAACACAAGACTGTCCTACACTCTGTCACAGCATTAAACTGGAAATAGTCCAAATGCTTGTCGACAGGGACTGGTTAAAGAACTTCTGGTACAAGTAACTGTACACAGCAGTCAAAAGTAAGAGATCTACAAGTGCTGAGACAGACAGATGTCTACCATATACTAAATGAAAGCAAAAAAAGGGAGAAAAATCCAAGCTGCCAAATGGTATGTGTTACAGGATATAAATGTTTGTATCCCGCCAAAATGTGGAGATGAGGCCTTCGGGAGGTGCTTAGGTCACGGGGGTGGAGCCCTCATGAATGGGACTAGTGCCCTCAGAAAAGAGACCCCAGGGAGCTCCCTCTCCCATTCTGACACATGAGGACACACCAATGTCTGTGAATCAGGAAGAGGGCTCTCAACAGACACTGAATCTGCCAGCGCCTTGACTTTGGACTTCCCAGACTCCAGACTGTGAGAAAATAAGTGTTGTTTAAGCCACCCAGTCTGTGGTAGTTTGTCATAGCGGCCCGAACAGATGAAGAAGACAGTCCGTATAGTCTGTGCCCACTTAAAACTGTGTGCGCGTGTGTGTATAAAATGGTCACATGTTTAAAAATACAGAAAGATATACATGAGATTTAGAGTTTTCCTCTGAGGGTAACTTTCTATTACTTTATGCTCTTTTATGAAGTTTAGGTTTGTTTTTTACAACAAATTCTACTTTTAGAATAAGACAGAATATACATACCAAAAATAGTAAAAACAATTGGACCAACTGAACCCTTCCTTTTCTTGTAATATATATGGTCCTATACACACAAACACATATACACATATATACACCCTGTGCCTCCAGCTACTGGGAGGAGAACAATCAGCGCTGGGGGGCCCCCTCCGCTCTGGTGCCCGGGTCTCACCTGCACGTCCACGGTCACGTTCAGGCTTTTGCTGGCTGCCGCCGCCGCCTCCTTGGCTTTCTTCTCCCGCTCCTCCTGCAGCCGCTGCTCAGCCAGGCGCTGCTGCTCCTCCTGGGACCCCGCAGCCAGCAGGGGCGTTAGAGACCCTGTGTGTACGCTCTCCCCTCCCCCACACCAGCCCCACTCATCAAGGCAGCTCCTGCTCGAAGCTCAGCTCAGACCCCGCGGGGGCCCCACATTCCTGCCGCCCTTTACCTTTTTCTTCTTCTCCTCCAGTTCCCTCTGCAGCCGCTCCTTCTGCAGCCGCAGGGCCTTCTCCCTCTCCTGCTGCTCCCTGAAACCCAGAAAGAGCCTGTCAGGGCAGGAAGCCAAGCCCTGGCCTTGTTCCTATCCCTGCCAGGGAAGCCAGGCCCACCGGCACACACCGTAGAAGATGGGAGGGCAGAATGGGCCCAGCAGCTAAGAGCCAAACCCTGCACTTGTGCACGAAGGGCTGGGTGGGTGCACACCCGAGGGTGCAGGGAGCACTCAGCTCTGGAGTCCACCAAACTAGGCCTCCTCTCTTTCACACAGCTTAGGTCTCTGAGCCTCAGTCTGATCTGCAGTACAATGGGGACCACAACACATTTCCTCCAGAGTCACCGTGAGAACTAAATGAGATCATCTGAGTTACCTGCAATCGTCCTGACCCGCAGGGCAGACACTCAGCTCCAAGCCTGGCGTGAAGCAGGGGAGGGGCTGTTCACAGGCTCTGGAGCCACCTCCACTTACTAGTCTGTGACCGTGAACAAGTCATTTAACCTCTCTGAACCTGTTTTCCCTTGTGGGAACTGGAGCTGCTGGTTCCTATCCCCCCAGGGCCTTCAAGTGAGGAGTAAACGAGCAAATGTTTGAAAAGTGTGTAGCCCAGTACCCACCAAAGCTGCCAACCATTACGACCATCACACCATCACCCTCGAAGCCCCTGGCACTGCCCCAGCACACACCCAATTCTAAAACCATATAAGCTGCCAGCTACCCACGCTCTGTCCCTCTCCTGAGCTCCTGTCTCTGACTCTGCCCACAGGACCAGGGACAACATTGTGTCAATCAATAAGCACCAAGAGATGGCCCTGATGCAGCCCACCCTCTGGCTGTGACTCACCACTTCTCCACTGGGCCCACAGCCCCCACAAAGATGGACACGGGGAAAAGCGTTGCCTGTTGTTTCCCAGGAGGTGGAGGCCAGAGAGAGGCGGCCGGTGGGCCTGGGTTTGGGTATGGCCGCATGTGTACACACACACGGGCACAGTTCTCTATGTCTACACACAGGCACAGGATCCCAAGTATCTCCCGGCCAACAGTGACTGCAGCTTCTCCTCCTTGGCATCCCCAGAACCCAGCACAACCAGTCCAAGTACACCCCGGATAAACACTGGTGGAACCAAATGAGGAATTCTTGCCTATTGCACAGAGACCACTGCGTCTGAGAGCTGGAAGACCTCAGAGCTCATCCAGGAGGAAGACCTCACGGTTCCCAATGGGGGGCAGTGAGGAAATGTTGGTGGGGGGCAACCTGAGTCATCAACACCAGAGGAGACACATCTAGTGGGCGGGCCAAGGATGCTGCAGGCCCTGTGATGCACCACAGCGTATCACCCACCACAAAGAACTCTCCTGCCCAAATGCCCACAGTGGTCCTGTGGAGAAATAGCGGCTCATCCTAGGCACCCGCCTCGTGTCAGCTGAGGAAAAAATGAACCAGAGGGGTCCCAACACCCGGTTGGAGGCAGAACCAAGACAAAATCCCGAGTGACTCCACGTAGCACTCCACTAATCTCCAGTAACCAAGGCGCCATATTCAGGTGGTCTGCCTGCTGCAGGCCTCTGGGTGTGGAGCCAAGAAAAGAGCCTGTCCTTTTACAAACCCCCAAGTGAAGGTGGGCGCTGCATCTACACTGGTGACGGCTACACCTGTCTCTCATCCACACGCACAGCACAGGTGAGACAACAGCAGGATGCCCCCCGGCCACCCAGGGGGCGGGCCCACCAGCCTGGCCAGCCAGGGCTCCCTCACCGCTCGGCCTGGAGCCGCTCCTGCTCCCGCTGCCGCTCCTGCTCCCGCTGCTCCGCCAGCTGCCGCTCCTGCTCCCGCTGCTCCGCCAGCCTCTTGGCCTCGGCCGCCTTCCGCAGCCGCTCCTGCTCCTCCTCCTTCTTCTTCTGCAAAAGCTCTTGGTGCCGCCGCTCCTCCTCCTCCTGCAAACGCAGAGCAAGGACAGGGCCCTCAGGCCAGACCTGGGCTGGAGAGGCAGGAGGGGTCCGGGAGGGAGGGCGGAGAGGCTGGCCGGAGGGCCTGCTTCCACCCAGCAGCCCAGGCTCCTCTCGCATCCGAAAACGGCAGGTGCTGAGCCGAGGGACCTCCCCAAGTGAGGCTCCACAAGAATCACCATGACCAGGCCTAAAAGGCATCTTGTGACAATTCTTTTGCTGCAGCAGATTTAGAGGTTCTGGGTATAGACTCTGGAGCCAGACTCACTAGCTGTGTGACACTGGGCAAGTTGCTTAAGGTCCCTGGCCTCAGTTTCCTCATCGATAAAACAGGAACAAGAGTAATACCTACCCTTCATGAAGCTGCTGAGTTTACACACATAACACTCTTAGGACAGTGCCTGGCATGTAGTAAATACTCAATAAATTTTAGCCATTAGTATTATAACCCCCTTACTGACACATTTGTGTCCCTTACAAGTCATAAGACTGAGGATTCCCAGGAAGAGGTAGGCCCCTACTTTTACAGGCTGAACATTTAATTCGGACAACAACCCTATCAAGTAGATACCACGGCTACCTGAAGGAACCAAAGCACAGAGAAGTCAAGTAACCGGCCCAGGGTCACACAGCTAATAAATGGCAGAGCTGAGATTGGAAGTCTGCCTCCAGAATCCATGCACTTAATCCTCAAACTGCCGCCTCTACAGAAAACGGGCAGGTTACTATCACCATCCCCGTCTCCAAGGCATTCGTTGAACCTCCTCTGGGCTTGAAGGAACAAGATCCACCAGGATCAACCCAACAGAGAGGGGTGTGCCCAGCTGTCCTCAGGGGGCCGAGGCAGCGTCTGTCCTTCTCCTCCTCTTCCTTGATGCCCACCCCCCTCTGCCTACCTGCATTTGTACCTGTTGTAGCCACCTCAGCCTCCGCGCCTCCTCCTCCTGCTTCCTGCGCGCCTCCACCTCCTCCATCTTCTTGGCTGCTGCCTTTTTCTTGGCCTTCTCCTCAGCCAGCCGCTCCTCCTTGGCCTGCAGAGCCCACCCACATGTGCCCATTGAAGCAGCCCTTCTCAACTCCACCCAACTCTACAGAGTGGGGCCCAGAATTCTGCATGACAGGCACCCCGTGTCCCTGTGAACCCAGCTTCAGACCACCCAGGAACATCAGACCACCCACTCGCAAAGGGCCACTGCTCAGTCCAGAGCAGAGACCACCCACCCTCCGCTTGACTCAGAACAGACTCCAGGGCCCATGGGACAGACAGGAGAGGGGTACAGGGCAGCAAACCCAGGACTTCCCGAGGGGTCCGGTCCTAACCCTTGGGCCACCAAGTCTGACACGCTGGGCCCCACCAGGGTACAGCCCACCCTGAAGCTTGGCCGCCCCCAGCCCAAGGCTCACACCTTCTCAGACTTCTCGTCGAACTGAGCAAACTTCTGTTCGATCTGCTTCTTCTTCTCCTCCTGCATCTGCTCCACGCGCTCCCGAGCCTGCAGCACCTTGCGCAGCCGCTCCTCACGCTTCCTGCGGGCACAGGGCAGTCATGGGAGCCCAGCCGAGGCCGGGGCAGGCCAGGCCGGGGGCCGGGAGCCAGGCCACTTACAGCTTCACCTCCTCCAGCCGCCGCCGCCTGTCCTCCTCAACCTTCTGCCTGCGGAGCTGCTCTGCCTCCTCCTTCCGCCGCAGGTTCTCCAGGCGCTGCCGCTCCTTCTCCTGGGCGGGGCGGGAGGGTGAGCGAGGGCAGCCCAGGGCTGGGCCAGGAACGTGGCTGGCCCAGGACAACCGCCCAGCCCCAAAGGCAGCCCCACGGCCCACAGCCCCCAGCCAGATGGGCAGCAGCATCAGACAGCTTCTGAGAGCCAGAGCTGCCCCAAACACACCTCCATCCTCACTCAGATTGAGGCCTGGGACTTCAGCCCTTCTCCTGGGGGGACCCAAAGGCCTCCCAAGGGCCTGAGTCCCACGTGCACCTGACTCAGGCCTGCCAAGTCACAGGCAGCACAAAAATCAGGTCCCAAATTGGATGTACACTCTGATTATGACAATGTACAAGTACATTTGAAAAGAAAAGGAAGAATGAGATTGGGAAGAGACAGAAAGCTCTGAAAGCTATGCTTAATGTTCTATTTAAGGGGACAGTAGGTATACACGTGTTAATTTATTATTATGCTTTATAACTTTCATACTGTGTGTATACACACACACACTCTTTTGTGTATATCAACTATTCATAATAGTTGGAAAAAAATAAAAGAAAATGTTGCCGAATGCTGAGAGAGGTGACCACAGGCTGGCGAGACAGATTAGGGATGGTATTTTCTCCTTTATTTTCCAAACTTCCTGTGATACAGCTACCGAATCATTTTAAAAACAACTTTTTTTAGTTGGTTGTGCAGATTAATGCTGGGACCCCCTCCTCCGCAGGCTCAGAAAGCCCCAGGGGCACGGCCATGGCAGGGGGCTCCCAGTGAAATAGACAGGGGCTCCAGACCACCTGGCCAAGGACAAGACTGCTGCTTTACCCCTGAACGGTCAGCGGATGAGGGTGCAGGCTGGGACCCAGACCAGAGGCCCCTCACCCACCACCCCACTCTGGCTCCCATCAGACTCCCACCTCTGAGCTCAGCCACCCATAGGCCCCCCTCCCTACTACTTACTGCCCATTTCTCCTTGGCCTCTGACCTTTCTATTCCCACCTAGAAATCCGGCCCCAGGGCAGTACAATCCTAACGACGGAGAGAAGGGAGCCGGTTATGGGTAACACGGAGTGACTGAATAGTATGAAGAATGCTCCGAAGTCAGAGCAAATTGGGTTCAATGGTCTCCTCACTTTGTAGCTGAGGAAACTTAGGCCCAAAGGTTAGAAAACTAGTCCAAGGCCCCGAGGCCCCTGTGACCTACCTAAGCCCCCAATGTCCTAACAGAGGACTTTCTCACACCCACCAGATGCCCTGTACGAGGGTCTGGACTCCCCAAGCAGGAAAGGGCAACTTGCTAGACCTCTCGGTCATCCCCATAAGCCCTGCAAGGCTCTGATCAGTCCAGTTGGGGCACAGGGGTTCCCTGTAGGAGGAACAAGTCCAAGTCTGGTTCTCTGCTGTGGGCCCAGGTGCCTAGCAGGGGCCTGGCACAAAAACAGGCACGTAAAGCCACACAGCCTGCTTGCTGGCATACTGGAAGGCAGGCCATCCACCCAGAGACCAGTCTCCTTGCAGGAGAGGCAAGTTCAGGGTTCACCTGTCCAGCTGCTGGGAAGCCCCTTGACCTGCCAAGCCCCACAGCAGTGCTACTCAGGCCCTCGGCTAGATGCAGAAGCCCTCCTAGTAGGAGGCCCTTCAAAGCGCCAGTGGGAACTAAAGGAATGAAGGGGCGGCAGCCTTGCAACCCTGGAGACCCCAGGGAGCCAGGACCTGCGGGCTGAGCAGGTCCCAGCTCTCCGTGGCTCCTTGCACATGGCCAGTGGCCCAGCTCAGCTCTGAGGTATCTGAGAAGAGAACAGCTTCTGTGGCCTTCTTTCCAGAGGCCGCCATTGACAGTTCCACCACCACCCGGCAAGACCCGGCCTTCAACCACGGTTTCCCCCACTGCTCCGCCTGCTCAAGGCAGGAGCTCAGGACTGTGACACAATAAGTCTCAGTGGCTCTGGGGGTCAGAGGCGACTTGTCTGTTCTCTTTGCAGCCTCAGACCCTGAGGGGAGCCCGGTCGGTGCTGGGGAGCAGGGAGGGAGGTGGCTGTGGGGAACACCTCAAGCTGTGGCCCTGGTGACCAGCTGTAGGTCATAGCCTCTTTGCTTGGCTTCCTCCTGCCTCAGGGAGGCTCTAAGACTCGTCCTCCTAGGAGCAGAGTCAAGGGCAGAGAGGGCAGGCTCTGCAGAGGGAGGAGGCCTGGCTCCAGGACTTCTGGACGCCTCCAGCCAGCCACTCAGCGCCCCTGGCTCACCTCCCACCTCCCATCTCTCTTAACACTCCTGCTGACGAGGTTAGTGCTTCTACAGGTGTCAGTTTTGCAGGGACAGGGCGACAGCAGGGAAGTGCTAGGTGGAGCTGGGTTACCGGGACAGGAAAAGGCTTTACTTACAACGAAGCTGCACTGTGGAAGAGAGAGACAAGGAAAAAGCCAAGAGTTAATGCCAGGCCAGGGGACGTCCAGGAAAGCAGGCCAGGCTCCCGGCTGTGCCCGAGTCTGCTCGGAGCCTGCACCCTCTCCTGCAGCACCACCACCTACGCTCAGCTCACCCAGCCCTCAACCCCAAAGAGTGAATGAATCCACATGCGTTCCTCACCTTAACCACTCAAACCACCGGGAGTGTGGGGAGGCACAGGCAGGGTGGTGGCCAGCTAGACCAACTCTGCAACCTCCCAGCCCAGGGCCCAAGACCCAGGGGTCACAGTGAGCCGGCAGAGCCTCTACGCTGCAGTGTAGAGCCCAAGAGGTCAAGACAATCCCCAAATACCAAAGCAGCCCATGGTGGCAAAGGCTTGAGCTGGCCCTTAACCAATGCCAGGTCACACCCGCCTCGGCCCAGACCACACTGCTCTCAGTAGCCTAGGGGACAGACTGGAGCCTTCAGTGACGCTGCCCCAGCTCTAGCAAAGCTTGGCACGGGCTCCCTCACCTTAGGGTCCACGCGCAGGGGAGTGTTGCGCTTAATGAAGGATTTCATGACGCTGCTGCGGGAGGCTGAGGTCGGCGTCATGAGCATCTGGTTCCTCTGCACGGTGTGCAGGAAGGTCCGGAGGGGCCGCACCACCTGCAGAGGAGGATCAGGGTCAGGATTCAAGGATGGGGTAGGGGCACTGAAGGAGGGCAGGTGTCTGCTCACCTTGTTAGCTGGACAGGGAGGGGAAGGGGTCTTGCTCCTGGGGGGCTGCAGCTCATCCTCCAGCTGCTGCTCTTCATCCAGCTCACTCACCGCCTGCTTGTAGCTGCGCTTCCTCCTGCCGAGGTGCAGGGGGCAGCAGCGTCGTGGGGCTGACCTGGTACCCTCCCCAGAGCCCCAGCCACACCCCATAAAAGGTGACCCCTGCCCACAAAACTGGGCCCAGTTCACAGGACCCCAGACTGGAAGAGGTGGGGTCTCCCTGACCAACCCTCCTCTGCCCAGTCAGAGGAAGGGAAGTGACCAGTCCAAGGTCACAAAGCCAGAAGGACACAGAAGGATGGGGTCTACGACCCAGTCGCCCACTCTCAGGGCAGGCTGGTCCCACCACATCAAGCTGCCTCTTTCATTAAGTCAGAGCACCAGACCCCGTCCCTGCCAAGAGGCAACAGAGGCCCCTGACCACACAACCACACTCCCCAAACGAGGACTCAAGGTTCATGCATGCTCCTCTGGGCCCTCAGAACACCCCCTCCCAGATGCAAACCTGACACTCTGGGGTGGCTCCTTGGGGCCATCTGCTTGGTCAGTCTTGGCCTCTGTGAAGAGAGCAATTTCAGTGAGCTGCAGGGACGGCATGGAGGGGTCAGGGGAAGGTGCCCACCGGTAGCAGCCGTGGCCGGGGCAGGGCTCTCTTCCTGACAGTCCCAAGGATGGCCAGTGGCAGAAGCATCAGCCTTAGGACCGACTGGCCTTGACAAATTTGTGGACACTGAGAGCCCAGCATGCTATCCCCAGCCGGTAGACCCCTCACCCCCATGTAGACCCCTCACCCCCATTCGTGGCCTCTGTGACAAGAACAGCCCGACAATCCCATGGAGGTGGCCCCAATCATGTCCCGCCCACCTCTAACCCTGAGCACTGGAGGGTGCCTTTCAGGAACAGAAGTGTACAGAAGCTGCAAGCTCTAACAGACCCTGTGACTGGCTTTGAAATCCCACTCCTCCTGGCCCTTTCACCTGGGGCCACCACGAGAGGAGGAGGGCAGGGGTCCTGTGCAGGGTCCACATGAGGGTGCGGGGTCAGTACATTTTGCTTCACTGCTAAGAGAAGCGCCAAGCTCTCCCAGGCCCTTTTACTCTCTACTCCAAAGTGTCCTTGCAGCCCCCCTGGAGGACTGTGGGGCTGGCATGGCCATTGTCCCTGACCCCGTCATAAAGCTGGCAAAGCCGTGTTCAAGACCTCACAGCTACAGTGCTCTTCCCACCAGGGAGACGTGAGCCAGACCTTGGGACTCCCCAGCAGCCTGGGGGTGCCAGAGCCCACAGATCTCCCGCCCTCTTTAGACAGGGGACCCACAAAGGTGAGAAGTGAGCAGCGGCAAAGACAAAACAAGAGGCCAGGTGTTCATCCTCCAGTGCACAGTTCTTCCCACCACCCCCCAGAGTGGGGCCAAGACCTGGATTTGGCATGTTCACGGCTAATGCCCCAATTCAGGCCTTCCCCCCGCCACCCCTCCCCACCACCACTACCCCCTTCGGCTTCCTGTACCAACCAGCCATGGCCACTCCCATGGTACTCAGCAGCAGCTCCAGCCCAGGGTGGGAGATGAAACCTGCAGACTCAAAGGAGATGCACGCACCCCTCGGTCTCATTTACCTTTGGCCTATCAGCTCAGAAGACGAGGCTTCCCTCTCCCCCAGAGACAGTCAGGCTGAGGCCTCCAAGGCTCCCACGGCCCTGGGTATCTGCATGCAGCAGGTCCGGAAGACTCACCTTGCTGCCTTTCAGAGGGCGTTTCCTGGCCACCAGCCACAGGCTGCGAGCCAGGCGTGCTAATGGCGATCTTGGTGGCACTGCGGGGCCGTGAGGGATTCCTGCCTTTCTCGGGGACCTGGGGAAAGAACCAAGGCTCTGGGGTCTGCACCTGGGACTCGCGGCACAGAGCACGAGCCCCCCCTCCTTCCCTAGCCTGCCCACCTTACCTCTGGCTCAGCCACCTCCACAGTCTCAGCCTTCTTGTTGGGCTCCTTCTGCTCAGGGCTGAAAGCAGAGCACGAGGTACTGTGGGACCTGCTCAGCCAGCCCGAGTCCTCCCCACAGGAGCCTCTCCCCAACCCCATGGGATGCCCTGACCTGGGCCACAAACCCACAGCCCGAGGCAGGACAGGAGGACAACAGCCAGAACCAATGGCTCCCGGAGCATCTGCTGCCTGGGCAGACGAGGGATGTCAGCTTCTGAATTTGGCTTCACTCCCCCGATCAGGGCCTTGATTTGGGATGTGAGCCCTTTCCCAGCTCTGCCTCAACCCCTTGGGCCCTGCTGAGCCACATGTCTTTTGAGGCCCACTCTCCATCCACCGTGCAGCCAGCAAAGCCAGCAGGTCTACCCAGTGACCCCATCTCCCCATCCCAAGCACTGACCCTCTGCTCCAAAGCAGGAATGGGGCGCCAAGTTTTAGTGATGGCAGGACGTGGCCTCCAGGAAAAGAAGTGCTGGCCCAAAGCAGTGGGGGGTATGATCCAGGAGTCGGGGTACCACCCAGTCCCCGTGCCACCCCCATTCTACCCCACCCCAGTTTGAATGTGAGTCCTCAGGCTAAACTAGCTCATCCACAGGCCTCTAAATTTCACAAGCTATGGAGCCCAAGCCCCACGGTAAGGCTTGGAGGGGTCAAGGTCAGGCCACAGCTGACCAGCGACACTGACAAGTGACGTGGAAGACTGATATCCCTGTTGCTCGCTGCCTGGTTAGACTGGAAAGGGGCAGGGGCAGCAGTGGGCAGTCCATGGGCAGTCCCCATGAGGAGGGAAGGCTCGGGCACAAGACATGCTTCACTCCTGGAGCTCACCTGACAGGTCCCCCAGTGGGCCCTGCCCAGCCCTGGAAGGTCCCTGTGCCCTGGGGCTGAACTCACCTGACTTTCTGGGGGACCTCAACATTCAGGAGTCTCTCCAGGTAACTGTGACCTGAGGGGAACACAGTAAGAAAAGACGCCCTCAGAACTCAGCCAAGCGCCACTGGCAGGGTCCCTTACATCTCCTCCACAAGCAGATCCTCGCCACCCTCCCCTCACCAGACACAGACCCTCTCCACCTCACAGACCACTCCCCTCACAAGACACAGACCCCCTCCACCTCAGAGACCCCTCCCCTCACCAGACAGACCCTCTCCACCTCAGAGACCCTTCCCCTCACCAGACACAGACCCTCTCCACCTCACAGAACCCTCCCCTCACCAGACAGACCCTCTCCACCTCACAGAACCCTCCCCTCACCAGACACAGACCCTCTCCGCCTCAGAGACCCCTCTCCTCACCAGACACAGACCCTCTCCACCTCACAGACCCCTCCCCTCACCAGACACAGACCTCCTCCACCTCAGAGAACCCTCCCCTCATCAGACACAGACCCTCTCCACCTCAGAGACCCTTCCCCTCACCAGACACAGACCTTCTCCACCTCAGACCCTTCCCCTCACCAAACACAGACCCTCTCCACCTCAGACCCTTCCCCTCACCAGACACAGACCCTCTCTACCTCAGACACCCCTACCCTCACCAGACACAGACCCTCTCCGCCTCAGAGACCCCTCCCTTCACCAGACACAGACCCCCTCCACCTCACAGACCACTCCCCTCACCAGACACAGACCCCCTCCACCTCAGAGACCCCTCCCCTCACCAAACACAGACCCTCTCCACCTCAGACCCTTCCCCTCACCAGACACAGACCCTCTCCACCTCAGACCCTTCCCCTCACCAGACACAGACCCTCTCCACCTCACAGAACCCTCCCCTCACCAGACACAGACCCTCTCTGCCTCAGAGACCCCTCCCCTCACCAGACAGAGACCCCCTCCACCTCAGAGACCCCTCCTTTCACCATACACAGACCCTCTCCGCCTCAGAGACCACTTCCCTCACAACAAAGCTCCTGCTATGCCCTGTGCACTCACTCTCAGCACTCCCCCAACTCCTAGCATCCTCAATGGAGCTGTTGGCTTTACGTCTCCTGCTACCCCTAGCTGGCAACGTGCCCTTCTGTGGGCACACCTTGGCTCCTTCACTGAGCTGGGAGTATCTTGGGAAGAGGGACAATGTCCAACGCAGCTCCAGGCTCCCAATTCCCAGCATGGGGCCCGACACAAAGCAACTTATTCATTCAACAAATATTCATTGAGTGTCTACTAGGTACTGGCCCTGGAACCCAGTGGTGAGCACAACAGACAGAGCCACTATCCGGTCTAGACAATCGTCAAATAATCCTGTAAACGACAGGTGATATGTGCAATGCCAGAGAAAAGAGATTTTAAAAGCCTATAATGGTCGATCCAAGCTGGTCTGGAGGTTCAGACGTGAAGGATAAGACATTTACATCAAAGGGGGAGGGGTGCGAGGGAGAAGGATGTCCAGACCAGTGGTTTTCAAAGTGTTTTCTGGGACTCCCCAACTGGGTCAAGTCCCCAAGTCCCTTTCGTGGGATCCATGAGGTCCTAACTATTTTCACCATGATACTAAAACGTTATTTTCCCTTTTCACTTTGCTGAGATTTGCCTGACAGCACAAAAGCAATGGGAGTTGACACTGCTGGAGCCTGAGCACCAAAGGAGGCCGCAAACCAGACTGGATCCCACGCTCAGTACAGAAATGTCCAGTTTCACTTAAGAATGAAGGAGTCAGGGCCGGCCCCGTGGCTTAGGGGTTAAGTGCGCACGCTCCGCTACTGGCGGCCCGGGTTCGGATCCCGGGCGCGCACTGACGCACCGCTTCTCCGGCCATGCTGAGGCCGCATCCCACATACAGCAACTAGAAGGATGTGCAACTATGACATACAACTATCTACTGGGGCTTTGGGGAAAAAAAAGAGGAGGATTAGCAACAGATGTTAGCTCAGGGCTAATCCTCAAAAGAAAAAACCTACTAATTGCATAAAATCTAAACTTGAGTACATGTCTTTCTAATATTCTGTGTGAGAAAGTGGGAAGCATGCAAAATGTCCTGCTGCCACACACCCACATCTCTGTGAAGGGAACTCAGGTTTGCGTCCCCAGCTGAAGAGCTGCTTTTTCTCAGGGAACACTATTTTTAATTGAAAGCACAACTGACAAACTATGGTTATTGGGTCTTGGCAGACATTTTCTTAAAAATGAACAGAGGGAGTCTGTCACTTAAAATAAAGCAATGAACAGTATTTGTTGCCAATAATAAAAAATTGAGCCAAGAAAAGAGAGCCAAAAATAGAATTTTGGAAAACGTGTATCCACCACCATGAGCTTTATAGCATCCCAATATCTAAAGACTTTTCCGATGAGATCAGAAAATAAATGTGCTCCTTTTAAAAAATACGTAGTGAAGCACGTCAACATTTGGAAGATGTACATAACTCAGTGAAATACTGTTTTCCAAATGACCAATGCATGAGGTTATGAAATCACGCAGGGCTAAAAGATCCATTCAAAATGCAGCAGAGACCAATGTGGGATCAACAATACGCTTTAGATTCCACACTGCAATGAGCCTTTAAGAAACTAGCACTTGTTGCACCAAGTATCCACAAATTATCTAAAAAAAAAAAAAATGAATATGCACAATTATCTGAAAAGGCTTTTAAAGTATACCTCCCCTTTCCAACTACAACCTCTGTGAGACCAGATTTTCTTCATATATTTTAACCCAAACAGCACAATGCAACAGACTGAATGCAGAATCCAGCTGTCTTCTTTGAGGCCACACATGAAAGAGATCTGCAAAATGTAGAAAAATGCCCATCTCCTCACTAAATTTTTGTTCTGGAAAACAGTTATTTATCTATTAAAAAGAAATCTAACATTAACAGGTAACAGCTTGTTATTTTTTTTTTTTTTTTTTTTTTTAAGATTTTATTTATTTATTTTTTCCCTCCAAAGCCCCAGTAGATAGTTGTATGTCATAGCTGCACATCCTTCTAGTTGCCGTATGTGGGACGCAGCCTCAGCATGGCCGGGGAAGCGGTGCGTCCGTGCACGCCCGGGATCCGAACCCGGGCCGCTAGCAGCGGAGCCCGCGCACTTAACCGCTAAGCCACGGGGCCGGCCCCACAGCTTGTTATTTTTATATCAAAGTACTAAATATTTTTAATTTAATATTAAAATATTAAGAAATATTAACATAAAATATTAAATAATATTAAGATTTTTTAATTCCTCAGTTTGAATTTCTAATACAGTAACTATCAGTAGATAGAACCCTCATAATCAAAAGCTCTTTATGCCCTCAATAATTTTTTTTTTTTTTTGAGGAAGATTAGCCCTGAGCTAACATCTGTTGCCAATCCTCCTCTTTTTGCTGAGGAAGATTGGCCCTGGGCTAACATCTGTGCCCATCTTCCTCTGCTTTATATGGGACGCCACCACAGCATGGCTTGATAAGCAGTGCATAGGTCTGGCCCTGGATCCAAACCTGGGAACCCCGGGCTACCAAAGCAGAGCACATGAACTTAACCACGCCACCAGGCCGGCCCCTATGTCCTCAAAAGTTTTTACGACTAGAAGCAGGTGCTGAGGCCCAAAGTTAGGGCCGAAAGAGGCCCTCGACCTCTACTGGTCCAGGCAGAAGGCACAGCAGCTGCAAAGGCCATGAGGCAGGAGAGAGCAGGCTTTTGGGGAATAGAAAGAAGGCTGGCTGGCCTGCAGCATCCTCAGGCACGGGAGTGTGGCCAGAGGTAGGGTGAGAGGCAGCCAGCGGGAGGCCAGGCGGTGCCCACAGTTTAAGGGAAGCAGGGAAGATGAACAAGGAGCTAGAGCAGCAAACTGTGGGGCACAAAGAGAACCAGAAGCAGCAACCTTTCTGGGGTGCAGAAGCCAAGCCTGGGGGAGCGGGAGGGAGCAGCTACAGGGCCAGGCTGGCAGTTACAGGTGGTGCCTGCTCCCACTTGAGGGGGTCTGTGGCCAGAAGACATGGCTCCCCTCATCTCCCCACGCCTCCCATCCCAGCTCAGTGCTCGCTGAAGAGGGGCCGGAAGGGCGAGAAGATGCCCACGTGACCACACAACGATTCCACCAGTGCAAAGACTCCTCTGGAATGTTAAGTGCCATCTGCAGGCCATTCGGGCCTCAGAAACAGTCTGGTGGTCTGAGGCCTGGCAGAGGGACAGAGGTGCTGTTCAACAGTGCAGAGGTGGCTGGGGAAGCCCAAGGAGGAGCCTGGCCTAGACAGCAGGACCCTCCAGAAACCCTAAAGCGGCCCCTGCCCAACCACTTCAGAGCCCACCTGCCTGTCAGCTCCTGCACCCACATTTCTCTGCCTAGGGGCTCTCTAGCCAACTGCGTACCAGGCCAGGAGTGCAGGGGACTGACGCCTCACCCAGTAGCCCACACCCAGGGCTCCACTGGCTTCCAGAGGTTCCCCTGGCACCAGGCCCCCTTACCAGCGGTCTTCTTTTCCGTGACTCACTTCCTCACTCCCCTGCTGCAGGTGTTTCCTTCCCTCCAAAAGCAACAAGTTACATCAAATCCTTACCTCAAGGGTGCTTCTGGGAGAACCCAAACTAAGACCCCACCTCTGAGTTGCCTTCCCAGCCAAGCCCCAGAGCCTGGCGCCAAGACGGCCTCCAGGAAGCTCCTCTCCCCTCCCTGCTCTACACCCCTGCAGCATCCTTCAGGGTCAGCATGGCCACACCCACACAGAGCTTCAGGGACACAGGGGTTCTTGGGCCTTACCATTTGCTGTTTCATTATAGTTAAGATTGACTAAGCCTGTACCATATCCAAGCGCTAAGACAGGTTCTCTATCCGCATTCAAGGTAGCTGTTACCAGCATTTTACGGACAGGGAAACTGAGGTTCAGAGAAGAGTGTGCCCAAGGTCACACTGTGTGACTCCGGGGTTAACTCTTAACCGCCATGTTTGACTGTCCCCTTCCTTTCCCTCTTCCTTCCACCTGGAGAAGGAGGACGAGCCCTGGGCCTGGAGTCAGACAGGCTTGGGTCCAGTGTGCCAGTCAAATCAGACGCCACCATGCACAAGGAGGGGGCCGAGGGGGAGGAGCAACCGGAAGGGCTGAAGGGCTTCAGATCTGGATGTCTGACCCAAAAGCACAAGAGGGCTCAGGAGTCTCTCCCCTGCCCTCCCTCTAGGCTCCAGGCTCGCCTGCCCCCTTCGGCCCCTTCCCAGGACTTCAGGTCTGAGGAAATCTCCAAGGCAGGTCAGAACCATCTTGGCCCTCCTGAGAATCCAAAAATGGACAGTGTGCCAGACTGCAAGTCTGCACGTGCCCCAGACTAGGTGTCCCCGAGCCCCATGGCCTGGAGCAAGCCCTCCCCGCAGGTGGGGAAGAAACCTGGCAAGGTGAGGTGCCCTCACCTGCCTGACCAAACCCCATCCTGCGGCTTTCCACAGGGCCTCCTCAGCAAGTGGCCCACCATCCCAGAAAGGACGAAACAAGTGGGGCTCAAGCCTCAGCTTCCCAACTGACAGACTCAGTGGCCTCCGTAAGCCTCAGTTTCCCCCTCTATAAAGTGCAGAAATCCTAAGAGGCTAACAGTGTGGCTGCAAGGACCAAACGAGACAACCTTGTGTTTTATAAATCTCAAAGGGCCAGGCAGATGGCAACTGCTATTCTAATACACATTAATAGGAGCCGGCCCGGTGGCATAGTGGTTAAGTTCATGCGCTCCGCTTCGGCAGCCTGGGGTTCACGGGTTCGGATCCCTGGTGCAGACCTACACACCACTCGTCAGCCATGCTGTGGTGGCGTCCCACATACAAAATAGAGGAAGACTGTCACAGATGTTAGCTCAGCGACAACATTCCTCTAGCAAAAAAAAGGGGAAGATTGGCAACAGATGTTAGCTCAGGGCCAATCTTCCTCACCAAAAAATAAATAAATAAATAAATAATAAAAGAAATAATACACATTAATATAAAACCTGGCCTGTTCTTTCCATCAATCCCACCTCCTTGCCATCCAGCAGCCTCCTACCTGGTCTCCCTGACACCTTCCCTTCCTTCCTCTTGACCATTTTTTACACTGTACCAGGAACCTTCCAACAACCATCAAGGGGCCACAAGCCCAAGCCCCTAGTGCAACACATGAGCCCCAGAGACACCACCACTTTCTGTTTCATGTCTCAGGGTCTTTGTACAAGCTGTTCCCTCTGCCAGGGATACCTTTCTTCACATTATTCCACCTGGCAAAAGCCCAGGCATCCTTCGAAACCCTCCCAGCTCAGATCCACCTCCTCCACACAGCCAGCCCTGACACTTAGAGCTGCCTGTTCCTCCCCTGTGGCTCGAAACACCTGCTCCCACTGGGACAACGGTCCCCTGAGCTGGGATCAGATGACGATAAAAATAGCTAACATTACAGAGCCCTTCCTTCCTGGCAGGCACTGTTCTAAGCATTCTATGCGGGTTAACAAGGAAGACCCCATGACAACTCTCTGAGGTGACGCCATTATTACTGCAGCTGACAGATGAGGAACTGAGGCCCATGAAGAAGCTCCCATCACCTGCCCAAGGTCACAGGGTGGGTAAATGGCTGAGCTGGCACTCAAACCCAGTTATCTGTTCCCTCCTGGAATGAGTCTGCTGCAATGAGAATTCACCTCTCTTTGCCTCAGTATCTCCAAACAGTTTTGCTAACTGGAGGCAGCCCACGGACGTGGTGAATCTAAGTGAGCCTCTGCAGGAGGAAACGGGAACACACTGGCCCTGGGGAAAAGGCCCAGGTTGGAGCTGCAGCATGGCCATTAACCACAGGGACACTGTGGCCAACCTCCCTGGACCTCAGTTTCCTCATCTGTAAAACAAGAGGGTTGGACTAGATCTGCGCTGTACAGTATGGTAGCCACTAGCTATGTGTGGCTCTTTAAGTCTAAATTAAGGAAAACGTAATAAAACTAAAAATTCAGCTCCTCGATCACACCAGCCACATTGCGAGGGTTCAAGAACCACAGGTGACTAGCTAGTGGCTAAGTATAGGAAGGTACAGATATGGAACATTTACATCATCACAGAAAATTCTATGCACAGCTCCTTGCTAGATGGTTCCCCAGAGCCCCTCCCGCTGAGCCAGAGACCAAGGACCAGGCACCGCAGCCCCACACACTGCTGACCCCCAGACTCACAGATGATGCGGGCAGAGGCGGCCGGCTCTTCTGTGGCCTTCTTGGCAATCCTTCTGCTTGACCTGCGGACGGTGGTCTCCTGTTTGGACACCAGGGAGTACTTCTGGGCCAGCGAGACCTGGGCACCCGGGGCAGATGGGGCAATCAGGCTGCGCCGCACTGAGCGCGAGTCGGCACGGGAGCCCGTGGGTGTGGAGAAGTTATCTGGCAAGACGGGCGCCAGCACCCGCTCCCGCCACGGGGAGGCCGGCGAGCCCGGCGAGTCCTGCGGGCTTGGGGAGGCCCGCGCGATCCTGAGCTTGGAGGCGGACCGCCCCGCTCCGACCCCTCGGCCCTTGGGGTCCTGCGGTGTAGCCATCAGGGAGCTCACGGTGACAGACTCCAGTTTCCGGGCCTCGGACTTCTTGGGTGTTGACTCCTCGTCCGATATCACGGTGATGTGGGAGGCCGGAGCTGTGGCTGGGGCCGGGGTTGGGGACGGAGCCCGTAACTGAGCCTGGGCAGACTTGACCTGGCTGAGGTGCTGCTCGGCACTCCGGTGATCGCTGACGCCTATCTCCACCATGGGCACCAGCTGGCACTGGATGAGGCTATTTTTGGGCTTCTTGGTCAGTGTCGTGGGAGACTCAGGGGCAGGCAAAGGAGCAGCCGCGGTGGCTGCCATAGCTGCGGCCGCAGCACGGGTCACCCTCCGCAGGACGGAGCCGTTCTCCCCCACCACCGTAGCCAGCTTCTCCACCTTGTCCTTGCTGCGCAGGGGCCGGGAACCCAGCTGGCTGCTCCGAGACTTCCTTCGCGACAACCTGCTAGAGGCAGCAGAACAGAAGCTGAGATGACCCAGCAGGGCACGGGGGCACCCCAAAAGTCAGGCAGGGGGCACCAGTCTCCCCAGGAGCTTGAATGGAGTATGAAGAGAAGGTCTTGGAGGCAGAAGACCGGGGTCTAGTCCAGGCTCATGACCCTTAGCCATGAGACCCCAGGCCACTCCTCTCTGAGCCTCAGTCTCCCTACCTGTAAACTGGGGATAATGCCAGTCCTCACAGAACTGCTGAGCTTAAATTCATACAAACCTCCCATTGACTGAGGTCACCCTGTGCCAAGCATCCTGCCCGTGACTTTACTCATGCTGTCGCTTAATCCACAAGATGGCCCTGAGAGGCAGGGACCACTCTCCTCACCTTAGAGATGAGGAACCTCAGGCTCAGAGGTGGAAAAATTAACCCAAAGTCATACAGCTGCAACAGGGCAGAGCTGAGCTGTGCGCCCAGGACTGCCTGACCCAAGACCCAGCCTCTTCCCCACCCCAGCCCCCCACCTACTCTGCAGCCCAGGGTCATTTCCATGGGCATCATAATAAGCACAGCCACAGGGGCTTGGGAACAGACCCCCTGGTCCACACCTCTGGTCGCTCTCTCCCAAGCAGAAGGTAGGATTCTCCTTCTCCCACCTCTGGAAATCCTTCCCATCCTCCAAGGCCCAGATCTCACGTACTCACGCACACACACACACACACGCAAACTTTGGACTCCATGTTCTAGGGTCTTGCTTCATTTCCTCGCAACATTTCGCCCCTCAGCATGGCCCACTGCTACCCACTACCACTCCTGCAGGCCTCTGCTCGCAATTACCACTGCGAATAAAACTCTCCAGGTGGGCACAACGCCACCAGACCCCGCCTGCCTCCAGACTCCACGTACGCAGCTGGGGTAGCCTGTGGCCCCGCCTACCTTTTCCGGATAGGGTCTCTGTTTTCATCCTGAACATAAGAAATCCGTCTCTTCTTCCGTCGGTTCTTCTGAGAAGGTGTTTTGGGCATCAGTTCGGGCTCTTTGCTGAATTCTCTGTTTGGTACAAGGAGGGTGATGTTTGTGGCTACCCGGGAACCACTGGTCCCCTCCCTTACCTGGCTCAGCCCCCACCCGTTTCCTGGTAGTGACAGGTCAAGCTGGGGCGACCAGCATCAAGTGAGCTCTCCAAGGCCATGAGCAAATCCCCTGCCAGGCTATCGGGGCTTCCTCCTGGGGACAAGGCAGGGGAGCAAGGTTGCCAGGCAAGTCTCCACAGCCCCATCCTTTGAGGCCCAGCCCAACCTCTCCTTCCTCTCCCCATTATACTAAGTTGGGCCCCACGCACACTGCACTCAGGAGGGACCGCTGGCAGCCTGTCTGTCTTGCCCGTCAGGTGGGGAAGTGGGCTGCTGTGTCCCCAAGGCCGTAGCAGCCAGGCAGCCCCCGGGGCTTTCAGCCAGCACACCCCTGCCCTCACCTGGTGAACATGCGCTCGGCCTCCTCCTGGATCTCGTGGAGCCACACCAAGTCCTTATTATCCACATTACAGACAAACTCCATGAGCTTCTGGTCACACAGCTCCAGCAGGTGAATGGGCCCTGGGGCTGTCGTCCCCATCGTGGCTCTGTCTGGCAGAAGTAGGGACAAGAGGCCTAAGGGCTCAGGGCTTGAAGCTGGGACCCTCTCCAGGGGAAGAGCCCGCCAGGCCACAGCACCCATCGCCCAATCACCACAAAACACCCAGTGCCTAAAGCAGGGCCCCCTCCCTGCTCAGAGCCACTCCCCAGAGATGCAGAATTAGAATGCCAACCCACGAGCCTTATTTTTGCAAAAAGAAGGACTCACCTTTCTACTCACACTCATCAAATGCCTTGCCCCTACCCACCTACCCACAGCACGCTGTCCCTATAAGTCCACGCTTCCCAGCCAATTCTGGTATCAACAGTCTTTTACAAATGGCCTTCCCTGCAACTGAAAATGACAGGGCGTGGCCAACTGCCTTCTTGGATGAGGGAGAAACTGCAGCCACCACAGGACCCCTCTCTGCCTGCCCAAACACAAGGTGCTCTTACTCTCCTGCGCGCTCTCCTCTTACTACCTGTGGGTGAGCAAGGACTAAGACACAGTTACCCTGAGCTACACGCGAGCTGACCCCAGGCATCAGGCCAAAGAACATGGGAGCCAACTGCCTCTTCAAGAGCCCAGTGAAAGAAGGGGTTTTGCTTTCCAAAGGAGTCAGTAAGAAAAGTAGGGGCCCAGGGGCTGGCCCAGTGGCGTAGTGGTTAAGTTTGCGCACTCCACTTCAGCAGCCCGGGGTTCACAGGATCGGATCCTGGGCATGGACCTACACACGGCTCATCAAGCCATGCTGTGGTGGCGTCCCATATATAAAATAGAGGAGGATGGGCACAGATGTTAGCTCAGGGCCAGTCCCTCTCACCAAAAAAAAAAAAAAGTAGGGGTCCAGAGGCATGCTCCTCTCCAAGGGGTTCCCTCACCCTCTCCCTTGAGCTGAAATGCCCTAGAAATGGATGAGGGAGCATGAGGGGAGCAGATAAGCAATGTCTTGTTTTTAAGAAAACTTGTCGAGAAATATCAGGCAGGGGAAAATACAAAACCAGTTTTCTCTTAATTTCTCAAAAAACTAGCAGCTCAGGTATCCTCCTCAAGACTTGGTTATAATATCATCACCAAAGCCCCAGGCAAGGAAGAAGTGTTACATTAGTCATGCAGGGTAAATATAAGTAAATATCCAACTGCTGGGTGAATGAATGAAAGAATAAATGAACGGGTGACGGTCATTAGTTGTAATGACAGACTGCGTGTCTCATGCCATGGCAGTGACCCACCACTCAGATCTTCAAAACCAAGAACCATGCAAAGGTCAGGCTTCCCACGTAAGATGGAAGCTCCTAGAAGGAGGGGCTAAGTCACTGACCCCTTGACAGCTTATAGAGCTTAACAGGTCATGCTGCAGCCTCATGGGATTTCCTGGGGCCTGATTTCCAGGGCACACTAGCCTTTGTTCCTTGAACAAACTCTGCCCTCTGTCTGGAACCTTCTGTCTCCTATTTTGTACAGCTCACTCCTCATCACACAGATCTCAGCAACTCAGGGAGGCCCTGACCATCAGTCATGATCCCATCCATCGATTTCAATTCTCTGCATGGCACTTGGGTGACTGTGTATCTGTTTACTTACGCCTGTCTCTGCTCACTAAACTTTTGCTCCCAGAGGGCAAGCCCTTGTCTGTCTGGTTCGTAGCTGAAAGCTCAGAGCCCAGCACAAAAGGAATACTTGCTCAATGAATAATCCACTTAGAAATAAACACCCTGCAGGTACTCCCTCCTCCCCGCCCCAACACACAGACTCAGAGACACCACACGAGCTCACTCTATACAGGTTAGGGCACACCATACTCATCCAAAGCCACTGCTCCTAGATGCCAAGGGCAGCACTAATCGGGGTGGGGCCAAACAGATGGCAGAGGCTTCGGGCAGAGACAGCTCTGCAGCCAGCCAGTCATGGGCTCCGCCTCTCCGCTGCCATCCCTCTGCTCCCCCCGGCCCCTCTGCCCCAGAGCTCAGCCCTAGCAAAGTGCAGGATCCCCGTTTGAGGCCAGTTATGAGAAAATTATTTAAGGAAGCCAAAACCAAAACAGAGGTTTGCAGAGGAGCTACAGAAAGCAACAACTTGCCATCTTATTTTTTAAAGTATTAGTTCCAAACAGCAAAGTGGGCGAGAGCTTCCTTCACAAAGTGCAAAAAAGTGTTTGAGCTTCTTCCATGGCAAAGTTTGTTTTTAGCAGACGTCAGCTTGGCTATTTAAAAAAGGTCACTGTACGTTAGAACAGAGGTGACTCTGAGAAAGGAGGAATCAAGGTACTAAGAATCTCCTGGAAGGAACAGCAAAAATCTCATCTTCAGCCTGTATAAGAACCTGTGCACAAATCCAGAGCACTTAACATCCTATCAAGGGAGAAGGGAGCTCATCCTTCTCTCCCAATACTTCCCTCACACCACACACCAGACTACAGGGCCCCCACCCCCCGCCCGCCTCTGCAATGCCTGTTCCTTTGAGGGTGCAGGAAGTTGGGCACCCAACCCCACCTCAGTGAAGGACCATCATAACAGCTGCTCCCATTTACGAAGTCCTACTCCGTGCCCAGGTCAGGCATTATCTCATTTAATTCTCCCCACAACCTGAAGGATACCCATGTGCAGATGAGGAAACTGAGGCAAAGAGAAGTTAAGTCAAAGTCAGGTCACCCGGTATGTCGGGGGTGAGGCCTGAATTTAAACTGTGCCCCTAACCACAGCGAAGCCGCCTACTCGATTTCAGCCTCCGAAAGGCAGGCGCCAAGTTTTGGCTCTGGGCACCCCGCAGAGAAGGCCACGGTGGCTGGATGAAACTGAACAGCCAAACTGACAGCGAAACGTGGTTGGGGAGTGCATTGGCATAGGGGCACATAGGGGCAGTATTGGCCTCCGGAAATGGTCCGTTTAAAATGCTGCTCAGCCGGAGGGGGAGGTGTTGAGCGAGGGTTAACTGTACAGAAAGGCCCTCTGGCATAATTCGGTCCTCGACCCGGTCGGTGTGCGCTTCCTACGCATCCAGGTCAACAAAGGGCTTCCTAGGCACACAAGGAGCTGGGCACCAGAGAAGGGGAGGGGACCGAGCTATTCTCTCAGAACCTGGTGACCTAGATGGAGGGTGGGGGTAATCTCCGGCCCCGGGACTAAGGCAGGTCATCTCGCCACTTAGAAGAGGTGACCCGTCCATTTCCAGGCCGCAAGGGGCGGCGGGGGACGGGGGTCATGCCCCCGGTCCGGAGTTGGCGGGAGGGGTAACAAATCTCCAAGCATCTCCCACCACCGCCGGCTGCCCGCGCGCACTTACTCTACTGCCCTGCGTCTCCTAAGTGCTGCTCCGATCCAAGTCCAGCGGCCTCCCTAGCACAGGCCCCGGCCCGCCCAGACCCTCGGCTCCCGGCGTCCAGGGCTCAGGCTCGGGGGAAGCAATGGGCGGTGCAGCGCGGGCGAAAACCTACGATTTTCAAAACTGAAGGCTCGACCAATCCCCGGCAAGTTTGTCTGGGCGGATGCAAAACTCTAAGCCAATCAGGTAAAAGGAAGTGCCAGTCAGGCCACCTATTGGCTACCTGGGTTGGCAGTCTGCGGGACTAAGAGGCGGGGAAAGGAAGTGTTGAAACTTTAACCTGCTCAGCTTCCGGGAGCTGCTGTTCGGATCCCGCGACCGATACAGAAAGTCGCCGGAGGTGGGGGATGCGCGCGCAGACGCTCGCACGCCGCAACTACAAGCCCCAGCGTGCACTGCGAAGGCTCTGGTCGGGTTTGGGAGGCGTTTTGGGGGCCTCGGTGGGGTCGGAGGTCTTATAACCGCAAGTCTTGCTCGTCTCGGGAGATTTGCCCGTTGCAGTTTCTTCTTCCAGCTTTCTGTTGCATACAGAATAACATCTTTCCGACGTCTGCCGTTTTTGAGAAGTAAAACGCTTTGTAGATCGCGCCGGAGTTTTTGTTTACGTAGAGCCCTCTGTCATCTCTTGGACGACAGCAACCTGTGTCCCATCTATACTGGCCCTGAGTGTACCCTTTGCAGCGGTGGTTCTCATTCCGGGGCGATTTTGCCGCACCATTTGGCAATGTATGAATACGTTTTAGGTTTCTTTTGGGGGAGGGCGGGGTGTTACTGGCATCTACTGGGTAGAGGCTAGCCATGCTGCTCAACACCCTATAGGGCACAGGACAGCCCCCAGGGCAAAGAATTATCCAGCCCAGCATGCCAGTATGGCCACTGTTGAGAAACTCTGCTTTAGACAGTCACTTTCCGCTGTGAGTCAGGGCTGCCATCACTTGTAGAATAAGGCAGTTAAATCTCCGAGAGAGATTTGTACACCCATGCTCATTGCAGCATTATTCACAATAGCCAAGAGGTGGAAACAACCTAAATGTCCATCAGTATGTGAGTGAACAAAGAAAATGTGGCATATACATACAATCAAATATCATTCAGCCTTTTAAAAGAAAGAAATCATGTCATCTGCTACAATATGGATGAACCTTCAGGATATTATGCTAAGTGAAATAAGCCAGTCACAAAAAGAGAAATACTCCATGGTTCTGCTTACATGAGGTCTCTAATGCAGCCAAACTCTTAGAAACAGGAAGTAGAGTAGTGGTTGTCAGGGGCTGGGGAGAGGAGAGAAAAGGGGAGTTGTTCAGCAGATATAGAGTTTCAGTTTTGCAAGATGAACAAGTTCTAGAGGGGCTGGCCCCATGGCCTAGTGGTTAAGTTTGGCAGGCTCCACTTCAGTGGCTTGGGTTCAGTTCCCAGACCTACATGGCTCAGCAGCAGCCGTGCTGTGGCAGTGACCCAGATACAAAATAGAGGAAGACTGGGACAGATGTTAGCTCATGGCAAATCTTCCTCAGCAAAAAAAAAAAAAAAACGTTCTAGAGATCCATTGCACAAGGATGTGCTTACAGGTAACATACTGTAATGTACTTAAAAATGGTTAAGATGGTAAATTTTATGTTACGTGTTATGTTTTAACCACGATTTAAAAGAAAAAGAAGACAGTTAAGCTGGATCATCTTTGCAGTTCCTCCGTTTCTGCGGCACTGCTTTATTCTGAACCTTCTACCCCTTGTGATGAAATGTACTCAGTTCTGGTCTAGTTCCACTGTCTCCTTTCTCAGGAGAACAATAGCTACACCCCCACCCAGATTCTTTTTTGGCTCTCATGTCTCTCTTACTTGAAGGACATCTCTGAAGGAGATGTCCTGTACTGCCACAGTTTCAACCCCTAAATCACGTTAAAGCTAAGTTAGGGGTGCGAACAGGAAAGGAAAATGCTGAACAGAGAAGAGACGTCTTGCTGTACTCTGCCCAGCTCTAGGGCCTGTGTCTACCCTGGAACACTGACCTAGTGGAGTTAAACCTAAGAAGAAACAACCAGGATAGGAAGAGCTGAACCTTATCTCCAAGCTACCACTTCCTGAACGCCCATTCTATGACAGTCCTCCTTCTGAGCGCTTTTCCATGCCTTATCTCCTCACAGCAAGCTATAAAGTTTTATCTCTATTTTAACTGATGAAAAGAGAGGACAAGTAACCTGTCAAGATACCATAGCTAAAGAACTAGAATCAAACCTCACGTCTCGGGGCCAGCCCAGTAGCATAGTGGTTAAGTTCATACACTGTGCTTTGGTGGCACAAGGTTCGCAGGTTCAGATCCCAGGCACAGACATACACACCACTCATCAAGCCATGCTGTGGTGACGTCCCACATACAAAATGGAGGAAGATTGGCACAGATGTTAGCTCGGGGCCAATCTTCCTCACCAAAAAAAAAAAAACCTCATGTCTCTGGAAGAGCTTGCCTTCTCCTTACAAAGAATAATTTAAGAGAAGATGTGAGAAAAGAGATTTATTTAACTGCCTTCAAATAACAGAAAGGCTATCCCACAAAAAAATGAATTAATTAGACTTTCTCCTGGGTTTTACCCGAATTGTCAGCCCATATCTCCAACTCTACATGTGTATAACAACAACTTCCCCTGCAAAATCAGCTGCCCCTCTTAATTCAATTTCAATAACTTTTTCATGCCCACTGTGTCCCAGACACTGTGCTGAGAACACAGCAGTGAGCCTACCACAGGTGACCCTGCCCTCATGGAGTTTACAGTCCATGTTGGGATATTAGAGATGGATTTCTGACAGTGAAATGGAGCAGAAGAAGTCACAGGTAGAGATTAGCATAAAGAAGCCTGTGATGGAATGTTCTGGAAAGCAGTGAGCCCTCCAGTGCCAGGCCCTTTGTAGACAAAAGTGAGGTCTGAAATGTGGATTCCCTGTGAGATTAGAAAACCCTCCTAACATCTGCCCAAGAGGAGAAACTGGGAGCTCTAGGTCTGTAGAGCAAAGAGAGAGAAAGTCCAGAGTCCTACAGTAGACTTCAAATAGTTTTCTTCTAGCATCCAATAAGAAAATCTTAAAGCCTACGTACACATTTTTTAAATCGCCCTTTAAATTCTTTCCCTCATTTAAATGGTCGCAAAGGATGTAATTTTCAGCGTGTTGTAAATCGTGACATTCTGAAATAAAACTCTTTCATCACTCTTTTAAATGTGTTCAATACACTCAAAATCCCATGGCAATTTTGTGTGTGTGTGTGAGGAAGATCAGCCCTGAGCTAACATCCATGCCAATCCTCCACTTTTTGCTGAGAAAGACTGGCCCTGAGCTAACATCAATTGTCAATCCTCCTCCTTTTTTTTTTTTTTTTCTCTTTTTCTCCCCAAAGCCCCAGTAGATAGTTGTACATCATAGTTGCACATCCTTCTAGTTGCTGTATGTGGACGGTGGCCTCAGCATGGCCTGACAAGTGGTGCGTAGGTGCGCGACCGGGATCTGAACCGGGGCCGCCGGTAGCAGAGTGCACGCACTTAACTGCTAAGCCACAGGGGCCCCCCATAGCAATTTAGTATCCATCATGATCCATTTTTTTGTATATCTTTTTTCCCCATTTTTATTGAGGTATAATTGAGAAATAAAAATTGTATATATTTAAGGTGTATGACATGATGTTTTGATATACTTACACATTGTGAAATAATCGTCACAAACCAAGCTAATTAACATATGCATCACATAGTTAACCATTTTCTTTCTTTCTTTCTTTCTTTCTTTGTGATGAGGACACTTAAGATCTACCCTCTTAGCAAATTTCAAGTATATAATACGGTATTGCTAACTATATTACATGGCTGTACATTAGATCTCCAGAACTTATGCATCTTGCATGACTGAAACTTTGTACAACTTGACCAACATCTCACCCTTTCCCCCTCCACAGCCCCTGGAAACCACCATTCTACTCTCTACTTCTATGAGTTTGACTATTTAGATTCCATATATAAGTGAGATCATGCAATATTTGTCTTTCTGTGTCTTTCACTTAGTATAGTGTCCTCCAGGTTCATCCATGTTGTCACAAATGTCCAGATTTCCTTCTTTTATAAGGCTAAATAATATTCCATTCTGTATACATGCCACATTTTCTTTATCCATTCACCCATCAACAGACATTTAGGTTGTTTCCATATCTTGGCTATTGTGAATAATGCTAGAATGGACATGGGAGTGCAGATATCTCTGAAATAATAACTTCATTTCCTTTGGCTATAGACCCACAAATGGGATTGCTGGATCATAGTTAGACCTATTTTTAATTTTTTGAGGAATCTCCATACTGTTTTCAATAGTGGGTGTACCAATTTACATTCCCACCAACAGTGCATCAGGGTTCCCTTTTCTCCATATCCTCACCAGCACTTGTTATCCTTTGTGTTTTTTGTAATAGCCATTCTAAAGGTGCAACATGAGGTTTGGATTTGTATTTTCCTGATAATTAGTGATGTTGAGCATCTTTTCATATGCTTGTTGGCCATTTGTATATCTTCTTTGAAGAAATGTCTGTTCAAGGCCTCAGCCCATTTTTTAATCAGGCTATTTTGTTGTTGTTCTTATTGAATTGTAGGAGTTCTTTATATAATTTGGATATTAACTCCTTATCAGATATATGGTTTGCAAATATTTTCTCTCATTATATAGGTTGCTTTTCATTCTGTTGATTGTTTTCTTTGCAGTGCAGAAGTTTTAAAGTTTGATGTAGTCCCATTTGTCTATTTTTGCTTCTGTTACCTGTGCTTTTAGTGTCATATCCAAGAAATCAATGCCGAGACCTATATCAAGGAGATTTTCCCCTGTTTTCTTCTAGGAGCTTTACAGTTTCAGATCTTATATTTAAGTCTTTAATCCATTTTGAGTTAATTTTTATGAGTGGTGTAAAATAGGGGCCCAGTTTCATTCTTTCGCATGTGGCTGTCCGGTTTTCCCAACACCATTTATTGACGAGATTAGCCTTTCTCCATTGTGTATTTTTGGTGCCCTTGTCAAAGATTAGTTGACCATATATGTGTGTGGGTTTATTTCTGGATTCTCTATTCTGTTCCATTGGTCTGTATGTCTGTTTTTATGCCAGTACCGTACGTTTTGATTACTATGTCTCTGTAATATATTTTGAAATCAGTAAGTATGAGGCCTCCAGCTTTGTTCCTCTTGCTCAAGATTGCTTTGGGCTATTTGGTCTTTTGTGGTTCCACATGAATTTTAGGATTGTTTTTTCTATTTCTGAATGCCATTGGGATTTAGTAGGGATTGCATTGAATCTGTAGATCACTTTGGGTAAGACGGACATTTTAACAATATTAAGTTTCCAATCCATGAGCACAGGATGTCTTTCATTTGTTTGTGTCTTCTTTATTTCCTGTCATGAATGTTTTATAATTTTCAGTGTACAAGTCTTTCACTTCTTGGTTAAGTTTATTCCAAAGTATTTTATTCTTTTTGTTGCTGTTGTGAATAGTATTGTTTTCTTAATTTGTTTTTCAGATAGTTCGTTGTTTGTGTACAGGAATGTGACTGATTTTTGTGTGGTGATTTTACATCCTGCAACTTTACTGAATTTGTTTATTGCTTCTAACAGTTTTTTGTTGTTGTTGTTCAGTCTCTAGGGTTTTCTACATATATGATCATGTCATTTGCAAACAGAGATGATTTTGCTTCTTCCTTTCTGATTTGGATGCCTTATGTTTCTTTTTCTTGTCTAATTGCTCTGGATAGGACTTCCAGTACTATGTTGAAAAGAAGTGGCAAAAGTGGACATCCTTGCCTTATACTTAATCTTAGAGGGAAAGCTTTCAGTTTTTCCCCATTTATTATGATGTTAGGTGTGGGCTTTTCATATATTGCCTTCATTTTTTCTTTCAGTACTTTGAAAATATTATCCCACTCTCTCCTGGCCTGCAAAGTTTCTGCTGAGAAATCCACTGATAGCTTTATGGGGGTTCCCTTGTATGGGATGAGTCACTTTTCTCTTGCTGCTTTCAAAATTCATTTTTTATCCTTCATTTTTGACAATGTGATTATAATGTATCTTAGTGTAGTCTTCTTTGAGCTGATCCTATTGGGATTTTTTGAACTTCATGAATCTAGATGTCCATTCCCCTCCCAAGATTTGGGAAACTTTCAGGCATTATTTCTTTACATAAGCTTTCTGCACCTTTCTCTTATCTCCTTCTGTGATTCCTATAATGCATATATTGATTCTCTTTATGAAGTCCCATAAATACCATATGTTTTCTTCATTCTTTTCTTTGTTTTTTCTGCTCTGATTGGTTAATTTCAAATGACTTGTCTTTGAGTTCACAGATTCTTTCTTCTGTTTGATTGAGTCTGTTGTTGAAGCTCTTTATTGAATTTTTAATTTCATTCATTTTATTCTTTAGCTCCAGAATTTCTGTTTGGTTCATTTTTATGATTTCTCTCTCTCTTCTGAACTTCTCTTTTTGTTCATGTATTTATTTCCTGATTTTGTTGAGTTGTCTATTGGTATTCTCTTACAGCTCACTGAGCTTCTTTAAAACAATTATTTTGAACTCTTTGTCAGGCAATTCATAGATCTCCATTTCTTTAGGGTTGGTTACTGGAGATTTATTGTGTACCTTTCGTGATGTCACGTTTCCTTGATTTTTCATGTTTATTATAGCCTTGTGTTGAGCTCTGTGCATTTAAAGGAGCAGTCACCTCTTCCAGATTTTTTACACTGGCTGTGGTGGGGAAAAACCTTCACCTACAGGTAGATGTGAGGGTGCCAGCTGGATGGAGTGTGGCAGCTTCAGCTCTGGGGGTAGTGCAGTGGCAGCTATGGCTCTGAGGGAATGCAGTGACATGGATTCTGGAAAGCTCTATCAGCTGAGGTCAGCATCAGCAAAGACTACAGTGTCCTTTAGCAGCAAAGGCTGAGGGTGTCCTCAGGGGTGGTGAGGGCTGCCGAGGTCCTCAGTGGCAAAGCCTGCTGAGGTTTCTTGCTTTCCTTTTCACCCATGGAGCACGTTGTGGCCCTGGGGATCTCTCTTGGCACTGAGTTGTGCCAGGCTGGGAGGTGGGGTAATGCAAGTAAAATGCTTTCTTCTCTTTTCTATGCAGCTATCCTCAGTTTTTGTGCTCTACTGGGTTGCTGCAGCTTCTTCGTTGTACTCTGGAGCTTTCCTGGAGCTATTTTCATCAATGGGTAGTTGTTAAATTGTTGTTTTTTTGGAGGGACAAGGGTTGGGGCCTTCTAGTCATCCATCTTGCTGACATCCTGTCTCCAGCCATATTCATCATCATGATCCATTTTAAAAATACATTAATGAGTTCTTCTTCTTTAACAATAAAGATAAACTTACATCATTCCTTTTTCTTCTTGAACTCATATTTACATGGCACTTTGCCGCATAATTTTATCTTAATGAAATATGCTTGAAATTTTAATTGATAGTAATTTTAATTACTATCATAATTCTCTGAGACAAAAAATATATATATATAAATTGAACTTTTATTCCTTGTGACCATAAAGCTCTATGTGCTAAAATTTTTATTCTGGACTGGGGCATCATTCCAATTATTATTTGTACATAATTGATCAAAACAACATAAACATAATTACATAGTTTGATAAATAATAAATATTTTTAAATGTTAAAAATATAAAACATTTTAAAATGTAAAAAATAAAAAACGTTGAAATGAATCTCAATTATCTGAATGGGGCTTTTTAAAAAAATATATGTATCTGTATTTGGATTCATGATATATTAATGTATCCATTAATATTACTTATTGCTATAATGAAACGGGCTTCAGTATAAAGTTCATTCCTATTTTTTCCCTTTTTGTTTTTAATGCCTGCAAACTCTTGATGACTTATTCACATAAATAAATGGAAATGGAGACTTGGTTATAGCACTATCACTCAATCTTTTGAACTCCTTTTGAGATATAAGCCAAAATGCCATGGAGATATATAAACCAAAATTATTCGTAATAACTTATCAGATGATAATGCCATCAAAATTTATGAATATTTGTGAGAAATTCTATGGAGAGAAATGGTGCAGACCCGGCCTTACTAAGGTGGAGATGCTGATGGAAAAACATCAGTAGGTGTTACCCAGAGCCTGGCATTATAGTCCACAGTTGAATTCTCAAGAACTTTCTAGAGAACACAAAAATAACTGAAATGGTTTTCTTTGATACCTCCAGTCAGCCTGCCCAAGAACTGACCTCTCTGCTCTCTACCAGCTAATTGTTTACCCAAGTTCTTTGCAAACAAAATTCCCTGTTTCCAGGTTGTCTGCAGTATTTTTCCTCTTCCGTCTGCCCCCTCTCTTTATCAATCCTGTTTTTGCCTTTGTTTTTTCAATCAATTTACCAACTGGCTCATTCACATGTGAGTAAATAATTTGTGAGAAAAACAACTATATATTTCTGAGTTATTCTTTGAAAAAAGCAAATAATTGGAAATTAACTGAATAGTAAAAGGATATGTTACCCAATCATTAGTCGTTCACTTTATCAATACCAACACTAATACTTCAAATTGTTTGACTGTCACCTTTAGAAAGTTTCCAAAAGGATTCAGGTCTGCCCCTCTTGGGTAGAAGAGAGAAAGACAATTGTAAAAGGTGGGGAGGGAGATGGAGAACTAGCTGATGGCGGATACATTCTTAAGCAGATCAAATTTAAGAAAGGTGCATACAGGACAAATCTAAGAGAATATGAAATTGACTCCCTTAAAACTCTCAGAAAGTCTTTTTTTTTTTTTTTTACCCTCAGTGGGGGAGGTGTTCCCTGATTTGAAAAGCACTGGGCTACATGCAGCCTCCTCCCTACATGTAGGGCCTCTGGGGGAGATGCTGTAGTCAAAGATACAATGCTCTGAAGGACTGGCAAAAATCAAAATTTTTTTTTCTCTGATTTCTGAGCAAAGAGCAGCTCTGGGCAAGCATGTAAGCCCAAACAAGATGGTAACATTAGAAATGTGTCCACCTCGACTTGGGCTTGGTTTAATTGTGGTGCCTGACTGGAGGATTTCAGGTTTCCAGGACCAGAAATAATAATTGGGTAATGTGTAACCAGAAACTCAGGAATGTGGGCTACATGGCCAGCTCCTTCTTTAAGTTAGAGGGTCATTGGTACAGCCTATGGACTTGGAGTATCTAATCAATGCCACAGGCAAGAATCAAGCCAGCGTCCCTATCGTATTATTATTACTGTTTTTTAAGAATAAGCTGTGCATAAATTAGTCCAAGAATGTGAAATATTTAAGGGAAATTGGCCTATTTCAGTAACATTTAGCCTTGTAATCCTTTTATAAATTTATATATTTATAAATCCTTTTATAAATATATAAATTATAAAATACATAATTGACTAATTAATTTAGATTTGTATTTTTAAGCTGGAATCCTATGAAATTTATATACAGAATTGGAGTATTTAAGAGAACTTAAGATTCAGCATTGGCCAAGACAGCCTTAACATTTCCCTCAGCTTGACTAGGCTTTAGGCTTCTTCCTGACTTTAGGTCCTAATCTCCGTTTGTTTTTTGTTTTTTTTTTTTTCTTCCCCCAAAGCCCCAGTAGATAGTTGTATGTCATAGCTGCACATCCTTCTAGTTGCTGTATGTGGGACGGCGGCCTCAGCATGGCTGGAGAAGCGGTGCGTCGGCGCGCGCCCGGGATCCGAACCCCAGGCCGCCAGCAGCGGAGCGCGCGCACTCACCGCTAAGCCACAGGGTCGGCCCCTAATCTCCGTTTTCTTAGAATATTTTCTTTAGAAAACTTGGAGTTGTAAATTCTTTGAAATACATGTAAATTTTTGTAAAGCCTGTGGCCAGTTTCACAACCCAGGAATGTCTTTCTCAAGGGCCTGGGAGCCATCCCTTTGCAATGTAACCATCAAGAAAGAAAGCACCCCTATCTCCCAGACTCTGTGGAAGGGCAGATATCTAACTTCAGTGGGTGCCAATTAGCAAACACAGATGGCCTAATCACAGAGGAAAACCTTTGCAAACTCGGGAGTAACTCAGTGTGATACCCGCATCCCATTGATCAACCTCACTCCTAACGTCACCCAGAGCTTTTCCACTAGCTCACCCCAGCACTCAAACCCTGTCCCCTGGTGTTTAGCAGAGTTGAGCTCAGGCTGTATTCTATTCTCTCTCCTCTTGCAGTAGCCTTAAATAAAGTCTTCCTTGCCTGTGTAACTTTGTGCAATGTTTCCTTTCACACCATATTTATAAACTTCACTTATTATATGTAGAATGATGGATTGAATCACATAAAATTGCCGATATTCAACTGTTTTTGACTTACAAAAAGGCACTTTCATGTGGTTCAACCTAATACCTGGGATGGTTTGTTAGATGAGACTACTGGAGTCCTTAAGAAAAATTAAATGTGAAAAATTTTAAATGCAACCTAAGGGGCCCCCTGGTGGCACAAGGGGTTAAGTGTGCGCACTCCGCTTCAGCGGCCCAGAGTGCGCAGGTTCAGATCCCGGGTGCGCACCTACGCACCACTTGTCAGGCCATGCTGTGGCAGCGTCCCATATAAAGTGGAGGAAGATGGGCATGGATGTTAGCTCAGGGCCAATCTTCCTCAGCAAAAAAAAAAAAGAAGAAGAAGATGATTGGCATCAGATGTTAGCTCAGGGCTGATCTTCCTCACAAATAAAATAAAATAAAATAAAATAAAATAAATGCAACCTAAAATATTTAAAGTTTAACTAAGTTTGTAAATGAGATCTTTTTGTCTTTTTTTGAGGAGGATCAGCCCTGAGCTAACATCTGATGCCAATCCTCCTCATTTTGCTGAGGAAGATTGGCCCTGGGCTAACATCCATGCCCATCTTCCTCTACTTTATAGGGGACACCGCCACAGCATGGCTTAACAAGCGGTGCATCAGTGCGCGCCCGGGATCTGAACCTGCGAACCCTCGGGCCGCCGAAGCGGAGTGCGCACACAACCGCTGTGCCACCGGGCTGGCCCCTGTAAATGAGATCTTAAAAGTAATTGTTAAAATTTGCTAGCTTCATACATGTAAAATGAACTTTAAGAGCTTCAGGAAGATTCAGGGTTTTAACACCTAACATTAATAAACTGAGTATTTTAAAAACACAGTCACTCCTGAATCGCCCTTTTGATGCACCAAGGCCACCCTCAAGGGCACCATGAAATTCTTAAGATGTATTGTACGGCAACTACCAGCAATCTTGTCACCCACCTGCATTACCTGGGCTAAACACTCTTCTTTAGCTTCCTTCCCTAATGCGATCCGTGGTCAAGTGCTACAGTTTGTCTTTGAACAGTAAAAGGAAAGTTTTCTGACTGGCCCTACCCACTCCTAATTGTGTCTATTACTCTTTCCCTCGGTGTTCAACTGTTGTACAGTATTGAAGTTGGGCTACAAGGGCTTAGGGGCACAACTATGCCCTTGCAATGGTGAACTGCTGTGCAGTCATAAAGTTGGGTTACAGAGGTTTGGAAGGGCATCCACATCCTAGCAATAGGTTTCTCCATGCCACCCCAAGAAAGTCACTGAGTCAGTCATTGTGGATGAGCATGATTCCAGGAGAGAAAATGGAAATGCCTTCCTCTCTCTGAGTCTTTTTCTGTCTAGTTGCATACCTGAGTATTTCTTTTCCTGGCATAGATTTAGACCAGGAGTCGGCAAACTACAGTCACAGGC
This sequence comes from Ceratotherium simum simum, assembly GCF_057802395.1. Taxonomy (NCBI): domain Eukaryota; kingdom Metazoa; phylum Chordata; class Mammalia; order Perissodactyla; family Rhinocerotidae; genus Ceratotherium; species Ceratotherium simum. The sequence goes on from NC_141933.1 coordinate 11,247,337, forward strand.
CAAATCTGGCCCACTGCATGGTTTCGTATGGCCCATGACCTCTGAATGGTTTTCTCATTTTTCAATTGTTGGAAAAAAAATCAAAAGAGGAATATTTTGTGACACATAAAAACTGTATGAAATTCTAAGTTGAGCATCCATAAATAAAGTGTTCTTGGAACACAGCCAACATGAGATAGGACTGTCTAGGGCTGCTTTTGAGTAGTTGCCATAGAGACCATTTGTGGGTTTTTTTTTTTTTTGAGGAAGATTGGCCCTAAGCTAACATCTGTTACCAATCTTCCTCCTTTTTTCCTTTTTTCTCCCCAAAGCCCCAGTAGGTAGTTGTATGTCATAGTTGTGCATCCTTCTAATTGCTCTATGTGGGATGCTGCCTCAGCACATCTTGATGAGTGGTGCGTAGGTCCGTGCTCAGGATCTGAACCAGCGAACCTTGGGCCACCGAAGTGGAGCACAGGAACTTAACCACTAGGCCAGCAGACTGGCCTCCCGTTTGTGTCATTCTTATCCTTTGCACTGCTGTTTGGTGCACTGCAAGTCACAGTGATGAAGTTATAACTCAACATCATTTAGAGTGCCATGCATATAACTGTACCACATTTAAAAAAAAAATCACCAGTGCATACCCATCATGTCAAAACAAGAAAAGTGGGTTTAGAATGCTGTGCTTTTAAGGCACAGTGGAGTGTGGATTATTTTGTTATCCAATTAGATGGCAAAGTACTGTGTTTATTATGCAATGACACTAAGCTGGGCTAAAAGAATACAATATGCATCAGCATTATTTCAGACTAAGCATGCATCATAATATTCCTGATGATCAGAATGAATATTCCCAATGATCAGCAATGATCAGAAAAATTAGAACATTTAAAACATTGTGTCTAATCACAGCAGAATTTCTTCCCAAAAGTAAAAAATGAAAATTTGGCTGCAACCAAAGTAGGTTTCCTAGTGTCCCATTTGTTAACCAAGCAAGGAAAACTGTTTGCCATGGGTGAGTTGATGAAATTGTTTGATTGCAGCAGCCAAAACAATATGCCCAGAGAAAATAAACTTGTTTAAAACGTTTAGCCTGTTGGGAAGGACAGTTACTCAAAGAGTTGAGGATATTGGGAGCAATATCAGTAGTTTTGGTAGGCCAAAAAAGGGCCCCCAAAAAGATATATCCACATCAAATCCATCCACATCAAATCCTTGGTATCTGTGAAAGTGACCTTACTTGGAAAAAGGGTCTTTGCAGATCTAATTAAGTTAAGGGTCTTGAGATTCAATCATCCTGGATTACCTGAGTGGTTCCAAATCCAATGACACGTGTCTTATAAGAGATGCACAGAGGAGACACATACAGAAAGAAGAGAAGATGATGTGAAGATAGAAGCAGAGATTGGAGCGATGTGGCCACAAGCCAAGGAAGCCAGCAAACACTAGAAGCTGGAAGAGGCAAAGAATAGATTCTCTGTTAGAGAGAGTGTGGGCCTGCTAACACCTTGATTTTAGACTTCTGGCCTCCAGAACTATGAGAGATACATTTCTGTTGTTTTAAGCCACCAAGTTTGTGGTAATTTGTTATAGCAGCCCTAGGAAACTTATATAGTAGTCAATTAAAAAACAAGTCAAGTGATTTTGAGTGGTTTTCCTTGGCTCTTGATGAATTGACAGATGTTACCAATACTGCTGGTTGTTGTTTATTTAAGAAGTCATTGCTGAGGTTGATGTGACTGAGGAGTTAGCCTCTATGAATAGTCTGCATGGACAACTAAAGGTAAGAATATTTTCAAAGAAGTTGAGGAAACACTAATTCAGTATGACCTAAAGTGGAATCTGCTAAGATGTGTTACAACTGATGGGGGCAAAAACACGTGTAGGGCAGAAAATGGGTTTACCGGACAAATTTACAAAGCTTGTGAAAACGTACAGCATTAAAAACCTATACTTATTTTCCTAAAAATATTTTAATCTATCACGTGTTATTGAACCTGTAGCGTCAACAGTTAACTTCATTCACTCTCATAACCTTAACCATCTTCAGGTCCATGGATTTTTTTTTTTTTTGTGAGGAAGATCAGCCCTGAGCTAACATCCATGCTAGTCCTCCTCTTTTTGCTGAGGAAGACTGGCTCTGAGCTAACATCTATTGCCAATCCTCCTCCTTTTTTTTCCCCAAAGCCCCAGTAGATAGTTGTATGTCATAGTTGCACATCCTTCTAGTTGCTGTATGTGGGGCGCGGCCTCAGCATGGCCGCTGAGGCCGGAGAAGCGGTGCGTCAGTGCGCGCCCAGGGTCCGAACCCGGGCCGCCAGTAGCGGAGCGCACGCACCTAACCGCTAAGCCACGGGCCAGCCCAGGTCCATGGATTTTTGTCAGAAATAGAAGCTGAATATCTTGACTTGTTCTACGACACAGCAGTTCAGTGGATTAGCCGTGGTAAAGATTTATTGTGATTTTGTGAGCTTAGGACTAAAACTGAAATTTTTCTGAATGAGAATTGCCCTCAACCCGTATCATGGAACAATGAATGACTTAAAAATTAGCTTCCGCTACAGACTTGATAACGTTTCTTAATGATTCCAACTTAACATTACGAGGCAAAACAGCACTTATATGCAAAATTTATAATGCAGTGAAGTCATTTTGATAACAATTAACATTGTTTGAGTCACAAGTTAAGGCAAGTTGTTTTATATGCTTCGTGTGCTGTCAAAAGTTAAATAAGAATCAAGATCTCCTTTCCCACACAAACGTGCAGCAGATATATTTTTCAAGCTCAAACTACAGTTCCAGCATGTTTTTTCAGACCTTGATGCAAATGCAAAAGAAATTTCCATTATTTCAAAATCCATTTAACTGTGCAATTCAAGAGCTTCCACCTAATGGTCAATTGGAAATGATTAATCTGCAATGTAAATGACCTGCTAAAAGGCAAATATCAAGAGAAGAATTTTATAAACGCCTTCTGGTGCTGAATATGATCAATTGGAATCATAAGCTCATGGGTTGATATAAGATTTGGCAGTACTCATCTGTGTGAAAAAACACTTCAAAAATGAAGTGGGGGCCCGGCCCCGTGGCTTAGCGGTTGAGCGCACGCGCTCCGCTATTGGCAGCCCAGGTTCGGATCCCTGGCGCCCACAGATGCACCTCTTGTCCCACCATGCTGAGGGGGCGTCCCACATACAGCAACTAGAGGGATGCGCAACTATGACGTACAACTATCTGCTAGGGCTTTGGGGAGAAAAGGGGAAAAAAAAGAGGAGGATTGGCAATAGATGTTAGCTCAGGGCTGATCTTCCTCACACAAAAAAAAATGACGTGGGTAAAAATCTCACTGTAGATTTGCATCAACAGATGAACCTTGCAATCAATTTTAATGATAGGGAACACTAACTTTGAGCCACAATTAAGGGAAATGTTATCCTCCACACCCCACCCTCACCCCCCCAAATAGAAGTCCATTGTTATTAGTAGGCCTATACTAAAAAAACTTATACTCAATTATTACTATTGTATTTTGAATTTCTTCAATTAAAAGAAAATTGAAGATATTTCTTTCCTCTCTTGTTATGTAAGCACCTACATTAGATCCTAGATTTTGCCTCTCCGCCCACGAAGTCTTAACTATTTACAGAGGTTTGCTGATGTCTGCGCTAGAACAACGTTCTGGAACTAAACATGGGTGCCCCTTTAGGAACCTGCAACTCAGACCAAGGGACACATGACTGCAGTCCCTGCGCCAAGGTCCTCCTGCACAGGGCAGCTGTCAGCTCCTCCCCCGCCCACAGGGTGGCTGTCAGCTCCTCCCTAGCTCTAGCTGCTCCCCACCGGCGTTCAAGACCGCCCCGCCCCGCCCCGCCCCGCCCGGCGCTGAGAGCGCATGCGCAAGCGAGTCTTTCGCGGGCACGTCTGCGCAGGCGCAGACGGTCCGAGGCCGCTGATTGGGTTTGCAGGTGGGTGCTGTGCTGGAAAGTGCGTGTTCCAGGTAGTTTGTGCCAGAGGGATTGTACCCACTCGGCTGGACCTAGTGAGCTGGAGCTGTCGCTTTTGGAGTGTGTGGGCTCACCGGGCTCCCTGGGCTTCGGTTTTATGCTGTGTGGGGTGGATGGCCCTGGGGGCAGGTCCTGGCTTCTCGGACACTTCAGCTTATCCTGGATGAGGTTTTCGTTTTCTTTCTTTTTTTTTTTTTAATTTTATCGTGAAATATAGCATATATCTAGAAAAGTGCGCTAAACAGACAGGTACAGCTTATTGGTTTATCAAAGTCATTCCTAAAAAACCACCTCCTATGTCAAGAAATAAAGCTTCACCAGCCTCCCAGAAGCCCCTCTTGCTCTCTCCCGATCACCACCTCCTCCAAAGTAACCGCCTTAAAAAAAAAAAAGCGTGGCAATCATTTTATTGCTTATATAATTTTACCACCCAAGCATGCGTCACTCAACATTATAGTTTAGTTTGCCCTTTTAAAAAAATTATGTATTGTACAGTCTGCGCTTGTGCCTGGCATCTTTTTACTCAATGTTACATTTATGAGGTTGACCCATGCTGTCGTGCGTGGCTGTAGTTTCATTCTTCTTGCTGCTGTATAATAGTCTAACATGAATATTTTGCAATTTTATTCATTCTACTGTTGATGGACATTTGGGATATGGCTTTTTTCCCAAAGGTTTGCTATTATGAATAACACTGCTATGAATCTTTTAATCCTCTCAACAGCTCTTTAAAAAAAGCATTATCCCTTTTTAGGGATGAGGAAAGCCATCTCAGCCAGGTTAAGTTGTTTCCTCAAGACAATGACGCTAGTAAGTGGAGGAGTCAGATTCTAACTGCAGACTCTGCCTCCTGAGAAGGTTTCAGAATCTTTCTGTGTAGAAATCAGTAGAGAAGGGAGTGCCCAAGTTAGCAGGACCTTCTGTGGAGTACCTCTGATCAGCCATATGCCTGGGCTGGCCCTCTTTGTTTTTTATCAACTTTATTGAGATATAATTATATATGACTATATTTTAAATGTACAGATCAGTGAATTTGGGCAAATGTGTGCACCTGTGATCAAGATACAGCACATTTCTGCCCATCTCAGAAATTTTCTTCCTGCAGCTTTGCCACCAAACTTCCCACACCCCATACAAATGGAATCGTGTAGAGTGTACTATTTTGCCTCTCGCTTCTTTTGTTCTGTATTCTATTTTTGAGATTCGTCCATATTGTGGATCTCAGTAGTTGGTTCCTTTCTTTTATTGCTAAATAGTATTAAGTCGTGTAAATACACCACAATTTGTTTATTCATTCACCATTTGGATTGTTTCCAGTTTGGGGCTATTTGTGTGTGTGTGTGTGTGTGTGTGTGTGTGTGAGGAAGATTATCCCTGAGCTAACATCCAATGCCAATCCTGTTTTTGCCGAGGAAGATTGGCCCTGGGCTAACATCTGTGCGCATCTTCCTCTACTTTATACGGGACTCCACCACAGCATGGCTTGACAAGCAGCGTGTTGTCCACGCCCGGGATGGGAACCTGCGATCCCCGGGCCACCACAGTGGAGCGTGCAAACGTAACTGCTACGCCACCGGGCCTGCCCCGGGGCTATTTTGAATAATTTTGAATGAATCTATGAACATTCATAGACAAGTTTTTTGTGGATATATGTTTTCATTTCTGTTGGGCAAATATCTAGGGGTGGAATTGCTGAGGCATATAGCCAGTGTGTGTTTAACTTTATAAGATACTGTTGGACAGTTTTCCAAAGTGGTTTTACCATTTTACACTTCCACAAGCAGTTCATGAAAGTTCCACTTGTTCGAGATCGTCCCTACTTCATAGAGCACACGAATCGATTTCTGCCCCTGCCCCAAAGACTCCAGTCACTTTGTCTGCCCATAGGTCTTATATCCGCCTCCTTAGCTCATGGGGCTCCCGCTGGCTGCACCAAAGGGAGATAGAGAGTAAGTGATCATGGTGTTACTGCACCAGGTCCATTTTTGCCCACCACCCAGAAAGCCAAGCACCAAGACAACGAGATTGCAGCAGAGAGAGAGGGTTTAATAATCACAAGGCAGCCAAATGAGGAAACAGGAGAATGAATCTCAAATCCTCTTCCCTGAAAATAGGGACTCAGGGATATTTATGGGGTAGGAGGCAAGGTGGTCTGAAATGATTGGAGGTGAGGAGAGATGAGGTAATTGATGATCTGTGCAAGCGTAGTCAGCCTTCACGCCTTTTCGTAGGATGCATGTTCACAGAATGGCAGTGTTAGCATGCCCTGAGGGTGGAGTTCCAAGCTCTTAACATAAAAAAGTTGCTCATCGGGCATATGTCTGCGTGAGCCCAGTTGATGGGTTGGTGGTCTCAACCAGCCTGAAGTGGACAAGGGGTTCCAATTCCTGAAAAAAATAGCTCTAACACCCATTACCATGGAGTCCTAGGCTCCAGAGAGATGTTATCTATAGGAACCTAGTGGGAGTCAGCATATTGTCTAGACAGTACAGTGAACAATGGGTAAATTTATCATGCAGATTTAAGTCCTAGCCTTCTGTTCTGATAAGTTTGTAGGTAAGGCCATCCCCCCCTTCTTCCTGGTACAGAGAAGAAGATACCTTTACGAATGGAGATTTCCTTTACAAATGTAAATGTCTCTTACAAAGGGTAACCAGAACTAAGAATGGGCTTAACAAGGATCCTCCAAGATACCCGGAGATGTCTACAGTGATGGCCTGTCCTGGGGGCAGGCCTTCCATCTTAAACTCTTCGTCAGTTAGTGGGGGTGCGGGTCAAAGTGTCTTTCAGGCAAAGACATATTTTGAAGTGGCCAATTCAGATCCCCCATAGTTACTAGCTGCTTAATCATCAATGGCTAACTGTTTGCCAGTTTCTTTTGTGTGTGTGTGTGTAAGGAAGATCAGCCCTGAGCTAACATCCATGCCAATCCCCCTCTTTTTTGCCAAGGAAGACTAACCCTGAGCTAACATCCGTGGCCATCTTCCTCCACTTTATGTGGCCACCGCCACAGCATGGCCTGACAAGCGGTGCGTCAGTGAGCACCCGGGATCCAAACCCAGGCCACCAGCAGTGGAGCGCGGGCACTTAACTGCTACGCCACGGGGCCGGCCCCTGTTTGCCAGTTTCAATGGGACTCAACCCCAGGAGTTTCTGTTCTCTCAAGGATTGCAGTCTGTGGTCTAATTACAGTCTTCCTGTGGTCTAATGCCTAAAAAGAGTTGCCTCCTATTTTTTGGTCCAGTTTTGCTGTTGTTTACAATAGGAGAGCTTATTCTGTACTAGTTACTCTATCATAGCTGGTACCTGAAGTCCTCCATGCTGTGTGTTTTATTTTGGGGCTATGTGTTGAAGTCTCAAAGAATCACTCTTTTTTGTTGATGCCCTATGATAATAATGGCTGAGAGACTCATGTATACGAATTAAAAATGTGCAGAAGGAAGGTTATTAAAAGAGTGCCTGGTTTATCAACTTGCAGTGAATAAAACTCACCAAACTAAAAGCCCTGTGTAAGTGTTATCTGTGCAGTCTCCTTCATAAGCAGGGCACCGAGCGAAATCATAATCAGAAGCTCTTTTTACTGAGGATTTAGTATGAGGAAGCACTGTCTTGGGTACCAGAATCAACGCAAGTTGTCATCAAGTGCGTTCTCTCTCTGAGGCACAGTGGAAGCCACGTGTAATCTGAAGGTCGTCCTGCTAATGGAATCAGCATGGCAGTTAGATGAATGGTTAATGGCAGCAAGCTATGACAGCCCAGTGCATCCAGCTTATAACAGGCAGAGTCTGACCAGTGGGATCAGAAATACATGATGTCTGCCATACCTGCTGCATCCATCTCCACCTAAGACAGAACCTTTCCTTTGGAACAAGAAATACTTGAAGTTTGGTGATTAAAACTCATTCTCCTCTGTACAGCCCTTGGACAGGAAGCATGTGTTGCTCTGACTTTTTTTTTTTTTGCTTTGCTTGGATGACTTTGCATATCTCTGCTCCAATCCCTTATACGTGATCTCAGAGTTGAGCTCACAGATGGCAATTCCATTTTCCTCATTTCAAGGTTTGTAGGGAGCATCTCTCTGTAGCTCTGAGTATTGAAGATGGTCGAGCACATTAATCCTTTGCTGCATTCCAAGCCTACCTTTCTATTACAGAATATCTTGTCTGGCTCTGGGCTGTCCTACCTTCTTTGTGCCCCACAGGTACAGCACTCTTTTCTGCCCCTGGCTGAAGGAGACATCGAATAAGGAATTCCTACTCAGAATGAGTCGTTGGATTGTGTTCCTTCCATCTAATGATTCTGAGAGACTAAGTTCCTGTGTCCTTTTCACATTTTGAAATTTCACAGTCGTCGGCTGCCTTGGAGAAAAGGCAACTTAATTTGGTTCTGCAAAATCAAAATGTGTTTGACAAGTGGAAGGTTTTTGACCAAGAAAGCACTGCAAAATCTGTATGTTTGCTATGGCTGCTGTAACAAAGTACTACAAACCAAGTGGCTTAAATGACAAAAATTTATTGTCACCATTCTGGAGGCCAGAAGTCCAAGATTAAGGTGTCAGTAGGGTTGGTCCCTCCTGAGAGCTGTGAGGGAGAATCTGTTCCATGCTGCGCTCCTAGCTTCTGGTGGTTTGCCGGCAATCTTGGCATACCCCAATCTCTGACTGCCTTCACATTCCATGGCGTTCTCCATGTGTGTTTGCCTTATAGGTCCCATGGCTGTGTCTGAGGCATCTTCCCATAGCCCAAGTTCCAGGGGGAGGCAAACTGACATGGGTTTGGTATCCTTCTTCCCCTGCCACGGGTAATGGTAGTTCCCCAGCACTCAGGAAGTTTACAGAAACAGGTGGAGTCCGTGCAGCCTGATGAAGTTATAATGCAGTGTAGTGGGATGGGCTCTGGACTTGAGTGAAAACCCGTAGGCCTCACTGTGTCACTCTGAGCATCAACAGCCCCATCTGCAAACTGAAGTGAAACAGGTTACTTCTTATGGTCCCTCCAGCTCTAAAGGCAAATTCTTGCAGCAGCTGGGAATCAAGTCATAATCGCTGAATTTAGAGATGAGCCCCATGCTGTGTGTCCACTAGGAGGCATGGATTCACTGTCCCGTGAACAGGATGCCTCACCTTACTGGATGTCAGTTTATGGGAAAAATAAAAGAGAGAGAGAGAGGGTGGGATAAGAAATCTCTTTTTAGTTTTTCCCTCAATACCAAGCTACTTTAGATCAAGACTTATGTCATGGCCATTTAGGGCAATAAGAAAAACTGAGTGTTTTGTGACTTTCTGCATTAGTGTGAATTTCCCCAGACTTGACCCCTTACCCATGAGGAAGCATCACTTTTTCCTAATATGTTAAACTCGGAGATCATTGACTTGTTAAGTCACAGAATTTCAGACCTGGAAGGGCTCTTTGCAATTGAGGAAATGGACCAGAGTGGAGACTGGCTAGCTCAAGGTCACATGGCAAGTGAGTGGCAGGGCCAAGACTAGAAAACATCAAAGCCGGTTTCTCAGCTCTATAACGAGAGGTGATCTTTGAAGTTCCTTTAGGCCTAAGAGTCTGATGTTCTGGCCTTGCTTATCTAGCCAGTGATCTCTGATGCCCCATGATGGTTCTAACTACGTATTAAATTTTGCTTGGTAGGTTGACTTTTTTTTAATAGACTTTATTTTTTACAGCATTTTTAGGTTCACAGCAAAATTGAGCAGAAAGTACAGAGATTTCCCATATTCCCCCACCCTCACAGATGCATAGCCCTCCCTGTTATCAACATCCCCCACCAGAGTGGTATAGTTGTTACAATTGATGAACCTACATTGACACATCATCACCCAGAGTCTATAGCTTACATTAGGGTTCACTCTTGGTGTTGTACATTCTATGGATTTAGATAAATTTATAATGATATGTATCTACCCTTATACAGTAGTAATTTCGCTGCCCTAAGAATCCTCTGGGCTTTGCTTATTCATCTCACCCTCCTCCCCAACCTCCGGCAACCAGTGTTATTTTTATTATCTCCAAAGTTTTGCCTCTTCCAGAGTATCATATAGTTGGAATCATACAGTATGTAGCCTTTTTAGCTTGGCGTCTTTCACTTAGTAATATGCGCTTAAGTTTCCTCCATGTCTTTTCATGGCTTGATAGCTCATTTCTTTTTAGTGCTGAATAATATTCCATTGTCTAGGATGTACCTCAGTTTAGCCATTCACCTACTGAAGGGCGTCTTGGTTGCTTCCAAGTAGGTTGGTTTTTTAAATGTGCAGAGATGGATTATTCAAAACCTCCCTCTTCAGAATGAGACTCAATTAAATCTCCAATTAAATCCATTAAAACGGTGGTTCTCTGGACTTTTGGATTTCACAAAGCAGTAAAATTAACAAAAATGTTTGGGCATCTATGTTGGGTTATTTTTATGTTTTTATTTTAAATCTGTCACTTTTACGATCCTACTGTTATAAAAGACATTTTAACTCAAAAAGTAGAGGGTACACAATCTCAGAATACATCACAGTGAGAGAAATAAATTCCTTTATGAAAAACTTTTGCATTGCTCTTGTTTTCCTCATTTTGCGTAAATCAGTAAGATTCTGTCACCCACCGAACCCAGCCTACACGTCAACCCCAGGAACCATTGCTTTAAGGAACTAGCTAATGTTACAGAAGTTCCTCTGCAAAAGAGCTCTTCTGCCTATGAATGGCTCCCTTCAAGAGATGATGGAGGCTGAAGACATTTCCAAGCTGGCAAGAGAAAACAGTGAGAGTGAGAAAGTCTGTCTTTTAAAGCTGAAATTCCAAAGAACTTTCTGGGAGAAGACTGTAACTTCTACTTCTATATAACAAAACACTCTTGAGGCCTACAGTGCACTAAAAGTAAAACGGGGGCAAAAAGAGAAAAAGTTTCCTCCAGTGAATGTAAGCATGCTGGACCAGTAAGATGTAGGTTAAATCTTAGAACCATGGTGTAGACTGCCGCTGTGTGGACCCCTCACGCTCACATTCAGCAAAATCAGAGCAGGCAGTGAAGGGAGAGGGTAATAATCCCAAAGACAAATTGAGAAACTAGAATTCTTGCTTTTATTTGCTCAGCGGTTTTTTGGCAAACAGTCTAAACCCAGTCTACAGTTTTAAAGGACACCATACGATTATTAGCAATGTCCACCGAGATTGTGCTAGAACTTCTTTGTTTGTTTATTCATTCATTCATTCATTCATTCATTCATTAAGGTCATATTGGTTCGTAACATTGTGTAAATTTCAGGTGTACATTATTATATTTCAGCTTCTGTATAGACTGCATCGTGTTCACCCCCAAAAGTCTGGTTTCCATCCATGACCATACACATGTCCCCCTTTCCCCCTTTTGCTTTCCCCTCACTCACTTCCCCTCTGGTAGCCACCAATCTATTCTCCATATCTACGTGTTTGTTTGTTTATCTTCCACATATGGGTGAAATCATACAGTATTTGTCTTTCTCCGTCTGACTTATTTCACTTATATATATACACACTACATCTTCTTTATCCATTCATCCATTCATTGATGGGCACTTAGGTTGCTTCCAAGTTTCGGCTATTGTGAATAATGCTGCAATGAACATAGGGGTGCACATATCTTTTCTGGAACTTCTTCTAAAACGATGTTCCAGTTTTGACAAACCACATGTTCCTTACAGCAATTGTGCCCTTCACTTTGTCTCTCATGTTATATTGTCTGAGAAAAGATATACTTAAAATAAAAAACTTCATCCCTTTGTGGGAATTACTAGGTATTTACAAGTCAGGGTATAATTCCTATAATTCCTTTTGGTCATAAGACTGTATCCATGTTCTGTTTACTGGTAATGCCGCATTTTGCTACCTCTGACTGTACTCTGCCTCTCTTCTTCTAATAGCTAAGAATCAATCCAGGACTCTTCCTAGATGGTAGGGGCTCTCAGGGCAATCCCCAGGCATTGTGTGCTCCTGAGAAAACCAGCAGCTCAGGGGGATTTCTACCTACAGGAAAACATAACTGCATGGAATGTAGAGGTTCTTGCCATGACATCTCTCCTGAACTTGAAGTTATGCAGAAATATCTCGCTTCCTCTGAGAAGCTGAAAGAAAACATTCTAGGTGAGCTGGAAAAGGGGACAAGTTGAAATTAGAAGAAAAATTGTTTAGGATGATAAAATCTCTGCTATTATGTTAAGCTCAGTTTTCCCTAACGATAATTATAGATTACTGGCAAAGCCTTTTTCACCAGGGTAGGCCTTAAGGCTCTTAGGAATGTTCTAGAATCCTTCAGGAGAATGTTATGGATAGTTCTACTGTCCCTGCAACTTAGGCTCTCATCACCGTAAGAGTTGTGATGTTTGACCACTAGATTTTTACATAATTAAAATAACTTTTAAAATAAAGTAGAAAGTAAGAGAAAATATTAAAATAATATATCCTCATTTCAGAAACTATGGGAAATACAGAAATGAAAGTTATTGCCATAATCTCACCACCTGATCACACCATGGCTATATTTCTTCTATTATTCTTCTTGTGTATTTTTTTAGACACAGCGGTAATCATGGTATCCTGAAAACCCTATACTCTTTTGTTACTTTTGTGTGTGTGTGTGTGCATTTTATCATGTCACCACTTCATGAGTCTCACTGTTACTGGCTATGAAATTCCTTCTTGGGGGTAGCACATTTCAGTTAAATTATTCCCTTGTTGAGTTTGAAGACAAGAAGGTTTTTGTTTTTGCTGTTGTTGTCCATTGGAAATCTATGAAAGCGTCCATTTTGCCAAGCCCTTGCCTATGTTAGCCATTGTTATATTTCAAAATCATTATTAATTGAATAAATAAAAATAGTAGCTCGTGTTTAATATATATTTCTTTGATTACCAGTGAAGTCGAACACTATTCCATATTCTTTTGTTTGCACCTTCTATTTTGGTGACGTCCTAGTTAAGTCTTGCAGGCAGAACCAACTAGACTGATGTTTCCCATCTATGACCATTTAGAGATTAGCAGTAAATGTTCAAAGGGGGAGAATTCCACACAGAATGGGAGTGAGGGGGCTGAAATACTTAACTGCAATGATCAAATCTACTATCTTAAATATAATTATAAACAGATGAAATGTTATTTTGAAATGAAAGACTGGAACTCTTTTCTCTCTTCATTCTCAGAGTAGTTTTAATTTGATTCAGCACATATATTTGACATTCAACATGTCTACACGTGAATTGAACTGGACAGTTTTTTGTCTAATTCCTCCAGTGGCCAGTGAGGATGAGAAAACAGGTACATACAAGATGATTCACTGAGGGCCCCTTTGAATAAAGGATTCACATATTCCAAGATTCCAAAAGTATAATCTTAGGTGCTTTTCTGCTACTGTTGAAATAGTTTGAAGGCTCTCTGACTGGTTTTACCATCAGATTTCTGACCTCACTCTTTTGCCACGTTTTTCCATTTCTTTGTATCTTTTCAGTTAATCAGCACCATAAATTCTTTTTCAGGTCATTTCTATTTGCTTTATATTACTAACTGACATCTACTGAGTATTGCCTGCACAAAACACGGGGCTTAGTACTTTTTTAGGCATTACTCATTTAATCCTTACTAACCCTACGTGTTAGTGGTGTCTAGTGGTAGTTACTAGAATCCTCATTTTACAAACGTGGGCACGGAGTCTCCAAGAGACAAGCCAGCTTGCCCTGGACCCACAGCAGAGATTCTAGAACCACTACAACATATCACCTCAAACCTGCAGTCCTGAAAAATATACTCTCCTCTTAGATCTCATGCCTTATGGCCTAACAGTTGTACATAGTAGATGCTCATTAAAATCCTTGCTGACTAAAAAGGGGATCTACTTGTTTAAAAGATTTTGTGTCTCCAAGTGAAGCAGTTTCTCTGCCTCTCTACAAACTATAAGCTCACTTAGTGGGGAATTTCTAGGAACATTTCTTGGGGCTGAGGTGGATTAAAGCATTTTAAGAGTCTTTGGAATAACCTGAATGAGAATAGAATAGAATTTTTGATCTGAAAAACTCTTTATTACAGAAAAACCAATAAGCTGTGGATAAACTATGTAAGGGAAGAGGGAGAATCCCCCTCTGCCCTTTCCCTTAAGGCTCTTATGGCTGGCCAAATAATTAACAAGACAGGTTAGCAGGAGAAAATAATACCGAGTTTAATAACATGTATACATGGGAGAAACTCAGAAATGAGCAGCTTGTCCCTCTGTCTAAGCTGCTTGCTTAAGTATTGTAGCTAAAGGCAAGGAAGGTGTTGGGGGTGGGTAGTGGTTTGGGATTTCCGAGGGGAAGAAGACAATTCACATGGAGATAGAAATGCAAATGTTTGTCTGACAACTCTTTTCAGGGCCACCTATAGAGAATGTGGCCAGGGAGAGACAGAATTTTTGATAAGAGGTGCTTGGTGCCTTTCCTACTGTAACATCTATTTTACGTTATATTACAGTCATCATGATAATAACTCCTTCCTGAAACAGATCTTTTATTTTAAATTCTTTAGGCAGTTTGGGAAGGGAAACTCAAATGTTCTTCCTGAGTTTTCTGAGTCTTTATTTTCTTCAGCTCGAAATAATCCACTTACCAGAGTCGTGCATCTTGGGGTGGCCTGCCCTAAGCACCATCATGAGATTTTAGCAAAGAGTAGAACGTTTACTATCCCTCCAACTTTCAAAGACAAAATTTTATCCTGTTTTCCAGATGAAATGATGTCCGTGTTCCAGACTCAGAATTGTTTCAGGGCAGCCCCTGAAGCCACGAGGAAACAGACTTTCCTCTTGAGCCTTCAGAATAGGTGCAGGCCTGACGACAACTTGATTTTTAGCTCTGTGAGACCTACTTGGACTTCTGACCTCCAGAACTGTAAGATAATAAATTTGTGTTGTTTAAGCCACTAAGTTTTTGGTAATTTGTTACAGCAGCCATAGGAAACTGTCTTTGGGGTTTTTTTGTTGTTGTTTTATTTTCTCTTTTATTATTTTAAACTTCCCCATCCTTTTCTGTATTTGGACCTGAGGAGTTCTATCAAACACAAACTTGCCCACAAGGTGACCCTTTCTCTAGGAACATATCTTGACCATTTATTAAAGTGGGAAAAACAGGGCCGGCCCCGTGGCTTAGCGGTTAAGTGCTCGCACTCCGCTGCTGGCGGCCCGGGTTCAGATCCCTGGCGCACACAGACGCGCCGCTTCTCCGGCCATGCTGAGGCCGTGTCCCACATACAGCAACTAGAAGGATGTGCATCTATGACATACAACTATCTACTGGGGCTTTGGGGGAAAAAATAAGTAAATAATAAAAAATAAATAAATAAACAAATAAATAATGCTCTGGCCGGCCCCGTGGCTTGGTGGTTAAGTGCGCGTGCTCCGATGCTGGTGGCCCGGGTTCGGATCCCGGGCGCGCACCGAGGCAACACTTCTCCATCCATCCTGAGGCTGAGTCCCACATACGGCAACTGGAGGGATGTACAGCTATGACATACAACTATCTACTGGGGCTTTGGGGGGAAAAAATAAATAAATAAAATCTATAAAAAAAATAAATAAAATAAAGTGGGAAAAACAGATTGGTAATGTCGGGGAAGAGGGAGAATCCCCCTCTGCCCTTTCCCTTAAGGTTCTTATGGCTAGCAAAATAATTAAAAGACAGGTTAGCAGGAGAAAATAATACCAAGTTTAATAACATGTATACATGGCAGAAACCAGGGAAACTGAGTTTCTCCACACAATGGCGGAGATTCTCATCTTAAATACCATCTTCAGCTAAAGACGAATGAGGATGTTGGGGGTGGGGAGGGAGACAGAAATCACAGTAATCAAGGGTATGTAGATTTAAGGCC
The DNA here is from genome assembly GCF_057802395.1 of Ceratotherium simum simum. Lineage (NCBI taxonomy): Eukaryota > Metazoa > Chordata > Mammalia > Perissodactyla > Rhinocerotidae > Ceratotherium > Ceratotherium simum. The sequence goes on from NC_141933.1 coordinate 11,263,182, forward strand.
TTATCCTCCACACTGATCAGTTTCTAGAGAGGCCATCCCCTCTTCCCCCCAGAGAGAGAGATACCTTTACAAATGGAGATTTCCCTTATAAATGTAAATGTTTGTCTGGAAACTCTTTGCAGGGCCACCTAGAAAATGTGGCCAGAGAGAGACAGAATTTTTGATAAGATGGGCTTGTTGATGCCTTTCCTATTGTAACATCTATTTGACATTATATTACAGCCATCATATGATAGTAACTCCTTCCTGGAACAGGTCTTCTATGTTAAATTCTTTAGGCAGTTAGTGGGGGAGGTCAAATGTCTGTCAGAGAAAACAATCAATGTAAAGAGACATATTTCAGGGTGGCCCAATCTTGATCTCCCACAGTAATGGCAGGAGGCATAGAATGCTAGCTAGTGTATTTTCAGGGCTTTAAAAGTTGCAAAACTTTTTTCTAAATCACATATTCTGTACCATATATGCACCTAAAAACCTAACATTGTAAGGCCATAAATGAATTGCCAGACTGTTTTTGGAATAGCTAGAATAGGGCAAGTATGGGACAAAAATGCATTGAGGGCCAGCCCCAGTGGCCTAGTTAAAGTTCAGCATGCTCCACTTCAGCAGCGTGGGTTTGTTTCCCAGTCACAGACCTACACCACTCTTCTGTCAGTGGTCATGCTGTGGTGGCAGCTTAGTGACTTGAAAAAACAACAAACATTTATTGTCTCACCTAGTTTCTGTGGGTCAGGAATTCGAAAGCCACTTAGCTGGTTAGATCTGGCCCCAAGTCTCTCATGGGGCTGTGGTCAAGATGTCAGCCACGGGTGCCATTGATCTGAAGTTTGGTTAGGGCCGGAGGACCTGTTCCCGAGGTGGCTGGCTCACATGGCTGGCCAGGGAGTGCTAACTCTTGGCAGGAAATCTCAGTTGCTCATCACAAGTTGCTCCCCATAAGGCTGCTTGAGTGTCCTTACAACATGGCAGCTGGCATCCCACAGAGCAAGCAGTTCAAGAGAGAGTGAGGCAGAAGCTTCAGTGCCTTTTATGACTAGCCTCAGAAGTCGTGTACCATCACATCCACAACATCCAACTGGATACACAGGTCAGCCCTATTCACTATGGAGGAGACTACACAAGGGTGTGACTACCAGGGGAAGGGATCATTTTAGAGGCTGCCTTCCACCCCCGGGGGAGAAGGTTTTGTTTTGTTTTCAGCCACAAAGCCTTTCTCATCTCATAAATCCCTAGAGATGCAGTGTAGGAAAGAAATTCCAAGGTCAATTAGTTCAAACATCTAGCTCAAATGAATCACTTCTTCAAAACCATACATTAAAAATACATTTAAAAATCTCTACTGATAATTTAAAACTGAGTTGCATAAGCCTTGTCTCATTTACATTAGAGTCTCAATATCTCCAAAGAGCAGAAACCCTGCCTTCTACTTCTGAAACCCATAGAACATTTTGCCTGTTCCTTGGCACATAGGGAGGAATACATACATTTTTGTAAACATGACAAATTCCCAGTTGTCAATTGTCATTTGAAGATTAACTCATTGGTCAACATTCAGCCTCCTCTTAATTTGACATTTCTGTGTGTTTTTAAAGTCTGGGTTTATGGGAGTGGCTGACTCCAGAATTTTAAGAGAAGTCAGCTGTATGAGGATATCTCTCTTCAAGCTGAGGTTGAATTTAGAGTTTGAATAGGAGCCAGATGGGGTATGCAGAACCAGAAATATTGCCCGTGCCCTTGTCCAGTGATGCCAGTGAGTGAAGCACATTCGACAGGAGTGATACGTGTCAATGGAGAGGTAGGCTAGTGGAAGACACAGCAGGGATCTACTGTGTGATTTTTAGGCAAGTTCCCTAATCACAACTATCTGAGCACCTGTTTCTTTATCACTCAATTGGGATAATAATGCCCGTGTGTTTTCAAAGATGTGCAGCAACGGGAACTCTCCTACTGGAAGGACCGTAGATAGTTATAATTGCTTTACAGAGCACTGGCAATACCCAGCATAGCTAATGATGTAATACACATCCCAGCAGTTCTGCTCTTGGTCTGACCCTAGAACAGAGGTTCTGAACCCTGGCTGTGTGTTAGAACCATCTGGGGGAATTATTTTTTTCTTTAATCCTGATGTCTCAGCTCCACCCTCAGAGATTAAGATCTCATCAATTCTGGGACAAGGCCCAGAAATCGTTTTTTTTTTTTTAAAGCTCCTGAGGCTATTCTAATGAGCATCCTGCCAGAGAGAAGCTCACACATGTGGACAAAGAGACATCCACCTTGTACCAAATACATAAATAAAATCAAGGGGAATTAAGCATCTAAATGTAAAAAGCAAATCTTTAAAATTCTTTTAAAAATTTGGAAGACTACTTTATGACCTTGGGATCCAGAAGGATTTCATAAGATTTAAAATGCGTAAAGCATAAAAGATAACATTGACATACTTGGCCTTGAAATGTAAAAATCTTGTATTTGGAAACACATCCTAAATGAAGAGGAAAGATAAGCCACAGACTGAAAGTGTTTTGTGAATCATACAACCAAACAAAGGATTAGTGTTCAGAATATAAAAGTAATTAAAACGTGCTAATAAGAAAAAGATGAACTATCTAATTATCGTTACTTATTATTATGAGACTAGATAAATAAAATGAGCATAGTTGTGCAAGGAATTTTTCAGCAGTAAAAAGCGAATCAACTATGTATTAACATATAGACACGTATACGTATGTTAATATATATGTGTATGTATTAACATGAATAATTCTTAAACGCAATATTGATGACTAAAAGGAAGAACTTCAGAATGATACAGTATGACATCATTTTTCTGAAAAAATTTGAAACATACAAATCAATACTGTATGTACTTAGGACATCTCTAGAGGTTGTATAAGTATAAATACACACAGAGGTCTGCAAAAGACTCTCCTGAATTTTATTTTTACCTCCAAGAAGAAAGGGAAATAGAATCAGGGCTTCATATATATCTGTAATATTTTAGGTGTTCAGCTGAGACATAAAAACACGAATGTCTGTTGTATCATAATCTATACTTTTTGTATGCTTTAAAATATTATAAAAATTCTTGAAAAATTTAAAAATTAGCTCTAGTGTCTTTGGGGGAGTAACCCTCTAGAACCACAATAGACTCATCAGTGTGAAACCTTGATCTGTTACCCTGGTTCTGTGAACTGTCATTTTCACAAACTTTCGCAAAAAAGAGAAGGCAAGTGAACTTGATGAGAAACCAAGACAGGAAGTCTTTAGTTCATCCTAAATTGTAAATATTGTGGTTTTTAACTTCCTGTGTGTGATAAACCCTTAAGTGCCCGTTTGGGGGCGCCAAAGAACAGCACAGGCCCGCAGAGCCCTGGTCCTCCCAGGGGGAAAGAATGGGCTGGTTCACCTGTTCCACACTGGTTAATTATCAAACTACCAGCGGGGTTCTTGCCTGCTGGAGTGACTTGTGATGATGGTAGCATCATGCTGTCTTTAATGCCCTTGGCTTGACATAGTAAGGGTTTGCGGAGCCCCTGAAACACAGCTTATTTTCCATCTGAGTACTTAGAGCCCTGAGAACTGAGTCTCGGGTGGCAGTGGTTCTCTCACTGGATGGGGTTGCGGAAAATTAATCTGGCTGAGCTGTTTTTCCGATGCCCCTGGGACCCTCGTTAACGTGAAATGAGACTGCATGATAAACTTTCATCTTTTTTCATCTCTTGAGAAATTGTTATATATTAAAAAATATCTTGAAAGAAAAAAAAGGGATAATCAAGGTTGTCACCCAAATGTTATAAAGAAAATTACATGATGCCTGGTGAAGATGTTAGAGTGAGCGACTTTCAAACTTGGGAAAGTCTTCCATGCTTAAGAGGAGAGTCTTCTGAGAGGTCTTATTAAAATGATCTGGCCAGAACTTCAGGAGGAAGTCTTTCCATTTTATAGTAAAGGAACAGAAAAGATCACCAAAAAGTCACTTCTCCTAGTCCTCTAGACCAGCTCTGTCCAATAGAACTTTCTGCGATGACAGAAATGTCCACATCTGCTATGTCCAATAAGGTAGCCACTAGCCACATGTGGCAGTCGAATGTTTGAACTGTGGCTAGTATGACTGAAGAACTGAATTTTAAATTTTATTTAATTTTAGTTCTTTTCAAGTAACCATAGGCGACTGGTGGCTACCAAATTGGACAGTGCAGGTCTAGATATTTTTAAATATGTATTTTCGTATGGCACCACTAACATATACACAAGAGAAAAATTAGGTGTACATTAAATTCAAATTTGGATGTACATACTTCTAAATTTTTCTCTACTGATGTCAAATGTACTTATAAAAACACACATTGTTCTTTACAAAAATGGGATCATATTTAACATATTGCTTTTAATGTTTAAAACAATTGATATAGAGGGAACATCTCCCCACACCAGTACTTGATGATATATAATTTTTAGTAGCTGGAGTGTGCTCTGTTGAGTGGATAATAATGGACAGTTATTATTCTAAGCACGTGGCCCGTGTTATCTCATGTAATCCTCACCACCCTATGAGGTAGACATTATCCCATTTTACAGATGAAGGCTCTGAAGTACATGGAAATTGACATGTAATTTGCTAAAGTCAGGCAGAGGCCATGGGCAGGGGGGTGGTGTTCCAAGGCTCCCACCCAGGTGGGCTGACTTCAGAGCCTGCTGTTGCAATCTCTCTGCTTTAAATAAATTAAATAATTTTAAAATAAGCATGCAGATCACGTAAAGGAAATCCCAACGGCTTTGTCCTTAGCTCTGATCTCACAGCTTGAACAAGTCCTTTGTGCTGCGCTGGGGAATTGACAGGCCGCCTTTGAGTGGCTTTCTTGTCTGATGAGGACAAAGAGCTGAGCACATGAGCGTTCTTCTTTGCAACAGAAGAATGCCTTTGGGTGGTGTTGAGCCACATGTGTGGGGGCCTGTCTTCCACTGGGCGTCTAAAACCTCCTACTCCACAGCCATGAGTTACCTGCTTCGCTTCAGGGAACAGAGCCTGAAAGCAGATAACAAAATGGTGTAAGTGAGTCAACTTGCTTGTCTTCATAGCCAAGCTCTCACACCTTTCAAACAGCACATATACCTGTTGAGCGCCTATAGCGAGTGACCATCCGGGTGCTCCATGAGGAGATACGAAAGTACGTAAGGTGTGGTCCTTGCTTCCGAGGAGCTTCCAGCAGAGTCAAGACTTGAAAGCACGTCCACCCAAATCCACATGACAGCTTGTGTAAATAACACGGGCAAGACACGAGGTTCAACTGAGCAGAGAAAGGGAGAACTCCGCTCTAGAGAAAGCTCCATGAACAGGGTGATGTTTGACCCAGGAACTGAGCCATATAGTGGTTAAGCTTTCAGTTGGACGAAATCCAAAGTGGAGAAACAGAGTGATATAAAAGAGCATTGGTTTTTGACTCGCAAAACCTTGTCTGAGTGAACTTGGGTAAGCCACTTCCTCCTCTTCCTCTCAGTGAGGGGCTTGTAGAGCTGGCAGCCACAGACACGGTTTCTTCATTTAAGCTTTCCATTCTAATTAGAAATGAGTAAATGCTAATGGTCAAATAGAAATTAGAAAATCTACACAAATATAAAGAAGAAAACTTAAATTATACCCAGTCATGCCACTTAGAAATAGTTCCTTCTAATCTTTTTTCTAACCGCACCCCAACCTCCCCCACACAAACTTTAATGTATAGAATGAGACTATAACGAATGTACATTTTATATCCTATTAGTTACCTTAACATTATATTGTGATTACTTTCATCCACTCATGTCATCAGTTCTGGAAAATTCTCTTGAGTTATTTGTCCAATGATTTCTACTCTCCATTCTCTTGGTTCTCCCTGGTTATTCATAGTTTGGGCTTCCTGGGTTGTGCCCTAGTTTTCTTATCATTTCTGATAAATTTTCTAGCTATATGTCTTTTTCTCTACTTTCTGGGCAATTCCTTCAATTTTTTTTCCAACTCCTCCTAGAGTTTCTAATTCTACCATTATATTTTATTATAACATGTTTAACATTACATAATGCAATATATTTAGTATAATGTATTTTCAGGAGCATTGTTTTGCTCTCTGTCCATTTTTCATAGCATCCTTTTATCCCATGGATGCAATATCTTCTCAAATCTCTCCTTTCAGAACTTCCTGTCTCATTACTGTTTCCTCTAAGTTGCTTTTTTTCTGTTTCTTGTCTGTCTTATCTCTGTCTTTCATCTAAGAGGTCATCCTCAAGTGTTTGACAGTCCCTGGCTCTCAGTTCCTATATAATAGTAAAACACCAACCAGCTGATTGAAAGCTCTGGGCTCACGGATGGGGCTGGTCCATGCTGGCAGAGTGTCGGGGGATCTGAGCCTCCTCCACTCTCCTTCTGGAGGGCATAAGCACAGCTCCAGCAATCTGGGAGCTGAGTTGGGCAGAAGGCTTGGGGGCCTGGTAGTCAGGTCTGAATCCTTTACTTAGTACACTTGTTTTAGAGAACAAGACCCTTGCCCTTAACCGTTCCTAGTGTGGCCCAGCTCAAGACTTGTGCTTTTACTATCTGCAGAGAATAAATTTCCAGGCTTCAGCTGGGATGGGAAAAGGGGCAGATGTCCTTCCGCTTAGACTAGAGGAGGGGATCTGGGGAATCTAATTATACTTTTTTTCCTTTTTTTTTTGGTGAGGAAGGTTGGCCCTGAGCTAACATCTGTGCCAATCTTCCTCTATTTTGTATGTGGGATGCTGCCACAGTATGGCTTGATGAGCAGTGTATAGGTCCATGCCCAGGATCTGAACCTGTGAACCCTGGCCCGTGGAAGTGGAACGTGCAAACTTAACCACCACACCACTGGGCCAGCCCCTAATTACAACTTAAACAGACTTTTAGCCACTCTCCCTGCTTTTTCTTTACTAACCAATGTGTCTTCCCCAAGAAGTTGTTATATAAAATAATTGAGAGGTTTCCCATAACATGAGATACTTTCTAAGGCCACAGATATAAGGCAACTCCCTCTTTTCTAAGGGATACTTTTGCAGGTGAGGGATTCTCACTGTATATTCAAAGAAATGCAAATTAAAACCACAATGAAATACCACTTGATACCCACTAAAAAGGCTACAAGTAAAAGAGTGGATAATACCAAGTCTTGGCAAGGATGTGGAACAACTGGAATGTTCATACACTACTAGTGGGAATGCAAAATGATACAACCACTTTAGAAAACAGTTTGGCATTTCTTTTAAGATTCAACACATACTTACCACGTGACCCAGCAATTCCACTCCTAGGTGTTTACCCAACAGAAATAAAAATACGTGTCCACACAAAGACTTGTCCACAAATGTTCTTAGCAGCTTTACTGATAATGGCTTCAAACTAGAAAGAACCCAAATGTCCATCGATAGGAGAATGGATAAAGAAATTGTGGTACATCCATAGAATGGAATACTATTCACCAATAAAAAAGGAATGAAGTACTGATACATGTAACAACGTGGAAGAGTGTCAACATACGATACTGAGCAAAAGAAACCAGACACAAAAGAAGACCTATGATTCCATTTGTATAAAATTCTAGAAAAGGAAAAACTATTTTATAGTGACAAAAAGATGATCAGTGATTTCCTGGCCTGGGGTCGGGGTGGGAGGTGGGAAGTCTTGCAAAGGTGACATGAGGAGACTTTCTGGGGTGGTGGAAATGTTCCACATCTTGACTGTGTTGGTGGATACATGAGTGTAAATGTTTGTCAAAAACTCATTTATAGGCCAGCCTGGTGGTGTAAGTGGTCAAGTTCACACGTTCCGATTTTGCAGCCTGGGGTTCGCCGGTTTGGATCCTGGTCGCGGACCTACTCACCGTACATGAATCCATGCTGAGGCAGTGTCCCACACAGAAGAGCTACAACTCTCCAGCTATGATATACAACTATGTACTGGGGCTTTGGGGAGAAAAAAGAAAAAGAGGAAGATTGGCAACAGATGTTAGCACAGGGCCAACCTTCCTCAAAAAAATAAATAAATAAAAAATAAACGACAAAAAAGAAGAGGTACCAGGGAAGGGATGAGAAGTGATCAGATTTGGGATATATTTAAAAAAAAAAAAAAACACCTCATTTAAATGTGTCCATAAAAACAGGTGCATTTTACTGTATGTAAGTCATACTTCAATAGAGTTGATTCTTTTTTTTAAGTGAGACACTAATAAAGGGATTATGACTTCTGTCCGGGGGCAGAGATTGTTGACCATTGGCCATTGGGCTTCTCTTTAGGGTGAGGGGGCTGGGAGCCTGCAGTTTTGATGACCTCTTTTACGGGCCTTCCCATTTCCTTAAAGAACGAGGATCCATTTTTGCCCAGGCAGGTGCAGGTGGGGAGGAACCTGACTATCTAGATTCTGGGCTTCAAGCAGTTCCCTGCCCAGACTTTTAATTAGCCCCTCTCTTCTCCTCTGCATGGCTCAATCCTGCCCTCGGGCTTTTCTGAGTCCCGTGCCTCTCCAGGGTTTTGCAAAGCAGCCTCATCTCCTCTGGGAGTGCTGCAGGCTGCTGCTTCTGGCCCTGTTGCTCGGGGTCCCTTCCTCTCGTCACCATTGCCCTTCCAGGTACTAGTCGACTCACCATCCTCTGATGCCCTCCCCTCCCCCGCCATTGTCATTGTCCTTTTATCTTTTTAAATTATTGTGGGAGAGGAGATAAATACACAATACACAAGGTCAATCTGCCATCTTTGTTAGCTTTTCAAAGCAGGAACTATCGTCTACTTTTTTGCATAAGTCTTTACTGGGAATGTGCACAGGGAAGGTATTCAAGAAATATTTGCTGAATAAATGAATGACAACCCTCAGGCCTGTTTTCACGTGCAGGGGGAGGATGAGATGCGCACCTTTGACCCGGGGCGCTTTAATAATTGATTTGAAACACAGACTAAATCTGAATTTCTGTAACTAGTGACGGTTATGAGCATGATATAAATTCTGCTTCTACTTGAATTGCTGAATGAGTTTCCTTACATGTAGAATAGAGATGATACCTACCTACCTGTTTTGGTAGAGAGAGGATGAACTGAGGAGAAAACCAGAAAACAACCTATATCCCGGTAAACGTTCACCACACGTTAGGTTTTTTGTGTGAGAGGATTTTTTAGTAGTACTTCTAAGAGTTTATTCTAGAATAATATGTGACAGGAGTTCTTCTTATTTTGCAATTTTTTCTTCTGCTTAGAAGAAGTGCAGTACAACAGACAAAACCTGAGTGTCAGTAAATAATTGTGGAGACGTGCTCAGGGCTGGGCTTGTGGTAAAACTCTTGGAAGTTCCCAGTTTGGTGCAATTAAGAACACTCTTCCTTATTTCTGCTTTTTGTTGCTGTTGTTGTTGTTGTTGTTGTTGAGGAAGATTCACCCTGAGCTAACATCCGTTGCCAAACTTCCTCTTTTTGCTTGAGGAAGATTGGCCCTGAGCTAACATCTGTGCCCATCTTCCTCTATTTTGTATGTGGGTCACCACCACAGCATGGCTGACGAGTGGTGTAGGTCTGCACTTGGGATCCGAACCAGGCCACCAAAGCAGAGCGTGCTGAACGTAACCACTACACCACGGGGCTGGCCCCCATTATTTCTGCTTTTTTGATAGGAATTGTGGCAAAATAGTCCCGCCACAACTTCCTCAAGATATCCATGTCCTAATCCCTGGAACTGTGAATATGTTACCTTACATGGCAAAGGAAAATTAAGGTAGCAGATGGAACTGAAGTTGCTCATCAACTGGTCTTAAAATAGGAAGATCGTTCTGGTCCAATGTAATCATGGGAGTCCTTAAATTTGGAAAAGGGAGGCAGAAGAGGAGGTTGGAGTGACAAGACTTGACCTGCCATTGCTGCCATTGAAGATGGAGGAGGGGCCATGAGCCAAGGAATGTGGGCGCCTCTGGAAGCTGGAAAAGGCACGGAAATGGATTCTATCCTAGAGCCTCCAGAAGGAATACGGCCCTGGTGACTCCCAGATTTAGCCCAATGACACATCTGACCTACAGAACTGTACGATAATAAATTTATATGGTTTTCAGCCACCAAGTGGGTGGTAATTTGTTACAGCAGCAAAAGAAAACGAATACAGGAATTAAAACTGTTTAAGCTCCTGACAGCAGGAAGATGGTAAAGGTAGTTAGTTAACTTTCTCCTATGCCCGTCTCTTAACTAGTTTGCTAGTTTATTTACATGATTGCTCCTCTGCAGGACTATGTAGAGAGTACCCCATTAAGCTGCTTCCCAGAGGGTTATAAAAATGCAACCATTTAGAAAATAGAGGTCTGCACTGTCTTCATCCTGAGTTAAATGCTACAAGAAATGGTTACTGATCTACACACACAGAACTCAGTGGAGCCCAATCTTGGCGCCGGGAGAAGAAGGGGTAGGGGGCGGTATTCTTATTCTATATTCCAAAGCTGTGAGTTCTCCATAGGTGGTCTGTTTTTTATTCAATCCCGAGAGACTTCTTAAAGCCAGCTGTTAAAGGCCAAGATCTCTTTGCAAATCAGGCCACTCCCCACCCCCTCAGCTCCCCACTCCTCGGTCCCTCTCTGCGGGGCTCTGCATCCCGTCCTACCACCTCTAGGGTTGCAGTTGGAGGCATAGCTCTCTCTGTCTGACTGACCTTCAGTCCTTTAGCTGACCTTTCTGTAACTGATTTCCCACATGGAGGAGAGGAAGCAAAGCTTCAGGTTAATATCAGTAGGATTTTAATTCTTGAGCCACTCAGATCACTCCTGCGCATGTGCACCGAGGAGGCAGGAAGGATAGAGTATCAGCTATGAGGGCCTCAGTCCTCATTCAAATCAAGAAGAAGTTATTAATCAGCAACATGCCCAGGATTTTTCCTACACTCTGCTGAGGCAAAATCAAAAGGAGAGTAAAACATGACGTCACACTGGAAACGATCAGAGGAAATGGGGACCTCCCATCAGAGACGAGTCTTCATAGGCAGTAGTGCCGACTGCCAAGAAACTTCCCCTGCTCTCTGCTTTCCACGGCATCTGATGAATCTTCAGATTGTTCAATGCACAAAACATCAAGCCAAAAAAGTTCTGGAAGTGGATAGTGGTGATGGTTGCACAACACTGTGGGTGCACTTAATGGCACTGAATTGTACATAAACTGGTTTCAATGGTAACTTTTATGTTATGTGTATTGCACCACAATTGAAAAAAAAAAAAAAAAGAAGCTCAACTGCTTGCTTCTAAAACCTAAGATCCATTTTTTTTTATTTAGTATGTTGACTTTTTTTTTATATTGGGATATAATTGACATATAACATTTTATCAGTTTCAGGCATAGATTGCAAAATGATCACCAAAATAAGTCTAAGATCCATTCTCTGTTCTCTCCTTTACTCACCCCCCATGACCAATCTATCAGGAAGTCTTGTCACCTCTACCTCCAGAAGACTTCCGGAATGTGTTATCTCCATCTCCACCACCACGCCCTGGTCCCAGCTATCCTCTTTGATTACCGCAGCAGTAACCTCCTAACTCCTAACTCGTCTGCTTGCTTGACTCTTGCCCTTCTGCAGCCCATCTCCCCCTCAGCAGCCAAACCATAACTTAGCTCATGGTCTTCCCCTGCTGGAAACCTAATGGATCTCTGGCTCTTGGAATAAAAACCAAGCTTCCTACCTGGCCTCCAGGTCCCATGTGATCTGTCCAATCTGCATCTTCAGCCCCATATCCTGCCACGTTCTTGCTTGCCTACCATGTGCCAGCCACTCTGGCCATCTTTCTGCTCCTTGGACATGCTAAGCTCACTCCCACCTCAGAGCCTTTGCTCCTGCTCATTCCTCTGCCAGGTCCTGCATACTGGCTCTTCCTGCACTCAGATCTCAGCTTCATGTCACCTCCACAGAAAGGCCTTTTCCTTCTAAGTCTAAAGTGGCCACCCAGTCACCCTATACATGTCCCTGTTGCATTTTCCTTATGACCCTTCTCATTCCCTAATACTTCTTATGTGTCTAATATTGCATTCATCCCCCGCTCCCCCAGTAGAGAAACTACACAAAGAACAGGAACCTGCACTGCTGTGTTCCTAGAATGGTGCCTGGCACATAGGAGGTGCACAACAAGAGTGACTGAGTGAACGAGTGAAGAATTAAAGTGAGTTTCCCAGATATCAGGAATATCACTTGTAGTGGGTTGAATGGTGGTGCCCAAAAACATATGCCATGCACCCAAACCTGTGAATGGGACCTTATTTGGAAAAACAGCCTTTGCAGATATAATTAAAAGTTAAGGATCTTGTGATGAGATCATTCTGGATTACCCAGATGGGCCTTAAATCCAATGACAAATGTCCTCATAAGACAGAGCAGAGAAGACACAGACATAGAAGAAAGCCACGTGAAGACAGAGGCAGAGATTGGAGAAATGCTGCCACAAACCAAGGAGAGCCTAGAGGCACCAGAATCTGGGAGAAGCAAAGAAGGGTCCTCCTGCTCCGAGCCTTAGGAGGGAGCACGGCCCTGCCAACACCTTTATTTCAGACTTACGGCCTCCAGAACGGTGAGACAACGAATTTCTGTTGTTTTAAGTCACCCAGTTTGTGGTAATTTGTTACGGCAACCATAGGGCACTCCCCAGATTTACCTTCCTTTGAACTCTCTGGCACACATTACTGTGTATTCACTCTGATGTTAAATTAACCGTATAAACCAGGATGTGATTATCTTCCATGTGCTTGTCGTATTTCCACCACCTGATAGTTAAAGGAAGGGTGTTATTGTTTGGCTTCTTGGCATTGTCCACAACAGTTTGCAGAGTGCTGCGGTCAGAGCAGATACAGGTTACAAAGCAATGACTCGGGCGCCATGATGGATCCAGGGGACTTTGCTGCAGTTTTGGGTATAATTTTGGCCTTGTTCACACCTTATCTGCAATCCCTCAAATCTCACCTTTAGCTCCTGTTACCTCAATCCCCCCGAGCTTGACTACTGTGGAAAGGGTTTTTAAGCCTTGTTCTCTGACTGGGACTTCTAGGATGGTCACCGTGACTGAGTGCTGGGAGGCGGACTGCCAAGATGGCGAGAGGTTAATGGACTTTGTTCTCAGTTCCTTGTTTGCTCTATCTGTTGTGCATACCTGATTCTGGTGGCGTTCACTGGGGCCTTCCCAGGCAAAAGAGGAAAGGACAGTGGAAGAGAGAATCAAGAGGGCAAAAACCCCACAAGAAAGCAGGAGAAATAGAAGGCCCAAGGAAAAAGCAAGGAGCTCAGAGGTGGTTAGTTAGTAAAAACTGGTTCTGAACAAAAAAGACTGTGCTCTGGCCTTGTGGGCACCAAATGAAGAGCTAATCCCTAAGTGCGTAGGTAGGAACCAGCAGCCATGTTGGGGAACAGTGGACACTTGTCTCTTCCTGAGGCCACGCCTCTGTTTTCCTTTCCTTTTTGACTGTGGGTTTTTCCACTTTATCTTTCCTGCCCAGGCTCCTCTGGGGATTCTTGTCTTCCTTTGCAACAAGGCGCTTCTCGCCCTGTTGGAGAGAAGAGACTCTGTAAATGCTCCACAAGGTACACAGGACACTTCTGTTTACATCTGTGTGTGTTTGAGGGACCAGGGCAGGGACGACTGACTTTCCTGCACTAGGTCAGTGGAGGGCACTTATGCCATCTGAGACAGAGACGAGCGGGCGGTCTCTCTACTTTCCATTTCTCTCTGCTTCTTTTTTATGGATTTTTCCCCCTATTTTCTTTCCAAATCCAGAAAGGAGAAGAAATTAGTGTGAAGTAAGAAGTGAAGATAAAGAGAGAAAAAGAGCAGAGGAAGATAGGAAATGGTGCTCCCCTGGTAAAAACGTGAGGCTTACCTGATGGTCAGGTAGCAAAGTCGATACAAGCAATGTAGAGAAACATTCTCTCCAAGTCATGTAAGGAAGTTCTGTGCAGTAAGCGAATTAGGGGTGCTAAGTACCCTCTAGAGAGTTAAGGCTCAGGTGGGACTCCTTCTTCAGGGGTAGATTTTCTTAGCCTCACGCTATGAAGATTGAAAGTGGCCACTGAAGAAAACGGACTTGAAGTGAAAGAGCTTCCACCTGCCCCAGAAGATATAATCTGAGAAGTGCGGAGAGTCACACGCGCTTTTGCAGTACACACACACGCACACACACACATGCACACTTTGGTCTAGAATGAGTCTGTCTGGGCCTTGGCTTATCTTAAGAAGGTTCTCAGTGGATCATGATTGTGGCAAAGGCAGGATGGGAGAGTGGACACTGGAAGGGGTGGCCTTTGTGTGGCAGCCCTGGAACTACCCTTGGGGTAAATTTTAAAAATTCATTTTATTGTCAAATAAAACACAAAAACACACACAATAATAACATAAATTTTAAAATAAAATAAAACACAGGTACACAAAACAAATTATTATAAGGTGAACACCTTTGTAACTACTACCCACGTCTAAAAGTAGAACTTTTCCAGCCTCTTCTCAAAGTCCCTTCTGAGTGCCCCAAACCCCTCCCTCCTCCAACTGTAGCCCCACTCCTGACTTTTTAAGAATTACAAGCTTGAGCTTTTTATAGCTTTGTCACCCAGGTGAATCACTAGACACTATAGTTTAGTCTTGCTCATTTTTTAACTGGATGTGTCTTTTCAGTCTCTTTAATTTCTGGATTCCCCATGGATCTTTCCCCTCCCTATAATTTCTCTGTGGCAGACCTAAAGAGTTTCCTACAGTCTGGATTTTGATGATCCCATCCTCATGGTGCTGGGAAAGCCCTTGGCTACCATTTGAGAGGACCGTGGATATAGTGGAAAGACCCCTGGGCAGTGATCTGAGTGTCCTTCCAACTCTGACACTAACTAGGAAACAATCTGGCACAGCCAGGAGACATATGGTGGACCAGTTACAGGGACAAGGGTCACGGAGTCCAGTGGAACAGCAATCCATTCCTGGTTCCAGGACTTAGGACTCTCTGAGTCTATTTTCTCATCTATATAAAGGACATGCTATTCATATCATGGGTCATTGTAAGGATTCAATGAGCGAAGCTCTTTTTTTGTTTATTGTGGTAACATTGGTTTATAACATCATATAAATTTCAGGTGTACATCATTATACTTCTATTTCTGCATAGATTACATCATGTTCACCACCCAAAGACTAATTACAATCCATCACCACATACATGTGCCTAATCATCCCTTTTGCCCACCTCCCTCCCCCCTTCCCCTCTGGTAACCATCAATCTAATCCCTGTATCTACATGTTTGTTGTTGTTGTTATTGTCTTTATCTTCTATTTATGAGTGGGATCATATAGTATTTGACTTTCTCCCTATGACTTATTTCACTTAGCATAATATCCTCAAGGTCCATCCATGTTGTCACAAATGGCAAGATTTCACATTTTTTATTGCTGAGTAGTATTCCTTTGTGTATATATACCACATCTTCTTTATCCATTCATCTCTTGGTGGGCACTTAGGTTGTTTCCAAGTCTTGGCTATTGTGAATAACGCTGCAATGAACACAGGGGTGCATGTATCTTTGCGCATTCGTGTCTTCATGTTCTTTGGATAAATACAGAACAGTGGAATAGCTGGATCATATGGTAGTTCTATCCTTAATTTTTTGAGGAGTCTCCATACTGTTTTCCGTAGTGGCTGCACCAATTTGCACTCCCACCAGCAGTGGATGAGTTCCCTTGAGAAAAGCTCCTTTTGCTGTTCCTGATATATAATAAGTATTTTATGCTGTTAATATTATTATTTACTCTTACCATTATTACTAAGAATCACTTTGGGTAGATCAGTTCACCTCTGCGAACTTCAGGTTGGTCGTCCAAAGAATGAGTCCTTTTGTGTTGCATCGTTAAAAAACACATGCCTTTAAAAATACTTCTTAATAAGTTGAAGTAAGTGTCTACTTTCCTTCTTCCTTCAAGGCTTCTCCTGTTCTCTATTGGCTTTGGCATTTGAACATGTTTTAAACAAATGAGTCAGTTGGGATGAGGCCGTTAATTTGCTTGAGCCAGACGTGTGTCAGCCTTCCTGCGGAGGGGGTGATGGGGAAGGTGGTCATTTCATGCCTCGCCACAAACATACTGGGTGATGTAACCTTAAACCATCATGCCCTGCCCTCCCCATGGGTCAGTTTTGAGGTTCAAACAAGATGATAACAGTCTTCACATCCCTTTGAAAGTGACAGGACTGGCAAAGGGCAGGTGGTGTTTTTTACGTATTTCAATCTTACAGACCTGAAGCCCAGGAAATGGCACATCCTCATGCCTGGCTGGCAGTAGTGCTGGGACCAGAACCCGGGTCCTGAATCCCAGCCTGGGGTAAAGCATGACTGGCAGAGCTGTTTTTTTTTTTTCTTTTTTTCTTTTTTTGAGGAAGATCGGCTCTGAGCTAGCATCTGCCAATCCTCCTCTTTTTGCTGAGGAAGACTGGCCCTGGGCTAACATCAGTGCCCATCTTTCTCTACTTTACATGGGACACCACCACAGCATGGCTTGACAAGCGGTGCGTCAGTGCACGCCCGGGATCCGGGCCAGCGAACCCCGGGCCGCCACAGTGGAGCGCGAGCACTTAACCACTTGCGCCACCAGGCCGGCCCCTGGCAGAGCTCTTAACTGCATTTCATGTCTCTCAACTCCTTCAACTAAAAGCAGTTTACATGATCCAGCTATTCTACTTCTGGGTATTTATACAAAGAACATGAAAATACTAATTCAAAAAGATATCTGGACTCCTATGTTCATTGCAGCATTATTCACGATAGCCAAGACTTGGAAACAACCCAAGTACCTATTAACAGATGAACAGATAAAGAAGATGTGGTATATATATACAATGGAGTACTACTCAGCCGTAAAAAAGACGAAATCTTGCCATTTGCGACAATGTGGATGGACCATGAGGGTATTATGCTAAGTGAAATAAGTCAGATGGAGAAAGTCAAATACTGTATGATTTCACTCATATGTGGAAGATAAACAAACAAACAAACAGATATGAGGAACAGATTGGTAGATACCAGAGGGGAAGGGGGGGTGAGGTGAAAGGGGTAAAGGGGGACATTTACATGGTGACAGATAGAAACTAGACTTCTGGTGGTGAACATGATGCAGTCTATATAGAAGTCAAAATATAATGATGTACACCTGAAATTTATATAATGTTATAAACCAAGGTGACCTCAATAAAAAAAAAAAAAAACAGTTTAAACCTTTGTCTGGGAGAAAGAGACCCTGCTGCCATCCACATTCAGTGTGGAGGGAAGAACGTCTGTCAACAGAAGGGTGGCTTTAGGAGTAGATGGAGGCTGGGGGCTGAGGTGGGTAAGGGCAGGGGGCAAAGAGATTGCCAAGAGTCATCCTGGCAAGAGATGGTGAGAATTTGGATTCCAGAAGTAGCAGAGCAAAGGGCACCAATTTGAGAAATTTTATTTATCTTTTGTTAAATTTAACTTTCTGTTTTGGAGACATTCAGACTCACACACAAGTAGAGTGAACAGTATAAGGAACCTCCGTGTATCTAGCACCCATATTCGTCAGTTATCAACATTTTGCATGTGAGAGGTTGTAGAAGGTGAGATTGAGAGGACTTGGGATTGATTAGACGGTGGAGGAGAGGGGATGATGAGGAGGGGAGGGAGAGAAAAAGAAAAGGAAGAATCCAGAATAGGCCTCTGGCCTGGGCTGGGTAGAGAACATAAGAAGCCAAGCCAGTCTGGAGGAAGATGATGAGCTGGGTGAGCAAAGGCTCTGTGGAGTGTGGGGGCTGTGCTGTTTGGCCCCCCAACTTCCAATTCCTCACACTGTTATCTACTAAATCAATAAGCAAAGGACACTGGGTAATGGCACCCACTATGGGCTCACGGACCCTCCTGCAGGACTGGCCCAGCCTGAGGGCTGAGCCAGAGGGAGCTGGCGGGGCATCCAGTTTGTTTCCTCTCTGGTCCGTATACATTGGTTTGGCCCCTTGAGGATTTCTGAAAATGAAAAATAACCACCTAGCATTTTTCCCAGAAAAAAAGAGATTTAGCACGAAGAGAAGAATACCAGAGAATGTTCTGGAAAGAGACCAGGTGAGGTAACAAGGCTGATGGTTCCACCTTTTGGAGTGCTGCCCAGGCTCTGCTCCAAAATTCAGCTCTACCATGCAGCTGCCCACAGTCTCTCTCTGCTGTGCATTTCTGGGAATACACTCAGAGTGCGTGTTATAGGAGACAAGACGTACCCAAAGGCAGGTCACAGTGACCTACGGAGGTTCTGGGAAGGGGAGCAGGCGCCCCTCCTCACATTCCCAACAAGAAGCTGCCTGTCTCACTCTATGTCAGGATGACACTGCCTGGTCTCCTTGGATATGCAGAGGTTCCTGCTTCTCCTCCACTAACTGTAACAGGGATGTTATCACCCGGGTAGGCTGATCTTCACGGTTCCAAAGTGACTCTTCCTTATCACATTTCACGCAATTATGGGAACCATGAAGGGTGCTCTTTGAGTCTGGTTTTATAAGCCCTTAGGGTGTAAATAACTCTGAGATATAGACCTGAGTCACCTAACGTGTTTTCATTACCCAAGAAGCCCTTTGGCCTTCTGGCTGGTCCTACACTATCGCATTCTTCCCTTTGCCTTCTAGCCAGAAAGCAAAACAAACAGATTGTTCTCACTCTGTTAAACTTCTGCCAGCCTTCTAGACCCAGCTCACAGTCTTCAAAGAAGCTCGTCTTAGTACAGTAATTTCCCTCATTAATTTGAACTCAGAGTATGTGCCACTTTGAGAAAGCTGTTGTGCTGTATTTGTGTCCATCGTCACGTTGTCACTTGGCACTTTCAGTGCTGTGTCATCTCCCCAGTGGGATTCGGAGTTCCTTAGGACTTGCTTCTTTTCCTCCCCTACAGAGGCAGGTGTGGAGGTCACCAAGTTTGATTCATTCGGAGGTGCTTTCTCTGATTTTTGGTTGAGGCAGCCTCCCGCCCAAAATATTGACACAGAAGCCCAAGGTAGCGGAATTTTCATAGTACATCCAGGACATCTGAATTGACTTCAACAGCTATGACACCCATGGAGATCTTGAGAGTGGCCCAGAGGGCATCTGAAGCCTTGGGTAGATGGGGTGCCAGGGTGAACCCATTCTGAGAGTCGTGTTTTGGTTACTAAGACTCTTATATTTAAGAACTTCAATCTGGGCCGGCCCCGTGGCTTGGCGGTTGAGTGCGCGCGCTCTGATGCTGGCGGCCCGGGTTCGGATCCCGGGAGCGCCCCGAGGCACCACTTCTCCGTCCAACGCGAGGCCGAGTCCCACGTACAGCAACTAGAAGGATGTGAACCTATGACATACAGCTGTCTACTGGGGCTTTGGGGGGAAAAAAAAATGAATAAATAAAATCTTTAAAAAAAAAAAAAAAAAAAAAAAAAAAAAAAAAGAACTTCAATCTCATTTGGTTCAGATCTCCTCTCAACCCTGCTCAGAAAGCAATGGCTTGGGTTTGGGGGGGCAGGTGAAGGTGAGCAACGAGGGTCATCTACCTCCTTGAACTCTTTTCTTCTTGTGTTTATTCTTTTGGTGTTGAGAACGGAACAAGGGAAGAAAGTTCACTGTTTCTCTGTGACTGCCCGTGGCGAGCTGTCCATTCTTTGTTCTTTGTAACAGTCTCCATCCACGGTTGTGGCTGCTTCTCTGTCCAACACCAGCCATTCCTCTCTTTATAAGATCAACATCCAAACACTGCCTCTCCAGGGGGACACAGTTCTGGGTTCTTCAGAGGACCCTCAGAGGGCTGCTCCTGGCCAGCTGAGGCCCAACCTCTTCCCCCGACGCCTCCCCCAGCTGGGCTCAGTGCTCCTGGGCTTGAAGGAACAGCTTGTTTTTCTTTACTGCCAGTGTGTCACAGATCAATACTTTCGTAAAATACATTTAAAATTACTAGTGAAGGTGGCAAAATACGCCACTTGGCACAAGGATTAGTTTGAGTTAAAAGCACTTAAACAAAACAGCAGGTGCAAGAAGCCTGCTCTGACCCTCCCCTTTTTCTTCCTAAAAGCAGGAACTGAAACCTCTAGATGGAAGATACCCTCCCTACACCAGGAGTCAAGTAACATTCTTATCATCAAAGACAGAGAGTGGAAGCTGAGAGAATTCTGTACAGACCTTGTTAAAATAATTATCTTCCTTTAGCTTCTCGTATATTCTAGTTACTCTTCTACAATCGCCTCTCCTTGTTCAACCTAGTATAAAAACATTTAGGTTTTGTCACTATTTGGGGTCTTCATATCCTTATGAGGGCTCCCATGTCACATAAAACTTGTATTAAATAAATGCATATGCTTTTCTCCTGTTGATCTGTCTTAAGTCAATTTAATTCTCAAGCCCAGCTGAAAACTCTAAGAAAGTAGAGGTAATATTTTGCCTCCTCTATAGTTTCTGGCGACCATGAAGTGACACTAAAAGGCTGGGATGCCTCACTTGTTCAGAACCCACAGATGGGACCCTGGGAAAGCTGACAACACTGGCAGAAGGTAAGAATTCTTACCAAAGTCAGTTCTCCTGATTTCTGTTTGTAGTGCCTCGTTGAGAGAGGAAGGTAAAGGTTTTTCCTTGTCCCTTCCTTTTGAAAGTCAGATTGGTGGGAGAAAAACACTTGTAGAACTGTGATTCTTGTGGGTTTGGTTTTGGGCACCCATTAGCTCTTGCTCCTAAGCCTTTCAGAAATAGTCATTGTTTTCCATGTCTCTGTCTTTTGCGTCATTTGTCATAAATGGTAATAAGAAAGCTTTGTTGTCTCTCGCTTCTTTGTCTTGTTTGCTGGGAAAATTTCCAGTGTCACCTGTTTCATAACACAGATTATTGGATCATCAGAGACTGGAATTGGGGTTTTTTTAAGCACCTATAACAACAAAGGTCTTTGCTTTCTCAGGCTGTCTTTGGGAGTGACTCTGGATCTTGGGGAGACTACATCTTTTGCATTCTCTTTGCAGATGCCTCTTTCATCCATGGTTAAGCCATAAAAAGCTTATCGATTTTAAGCCATAAAAAGGTTTATTGGTTTAGTCACTTTAAAATAAGTATACCTTGAAAGATTTGGACTTTTATATCTAAAAGATATAAATATATAAAATATATATTTATTAACTATATTATCGTATTACATTGTATTATTTTATTATTTATTATTTATATATTATATATAATTTATATATTAATTAAATTATTAAAGATAATTATATATTATTAATATATTAAATATATAATTTTTTAAAGCACGCTCCTCCTAAACAAATGTCTTATTGGTACCGATGAGAAGATCCAGTTACAAAGAAGACATAAAGAAGTGTCATGGCTAGTCTCAGAGACTCCTTTAATAAGATTAAAAAGAAAACAGAGGGGGCTGGCCCGGTGGTGTAGTGGCTAAGTTTACACGCTCTGCTTCAGCAGCCCGGGGTTCGCAGGTTCAGATCCCAGGCGCAGACCTATGCACCACTCATCAAGCCATGCTGTGGCAGGCGTCCCACATATAAAGTAGAAGAAAATGGGCACAGATATTAGCCCAAGACCAATCTTCCTCAGCAAAAAGAGGTGGATTGGCAACAGATGTTAGCTCAGGGCTAATCTGCCTCACCAAAAAAAAAAAAAAACAATAAAAAGGTGTTAAAAAAGAAAACAGACGTCAGAAGTACACAAAGGTTAAAATACACACCTGCCGTATAAAATTGTCCTTCTCCACGCCATATAGTCTCCTTTACCCCAACTCCCTATCTCACTCAGCCCTTGGCTTAAACCCTTGCTCCTCAAAATCCAGTCCCATCTCCTCAGCAAATTTCTTTAACTCATACAACTCCAACTTCTCCAGGAAATCTTTTAAATGCCCGGCTGCCTACTTGAACTTCCCTTTCCCTGAAAGATTTGCAGAAAGCACTCCAGTCTGATCTCAAGGCCTGGGTATAGAGATTGACAGCCTGGAAATAAATCTGGCACAGGCTTGCTTTCCTACACGTCACAACTCCTCCTACTTCCCAGGGGTCTATAATCAAACTCCTTTGGCTCCGGCCTTCCCATATTTTGGGCACCCACCAAAAGAAATTCACTAGACTGTCCTAAACTTAAGGAAAAGAAACTCTTAAAAATTACCCTAGATCTCTGGTAATAGGCAAATATGCCCCAAAACATCTTCTTGGAAAAAATTTACATTCTTTCTCTGTGTCTCTGAAATGTAAATCTTCTACCTTGCCTTTGCTAGGATCTGAGAACCCTCTCTTCGAAAATCAGACTTCCAGAGAAATAACTCTCATCCTCCAACCCATAAAGAAAAATAGGGTGCTAGGTGGAAACAAAGTGGCAAATGAAAAAAATCTTAAAAGTTTTCTTCACAAATATTAGTAAAAACTTTTGCCATCTGAGCAGGTAACCTTAACTTGTTCTCTCTGATGTGGAGCCAACTGTTTTTATAAATTAGTGAGATTTGTATTATCATATCTGTCTCACAGCTAAAATTTTTAAAAGAAACTATAAGAGCTATAAAAGAATAAACTACGAGCTCTGTTTGTGTCCATCTGTATGTTTAAGTACGTCTATATATGTATGTTATAGATAGGTAGTATTTTCCTACCTCCAACTGGTGTTGCCGATATTAATTTGTAAAAGAGCTCTATTAAATTGGCTTAAAGAAAAATAAGTATTCAGTATTCCTAAAATTTCAAGAAATATAGAAACTACCCCAACTTTTTTTCAAGTTCATCTGATCTGGGATCATCTTTGATAAATAAAATCTAGTTTAAGTTAGTTGGTGTAGTTAAAACAGGTAAGTCTTCAGAGTTGTCAACACTAAATATAATGTAGACGTACAACTTTTTCTATCTGGATTTACTATTCAAATAAGCTCATGTTATCACTATGTTACAAAATTTGTCAGCAAGAAAAATAATTCCAGATGATGGCTAGCTGTTCAATGTCTCATAAAAGTTTCATGAGTAATCTAAGCATAGTTGTTAAAAAAAAAAAAATAAATTAAATAGACGTAAGATAAAAGTTTATAAATGAACTCTTCAACAACAATTATGTTTTATAATATGTCTACTTAAAAATTGTTTCCAAAATCTTTTTGGTAAGTTGAAACCTTATAGTTATATTAAGTTAAACTAAATGATAGATAGTCATTAACTATCTAGATCATTTCCAAATAAGGTAAAATACTGAAACATTCATTACTAAACATATGTTTAAGTTTATATACTTTTGGCTTCTTATTTTTATATGGTACAGAGAGGCTAAAGATATTTGGGTCTGTTAATAAACATGTCTTTTGCCACATTAAAAAAATATTCTATGAAAAAGCATATGTCTCTAAAAATTATGAAATGGCATATTCATAAAATTTGTTAATCTATTACAGGATTCTAATATGTGACAGAGCTCACAATTGCCCGCTTCATAGTTTTCACTGGAAAATAAAGGTTACTAATGGTTAAAATTTATAATCAATATATAAAAATAAAACTACTAAAAACAATAAGAGTGAAGAAAAACAACTACATACTGGAGGAAAGCATGGGAAGAAAATAGGACATGTTTTTATATGAAGAGCATGCAAGGAATATAGAATGTGTTTTCTTGTTGTTTTTTTTTTTACAAAAAACGAGAGTAATTTTTTCCTAAAGTAAAATGACTGGTTGCTCCAAAATAAAAAAAAAAGAAAAGGAATAGGAAAAAATCTAAATGGATATAGAAAGTTGCAGAAGGTTTGTAAAAAAAACAAAAGTTATATTGCAAGGTCAAAGTGGCTAAGATTAAATGGATTTATTTATAAGGTTTTTTTAAAGAATGAGCTCTATAATATACTGATATAAAACTAGAGTTTCACTTTCTCTCCGTTAAAATGACAATGTTTCTTACATTATTGGTTTGCTCTTAATAAGAGGCTATAAAAGGTTTTTCTTTACCTTTTGGGTAATTTGCCGAGGAAACAAAGTCCCTGTGTCTTATCAAAGTAATTTCCTGTGCTTCCTGCTATTTTGATTAGCTCTTTGATTACTTTGAAAAATTGTCTTCTCAATATTAAAAGAGCTAAGTTTTCTTTTTCTCTCGTGTATGTTACTTCCTGTATTATCTTTAAAATCTTTGTCACTTTACTTAAGTGAATAACTAAGTATTGTTTAACAAAGACCTGTGATCTTATCTGATCAAATATTTTAAACCTTTTGACATTTTTGACAAACCTCTAAAAATCACATTCTAGATGAAGTCTTTTAACTCTGAACTCACTTTAAAATGTTCCAGAAGACCCTGAAAAATCTCAAAAGATCTGTTTTCTCTCCTTATAAAAAGAGAGATCTTAAACTAATTAAGCTTATTTGCTATATTAAATTACACGGAAAGCATTGTCAAATAAAAAGTGATACTACATCGGCTTTAAATTATATTTGTATGGGTATATCTTACTCATATAAGTGTTTCAGAAATTATATAAGATTCCTAAGAATTTGTCAATGCCCTTACTGTCTGTATAACCAGTCATAATTTCAATTATTATCTTAGAATGTTATATGCCAAAAAAATAACCAAATTTCCTTGTCAATTACATCATTTTTATAATAAAGTCTCATCAGATCTTTAACTATGGCTATTTTTAAGTCTTTTGTCATTCACAAACAAGTATTGCTTTACTCTGATGCCTTCCTGAAAGCTTTTATAATCAAATACAAACACAACTGCTTTGTCCTCAAAAAAATCCATGAAAAGAATTCTAACAAGTACCCTGGAATACAGGGTTCTGGTAACTTTAAAATCATACCAGTAAACTGGGTAAAACAATCCTAGAACTCAAATGCAGAAGTGATGGATTCATAAAATTGCTAAGATAAAGCAAAACAAGAATTAATTACATGGGACTGAATGAACTGATGAGAATGATTATAATTTTTATGACTTTTTGTTTGAAGCATAGCTGGTTCTCTAATATTTTGTTTTCCAGACTTAAGAAACCCTTTTTCTCTTTTTTCTTGAGCTTTCCATAGCTTACAGCCATCTGGTAAATTATACTTTTCTAATGGAATTGAAACATTTATTTTTTCTCTCTAGCTGATCCCTCCAGAATTTGGAAGCCCTTATTGAGTATTCTTATTTTCATGGCAATATAGTTATTTACATAAGTTCAATAAGGATTTGTTCTCCTTATAACCGGACATAATTAAAAACATTGGTTATGCGGCCGGCCCGGTGGCGCAAGCAGTTAAGTGCACGCTCTCCACTGCCGCGGCCCAGGGTTTGCCAGTTCGGATCCTGGGCACGCACTGACGCACCACTTGTCAAGCCATGCTGTGACGGCGTCCCATATAAAGTAGAGGAAGATGAGCATGGATGTTAGCCCAGGGCCAGTCTTCCTCAGCAAAAAAAAAGAGGAGGATTGGCAGATGTTAGCTCAGGGCTGATCTTCCTCACACAAAAAAAAAAACATCGGTTATTATTACTAAGGCATTGACTGGAATGTCATATTAAGAATGATACACATAGAATCAAATATGATCAGACAGATTTAAAAAACTAAGGTTGACTTTATGGAGTTAATGCTTACAAAGCCCCTTGAAATACCAGCCTGGTAGCTTGCTTACAGAGTTCTCAGCATTACAGATTAGTAAAGATGGTCACTTCCTGGAAGGGCCCAGAACCTCAAGCCATCTTGGGGAGCTCAAGAAGAGAGGATTTCATCCAAATTTATAGGTACTGAAGGCAAAGTCTGGTGACGAGTTCCTGACTTGGCTTCTTAGCCCCAAGAGGCTTTTAAAAGTTTAATCTGAGATTCCTTATAAAAGTTCCAGCAAAATAGACTTAAAAGAGCCTAGACGGTCAATCACTGCTCTTGCTGCACTTATGTAAACAGGCCAAATTTAATGAGACTAGACTTATTTTTCTTCTTCTTTTTTTTTTTTTTTGTGAGGAAGATCAGCCCTGAGCTAACATCTGTGCTAATCCTCCTCTTTTTGCTGAAGAAGACCGGCTCTGAGCTAACATCTATTGCCAATCCTCCTCCTTTTTTTTTTTTTCCCCAAAGCCCCAGTAGATAGCTGTATGTCATAGTTGCACATCCTTCTAGTTGCTGTATGTGGGATGCGGCCTCAGCATGGCCGGAGAAGCAGTGCTTCGGTGTGCACCCAGGATCCGAACCCGGGCCACCAGCAGCGGAGCATGCACACTTAACCGCTAAGCCACCAGGCCGGCCCTAGACTTATTTTTCAAACAAACTAGTCTTACTTTGACTTTCTTTGATAAAAATGGGGGTGATTATAGGGACAGAATTCTGTGTTTCAATAAAAGCCATAGCATGCCCTTCTGGGTTATCAAACAGTGCCGTGTTCACTAACTTTGAGCTTTTTTCCTCTTTGCAAACTGGCTCCTCTCGTTTTGTACATTTTATCAATAATTAAGTTTCTGATTTTTCTCCCACTCTTCTGACTTGGAATGACTAAAAACTAAAATCGCTCTTTTCCCAAAGCCCTACAAGCTGACACTGGACAACTTAATATAACTTCAGAGAAATCACCACAAGTGACACGTGTGGACCACCTTCTGCTACATGGAGCACTTAGAAAGTTCACGAGAACACCCAGTGCCATCACCAGAGACATTCAAACTACAAACCGGAAAATTCGTCAAAATTGCCATTGTCTTGTCTTCACTCTACCATCTAAAGATGCTTCAAGACCAACATCTAAAAATCTTCTCAACTGACTGCCCCCTGGACTAAAAAATTGGGTTTATAATTTGCTCCAACCATTAACTTTTGTTTTTTCTTTGTTTCTATAGAAATGCATCTCATTAAATACTGGATTGATCACCCCATATAGAGGCCTAACTTTGGTGGGAACCCACCTATAACACTGCCACCTAAACTGAGACATGATTGTTTAACTGAATGGATATTCTCGGGACCAAGAGATTGATTCAATGAGATATGGAGCAATCTACCAACTCAGCTTCCCAACTATGAAACTTCTTGGAGAAATTTCAAAGGGGGAATGAGAGTGGCAGAATATGCCACTCCAAAGTTTGCTACTTTGACATTAGGATTAGTTTGAGCTAAAGGCAATTAAAGAAAACAGCAGGTGCAAGAAGGGTGTTCTGACCCTCCCATTTTTGTTCCTAAAAGCAGGAGATATAACGCCCAAATGGAAGATGCCCTCCCCATATCAGGAGGAAAGTAACATTCTTACCATCAAGGGCAGGAAGTTGAAGCTGAGAGAATTCTGTACAAACAAACCTTGTTAAAATAATTCTTATCTTTCTTTAGCCTTTCCATATATTTGAGTGACTTTTCTACAATTGCCTCTCTTTGTTTAATCTAGTATAAAAACATTTAGGTGTTGTCACTTCTTGGGGTCTTTGCTTCCTTCTGAGGGCTCCAGTATCCCACAAAATTTGTATGAAATAAATGTGTGTGCTTTTCTCCTGTTAATCTGTCTTAGGTTGTCAACATAAATAATCCATAATCAATCTATAAATCAAAATTGGGGTGAGTTTATTATGAGCCAACTTCAAGGACCCTAGCCCAGGGCCTTCCTTCCCTAAGGAAGGAAGGGCACCAAAGAAGTGGGTTGTACAGAGCGGCTATATACTGTCAAAGAGCATGTATCACATATGATTGCAATGTCCCTTTTACAATAGCCACAAGATCGCCTTGCCGGATTGCCCTGCCAGAATAGCTATTGATGGACACAGTGGGTAGCAGGTCTGCTGTCTCAATGGGCGTGGCTGGTGTCAGGTCTGTTGTCTCGAGCTGGGTGGTCACAGGATGAGTGCAGCAATCAAATCCTAGCCTAGGGTGAAACGCTTATCCTTAAGGAAATGCCAACGTGGGGGAAGTTGCATCCTTATCTTAAGGTCATTTACTCTTCTCTTTGGGACATGGTAAAGCAGATACACAATGTACAATGTTTAAAGGCGACAGGCCCTTTTGGAAAAACAAACTCAGGCTGAATTAGTTTTACCCCAAATGGCTTCCTCATTTGCTCCAATATATCCTGTTGCTTGCCTTTTATTTATCAAAGTCAACTTCATTCTCAGGCTTGGCCAAAAACCCTAACAGGGTAGAGGTAAAATTTGCCTCTCCTACATTAGGAAAATGAAATTAAAAAAAAAGACTTACAAAATATAAGTCCTATTTTCATTACTAGACTCAACAGTCAGAAAATTATTCCCTCAAATTGCTATGAAACTTTCTAAAAAATTTCTCTTACCTTCTGTACTTATCTCTTCTTGGACTGGAAACACACAGTTCATGGATCAGGCCCCGTCCCCAGAACCCAGTTTGTGTAGCACTGGGTCTAGCCCACCTTGAAATAATTTGCTGTGTTTTTGTAAAACACATTCCTTATTATACTATTAGAAGTCATACAATAATGAGTTTATAATAACAAAATTTTCATCCTTTCCTAATTTTCTCTCCATCTCCCCTGGGGCCGCTTCTTTATTTTATGAGTTAATTTATCTCTGTGTGTTGCAACTTCTCTGGAGAACAGGCGGGAAGGGAGCCAAGAACTCACGCTGAGTAAGAGAAGTGCCTTGGGTGATATTTTGGGGCAGAGGTGGTTGTAACTACTGCTAACATTGCAGGAGGAGAGATAACAAGAGACTTATCCATTGTTAAGCGACAGTAGGGTGTGTTCCCGGCTTCCATTTTAGAGGCGTTCCAGCCCCGGGCGCCTCTACCTTCACTCCCTACAGCACAGAGTGGTGTCCATTATTCCAGAAGCCACTCCGCCTCATCTCCACCTGCCTTTAATCTTTCAAGGAGTCCACATACCCTGTGGGTTCCAGTTCTGGCTCGGCCACTTTACCAACCTGTCGCTTGGGGACCAACCGCCTGTGGGCTCATCTGTGTGGCTCTCAGTTTCCTAATTGCCATGTTCAGGATCATATCTGCCCTGTTGATCTCCTGGGGTGGTTGCCAGATAATGGATTCAGTTCCACATTCTTTCCTTCAGTGCCCACTCAACGGCCTGCAGTAGGCAGACCTACAAAGATAAAACCCAAAGATAAGAGTTTTCTAAAGTTCAGGGAAGAAATAGACTTAGAGCAAGTATCACCTTCATCATTAAGTCATATGAAGTGGGGCCACCTCCCTGTCTGCTGGGGGAGTCTGGGGGGTCAGAGTCAGCCAGGGAAGGATTCACAGTGGGCAGGATATTTGAACTGTGTTCACTGGGTTAGGGGGAGAAGATTGCAGAAATGAGGTACGGGACGTGCAAGGGGATGAGGCTAGATATGTGCAAACCCTACGACCAGCCATTACACTCCTGGAGAAATATTTGGGCACGTGCACCGGGGAGCTCAGAGAGCAGAGGTCAGCAAACTACAGCCCCCGGGCCAAATTCTGCCTCCAATCTGTTTCGTACAGCCCATGAGCTAAGAACTGGGTTTACATATTTTTAATTTTTTTTAACACTGTTTAAATTATCTAAAAATAAAGAAGAGTATGCAACAGAGACCCTATGTGGCCACAAAGCCTAAAATGTTTACTGTCTGTTCCTTTATCAAGAATGTTTGCCTACCCCTGATATATAGGGATGCTCACACAGGATTCTTTGTGTTGACAAAAACTGGAAACATCTGAACCATCCATCAACAGTAGAAAAAATAAATAAATTGTGGTTTGTTCATATAATGAATATTACAAAGCGATGGAAATGAAAATATTGTAGCTAACATGTAACAATCTGGATCATTCTCCCAAACCATACTGAGCAAATAAAATAGGACACAAAAAAAATACAAACAGTAAGATTCCATTGCTATCAAGATCAAAAACAATCAAAAGCTAACTCTGATTTAGGGATGCACCTATGGATGGTAGGCTATAAAGAAGAGTATGAAATTATTAACAAAACAAACAAAAAAAAAGCCAAAACTGTGATTACCTCTAGGGTTGAGGGAGGAGGTGGTGATCAAGAGAGGTTTCTGGGGTGTTGAGCGATGTTTTATTTCCTGACCTTCGTGCTGGTGATGTGGGTTTTCCCAGCATAACTAATCTCACGTGTCTATGTTTTATACCTTATCTCTATGTTAGCTTGTATCAGTTAGCTATTGCTACAATAATGCTGTGTAACAAACCACATCTACATTCAGTGGCTTAAAACCACAATTCTTTCTTCTCACAGGTCTGGGGGTTAGCAGAGGCAGTGGCTCTGATGCACCTCAGTGGTGGGGGCTGCTCTGCTCCTTGCTTTAGGTCTACATGTTGGCGGGGGCAGCTTTGCTCCATGTGTGTTCATTTCCATCCCAGACTCAGGAGGCAGCAGCTACCCAAGGGACACTCCTCTCATGGCAATGCCAGAGGCTCATCTAGGGCACACTGTCACTTCCACCCTCTTGGCCAAGGGAAGTCATATGGCCAAGCCCAAATTCAAGGAGAGGGGGAGTATATATGGCCCACAGTGAAGCAGAGGTGTAAAGAATTGGGGCCAATATGCAAGTATATTTCTCCCAATAAAAGCGTGAGTTAGTTAGGAGGGAAACTGAGGTTGCGTTGGGACATCCAGTTAGAAGTCAGAAATTCTGATCTAGAGCTCGGAAAGATCTAGAATGTAGACCAAGACTTGGCTTTTCTGCATTTAGGTAGCAACCAATATCCCACAAGTGACTGAGTTGTCTGGGTACAGTGTACCTGGATGAAGCAAGAGCATCACTAACATTGAGTTAGGCTCAGAAAGATAATCCAGTATGCGGGATTTAGACAGGGGCCAGCAGAGGGGCAAGAGGAGAGGGCTAAGGAAGGAAAGAGTTAGAAACTGAACAAGGCAATGGTACCGACAGTATAGAGAGCCATAGAGTGTGCTAGGCTTTTGCTCTTGGGGGATCATCTTAGAAAAAGGAATTTTGGCAGCTCTGTAGGTACTAAATCCCATCTACAATGGGTTGTGGCAATAGGAGAGGAAATGGGGCAGTGGCTGTCACCCTTTTTCCCAGTCTCTTCTACACTAGATGAGTACCTCGCACTGCCATCAGTAGCAGTGTCCACCACAGGGTGACTTTCAACAGTCATCACCTTCCTCCAATCCCATTTTAAGAAACACTGTTATTAAAAAAAGAGATGGAGAGATGGTGACTAGGAAACGATGCTGTACCCAGAGAGGATATCGTATTGCTTATGAATAGCAGAGTTTGGGTTTCTACCCTACACAAAGGTGAATTCATGGTCAACGCCCTTGAGGAATTTACTGTCTACAGGAGAAGAAAGCTGTAAACACCTCACAAGAATTCAAGGCAGGGCCACCTGAGGGCTGAGTAGATGCACCTGCTATTCAAGGCGACGGCATTGAGGAAGGAGCTGCTAATTCTGACCCAGAAGGAGCAGGGAGGCTCAGGTTTACAAAGGAGGAGCATTTAGGGAGTGGGCGAAGCTAGAAAACTGATGAAGATAGGCAATGGGTGGTGGCAGGCGGCACATGGCATGTGTAGGCTTGTATGGACATGGAGAGAGAAGGTAGCAGACGAGGCTGGAAAGGAAGTTTGGGGCTCTGTAGGACAGAGGACAGCCAATGGCAAGGGGATTGGAGCTTACACTCCGTAGGCAATGGGGAGCCACCGGGGGTTTTTGCAGAGGAGAGTGGCATGATCAAATCCACATCTTAGAAGATATCTGGTAGCAATGCAAAAAATGAATTGGCTCTCAGGAACTGAAGGAGAGGGATACCAGGTGGCTGTTAAATGGAGATGGAAACTCTTTGTAAACTGCAAAATGGGGTAAAACCTGAAGGTAGGAAGTTTGACTCGAGAATCCTCCGAATGAGTGTCTCCTTGTCCTCTCCAGCATAGGGACGGTGCTGTGTGGTCCTTCCCACGGAGGGTAATGGGCTGGGCTAGTTTAACGTCCCCTCTCCTCCCCAGTCTCCTTGTGTGCAAGGGTAGATAACAATAATAAGACCAGTCGGGGCCAAGAGCCAGGCTATGACCAGCCAGGATGGAAGCTGTGATCCATGTTGCAAAGGAGCAGAAATCTGCCCGTCTTCCTTAGGTGACTCATCTTTGCCATGAGGAGTCACTCTCAAAGCTCACTCCGCCGAATCTGATAATCGCTAAATGAAGACTTGCACGCACACCAGCTAGTGGGATAGGCCTAAATCCTGCAAAACAGTGCTGATTTAGAATGCTCTGTCTAGGTGACCCCATTATAAACCCTCAAGATGATCCAGGATCACTGATATTTTGGGACTCTTTCAAATTACACGTCCCACTTTTTTTTTTTTTTTTACCAAGAAGTATTAAAAATATCAAACCACACATCTTGATTCAGGGGTTCAGAAAATATGGTCAGTATAGTTATGGGACGAGTCATTTAACACCATACATCCTCAGTTTTCCTAGCTGTAAAATAATTCGGACACATGGTAGCTACAGTCCCCTCCTGCTCTAATATTCCTGGACTCTGGCCCAAGGCGCTAGGCACAGCAAAGCCTGCAGCAATCACTAGCAGGCTCGGAGTCGTGACTTGTTTGAGTAACGAGGCAAGCCACTTTACCCCTCTGGGAGGATTAAATGAGTTAATGTAAGTGAAGTCCTTAGAAGAGTGCCTGGCACCTACAAAGCACTCAAAAAGTGTTAGCTATTATATAGCCAGAAGGTGGAAGTAACCCATGTGTCTATCACGGATGACTGAATAAACAAAATGTGGTCTATCCATACAATGGAATATTATTCAGCCTTAAAAAGGAAGGAGATTCTGACACATGCTACAACATGGGTGAACCTCAAAGACATTATGTTAAGTGAAATAAGCCCAACACAAAAGAAAAAGTACTGTATGATTCCACTTATTTAAGGTACCTAGAGTAGTCAAATTCATAGAAAGTAGAATGGTGGGTGCTGGGGGGAGGCAGGAGCGGGGAATAGGGACTTTTGTTTAATGGGTACAGAGCTTCAGTTTTGGAAGATGGAAAAAGTTCTGGAGGTGGATGGTGGTGATGGTTGCACAACAATGTGAAGGTACATAATGCCACTGAACTGTACGCTTAACAATGGTGAAAACTGTAAATTTTGTTATATCTATTTTACCACAACTTTAAAAAAAAAAAAAAAAAAGTATTAGCTGTTGATCTCTCCAGTCTCGGCTCTCCAGAGGGTTTCTCTAGAGAGGAAAGCTCAGACGGATGTGATAATTACTGCCTGCCCCATAACTCTGGCAGATAGGGCTCAAACTTGCCCCCCGCCCTTACCTTCTCAGTCACAGTAAATTATCTTTTCCCCTTTAAATCCAATGCTATCTTTGATGTGCACCAGGAGAACTATGGAACAAACAGCCTTGATGGTGGAGTTAAGCAAAGCGGGAAGAGTGGGAGCTCTCAGCAGAGGGGCATTCCTGCTTCTGTTGGAACTCTGGCCACAGCTCCCGGCCCTCATTATCCTAACCCTGTCCACTACTGCTCCAGAAAACAGTTTCCCCAGAAGCTGGATGCTCACTGGGGAGCTACGGAAGTGGGTTCTGGTGGCATCCCGTTAGATTAGCACCAGGAGAATGGCAGGTATGGGAGGAACGATACTAAGGCTCGAGTGACTGTTGATTGTTGGTCCTTGGGTTCCATTTGTGCCCTCAGCAAAGCCGTTTTCCCCTGGGAACCACGGGAGGTGAGGGCCAGCAGGCAAGTGCCTTGAGTGGATGATCCTTAATTATAATCTGGCCCGATAAAATGCCGAGAACAGGGGCCCCATCATTGGCTTTCTCTGAAGAAATCTTTTTTCATGCTTTATTTAATAAATCTTTACTGAATACATCCTATAAGCAAGACTCAAAAGTGGTGCTGCTCAACCTTGGCAGCACGTCGAGATCACCTTGGGGAGCTTAACAAACACCAGTGCCACATCCAGCTCCCAGAGGTTCTAGTTTCATCGATATAGATGCGACCTGGTATTGGGATTTTTAAAAGCCCTCCGGGTGATTCAAATGTGCACCCATGGTTAAACACTGCTGGTCTAAATTCAAATGGACCGTGGCCCTCATGAGCAAAGGGGGGGTTGCCGCAGAGGTACATTAAAAAGAGCCAAGGAAGCCCAGGCTCCATAGTGATGGTTTCATGAGGGAGGATCATGGCCCTGGCAGTATTCTGCTGTTTCTCGTGGCCAGGAGCCATTAACCAGAAGCTGGTTTGGTCTCTGTAGGCACAGTGACCTGAAGGCCCTGCCTTATATGTTGAAAACATGGTTTTGTAAAATAGTTCCCCCAAGGGGCCAGCCCTGTGGCGCAAACGTTAAGTGCGCACGCTCGGCTGTGGAGGCCCGGTGTTCGCGGGTTCGGCTCCTGGGTGCACACATACGCACCACTTGTCAAGCCATGCTGTGGCAGCATCCCATATAAAGTGGAGGAAGATGGGCATGGATGTTAGCCCAGGGCCAGTCTTCCTCAGGGAAAAAAAAAAAAAGAGGAGGATTGGCAGATGTTAGCTCAGGGCTGATCTTCCTCACACACAAAAAAATTAATTAATTAAATTAAATAGTTCCCCCAAATAGCCACTTTTCTGCCAGTCATGGTGTCTGGGCTTTCCCCTTTGGCTTGTCCTGTAACTGCTGGGAGGGGTGTGGTCAAAAGAAACCTTGTCATGCTGTCCTGGGGGTGTCCGCTGACTGCAGGATGCTCCAGCTGACTTCAGCTTTCTTGATGTAAGAACAAAGCTGTCAGACGTGTTTCTTCATGCAGTGAAATCAGCTGTCTCTTCTGTTTTGAAATCCATGTGGGGCAAGACTCTGACTCACTT
Source organism: Ceratotherium simum simum (assembly GCF_057802395.1). Lineage (NCBI taxonomy): Eukaryota > Metazoa > Chordata > Mammalia > Perissodactyla > Rhinocerotidae > Ceratotherium > Ceratotherium simum. The sequence goes on from NC_141933.1 coordinate 11,297,913, forward strand.
CCCTTAGCCTACAGAGTTCCACCCCTTCTGGATCAACAACCCTCCCGAGTTCACGGAAGGGGTGGACACTACCAGATTGACAGCAAGGGCCTTGAATTCTAATTTCGACTCTCCTACTGTTGATGGGGAGGGGGACGGAGGGGATGTTGTATGTATGACTAGGTGACATTTCTGCACTCTGAGATCTTTGTAGGAGAGGAGATGTATAAATACAAAATGTGGCTAACCCTAAGCAGACCTTTGAGGAGAGGACCAGAATGTTTCTCCCAGTTGTGTAGAAGACTTGAGTGTTCTGCTGGGCGACTCTGACATTAACTAGCTTTTGTTCAGTCGTTCAAGACATATTCATTGCCGTTCCCTGATCTAGGCTCCTGAAAAATGGCCCAGGCAAGACAGGTATGGACCCTATCTCTCTCTTTTTTTTTAAAGAATTTATTTATTTACAGCAGTTCTGGTTTACGACAAAATTGAGAGGAAGCTACAGAGATTTCCCATATATCCCCTGCCCCACACATGCATAGCCTCCCCTATTATCAACATCACTCACCAGAGTGGTGCACTTGTTACCAAGGATGAATCGGCATTGACACGTCATTATCACCCAAAGTCCATAGTTGACCTTAGGGTTCACTCTTGCTGTTGTACATTTATGGGTTTGAACAAATGTGCAATGACATGTACTCACCATTATAGTATCATACAGAGTATTTTTACTGCCCTAAAAACCCTCTGTGATCCATCTATTAATCTCTCCACACTTCCAACCCCTGGCAACCATTGATCTTTTTACTGTCTCCATAGTTTTGCCTTTTCCAGAAATGTCATATAGTTGGAATGCTACAGTATGTAGCCTTTTCAGAGTGGCTCCTTTCATTTAGCAATATACATTTAAGGTTCCTCCATATCTTTTCGTGCCTTGACAGCTCATTTCTTTTTAGCGCTGAATAATGTTCCATTGTCCAGATGTAACACAGTTTCTTCATTCATTCACCTACTGAAGGACATCTCAATTGCTTCCACGTTTTGGCAATTATGAATAAAGGTGCTATAAATGTCATGTGCAAGTATTCGTGTGAACATGTTCTCAACTCCTTGGTGTAAATACCAAGGAGCACAATTGCTGGACCATACGGTAAAACCATGTTTAGTTTTGCAAGAAACTGCCGGGGCCAGCCCCGGGGCGTAGCGGTTAAGTGTGCGCGCTCCGCTGCTGGTGGCCCTGGCTCGGATCCCCGGCGCGCACTGATGCATCGCTTGTCAGGCTATGCTGCGGCGGCGTCCCATATAAAGTGGAGGAAGATGGGCACGGATGTTAGCCCAGGGCCAGTCTTTCTCAGCAAAAAGAGGAGGATTGGCACGGATGTTAGCTCAGGGTTGATCTTCCTCACCACACACACACAAAAAAAAATTGCCAAACTGACTTCCAAAATAGCTGGACCATTTTGCATTCCCACCAGCAACAAATGAGAGTTCCTGTTGTTCCACATCCTCACCAGCATATGGTGGTGTCAGTGTTCTGGATTTTGGCCATTCTAATAGGTGTGCAGTGGTGTCTCATTGTTGTTTTAATTTGCATTTCCCTGATGACATATGATATGGAGCATCTTTTCATGTGTTTATTTGCCATCTGTGTGTCTTCTAAGATGAGGTGTCTGATAAGGTCTTTGGCCCATTTTTAAATCGGGTTTTTTGTTTCCTTATTGTTGATTTTTAAGAGTTCTTTGTATATTTTGGATAACAGTCCTTTATCAGATGTGTCTTTTGCAAATATTTTCTCCCAGTCTGTGGCTTGTCTACTAATTCTTTTGATATTGTCTCTTGCAAAGCAGAAGTTTTACATTTTAATTGGACCCTGCCTCCTCATGGAGCTTGCCAAGACGTGTGCTCGGGGAATAGCATTCACTCTCTTTGAACTATTCTTTTTTTCCCCCAGGTTTATTGAGATATAATTGACATACAGCACTGTGTAAGTTTCAGGTGTACAGCATCATGATGTGACTTACATATATTGTTGGACTATTCTTTTGTGTGTGTGTGTGAGGAGATCAGCCCTGTGCTAACATCTGCCAATCCTCCTGTTTTTTTGCTGAGGAAGACTGGCCCTGGGCTAACATCCGTGCCCATCTTCCTCCACTTTATATGGGACGCCACCACAGAATGGCTTGCCGAGCAGTGCGTTGGTGCGCGCCCGGGATCCGAACCGGCGAACCCCAGGCCGCCGCAGCAGAGCGCGCGCACTTAACCGCTTGCGCCACTGGCCCGGCCCCTGGACTATTCTTTTTTATTTAGCTAATAATAACTGACAGGGAGTGCTTACTGCTTGCCCGTTTTGTGCTAAACCCTTGTTTTGTACTCCTTTTTTAAATTTTCTCTTTTCTTTGGTCACAATTCCCATTCCCCTTTCCCCCATAAATGACCATCCTGACATGTTTCCTGTATGTCCTTGCTTGTGCTTTGGAATTTCAGGTTGTTTTCTATGCATGTATTCTAATTTTTGTGTATGTCAGATATGTTTATGTAAATTAGGATGCATGCACTTTTTCTCTCAACACTGTTAGTGTGACCCACCTGTGTTGCTGTCTGTGCATCTGTCCCCCTTCTCACGGCTGTGAGATGGTCCACAGAGTACAGCCACCACGTTTTACCTGTCCATTCCCCGACCAAAGGTCCCGGATGTGCCCAGTTCCGTGCCTCCTCCAGCAGGTCCCTGCTACGCTGAGCATCCTCATGCGTGTGCCCTTAGGCCCCTGCATGAGACACTTCGGGATATCTATGTATATTCCCAGGAGTGGGTTATTGGTTATTGGTTATGGTATACGTATAGGTATACCTATATAAATATAGGTATACCTATACCTAACCTAATAGGTATATTAGGTTTCTTATTCCGAAAATTCCCATTCATCCTCTTTGCCCACTTTTCCATTGGGTTCTTCTCTCTGTCTCGTTGATGTGCAGGCGTTCCTGCATATTCTAGATCTGAGTCTCTTTTTGGCTTTAGATATTGCAACATCTTTTCCCAATCTGTTATCTGTTTGTCATCTTTGATGACTGTGCCCTTTGTTTTACAGAAGTTCTTTGTTTGGAGGGATCTAATTAACGTTGAGCTTTATGATTTTTTTTGGAGTTTTTTTTTTTTTTTGTGAGGAAGATCAGCACTGAGCTAACATCCGTGCTAATCCTCCTCTTTTTGCTGAGGAAGACTGGCTCTGAGCTAACATCTATTGCCAATCCTCCTCCTTTTTTTTCCCCAAAGCCCCAGTAGATAGTTGTATGTCATAGTTGCACATCCTTCTAGTTGCTGTATGTGGGATGAGGCCTCAGCATGGCCAGACAAGCGGTGCGTCGGTGCGCGCCCAGGATCCAAACCCAGGCCGCCAGTAGCAGAGCGCGCGCACTTAACCGCTAAGCCATGGGGCCGGCCCATTTTGGAGTTTTTTTAAGAAGTCCTTCCTCACCTGTAGTCCATAAAGATGTGATCTTACAGAGATTCCCTCCATTAACTTCATAGTTTGTGTTTCAAAGTTAGGGCTGCTCTCTCTCCACACACTAGCTTTGTAAATGGTGTTGATCAGGGATTCAGATTTGTTTGTCTTTACTTACTTTATTCACTGGATCTTCATGACAGCTCTCTGAGGTAGAGGAGGAAACTGAGGGCGAAGAAGGTCAATACGCGAGCACGTGCCAGAACTAAAATCTGATTTTGTTTCTCCAGCTATCACGTGGCTGGACCCTATCACAGACCTCCAGGGAGGGGGAGCCATAGAGCCCCTGGCCCAGCATGTAATTCACTCAGAGCATTGTTAATTACCTGGTGGGCAGCTGAGGCCCTTGGTTCTGTCTCTTGGACTTGGTTCAATCAAAAACGCCAGTGAACTCCAGGAAGGGCCACACCCAACCCCAGCTTCTGTAGGAAGCCCTTCCCGTCTCTCTGACTCCTCCACAAACGCAGCCTACTCAGAAGTAGCTTCCCCTCACTCAACTTAGGGCCTCCTTTCACTTCCTGTCCTAATATTTTGTGCTTATGAACTCTAATAAATCATAATTACTGACACAGAGAGAGCACTTTCTACATGCCAGCACTGTTCTAAGCATGTAACGTATATGCCCTCATTTAATAGTCACAACAACTCCATGAAGTAGGTATAATCATTGGACCCATTTTGCAGATCATAAAACCGAGACCGATGGTCTCACTGCTGGTAAGCAGCAGAGCAGCGATATGAACCCAGGCCACCCGAGCATAGAGCCTGCACTTCAACCACTGTGTCTCACTGTCCCTTGTAAGGTACATTACACTCCCGTCCAGACCAGGTACAACTATCAGAAATGATCAAATATAGGGAACTGAACTAGGCTCTGACTTTCCTTTTGAGCGTCATCGAAACAAACGCTGCCGTTGACATCCCAGCCTCCAGAATCGCCTCAATGAACACTTGTAGTCATCTCAGTGGCCTGATTTCCTTGCATCCCCGCTGGAGTGTAAAACCCTGAACGTCTCGCTCTGCAAAGAAAGCGCACCTGATTCATTAAGGCTTGCCATGTGTCGAAACGTTATCGTGTGAACATTCCGTTAACTGTAGAGCCCCATTTCCCAGCCCAGCCAGACAGCAGGGCGCTTGTCACTGTGTTTGGCAGACGCTCTTAGTCCCTTTGTGTAACCGAACCCTGGGGACTGCAGTACGATGCTTCCCAGAGCCTGTGCTGGCTCCGGGGCCTTTGTTCTTGTCTCCCGTGACCCATTGTTCTCAGATCCTTTGCTTTCTGCATTGTCATCTTGTTTTTCCCCATCTTGGTGACTGTTCATTATCTTCATGTTTTCCCCATCCTTCATTCTCGCCTCTAGCTCTCATCTCTCCTCTCAACCTCTGGCTTTCTCATGTTCAAGTGACATCTTATCCACCCATCCTTTCTTTGCCCTTCTTTTTTCTCTAACCTTTCGTCCTAAACCCATATTGGAGCTGGTTCTGTGCAACGTGACTCTTCTTCTTCCCTCCCTGTCCCTACCCCCCTCCTCCTCCACACTGTCTCCTGAGCCCCCCAATTTTCCATGCAGCTCAGCCACTCTAAGAACAGCCCCCCTGCTTTACCTTCTTCCTACCTCTGGAGAACCAAGGGAGGAAGACAGCCCCGTCGGGCTGTGCGACCGTGGCTCTGAATTGTCCTTGGGTCAGATAGTTCTGGCTGCTTCTTGCTGAAGTTCTGATCGATTTCTTTCCAGGGAAGGTGACTGGGCATGAATCCTTGGTGATGTCTCTTTCATTTCCTGGGAATAATCTCCTTTACTCAGCTCTTCCAGGTAACCCTGATCACTTCAACTCACGCTGTTTGACCTCTAATCAGCCCTCCCCCACTATGGCTTTGAGCACATTTAATTATAAGACTGTTCCACCCTGTCAGATGTTTTCTCTTTATCTTGTCTGTTCAGGGCACCTGCCCTTGCCAAATGCTCTGGAATACCCAAGTCCCTGCTTCCCACTGCCCACTTCCCACTTCTCACCAGTGAAGGGTGAACAGCTACTACAGCGCCACTGATATGCCGTTAAAGGCACACGTGGGTTTGACATGGGTTTAATTTAATGTACGTAGATTATTTCCCAACACAAAACCTGACCTCTCCCAATGGCTAACTCTAGCCACGCCTGACCCACTCATACCTGTGACACCTTTTGCTATCAACATCTTCATACCTTTGCTCATTCTGTCCTTTGTCCCCTCAAATCTCTAGCTGCATCCCCCACAGCTGGGAATGCCTCCATGCCCTTCCCAGTACAAGTTCTGAGGGTCTCCAGAACCCAACTTGAATCCCACCTCCCCTGAAGAGCCCTCCCAGCACTCTCTTCTCTGAGGCCCCACAGCTGTCCCCACAATGCAAGGACGGTCACATCCTCAACAATACCAGCTGGTATCTCTAGTAAAGTTTTTATTTGCCTGTGTTTTTGTTTCTTTGATAAGATTCTGTGCTCCTTCGAGACAAAGGACCACATTTTCAGTGTTTAGAGTCTAGGTGGGCAGATAGGAAATGGTTTTGGAGCCTTAACAAGTAAGTGAATTAGTAAGTGTGGAATCTCAGATCCTTCCTGCCCTCCTGCTACATACAGTCACATGTCACCTTGTTCTATGGCTGTCCAGGTGTATGTTGCAGTTTTCCCTTCTAGACTGTAAGCTCCTAAGATGAGTGGGGCAGGGCACCTCCAAAAGGTCGCAATCCCATCTCCCCCTGGAACTCAGCCCCATTGCAGACTGGGTGCTCACGGTGTTGTGGAGTTGGCTTGGAGGGGAGAAGCCACAGTTCTCTGCCCAGTAACCTCTAAGGCAGCAGGAGAACAAGGAAGCTGAGGGGATAGGGTGAGGAATTAGAAGAACTCAGATGTCCACCTGCTGGAAAATCAGTCTTTGCATTTGCAAGACCCAGAAGAGAAGGCCTAGGCAGTAAAACTCCAGACCAGGAGTATCTTGTATCTTGGCACCTGGAACCCAGGAAGAACAGGGTATTTGAGGCCATGATACAGTGTCGATGTTGACCACACAGGTCAGAGCTCTTGGTTCCATGAGCCTTTGGCATGAAGTTAGAGAGAGCTGATTGGACTCTAGTGAAAGCACAGGACTGGAGATTCCGGACTCAAGGACGCCAGCTGTGCCATCCTGGGTCAGAGGGACCCCCTTCCTGAGCCTCTTGTTCCCGCTTTGAGAAATTGTAACACCACCAATTGGCGTAGTTGCTGACCATGCCTATATTCATTTCCTATCGCTGCTGCAACAAAATGCCACAAACTTAGTGGCTTAAAACAATACAGGCTGGGGCCGGCCCCATGGCGTAGCAGTTAAGTGTGCGTGCTCCGCTGCTGGTCGCCTGGGTTCAGATCCCGGGCAAGCGCCAATGCACCGCTTGTCGGGCCATGCTGTGGTGCCGTCCCATATAAATTGGAGGAAGATGGGCATGGATGTTAGCCCAGGGCCAGTCTTCCTCAGCAAAAAAAGAGGAGGATTGGCATGGATGTTAGCTCAGGGCTGATCTTCCTTACAAAAAAAAAAAAAATTTTTTTAAAAAAAAGACCACATAGGTTTATTATCTCACAGTTCTGGAGGTCAGAGGTCTGAAATGAGTCCTACAGGAGCTAGAAAGGTGTCAACAGTTGCCGTGATCCTTCTGGAGACTCTAGGAGAGAATCACTTCCTTGACTTTCCCACTTATTAAGGGCTGCCCACATCCCTCCACTTGTGATCACATCACCCCAACTTCTGCTTCCGTCTTCATATCTCCTGACTCTGAGGCCCCTGCCTCTCTCTTATAATGACCTTTATGACTACATCAGGCCTACCCATCTCAAAATTCTTAACTTAATCATATCTGCAAGGCCTCTTTTGCCATGTAAGGTAACATATTCAGAGGTCCTGGGATAAGGACCTGAACATCTTTGGGGCCCTTATTCACCCTACCACAATGCCCCACAGAAGCACATACATGGCAATCTAGCTCCTTTTGTTGTTTTTTTGGTGAGGAAGATTCGCCCTGAGCTAACATCCGTTGGCAATCCTCCTCCTTTTTTTTCGTTTAATTTGCTTGAGGAAGATTGTCATTGAGCTAACATCTGTGCCAATCCTCCTCTATTTTTTTTTGTGTGTGTGTGAGGAGGATCAGCCCTGAGCTAACATCTGCCAATCCTCCCCTTTTTGCTGACGAAGACTGGCCCTGGGCTAACATCCATGCCCATCTTCCTCCACTTTATATAGGACGCTGCCACAGCATGGCTTGACAAGCGGTGCGTCGGTGCATGCCCAGGATCCGAATCGGCGAACCCCGGGCCACCACAGTGGAGCGTACGCACTTAACCACTTGCACCACCGGGCCGGCCCAATCCTCCTCTATTTTGTATGTGGGACGCCTCCACAGCATGGCTGATGAATGGAGTAGGTCCACTCCTGGGATCCGAACCCGCGAACCAGGGCCACCGAAGTGGAGCACACAGAACTTTAACCACTCGGCCATGGGGCCGACCCCAGCAATCTAGTTTTAGTTATGAAATGTTTCAAGCTTACAGGAAAGTACAGACAATAATGTACTAGAGACCTGTGTACCCACCACCCAGCTTTGTCCAATCTCAACATTGTACCATATTTGCTTCTTATTTTTTTAAGTAACAATATATTGCAGATTCAGTTGAAGCCCCTTGGGTAGCTCTCCCCAACCGTTTCTTCTCTTCAAGGGAATTTAAGCAATTTCTTAAATTTCTTTATATTCTTAGTGTCTTTTTGCTGAGCTCAAATCATTGAAGTCGAATGAGTTACATGCACATATGACACGACACCACCATAATCACCTCCAGGAAGCTTCCTTGGCCCCACCATCCCAAGTCAGGCCACCATCCCACTCAGAGATCCTTGGGGCCAGAGTGGAGGTGAGATGGGAGGTGTGAATTGGCCATTTACTCAGGGAGAGCACATCACCATGTGGAGGATAATTCTAATATATAACATGGCCTTTAAATACAAGGCACCCCCTCACCTCTACTCAACAGAAGAAAGGGCAATCGGTCGCAATGCTGGAGGGAGCACTAGCAGAGTCGGCTCCTGGAGGAACATCGTAATGTCCTCCCATGTGAGATTTTCACCTTACCCCTTGACTTTGGAAATTAACTCTTAACTAAGATGCCAGCCCATGGGAAGGAGCTAGCGTTAAGGCCCTGATAGGAATTAGCCAAGAGGAATAGGGAGGAGTTTGGGGGAGGACAAGGACTTTCCAGGCAGAGGGAACATCACATGCAAAGGCTGGTCTGGGGGATGTGGCGTGACCAAAGCGTTAGAAGGAGATGAGAACCTGTGGGGACCAGACTCCATAGGGCCCCGTGTGCCATACTGCAGAGCATGGATTTTACCCTCCAGGTGATGGGGCAGTCAATCTGAAGTAGGGGACAAGTGGGAATTGTGGCCGTGTCCCTTCTTGGCAGATGTGACCCCTTGGAGGTTACTCAGCCCCCTTGTTCCTGTGTCTTCATCCATAAAACCAACAGAATCCTTCTTAGCCTTGTTGAGAGAACTAAATGAGACCAAGTACGTAAAAATGGCCTGGCACACTAAAAGCGTTCCCTAAATCGCAATCATACTCCTGTTTGTTATTATTGTCATTGAAGGCCTTCACCCAGGGGAAAGGTAAGAGAATCCTCCCTGGGTGCAGGGAGGAGAGAGGATTTGTAGCTCCTGGGGCTGTGGGCAGATCCTTTCTTGGCTGGCTCTACAGAAGTTTCCAGGAAAGCAGGGTGGCTGGTGGGAACTTTCCATCAGCTCAGCCTCCTGGGGAGCCAGCGAGAAAATCTGACCAACGCCTTTCCAGAGGCCAGGACTCTCAGCTTTCTGGAACCCCCTCCACCTCCACTGTGTAGCCCGGCCCCCACCTCAGTGCCCCAGCAGCAGGAAGCAAGCCGGAGGAGGCTGGCAGCAGATCTGTGGGCTTAGGAACTTGGATCCTTTCCTCATTCTGCATTGCTCAAGGCAGGATCTTCCTCTGAATCATCTTTGCCTCCCACCCCACCCCCTGACCCCCACTGCACCTGGGGCTCAGGAAGCCACATGACTTTGAGCTGCTCTCAGCCCTCCAGGGTGTCAGGTTTCCATTTCCAAGGATCTGTTAAGTTGGAGGTTCCCAGAAGGGCACTTGCTGACTGCTGGCATGGGCCTCCCACCTCCCGGGATTACTTGTGTATCAAAGAGGCTCAGAGACTCGGGCCCTGGGGACAGCTGGTTCCCTGTGGACACAGTGTCCTATTTATTCATGGATGAGGGCTCAGAGCTCTTGCCCTCAGGAAGTTGGTTGAGACACAGGGACACACAGGCAGTTAGTGGCAGAGCTGGGACTGGAGCCCAGTCTTTTGATTTGATTCACTGTCCACGGTTGTTGCCACCTCCTGTCCCTGCCCACCATCAGTGTCAGGGGAGCGCCCTGGTGCTCAGCTCAGGGGTGGCAGCTTTGACCCTCATGTGACCAAGACCCAGGGCTGAAGCTAGGGAAAGCCCTTGGGCTCCATAGTGGGGAGGCTACACATCAGCCATGCCCCAAGACTTCACAGCCAGAAACCCCAGCCCACCCCCCCAATCTCCAGCTCAAGACCCAGGCAGAGGGATGTTCCTACTTCCACCTGAATCTCCAGCTCCAGGAGACAAAAACTTGGCTCAACATGGAGGACTCCAAAGGGAGACTCCCTTTATAGGGAAAATGAGACCTTTTTCTCTCTAAAGTGGACATGATTGATGTCACAATTAGGAATATATGCAGCTGCAACTAACAGAAAACCTGACCAACAACGTCTTCAAGAAATAGTTGTTTACTTTTCTCATATGAGAAGATGACAGGGCTCTGAGCTGTGGTCTTTCTGGTTCTCTTAGCTTTCCCCTCATGGTTTCAAGATGGTTGCAGCAGCCCCATACATCACATCCTCACACCATGTTCAGAAGCAGGAAGCAGGAGGTGATATCAGGCAAAAGTCTTCTCCCAGCTTCTCTCTTATCAGCAAGCAAAGACTGTTTTCAAGACCCTAACAGCTGACCTCTCCTCACATCACTGACCAAAGAGGTGTTATAAAGTCCTCCCCAGCAAAGCCAGAAAGTGTGTCTCTGGCCATCCCAGGCTTTACAGTGAGAGGAGGACAGGAAGAAAGAGTTTGGGAATGACTTTGGGGTAGCCAACCAAAAGTTCCTGCCACAGCCGACCAGCTCAAGGACTCCTGGTTTTGAGCAACTAGATTTGGGTGCAAAGTTCATACAATCTTCTGGCGAGGGGACCAAAGATTGACATGCAAAGCTGAGAAAACATCTTCTGGTTTGGACTGGAGAAGAAAGAGGTTAAACCCCACACTTGAGTGTAACAGAAAACTTCCTGAAGAGACACCACTTTCAGGTGGCGTTCCAGTTGTCTATTGCTGGACCAAACCACCCCAAAATGTAGTGGCTTTAAGGGATAATTTATTACTATCTCTCATGGTCTAGAGGTCAATTGGGCTCAGCAGGCAGTTCTTACTTGGGGTCTCATGAGGTTGCAGTGGGGCCTGAGCCATCTGAAGTTCTCTTTACTTGAATGTCTGGCTCCTGGGCTGGGAGAGTTGGAACAGCCGGAGGATGTTGAGCATCACTTTCCATAGGTTCTCGCCACTTGACTGACTTGGGCTTCCTCATAGCATGGAGGTCTTAGGATTGTCAAACTTCTTTCAGGGCAGCTGGCTTCACCTTAAACAAGTGTCCAAAAGACAGGTTCCATAAGAACCTGCAAGGCTTCTTATGGGCTTTCCCTGGAAGAGCTAGAACATCACTTCGACCTCAGATGGAAGACCTACACACATCCAAGGTGGGGGAGGGTTCATTGAACTCCAGCTCTTGATAAGGGGGAGGGAAGATTTGATGGCAGCCATAAGCAATCTGGAGGTCATAAGGTGATCTCAGAGTGGCTAATCTTCAGTGAGGGAGGGAGGAACAGTGAGGCCTTAGGCTGAGCCACAGAGAGGCCCCGAAGGGAAGGAAGCAAGAAAGCAATGACATCAGAAGAGGAACTTGTGGAGTCTAGAGGGCGGTGTTGGTAGTGAAATGCTGATCTTGCCCAAGAGTGCGTTCCTGAACAATGGGTTCTAGGCCTCTAATCGAGTGAAACTATCAGCAGAAGAGGTGTGGTCAAATCTCCCACAAGACTCATGGGGGATAAGGAATTACCCTGCAAGAGGACCCTAAAAACAGAGGCGGTGAAGGGCTGTTCATGGCTGGGATGAGGATGATTATTTGTGGTCAGGAGTAGAGTGGCTAGGAACCCTTGCGACTCCATAAACTCCTATCTCTTTTGGACTCTGCTCTTCTATCCATCCTTTAAATCAGGGGTTGGCAAACTACAGCCTGTGGGCCAACTCCAGCCCTGGGCCTGTTTTTATATGACCTGGAACTAAGAATGTTTGAAAGGATTGCAAGAGGAGGAGGAGGAAGAGGAGAGGAATATGCAACAGGGATGTAAGTGGCCCTCAAAGTCTAAAATACTTACCATTTGGCCCTTTACAGAAAAAAGTTGAGGACCTCTGCTTTAAACAAAGGGCATGGCTTCCCACTGGTGCCAAGTGAGCTGGTTGTAGGTGAGGTCTGAGCTGAATTTAGGTGTCAACAAGAAACTTATCCCCCTTTGCAGTTCTCTCCCAATCCTGATTTCTTCCAGGACCAAGTCTTAGTTGGTCACGAGTACCTCTTGAACACAGGTCTGAAATTTGCAGATCTTTTCGAACAAAGAAAGGAGGCAACAGCATCTCTCAAGAACTGTGTAGTATTGTTTTTTTTTCACAGTGTTTGTTTTTATCATCAATGTCTATTCATGGCAATGAAACTGGTGGCCATTAATGATTATTCTTAAATGTCATGTAGATAAGCAACATATTATCAGACTCCCACTAAGTCCCTATAGATAACAAGTCTGATTCTTGGGGCACCATGGTAAATGTTGCTTACGTTGTTTTTCAGGAACTGACTTGGGCTTCCTCACAGCGTGGTGGTCGGGGTGAGAGTCGACCCCTGTCCGGTTCATGCTGGCTGAGACTACAAACCCATCAAGTGGGCCTAAGCAAATGTCCAATAGGTGACCCTTTGACGTCAGGGGGCTGAAAACTCCATCCTCAGATCAAGCTAATGCCGCCATTTTGGAAACATGCATCCTATGAAGAGGCACGATGTTGGCCCCACCCTTGCACAGATCATCAATTACCTCACTTCTCCTTACCTCCAATCATCTATTCCTACACTTCAGACCACCCTGCCCCTCTATCCCATAAATATCCCTAATCCCCATTTTCGGGGAGGCAGATTTGAGACTTATTCTCCAATCTCCTCACTTGGCTGCCTTGTGAATAAACCCTTTCTCCCTGCAAACTCGTCGTCTTGGTGATTAGCATACTGTTCAGCAGACAAAATGAGCCAGGTTCAGTAACAGCAATGAGGCTGATTTTTCATCTGTTACATAAATTTTCCTTTTACATAAATTAAGTTGAAAATGAGACAACTTAAAGAAAAATATTAAATAGAAAATAATAGAGGTAGGGTGCTGATATGGCAAATATAATGAGGGTGGTATTGAATGACTGAATTTCAGTGCAGGGAGTCCTGAGGTTCTGTGTTGACCTTCTTCTTGGCTCTCTTCCCAGTTCCCTCTACAGTCTTCCCAGTTCTTCCCAATTAGCTTGTCCACTCCCAAGTCTTCTTAGAACTATTTATAGGGGCCGGCCTGGTGGCGCAAGCTGTTAGACGCTCATGCTCCGCTGTGGCGGCCCGGGGTTCGCAGGTTCAGATCCCGGGCGCGCACCGACGCACCACTTGTTAAGCCATGCTGTGGCGGCGTCCCATATAAAGTAGAGGAAGATGGCCACAGATGTTAGCTCAGGGCCAATCTTCCTCAAGAAAAAAGGGGAGGATTGGCATCAGATGTTAGCTCAAGGATAGTCCTTCTCACACAATAAGAAAAAAAAAAAAACTATTTATATATAGATAATCCCCAAGCCTGCATCACCAGGTCAGCTTTCCCCGAGCTCCAGAATAGCGAAATTGACCCCCAATGGGACAACTCCATGCCGACGACCCACAGGGACCTAAAATAGAATGTTTCCAAAAGCAAACTCCTGGTCACAACCCCGCCTCTTCTTTCTGTGTTCCCATCCCAAGAAAAAGCATCCTTATTGAGTCAGAGCTCTGTAAGTCCTCCCTTCCTGCCCCACGTCTTAACCGTCTCCCAGGCCCGTTGGTCCTACCCTCTGAATACCTTTTGAACCTGTCCACGTGTCCTTCCTGCTACTGCCAGACTCCAGGCCCCCTCAACTCGCACCTGGATATAACAGACTCCCGCTGGCCAGTCTGGAGGGATCTTTCCAAATGTCACCCCTACCTTGCCTGTCCACTGCCCTTAGGAGAAAGTTCAAAGTCCTCTGGTCAGCACAGGAGTCCCCACATGCTCAAGCCCCTCGCCCCTCTCCAGGCTCAGCCTCCACGCTCTGTTCCTTGAGCTGGATGCTCAGCTATCCTGAAATATACTGAAATCTTCAGTTTGCTAAATATGTGCAGCTCCTCTTCAACCTTGGGCCTTTGCATCTGGTGTTTCCTCTTCTTAGAACACTCCATACCCAGCTAAGCAACTCCCACTTCCCCTACGGGACTCTATAGGTCCACTGGCTTCTGTGGAACCACTTCAGTAATGTGCAGGCAGCCTATCTGTTGTCCCTCACCCACCCGTGTGGTCCAACAAATGCAACTTTCTTTAACAAAATCGGGAAAGAAGTCAATTTATGGGACATATAAATAAGAAGAAAATGAAAAATGCCCCCTTATCTCCCAATCCCCATTTCCCACCCATGGCCTTGGGCAGAAGGCTTTAACGGGTCCAACCGCGTTTTTGTTCAGGGTGGGTGTGGCTTCCGTGGACAGTGTGCTTCTACTCAGCTACCCAGCCCCCGACCCTGGGGCAGAACCAGGGAAATGAGGTTGGGTCTCCAAGAGCCATCTCAAGCAGATGGATGTAAATTCAGCCCTGTAGCCCCGTCTACAACCAGGGCTACCCTTCCTCCACCCCCTGACAGTCTCCCGCTATTGGAAGAGAACTTGACTCGTCATTGCTGGTGTTCTCTTCAGCGTCTTAACCACTGTCATCATTTCCCACTCCTGCCCCCAAATGAGGCACCACCGCACAGTGGTTAGATCTCAGGCTCTGGGGTCAGACAGACACGGGTTTAAGTTCCAGCTCTGCCACTTACTATGTGACCTTGAGCAAGTTGCATAACCAGAGGGCCAAATGGGCTTATTGAGAGAAATAAATGAGATGATGGATGGACCGCACTTAGCACAGAATCGGGTACATGGGAAGCAAAGGTCAGCCATTATTAACATCCTTAACTTTTTAAGTTGTTATTTGAAAAATTATCACTACAGTAAAATTGACTTTTTTTGGTGTACAATTTTTTGAATCTTAGCACATGTATAGATTCATGTAACTGTCACCATAATCAGAATACACAACAGTTCCGTTATCCCCCCAAAACAGTTATCCCCACTGCCGTCCCTTTCTCTTTTCCTGCTCATAACCCCTGACAACCTCTAATCTCTTCTCCCTCCCTAGAGTTTTGTCCTCAGGCATGTCATATGAACGGAATCTTACAGTAGAGGACCTTTTGAGACTGGCTTCCTTCACTTGACATAATGCCTTTGTGATTCTTCGAGTTGTTGTGTGTATCAATAGTTTCTTCCTTTTTCCTGAAATGGAATTTCAGGAAACATGCTGCAAATTGCTTTCCTTTTTTTCATCCCAACTGTCCAAGTCAGAGAAACACAAATAGATGCTACAAGATCTTGGCCTAGAAGTCACTCTCCCTGGGGAAGCCCATGTTTTGTCAGGCCCTCTTCCTATCAACTCCCCATAAGCCCTCCTGAAAGAAAAGGCTCTGAGTCCAATCATATGGTTTGAGGGAGAGAAAAATCTTTGGTCCCCTGGGTGGTAGCAAATGGAAGACACCAAAGGGCTGACAGATGGTGTCTGGGGAACATCGCTCCGAGCCTGGATCCCCTCGTGCTCCATCCATGACCTACAATTTGCAGCCAGCTGGCCGGCCAGGGTCCAGCAGCCAGCTCTTCTAGTCCCCCCACATACCAATCATGGGACAGAAAAGGCTGGTGCCCGTGGGTGGGAGGAAGAATTTCAGAGAGTGAGGGGGAGATGGAGCAGGAGAGAGAGGCTGTTTGTGGCCTTGAATAACATCTTTCTTTGCACTATTTTCTTCCTCTGGATTGGTTTGGAGGCACAGCCCAGCTGCTGCCTTGGATCTTGCTCAAATTACTATCAATGGGTACATCCTTTCTTAGCGCTGTTAGAGAAAGATACAACACTGGCCTCCAAGTTGTCCTGGGAATGTCTTTTTTGCCTTTTGTCTGTCCTTCTGTCCATTCCTGGGTGTCCTAGGGCTGGATCCTAGGGCAACTGCTCATTTGAGAGAGAGAGAGAGAGACTAACTCTCTTTGCCTTCTAAGTGCAACGTCCGTGACCAGGCTTCAGAGTCTTTCTAACGCCCCCCAGACCCTCAGGGGACACACCATGGCAGTGGCGCTGACAAGTGGCCCAGTTCTGTTGTCTGCTGGGGGGTTTGTGAGCTTTGGCTCTGAATATAAGCTTGTTCTGGGTTGCAGGGCAAAGCTGGCTGTCGGGGAGGGCTCTGGCCAGCTGGTCTGGGCGTCCTGGCTGCTGCTTAAGTCAAGCTTTCATTTCCTCTGGAAATCCCATGCCCTTGACCTCTGAGGCAGGCTTCTGCAATATGTGTGCATCTTAATTCCCCTAGAGGTTTTGGTTCGTGGATTTTCCAAGCAGTGGGTCAACTTCAGTAAGATTACACACAAAGTTAGAGCTTTCCGACAGGGGAGGGCAAAGGTTCCAATTCCAACAAGGCTAATTGGAAACACACAACACTGAGACCAGGTGATGAGTTAGAAAATATGTACTCTCATCTGGACTTGGCAACAGGGGAGATTCAAGTGGCATCATGAGTTCTAATCTCAGATCTGCCTACAGCCCGGAGACCTTGGCAGGCCCTGGGCAGTGGCTTCCTGAGCTTAGGATCCTCTGAGTTCTGTTGTGTCCACTCTGAGTCATTTCATAGATGCCCAGCTCTGTGCGAGCCTGTTAGAGACACAGAGGGAAGGATGGGGTGGTCCTTACCTTCCAAGGGCACGTGGAGACAAGGCCCACACAGCAGATGGGATGCAAGGGTAGACTAAGGAGGCCATGATTGGGGTCAATAAGCGCCATAGGAATAAGGGTGTGACGTAGGCATTCAAGGAGGACTTTCAGAGGAGTAGGAAGGGGGCGATGAAGGCAGAGGAGATGACTGAGGCAAAGGCTCCTCAGAGGAGGGGTGTAGTTCATGCTGGGGCAGTAGGAGGCAAGGTTGGAGGCTGTAGGAGACACTATAGATGCCCCACCCAGATCCCCATCACCAGCAGGTGCACCCACTCCCCAGCAGCTGTAAATGTTGATTGCTTCCGGCTCATAGCTGTGCCCTTCTCCGGAGAATTGCCTTTGGCTGACGGAGCCACCTGGTCATTACACCCTCCCAGGGGGTGACCTGCAGCCAATGACTGTGTGATACAGGGTTACAGAGGCCCGTCCCCTTGTGTCAAGGTGGAACAGCTCTGTGGTGCTATTCACACTCCAGAGCACCCGTGGGATCAGGCTGAGGTCAGACTTGAGCTCAAAACAGCTCTGTTTGACTTCTTCACCTGCCCTGTTTTCATCCTGAGAGTTCTCTCTCAATACATCATTTGCACAAAAAAAAACCCGATCTCAGATTCTGCCTCAGAGGAACGCAACCCAACTAGGGCTAGCATGAGGTAGAGGGAAGGGGACCTTGGATGCTGGAAGAACTTGGAACCTGTGGGCAGGCCAGATAGAAGGAAACCTGGCTCCCTCAACCTGTTCCCACCTGCGTTACTTACTTTTTTTGTGTGTGTGAGGAAGATCGGCCCTGAGCTAACATCTGCCAATCCTCCTCTTTTTGCTGAGGAAGACTGGCCCTGTGCTAACATCCATACCCATCTTCCTCCACTTTATATGGGATGCCTCCACAGCATGGCTTGCCAAGCAGTGCGTCGGTGCGCGCCCGGGATCCGAACTGGCAAACCCCAGGCCACCGTACCGGAGCACGAGCACTTAACCGCTTGCGCCACCGGGCCGGCCCCATGTGTTACTCACTTTTAAATCTCAGCAAGTCAAATGGGCCCACCCCACTTTTTCCAGCATGGGGCTCTGGGGTTCCAGTGCCACGTAGACAGAGAAGAATTTCCAACGAATTCACTCATGGGGCTGGAAGAGTTTTGATTTAGGTAAAGAACAGTGGCAGCTGGGAATCCTGCCGCCCCAGAAACACCTCTCTTGGGGGATGCTCCATCTGCCTGACCCAGCCTAAGGGGCAGAGTCAGCTTCCTTGTTGGTGAAGGCACTTAAAGGGACAGAGATGGTGGGATGCCTCTTTCTTCAAGTGATCAGCCCCTCAAGAGGCATACGAAGAGGAAAGGCCGACAGAGAGGAAATGCCATCACCTTCCTGAATATCCACCTCTCCCTCCAAGCCATCTTCTTCCTTTCTCCATCTAATCCAAGTACCACCCACCAATTTGACAGATACTGACTAAACGTCCGCCAGGGGCCAGGCACCGTACTGGGCAGTGGGATAGGGCAGTGGTCACCACAGGGAGGCCTAGTTCTCAGAGTGCTCACATTCTGGTCAGTGGAGGCTGGAAAGAGAAGTAAGTATATTAAACAGAAATAGTATTAACTACAGTCATGCGCCGCATAATAATCAATGATGGATCACATGTACAACGGTGGTCCCATAAGATTAGTACAATACAGCCTAGGTGTGTAGCAGGCTAGGCCATCTAGGTGTGTGTAAGTACACTCTATGATGTTCGCACAATGACAAAATCGCCTAACGACACATTTCTCAGAACATGTCCCTGTTAAGCAACGTGTGACTGTACCATAAAAAAAAAGACAACAGTAATGTCTTGGAGAGAGGCTGAGTCTTAGGGGGGTGGGCCACTTTGGGAAGGGGTCAGGGAAGGCTGACACTTGAGCTGAGCTGTCGGTGCTGAGAAGAGGCCAGTCCAGGAAAGATATGGGGAGAGAACATCCAGGCAGAGGGAAGAGCGAATACGGAAGTCCTGAGGCGCGTTGAATATGCCACACTGGGAGCGCCAGGGACATCTCTGGGGAATCTCGCGGGGCTGTCTTCCCTTCCCTCTGGTCCCTCGCAGGGATGACCATGGAAGCAGGAAATCATTAATATCTGCATGAAGTTTATGCGCATTTACATTGAGTGTCATTTTGACAAAGCAGAGCTCTGTGCTGGGGTAGCCTCTCCTCTTCTAGAAGGTAAGCGAGGTTTTCAACAGTCGCCCAAAGCTTTCAGGACAGAGAGCAGCCTTGTGTTCCCTTTCCAGTGCCTCATGGAGGCAGATGTGCTGGTCACTCTCTGTACCAACTGCTGACTCCCGCGTGGCAGGGATGGGGAAGATGAAACTTCCTGTCTGGGTGAAAGGCTTCCACTCACTTCTCTTTGGACACACAAATATATTGAAAACTTACAAACCAACACAGAACTTTTGTCAAGGTAGGTCCAAAACACCTCTTAGAGCTGAGGGAACAGGGGCCTTGATGTCTTCTCCCAGGAGACGTGGAGCCAACAGGGTACTGATTAACCTCCCAGCAGGCCCCTGCTGAGGACTTCCGCCTATGGCGTCCTACCTAATGGCTCAGCTGGGCCCCAAAGCCCACTCCCTTCCTCCACTGGCTCTGAGCTGCCTGGTCACTGGCTTGGCTCATGGTAGTTTATTTTATTTAAGTGGTCAGAAAGGTGCCCAAGGGTCTCAGCGATAGGTCAGGCAATCTTAGGAACATCGAGCCCCAGTGTCACCCTCTCCTTCCTCCAGCTTACAAGCCTGAGTTAACTCCAGACACCAGGACTGTGAGATTCGATCTCATAGGCTTGGTTTTCTCTATGAAAATAGTCATAATAATTACATGGAGGGGGAGGGAGCATCATTCAAACCCCTCGCAAGTCGCAGGGTGATGTCTACTTGGTTTCATCATTTCATGGAGGTTGTTGATGCTAAAGAGGGTCCTTCAAAAGCTATTCTCCACCAGCCACCAAGAGGAAGAGAGGCCCAGACCCCACGTCAGGGAGATGCGTGGTCCTCCGTCTTCTGCACCAGCACCTCTCTGGCAGGCAGGAGAGTGAGGCTGCTGAGGGACCAGGACAGAGAGGAGGCTGGAAGTCATGCCACGTGGGACAAAGGCAAAGGAAGCTGGGGCTCAGCCTGAAGAGGAGGGAGAGAGTGGGAGTGGGCCAGTCTCATGGCAGGGGGCACTCAGATGACACGGGTGTGACTCCCCAGGGGTCAGGGAATGAGCAGAAGTCACTTCCCTCTAACAAGGAGCAGCCCAATTCCACTGCAGCCCAGCAGAGGAAGGGGCTACCTAGGGTGGCAAGCCCCCCACCCCACGCCACTGAACCTCTGGTTCTCCTGGCCCAAGGGGGCAGTCCAGGAGAGCCAGCGAGCCTCGCCAGCCTGGTCCTGGTTCGGGATGAGGCCTGCACGCGGGACAGGCTGGACTAGAAGCAGACAACTTGGGCAAGTCCTCCCTTTGCCCACACCTGAGGGGTGGGACACGCTCCCTTAGGACCCCAGCTTCCCATGAAAGCAAGTCTCAACAAGAGCTGGGTGTGGGCAGCAGGATCCACACCTGTTCTCCACTGTACTGACCTAAACCCCCAAAACACTGCCAACACTGAGAATCCTGGGCACGAAATCCTGGGCATGATTTCTAAGTTCACTTTAACTCTTAAATAATGTCTGATTCTATGAAACTGGGGCTTCAAGGTGACCTTGGAGTGCTAAGGGAGCTAAAGGGGTCAGATCTGCTAAGCTGTGAATGGCAGTTTGGTGGTGGGGACAGTGGTTGCAAATCTAGGGCATATGAACAATAATAATATTGGGGGGCACTTGACTATAAGTCAAATTATACAGTGTCTACTCACACGTTGATCCTCACGGTGACACCTTGAGATGAGTAGAGCGGGTATGACATCATGTGGGTGTCCAGAGAGGGGATAAGATGGGCCTCCACTTCCTGTGGTCCTACCCCGCTCTGGACCCTCAGGGACTGCCTGTCAGGTGCTGGAGGGAAGTGGGAGCCGCGACCCTCACAGAGGATGCTCTCCACACCCAGAGCCCATGCTGCAGGCAGACCAATTCCTTGAAAACCAACCCCCCAAAAATCAATTTACAGATTGATTTGCAAATTGAATTGATTTATTATCCATCCCCCCACCCATCTTCTCATCTTATCAATATTTACTTAACTTCTACTGCATAGCAAAATCAATTCAACAAATTGCCCCTAGAGCCCCCAAACTGGAAATGATCTCTCCCCCTCTAAATTTCAAGCCCGTCTTTCACAAAGTTTTTTTTTGTTGCTTTACTTGTCTATTTAAAAAATGATAGCTTAACATTTCATTAAAGGTTTGTCTCAGCCATTCCACTCTCGTGTCTCCTCCTCCTAGAACTTGTACTGCTAGCCAGTAGTTTCAACAAGAAACACTGATTCACTTAAGCATATGTGTTGACCACTGCTCAGAAAACAAGACGCATCTCTTTTTGAAATCCTTATTTTTTTTATTGATGTTTTAATAGTTTTTAACATTGTGAAATTTTGGGTTGTACATTTTTGTTTGTCCATCACCATATATATGTCTCCCTTCACCTCTTGTGCCCACTCCCTACCCCCATTGCCCCTGGTAACCATAATACAGTTTTCTCTGTCCTTGTGTTGGTTTATATTCCCCATGTGAGTGTGATCATACAGTGTATGTCTTTCTCTTTCTGGCTTACTTCACTTAACATAATACCCCCCAGGCCCATCCATGTTGTTGCAAATGGGACAATTTTGTCTTTTTTATGGCTGAGTAGTATTCCATTGTATATATATACCACATTTTCTTGATCCAATCGTCAGTCGAGGGACACTTAGGTTGCTTCCACTTCTTGGCTATAGTGAATAATGCTGCAATGAACATAGGGGTGCATAAGCCTCTTTGGATTGTTGATTTCAGGTTTGTTGGATAGATTCCCAGTAGTGGGATGGCTGGGTCATAGGGCATCTCTATCTTTAATTCTTTGAGGAACCTCCATACCGTTTTCCATAGAGGCTGCACCAGTTTGCAGTCCCACCAGCTGTGTATGAGGGTTCCTGTTTCTCCACATCCTCTCCAACACTTGTTGTTTTTTGTCTTGGTGATTATAGCCATTCTAACGGGCGTGAGGTGATATCTTAGTGTTGCTTTGATTTGCATTTCCCTGATGATTAGTGATGTTGAACATCTTTTCATGTGCCTATTGGCCATCTGTATATCTTCTTTGGAGAAGTGTCTGTTCATTTCCTCTGCCCATTTTTTGATCGGGTTGTTTGTTTTTCTGTTGTTCAGTTGTGTGAGTTCTTTGTATATTATGGAGATCAACCCCTTGTCAGATGTATGTTTTGCAAATATTCTCTCCCAGCTGGTGGGTTGTCTGTTCATCTTGATTCTGGTTTCATTTGTCTTGTAGAAGCTCTTTAATCTGATAAAGTCCCACTTGTTTATTTTTTCTTTAGTTTCCCTAGTCTGGGTAGGTATGTCATCCGAAAAGATTCCTTTATGACCAATGTCAAATAGTGTGTTGCCTATATTTTCTTCTATGAGTTTTATAGTTTCAGGTCTCACCTTCAGGTGTTTGATCCATTTTGAGTTAATTTTTGTGAATGGCGATAACAGATTAGACCCATCCTCTTTTTATGATGCTTTTAGCTCTCAGGGCTTCTGCTCTGCTCTCATCTCCCCAAAAGAAGCAAGAACAGTGTATTGACTCTCTTCCCCGACATCATAGAGCATGGTATTTGCCATGAAGTAGAAGTTAAGTAAATATTGATAAGATGAGTGGGTGGGTGATAAATGGTTGTTCTGTCTTTTGCTGAAGAAATGATCCTTCAAGGGCCACCGTTAGCCAGGCATTTGATTCTCCCTCAGCCCCAGCACTGGTTGTAAGCATAGAATGTTTAGTCCCATCCATCCCTTCCCCAGGGACAGAATACTGACAGAGAGCCCTCCTCCTTGAAGATGAATCTCTAGAAACACCTCTTTATCTGCAAAGTGTGGGTTAGTATGAATTTGGCTCCCACAGATCTCTTTCTCAAGAGCATTTGCCTCCAAAGCTTGACCTCTGAGCCTGGAGCACAGGGCTTGTTGTCAGGTGGGAGCTGTCCCCGGGGAGCTTTTCCCACCTTGGCAGCAAGGGTCCTGAGCAGTGGTGACTGAAGTGAATGATTCCACTGGAGGACAGAGTACAAAATCCAGAAATAGCCCCCACTGCCTGTGGAAAGCTTCTATACAACAAAGGCAGCATCGCAAATCGTAGAGAAAGAATGGATGATTTAACAGTTGGTGTTAGGATAACGGGAGGGCCCTGTGGAATCAGATACAGTTGGACCACTGTTCTCATACACCAGGATACGTTCCAAAGGGATTGGAGACTTAAGTGTAAAAATGAAGCCATCCAAGTACTAAAAGGAAACACAGGTAAATTTTTCTATAATTTGGGAGTAGGGAAAGCTTTTCTAATTCTGACTCGACATCCAGAAGATTAATAAGTTTCAAGGAACTGACGTTTTGTATGGCAAAAAAAGTAAAATTTAATTAAAATAAATTAATAAGTCAAATAAAAAAGACAATGGCAGACTGGTCAAAAAAGATTCACAATCTACATCACAAAGGGTTAATATTCTTAGACTATAAAGAGCTTCTAATGTAAATTAGAAGGCCAAAAACCTGCCAGAAAAATGTGCTAAAAATAGGAACAGTTTACAGAAAAGGGAAGGCAAATGTTTCAAAACTATATGACAAGATAGTCAATTTTGTTTATAGTTAAAGAAACGCAGGGGCCAGCCCGGTGGCGCAAGCAGTTAAGTGTGTGCGCTCCACTGCCGCAGCCTGCGGTTCACAGGTTCGGATCCCGGGCGCGCACCGAAACACCGCTTGTCAAGCCATGCTGTGGCAGCGTCCCATATAAAGTAGAGGAAGATGGGCAGGGATGTTAGCCCAGGGCCAATCTTCCTCAGCCAAAAAAAAAAAAAAAGAAGAGGATCGGCAGATGTTAGGCCAGGGCTAATCTTCCTCACCAAAAAAAAAAGAAATGCAAATTGACCCAAGGAACTATTTTGTGCTGAGCATTTTGGCCAAAATCCAAACACTTAACAAAATACTCTCTTGTCCAGGCTGTGAGAAAGCAGAGATTTTCACACACTGCTGTTGGGAATGTGAAATGGTACGGTCCCTGTGGAAGGGAATTGGACACTACGCAGCAAAACTCCATGCATATTTGCCCATTGATCCTGCAATCCCACTTCTAGGAATCTACCCTAAGGAGACACTGCAAACAACACAGAAAGACACAGGGACCAGGCTATTTACTGCAGCTCTATTTGTAATAGCCAACCTAGAAAAAAGCCAAATGCCCATCAATAAGGCCCAGCAGAATAAACAATAGTACGGCCATACAATGGAGTACTTTGCAGCCATAAAAAGAATGAGGAAGGTTCCTCAAAAAATTAGAAATAGATTGACCATAGGATCCAGCAATTCCACTTCTGGGTATATACTAAAAAGAATTGAAAGCAGGCTCTCAAAGAAATATCTGCACTCTGTGGTCATTGCAGCATTATTCACAATGGCCAAAAGGTAGAAGCAGGGGCTGGCCTGGTGGCGTAGTGGTTAAGTTCACACACTCTGCTTTGGCAGCCTGGGGTTCTCAGGTTCGGATCCTGGGCACGGACCTATGCACCACTTGTCAAGCCATGCTGTGGCAGCGTCCCACATAAAGTAGAGGAAGATGCACATGGATGTTAGCCCAGGGCCAATCTTCCTCAGCAAAAAGAGGGGGATTGGTGGCAGATGTTAGCTCAGGGCTAATCTTCCTCATTAAAAAAAAAAATGTAAGCAACCTAAATGTCCATCTACAGATGAATGGATAAACAAAATGTGGTCTATCCATACAATGGAATAATATTCAGCCTTTTTTTTTTTTTTCAGTGAGGAGGATTAGCCCTGAGCTAACATCTGTGCCCATCTTCTTCTATTTTGTATATGGGACGCCGCCATAGCATGGCTTGATGAGCAGTGCGTAGGTCCACGCCCAGGATCCAAATCTGCGAACCCTGGGCCACCGAAGCAGAGCACATGAACATAACCGTTACACCATGGGGCAGGCCCCAATATTCAGTCTTTAAAAAAAGGAAATCCTCCCAAATGCTACCACATGGATGAACCTGAAGGACACTGTGCTGAATGAAATAAGCCAATCACAAAAAGACAAATACTGCATGATTCCACTTATATGAGGTACTTAATCAAATTCACAGAAACAGAAAGTAGAATGGGGGTTACCAGAGATTGGGGGGAGGGAGAAACAGGGAGTCGTTCAATGTGTACAAGGTTTCCATCGTGCCAGATGAAAAAGTTCTTCAGATCTGCTGTACAGCAATATGCATAGAGTTAATACTGTAATGTACACAAAAATTAAGAGGGTAAATTCACGTTATGAGTTTTTTATCAAAGTAAAAAAATAAATAAAGTGATTCCTGTGCTGGAGAGGCTGATCCTTAGTCTTGGGCTGGTTACCCCACACTTCCCCACACTAACCAGCCCAGGAGAAGAGGCCTGGCGGACTGAGCACAGCATTGGTCCCATTCTGTGCTGCCCCAGGCCAGGCCTGAGCCCTCGGCCCAGATGCACAGTGAAAGCAGCCATGGGCAAATCCGAGAAAGAAGAGTGTCACTCCAGGGGGGCTAAGAGAGGCACCTGCAGCCCTGCCTTTTCACCTCTGCATCCCCCAGGCCTCTCCCCAGTCATTGCTGAGTTGACTTGGTTTTCGAAGGAATTGACCTTCCTTCGCGTGCAAAGGGCACTTCCCCTGTTTGGCTCTTCCTCGGCTCTCAGGCTCCCAGCCCGCTCTTCTTGAACCTCTCTGTGCTCTTACCTCACGTCTCTGCTGATTCCAAGTCCATCTTCCCCGACCACTGTGAGCTCAGAATTGCTGGCTCAGCAAGCTCCTCCTCTTCGGCACCTGGCAGGAGCTTGGCTGAGAGTGGGCATCCGCTAGTGTCTGTTACGCGGATCCCAAATGTATTGGGTTTACTTGGCTCTACAGCAACACTCAGTCAATCCCTTTGCTCTTCTAGCTGGAAGGAATGCTCCTAAGGAAAGAAATGCAAGCAAGCATCCTTATCTCCAGTTGACGACTGACCACATGGAGGCCTGGAGAGGTTGGCAACTTGCCCAAGGTCACTCAGCTAGTTAGCGACAGAGCTGGGACCAGCTTCCAGGTCTGGCTCCAGGCCTGGTGTTCTTTTAGGCGCACGCACACAAATCACCGTGGCTGACCTCAACGGGCTATGCTGCATTATGCACAACAGGCCCAGGCCTAGTGTTTGTGAGCTTTGCAAGGGCCCAGGAAAATGTATTGGCTCCTAAATTCAAAAAGAAAACAGCAAAATCAATAAAAGTGTTTACAAACTGCAACACCTACTCAACTGCAATTGAGCTCAACTATTTTTTTAAATTATTTTTCGATTATGTTGAATGTGGGATGTAGGCATGTTTTAATGTATTTGCTGTGATCTGCAGTGGGGACCCCAAAATCTGAGTGCTGAGCCCCTCATAGGTCTTCAAACAGACCCACATACAGTAGTGAACCCTGAAGGGCACAGGCCTGGCAATGACCTGCCACTGAGATAACTGTATTATTTGGTAAAATCAGATGCCAGCAAGTCAGACCAGAGAGCACTTGGCAGAAACTTCTCCTGTCTCCAGGGAGCCCTGGGGCCCAAATGCCGCTTAGAAACACTCAACAACTCCACCTTCTTTGTTTGCTTAAGCAGCCACTTAGAATCAGACAGAGAAAGTACTGTCTTAAGTGAGACCCAGTCAGACAATGCTTGTGAAATGGGGGGAGGGGGTCTAACATCACCCCTGGAAGAAGAAGGAGGCCTGCAACCCTGCATGCTGCTGGAAGATAGCCTGAGGATGAAGCTTCATGGATGGGAGCAGATCCGAGAGAGAATCACAGAGAAATGGGACCAGAGCCCTGATGGAACCTTGCCTGAAGTCCACCTCCTCTTGATTTCTCAGCTACATGAGCCAAAAAATCCCCTTTGTTGCTAAGCTAGCGTGCCTTTGGTTTTGTTGCTTGAAACCAAAATCATCCTGACTGATGTAGACCTCTCTCACCCACCCACCTCGGGTATAACCTCAGATGCCACTGCTCTCCAAAGTGATTTTTCCCTGGAAAATTTCACAGGGGCTGCCCAAGAGGCAACTGCACTCATGCCCTCCGATCTTACACTAACAGTGATGAGAGCCAATCTGAAATCCGGGAACATTTCAGAAACATCCCCTTCTCTAGATGTGGCAGAGTAGCAGGTGTCCAGGAAGCTGGCCTTGAGGTAGGAGTGTTTGTGCTGCTGCATCCAGCATGTTTGGTATTCCCTTTCATGCCCTCCATGCCCTCCTAGGGATAACCTGTTATACAGACGGCATTCCTAAACTCCATTCACCCATTCCATATGCATTTACTAAGACCCCGTGTGGAACGCCCCATGCTGGGTCCTGGGCAAACAGTGGAGTGATGAGCCAAGGACGAGCTGGATCTGGGCAGTGGGCAGGGGACGAGGAGCAGGAGGAGGGGGGCTCTGGATTCGGACTGTGGGTGTCCATGGGCAGGTTTACTTTGCAGTCCAGTGCCTCAGTTTCCTCATCTGTCATATGGCGTGTTTGGCATATATAGTAGAGGCGCAGAAAGTATTAGCTTTCATTATTAAGTATTAATTTTTATTATTATTGGACTCTTTTTTAAGAAAAGGGACTGAGCGGAACCCACCCAGCTGGATGGAGCTTGGGCCTGAGGACCCCTACCTGGGAATACACGAGTTTCTGGCTAAAGGGCTGACTAAGCTGGTTGGGCTTAAGGCAAACTCTGGAGACCAATTCCAACTTCTGAGGTTCCCATTCAGGGCTCCTAAGAAGAAACCGCAGGAGGGGCCCTCCCTTACCCTTGGTTAAGTGCAGAGAACTATGTCTTAAGGACCCTGGGGCAAGGATTCCTTCTTTTCACAACAACTCAATTACATCCAATCAATTACATCCAATCCAAGTTTGCTCGGAGCCCCTGCTGTGTGCCAGGGCACAGGCCTGTGCACCAGAAGCAGAGACGGAAACAAGGTCCCTGTGTCCACTGAAACCTCGGTCTCCCCGTGGCCACAGAAGAACAATGATATAATGGCACAGGTGCCTACTGTCACTTAATAAGGGCTGGAGGGACCAATGTTGGAGGAAGAAAGAGATTCGCTCTGAATCCTGGAAGACTCCTCAGCAGAGGCAGCATTTGGACTGGAGTTTGCAGGACATGTAGGTCTTTGGTAGAAGGGGACAGCTTTGGGGAGGAGAGACTTAAGCAAAGGGACAGAGGTGGGGCCCACACAGGAGCTGTGGGGCACTGCAGGGACTGGTGTGGATGAAGCAGAGTGCTAATGGGACCGGCAGGAGGGAGGCCAGGAGGGAATGAGACCTCACGCAGCCCCAGCCTGCTCTGCCACCTGTCAGCCAACTGTGCCTGGCACACAGGGGCAGCTGCTACCAGGTCAAGGTGGGTCAAGCTCAGAAAGACAAGGGTAAGCCAGGTCGGGCATGAGGAATTGAACGGCCCCTCAATAGGTTCCCTAATTGCTTTGATTCCAGCTCGTGTTTCCCTCTGTCTGCCTCCTGGTTAGAAACCCAGGGCATTTGGGATTTGTGCAGATCAGTTACAGCCGGTGCTTCTTCAGGCCCCACTCACAGTTGCTAATTGCCGCTTGCTTGCCCCGAGGTCCCACTGGGGAGGTGATGTCTGGGCTCACTGCAGCCTCTGCAGCATGTGGGTATGGCAGCAAGGTGGTCATTAAAGGCATTCTCGGGGAATGTGTGTTCGACACTGGCTGGGAGTGCCTGAGGGCAGCCAGAGTCTTACTCATCACTGCATCTCCATGGCCTGGCCCAGTGTCAAATGGATAACTTAATTGTTTAATCAGTCTCCTCCAGCCCTTCTCTACATATGCAAGGCAAGAGGTGTGTGTGTAATTTTCATGTATGTGTGTGCGCTAAATTTTTCATAAAGGCTGTTTTTATCATTGACACTTTTTTTTCTTCCCTCTCCTTTCTCCTCCTCTCTCCCTTTCTCTGCAACCTTCACCACCTCTGCCTTGCCCAGGAAACCGACAACTGCTCAGCGCATACAGTCCCCTGTCGTGCTTTTTCATGCTTACATAACCATATGTAAATGCTGTCATCTGAATTTAATCCCGGGAAGCAGAGGAACATAATGAAAGAACGCTGGCTTGGGGGTCAGAAGGGCCTAGGTTCTGGTCCTGGGATTGGCCACTAGCTTTCTGTGTAACCCCAAGTCAGTCCCCTCCCCACTCTGGGCCTCAGTCTCTTCATCTCTCTGGCTCAGAGCCTGACACAAAGCCAGCATTTTAAAATGTTGGTTGAGTGAGTGAATGAGAGTATGAGGCATCTTCCTGGCTTGAAAATTCTGTGACCCGTGAAGGAATTAGCTGCCATTTAGATGATTTCAAAGATAAGTCGGTTGAAAAATTTGTTGCAAGTGACGGAAAACATGTGTTACCCCTGAATCTGGGGATGGGGGCCATTCTAATCATGGCGCATAGCAGGGACAGAAGGGGAGGAAGTGGGTCCCTGGAGGGAAATCTGGATCTAGTATCCAGAAGAAGGATGGATGTTGGGAAGCAGATGTGGATCTTGGAGAAGTTACCAATTCCAGAGAAAGCAAAATATGGGCATTCCTCCTCCTACCCCCACATACACGATATTGACAGGACAGCTGAACAGGTGAACAAGTAGGAAAAAGATTAGAGCTACTTAATTCCGACTAATGATTCCAAAGAATTATGAAAGGCAGAGATGTTTGAAAGGGCGTTGGAGTGTCATCCGTACAGCTGGACCCGAAGGGATGCGAAAGGAAAGAGCGTGTCGGCCCCCTTCCCGTGGGAAGGCTCTCCTAGGTCTGAGTCAGGAAGACAGGCTTCTTTTAAGCATCTGTTCCGGACCACAAGCTCTGTCAGAAAGGTGGGCAAGGGGGCCGGCCCGGTGGTGCAAGTGGTTAAGTGCGCGCGCTCTGCTGTGGCAGCCCGGGGTTCGCCAGTTCGGATCCCTGGCGCGCACCGGCGCGCTGCTTGGCAAGCCATGCTGTGGCGGCATCCCATATAAAGTAGAGGAAGATGGGCATGGATGTTAGCCCAGGGCCAGTCTTCCACCACAAAAAGAGGAGGATTGGCAGATGTTAGCTCAGGGCTGATCTTCTCACAAAAAAATAAAAATAAAAAAAAGAAAGGTGGGCAAGTCTACCACCAAGAAAGCTAAGGGTGGGCAGAGGCCATGCTGAGGAGCTGGCACTGCCCCAGTTGGGATGTTGGTCATCCTATGTGCCCCAATGTGTGGTCAGCTTCAGCTCCAGGGACCCAGAGGCTTTGGGGAAAGTCTGCGTGGTGCTCAGATCCCACAGGAGAATGAGAGGCTGTGAGCCCTTGGAGGAGGCATTACCCACAGCTCCCAATACTGGTGTGTCCCCCTGTGGCTAAGAAGAGGCCTCCAGGCCCACAGCGAGCACCGTGGGTCTGAGGAGCCAGCCTCGGTCCCTATTAATAGTATGTTCTAGAAGTACTCTCAGGTCTCAGGGGTGGGCCTGGATCCAGCTGCCCTGCTCAGGAATGCTACCAAAGAGCCAAGGGTCGGCCGGCCTCCCGGTCACCTCCTAGACCCGCCAGCCACGAGCACCAAGCGCAGGAGATAACTCAAAACCAAGTCCACGGTCTGAGCCTTGTCACGGGATCCCCAACAGCGCCTTCTAAAGAAACACAAAACGCCCACCAAGCAAACGGACTCTGGTCACTAACCACATCAACCTGTTGATTTTGAAAATCACCCTTTCCAGCTTTGCTGCTGGTGGAACAGCAGCCGCTTTGAAAGTGCCCGCTGCCAACCTGGCTGCCTTGAAGCTGGTCAGAGGCGGGTGCAGGCCGGCCTCTGCCTGGATTTGGGGCTGCGGAAACTGCTCTCCACCTATAAGAATATTTCAGTCTCCAGGCAACCGGAATCTCAAGGATCTTCTTCCTCTACACCTTATGGCCAAGGGTCATGTACTATCTGATTTTCAGAATTGCAGTGGGTGCATTAGGGCCCCAGATTTGGGAAGTTATCCCACAATTAGACTCCGGGTTCCAGTCACAGCCCTGTCTCTCACCAGCTGTTCCACGTTAGGTGAGGCAGTCATTGGACCTCTCTGACCTTCAGTTTCCTCCTCTGCTTATAGCACGGCTACCTGCCCTACCTCCTCCTTAGAGGTGTTGTTGGTTTCAGCCACAATAAGGTGTCAACTTACCTTGTGTAAACTCTCTGGCATGTTTTATTCATGGGATGATACGACTTTAAGAATGTTCTAGTCCCATCTCCAAGAAGCAGGTGGCATGTTTTCTAGTAGAAAGAATCAATCCTTCTACACTTCCTCCCTGGCCCCTTGTGACCTCCCATGAATTCCTCCAGTTGAAGAAACACTCTGTGGCCGCAGAAGCAGGCAAAGGGAACCAGTCCTCAGAACAGGGAGCCCATGACCATGGCGTGACTGTCCCCTGGCCCAAGTGGTCACTGACCCAACTGCCTTGTAGTGTTCTCAGGTCTCTGCAGGGGAAAAAATCCCCAGACCCCAGAGAGGCCCACTTATTCTCTGCATCTTCCATGAGCAAGGTAGAAAGAGCTGGTCTTACTTAAGTAAAGATGGAAAAAGCAAACCTATAAGGCATCCCTCAATAACACAAAAGGTGACAAAGAGCTAGGCTCTTAAATGAAATCCAACACATAGTTCATGATAGTCCATGAGCCTGGACTTTGCCAGGTACCGAGGTGAGGAAGGGAGGGGTGTTTCCAAGATGAATAGGGGAGGAGCTCGCCATCCAGTGCGGGAAGCGGGTACCCAACAGGCCACTGCAGTGTGCTGTGGCCATGGAGAAATGTTCAGAGCACTGGAGGGCACAGCAAAGGGATGCAATCTATATAGAAACTGATACATAATAATGTACACCTGAAACTGACACAATATTATAAGCCAATATGACCTCGATAAAATAATTTTTGAAAAAAGATAATTAACATACACTTTTAAAAAAAAAAGAAAAATGAAAGGAAATGTTCAACCTGCCCGGGTAGTGAGGGAAGCCTCACAGAGGATAGTGAGCTGGGTGTTGAAGGCTGGATCGTTTCTCAGGCAGAAAAGTCAGGGAGGGCAGTCCAGGCAGAGGTGGCAGCTGTGCCAAATCCCCGAGGTGTGAGGGGACAGCTGTGGGGCTGTGGGGAATGGTTGGAGAGGAGGCCCAGAGGAGAGTGGCAGTCAAATGGGCAGGGCCCAGGCCACATAGACCAGTTATGCTTTTACCCCATGGAGATAAAAGCCCTTATCTTTTCTCCACGTGGAGAGCCCTTGGGGAGATTTAGGGGGAGGAGTGAAGTGCTCACCTTGGCATTTCATAAAGTTGGGACAGGCTGAAAAGAGGCAGTTAGAGAGGGCGGGGCTGCAGGTGGCATTGGGGGCAGGAAATAAAGAGCCTGGGATGCTGGTAGCAGCCACGGGTTGATGGGGGCCTCTCCCATCCTAACAGTGAGGCCTTTTGGGTCCTGACCCTCTCATGGGACACTCAGGACTCCCCTCTGCTGGCCACTGGGCCCCCTCTGCTGACCCAGCCAGCCAAACTAGCTTGCCCAGACTGCACCCTGATGACCTTCATTGGGGGCAGGAAAGTCACATGGCTGCTCATTCCGGCCGCCTCATTCTGCTGCCTCCCAGCTTGGTCAGCCCTAGGCTGCCCTTTATTCCGGCCTCCTGGGCTGCCAACCTCTCCGATTCCTAATGAGCTTGTTTGTCTTGTCCACTACTCCCCACCCCCTACAAAGGAGGCTGGGATCCCCATCCCCGGATTCTGTGCAGCCTGAAGCTCCAGCTTCTCGCTCAATTCCTCAGCTGTCACCAGCAGACAAGGGACTGGGCTTATGCCGCCTCCCCCAGGTGTAGGGAAAGTGAGTGTCCACACCATGGAAGGCCAAGGCAGACACAGTCTCCACTTCCATGAGGACGCACTCCCAGTCCCTGGCTGCCAGCCCCTGCCACAGCGAGAGCATCGCCCTTCTCTTTCCCTCTTTCTGAGGCTGCTGGCTGTTGCTACACACCTGCCACCTTTGCTGAGCCTGGCATCTCCCGATTTGGCCCGGATGGGCATGGCGGAGCCCGGACTGGGCAACGCGGGCATGCCAAGTGGCTGGCTACCAGGTCACGGGGTACAACATGAATTGTGGCGATGGAAAGTGAGGGCGCACCCAGGGTAGCATGGGGGAGGGCTGGCTCCAGATACTGTAAATAAATACAGGAATCAAAGTTCAGAGAGGCCAGGTGGCCTCTTCGAAGCATCTAGAATGTGGGCAGATACCCAGGGTGTCATTTGGAAGGACACAGCAGGAGACCTTCAAAGGCAAGATCCTGGACCTCCAGGGGCCTACAGTCTGAAGGTAGAAATCAGATCTTCCACTGGGCATGATGATCCCAGAGGAGAGCTCTAGGGCTGCAAACTGCTAGAACTGGAAAGGCCCCCAGGCCGTGCTGGGGTCCAGCAGCACAGCACAAAACAGAGCTCAAGGTCCATGGGACGGCAGACAAGCAAACACCAGCCAGGGCCACTGGGACAAGCACTCTGGCAGAGGCGTGGTGTCCAGGGCTCTCCCAGCAGGAACTCTCACAGAGGCTGTGTCAACCTACAAAAACAGGAACCAGTTTAAGAGGCAAAGCGTTTATTTCGGATCAAAGAATTACAATCTGGGGAGCACAGATTCAGGTAGAAACCCAAATAGTGTTCCGATTATAGGAGAGGAGCTTAGTGTTTTTATGGGAAAAAGGGAGGATGAGGTGAGTTGTATTAAAGAAGAGTTCATTGGTGCTAGGTGAAGTCAGACTAGGTTTGTACTTCATAGATTGGCCTGAGGTTCGATCGTCAGGCAAAAGGCTAGACTTGTACTTCGTTAATTGGTTAGCAATTTGGTCATCAGCAAAGTCCAGCTGCATACAGACAGAATATTCTTGTCCTTACTGACTTCTTGGAAAATGGGCAGTTTGGTGCGGTTTGGAAGACAAAGAAAACAAGACAAGCAGGCAAATCCTCTGAAATGGCTGCTCTGGCTCTATTTTAATATGGCTCCACTCATGTCATCTTGCACAGCTGTAAGGTCTCAGTTGCCTGAAAGAAATGGGATTTCCATTCTCAATTATCCTCTAACATCCCAGGGCCTGGCTTTACCTTAACCTTCTGGAAAAGAGGGATCCTGAGCATCTAGGCTTTGAGTCTACGTTGCCTCGTGGGTTTTCAAGAAACGGCTTAAAGATGAGGTCTCTGAATCATAGTTGCATCATCCAGAAATGTCCCCAAATCTGATTCAGCATTGTTTTTTCCAATTCCTAAGTTTCTGAACTCCAATTTCCTGCACAGTTCTCTTTACTGAACCTCAGGGGTAATCCCAGACATTTAAAACATCAGCTGTTTGGTTAAAACATCACTAGACCCGTTCTCTCCCCATCCTCATCTGTATTTCCAGCCCTGGGATATTTCTGCATTGTAATCAGCTTTGTGTGAACTATTTTGGCCTCTGCTTTTTCACATAACGTCATTTCATATACATATTCCAGCAACAAATTCATCATTTTTAACGACCACACCGTATACTCTCATGTGCCCTGTCCTGCATTTTCAGTTTGTGACTATGGCCTTGGGCAAGCGCTGGCCTTCTGTGGGCATCTCACCTCTTTATCTGTACAACACGGTGATTTGAAAACTCTAAAGTCTTTTCGAAGCCTTCACAATCCGAGAGTCTGTGATTTCCCAGCTGTGGAATCCTAAATTGTAACCATACAGTTACAATTTCTAGAAGGGAAAGAGAGACTCAACATCTGTTGAGAACTCACTATGAGGCAGGAAGGCACTCAGGAAGAGACAGGGGAAAGAGTGACACCCCCCTTTCCAGCAAAAACACAGTCTGGCCTGGCTGGGTGATGTAGATCCCTTTGTTCTTGGTCCAACCCAGATGGCCAGCCACTTTAGGAAAAGGGGGCTCTCTTCCTCCCTCACCTTATAGTGAAAGCACAGCTCTCCAAGCCTTCCAGCCTTCCCCTTGCCTCGATGACACAGCACTTTTGGAGCCCAAGCCCAACCCCTCCAGACCAGCAGAGTGCTGAGTCATGGTGGGCCAGCAGCTCTCCCCACAACCCCACCTCTGCCCCCTCCAGCTCCGGGATAAGCCAGTCAGGAACATCCGGCCTGGCTCTTCTCTTGCCTGCAGCTCCTCCCACCACCCACCGAGGTGGCTGTCCCAGGAAGCCAGCCAAACTCCCTGCCTCCTCAAAGTCACGAGGAGGAGCTGGGGTTGGAGGGGAGGGAGGTCGAATTGTGGTTAACAAAGGTCCAAAGATCAGGTCACGGGCTTCGAGAAGAATCTAGAGGCTTGGAGATGGCAGTTCTGATACCCTGGGTTCCCAGGTGGGGAACGGTCCCAAGCAAACAGAGATACACACACACACACACACACACACACACACACACACACAGACACCAGCACAAGATTTCTCTTTCATTCTTCCCAGCCGGCCTCCCCCCCGTGAACTTCCACAGCCCAAGCTGTCCCTCAGTTTTGCCCTGTTGGTCTCTGCAGCTGCGTATCTGTTTAACCAAGCACGGAGCCAATATTGACTCATGAAACCTACTTTCTGCAACAGACTGACTTCCTTCCAGGTGGGTCCAACTGGGTGTCCTGGAGGCCTCGAAACAGCACATTCAGTCCAAAGCAAGCTGGCCTTCCCCAACAGCCATTCCCCCAAACTCCATTTCCTCTGTGCTCTCGTTCTCAGTGAATGGCAGCAGCAACCCAGCTGCCCTGGCCAAAAAGCTGGGGGGCTCCCTTGCCCACCTCCCACCCCTCACCTCCACCTCCATCGTTATCCAACCAGCCTCCTCATCCTGTCTGTTCTGTCTTCTCTATATTTCTCAAATCTGCTTTCTGAGAACTAGGCCTGTTGCCTCCCAACCAGTACCCAACCATCTTATCTTGCCTGCCTAATTCATCCTCCACATTCAATCATGCATCCATCTGTTCGCTCAACAAATACAGAGCACCAACAACAGGCATCCTGCAAAAGGCCGGAAGTGCAGGATGATAAAGACAGAAATAATGCCAGCCTGCCAGGAGCTTACAGTATACAGTAGCAGGGAAGACAATCAGAAAGTGATTTGTATCTATATAATATATAATTATACATATGAATATATATTATATAGTATGGTTATTAATCTTCATTACTTAACGACCTACAAATATCAACTCAATTTGTCATTTGTAATTTTTTTTAAACCAAGAATGATGTTATCAAACAGGAGCTCCAGGAACCCCCACCAGCTAGCCCCGACATCACTCCAAGCCACGTGTAACTTTTTTTTTTTTGAGGAAGATTGGCCCTGTGCTAGCATCTGTTGCCAATCTTCCTCTTTTTCTTTTTTCTCCCCAAAGCCCCAGTACATAGTTGTATATCATAGTTGTAGAGTTGTAGCTCTTCCATATGGGACGCCACCTCAGCATGGCTTGATGAGCGGTGAGTAGGTCCACGCCCAGGATCTGAACCGGTGAACCCCAGGCCACCAACCCAATTGGAAGGCGCCAACTTAACTGCTATGCCACTGGGCTGACCCCCCATCATTTGCATTTTAACTTTGTTCATAGCATCTTTTGTCTTATAGCTTTTCTGGGTTTTCTTGTTGTTGTATGATTTCATTTATATGAAATTCTAGAACATGAAAAGTTAATTACTCAATATTGAAAAATAGAAGAGTGGTCATCTTGGGGGCTATGGGGGGAATCTACTAGAAAGAGATATAAAGGAACTTTCTAGGATAATGGAAATGTTCCATATCTTGTTTCAGCTGTATTCCAGTGCCAAAACTCATTTAATTAAACACCTAAGATTCTATGCATTTTATTGTATGTAAATTATATCTTAATTTTTTAAAATTAAAGCACTCATATTTGCAAAGAAAAGAAGAATTTTGTTGGCTTTTTACCTACTTGAGTCCAGCCAGCTCCATATTCCAATAACCACACCCACAATTTTTTTTGTAAATATGCCTCTCTCAAAGATTGAACTGTGTTTTGAATTTATCAAGCTTTTGTGGGACCACACCCTTTGTTCTTGTTCCCTGAGAGCTTTGCCCAACTGAAAGGACTTACTAGGAACTACCTTATCCATTCACACATTTTAACCAACCATGCGACAGCCAAGCCCCCGATCTGGTCATTGTCCTGAGGATTCATCTTAATCGGCCTTTGTTACTCAAAAGTACTTCTCGGTTTTACTTTTTACTGGTTGAAAAAGACGAACAGTTCTAACTTCAACACTACAAGTCCCAGAAATTTTGGATTCTCTGTTTAGACCACTTCTGGTCTAAATTCATCCCTGTACTGTGATCAAATGCAGCTGATCACTAAGGCTCTCTAGTAACATTCTTTTTTGCAATCTTGTTACGTTTTGGAGCTCTTTCAGGAACTAGCAAGTCGTTGATTTTCTCTTCTTCGGCAGATTCTTTATTTTCTGAAGACTGTGGCTTTTTTCTTTGGCAAAAGAAAATAGTTGGTCCTTCTTCCTCTGCCATGCTCTCTGTGGAGGCCGGGGTTCCCCTCCAGCTCCCGCCCTCCACGTCTCGAACCCCTCAGGCTCCCAGCTTTTCATTTTTAGGTACAGTCATCGCTCATATCCAGGACCCCTGCACATACCAAAATCCACAGATGCTCAGGTCCCTTATATAAAATGGTGTTTGCATGTAACTAACCTACGCACATCCTCCCGTATCCTTTAAATCATCTCTAGATTACTTATAACACCTAAGACAATGTAAATGCTATGTAAATAGTTGTTATACTGTATTGTTTACGGAATAATGACAAGAAAAAACGTCTGTACATGTTCAGTACAAACGCAACCATTATAGGCCTTTTGATCTGAGGTTGGTTGAATCAGCAGATGCAGAACCCACAGATCCACAGGGCCAACTACAGTCAAATCTGCCA
Organism: Ceratotherium simum simum; assembly: GCF_057802395.1. Classification (NCBI taxonomy): domain Eukaryota; kingdom Metazoa; phylum Chordata; class Mammalia; order Perissodactyla; family Rhinocerotidae; genus Ceratotherium; species Ceratotherium simum. The sequence goes on from NC_141933.1 coordinate 11,335,738, forward strand.
ACTGGGGCCGGCCCCATGGCTTAGCGGTTAAGTGCACAAGCTCCGCTACTGGCAGCCCAGCCTGGATCCCGATCCCCGGCGTGCACGGACACACCCCTTCTCCGGCCATGCTGAGGCTGCGTCCCACATACAGCAACTAGAAGGCTGTGCAGCTATGACATACAACTATCAACTGGGGCTTTGGGGGAAAAAAAAAAAATCTGCCAACTGTACCTTTATGGCTTTCGACCGCCTCAGAAGAACACTCCCTGCTCCAAAATTCTAAAAGACAATCTTCTGTATATTCTTCTAGTAACTTCATAGGTTTTTGTTTTCGTTTTTTAAGATCTTTAATCCCTTTGGAATGTATTTTGAAATATAGAGTGAGTCACTTTCTTCCACATGACTATCAATTGTTTCAATATCATTTGTTGAACCCATTTTTTTTCTCCTAATTTCAAATGCCACTTGAGCATCTACCAAATTCCCATACATATGTGGGTAGGACTGTTTAGTCCATTGTTCTAGTCATCAATTCCTGTGCCAGTACCAACTGCTTATAGTAAGTACTTTACAGCACTCTCTTTTTTTTTTTTTGCAGGGGAAGATTCACCCTAAGCTAACATCTGTTGCCAATCTTCCTCCTTTTTTCTTCCTGTTTCCCCCGCAAAGCCCCAGTACATAGTTGTGTATAGTTGTAAGTTCTTCTGGTTCTTCTGTGTGAGCCGCCACAGCATGGCTACTGACAGATGAGTGGTATGGTTCCGTGCCTGGGGATGGCGCCAAACTTTAACCACTAGGCTATCAGGGCTGGCTTGAACTTTTTTTTTTTTTATATCAGAGAGGGCAAATTTACCCTCGTAACCCATTTTTCCCCCAAATGCTTATCAGCTATTCTACACACTTACTCTTCCAAATGAACTTTAGAATCATTTTGTCAATTTCCAAAAACACCACACGTTTTACAGAAGTTGCATTGAATTTATAGGTTTATTTGGGAAGAATTAACATCTTTACAAAACTAAAGTTGGCTATCTAGAAACATGGTATTTCTTCATTTATACAAGTTTTCTTTTCTGTCCTGCAGTAAACTTTCATAGCTTTCTTCATATATTTCTTGTTAGCTTTATTCCCAGGTACTTCAAACTTTTGTTGCCAAGATAAATGAAAAAACCATTTTTTTCTTTCATTACATTTTCTAACTGGTGGTTTCTGTTATAAAGGAAAGTTTTGCATCTGGCAACTTTGCTGTACTTTATCCTTAATAGTTTTTCTGTTGATTCAGTGTAAGTTTTCGAAAAACAAAACTAACGTGGTATCTCCCTGGCTAGAAATCCCTTACTGTCTCTATACAGCCCAGGATAAAATTTAACCCCTTTTTATGGCACACAACCTTCCTGACCTCACCCAATACAACCCTCCCAGCTTTCTCCAACATGGACTCTATACTTTCCAGGGCAATACACTTTATTAATGTACCTTGGACAGGCCACACCTTTCCACACCTTTACACCTTTGCAAATACGGTTCTCTCAGCTTGGAATTCCCTCTCCCATCTCCCTCCTCCACTTCACCTTCCTTTTAACTTGGTCTTCAAACTTAACTCAAGTGTTACTTTCTTAGGGAAGCCTTCCCTGACTGCTTACCCCAGACTGGGTAAGGCATCCGTTGTCTGTACTCTCCCAGCATCCTTCTACTTCCTTTATGATAGCTCTAGCCCAATAAATTTTTTTATGTAATTTTTTTTAATTAAAAACAAATTTTTAATGCCCTGAAAGTAACATACGTTCATTTTGAAACGAATACAGTAAAGAACCCACAAAGAGAAATCGCCCCAATTCCATCAACAACTTGTTTTAATATTTTAGTAAAGTTCCTTTATTTTTTAAGGTTTGGAAGTCCAGCTTTCGGTTGCACGTTCGTGAATATTTCGAAAAGGGACTTGGGTAGGTCTCCTACCCACGTGTTGAGGGACCTGGCTAAGAAGAGTGAACCTTGAAGCCGGCAGACTGGAGGGAGGGCAGGTGCTCGGGCCTAGGTCTGTCTGCCACCCACGATTTCACACCCACTCCGTGCCTGGGACACAGCTGCAGGCCACGCGCAGTGGCTCTGCCCCTCCAGGGTCCCTGGGGCCTGCACGCGAGTTCAGCCCGAGGCTTCTCTCCAAGGATCACCCTCGGGGGTGGCTCCCTGCAGGGCCTCCTCAGCTGCAGGCTCCAGTGACTGGGGAGGCCATTTCAAAATGGCCTCACGATATTGTCTCAGATCCAAGTGGCTTCTCCTTTCTTTTCTAACCCCCACCTCTCTCTGAGCTTTAAGCGCCACCGGCGATTTTCTCAGGACCCCAGTGGCTCACCCTCTCGACCCCTCCGGGAAGGCGGTCTCCGCGTCTCCCCCAGTCTCTCGGGAAACAAAGCCCGCCCAGCCTTTGTTGTATCAAGTGCACAAGGAGCCATCTTTGCTTCCAGCAAACGCGGCCGGGGTGGCCGGAGTCGGGGCGGGGGCCCACCAAGAGGGCAGTGGGCGCCCCCCCCCCAATTTTCTCCTCCCTAGACTTTGAGGAAGAGAAAGTGAGCCCTGACTGACTCGGCGTCGTAGCACCCACATCTCCACCTTCCAGTTTCCCCATCTGCATCACGAGGTAGTCACCTCGGGGTGTGGCAACTGATCTGATTTGGAACGCGCCCTTGGCCAAGAGTCTCGGGGTGCTCCTTCGCGCCCCCGGGATCAGGGACGGTTTCCCGTCGCTTCCACGACCCAGGACGTGCCTGGAGCCAGGGCTCCGAGCTGGGCTTCCCGCCCCTCCCCAGGCTTCCGTCCAACCGCACCAAACGCGCCCCAAAGCTCAGATATGCCTTCCCCGGCCCCCGCTCGGGAACGCGCCGCCGCCCCCAGGCCTCCCCTCCCCCACCGCCGGGCGGGGCAGGGCCGCGCGCCCCCGGAAGGGGCGGGGCCCGGCGCGCGGGCGGCCGGTGTGATTGGCCGGGGCGGGCCTGACGACGGCTCCCGCTATAAAAGCGCGGCGGGCGCCGACCTGCGCCACAGTCTTCGTGGGAGTTGCCGAGGTTTCCTGCTTCAACAGTGCTTGAACGGAACCCGGCGCTCGTCCCCACCCCGGCCGGCCGCCCAGAGCCAGCCCTCCGCCACCCCATCACAGCGCTCTCGGCCCGCCCCAAGGCCCCCACCGCCGCTCCAGCGCCGCGCAGCCGCCGCCACCGCCTCTCTTCAGCCGCCCGCCATGACGACCGCGTTCCCCTCGCAGGTGCGCCAGAACTACCACCAGGACTCGGAGGCCGCCATCAACCGCCAGATCAACCTGGAGCTCTACGCCTCCTACGTCTACCTGTCGATGGTGAGGGCGGGCGCGGGCTCCCGGGGGCGGGGCGGGGGTGTGGCCACCGGGCGGGCTCTCCCGCCTCCGCGCGCCCTTCGGGAAGATGGAGGCCGCCCGAGGTCTCCCGGGACTTAGCTTGCACAGAAATTGTGGGCGGTTCGCCCTTTCCGAGTGTCCCCCTGGGGGGGTCGCCACTGCGCACCCCTCTGTATCTAAAGAGAGCCTGGCTTCCTGACATCCCGGGGTTGCCCCTTGTTCCATCCTGTAGTTGGGAAGGTGGGTTTTTCCATGTCCATCCCTCCTCTGCGTCCGATCACGTGTCCCTGAGGCCCTCCGTTTGCTGGGTGATGGGGGAGAAGAGGTCCAGCTCCCATCCCCCGGGTATGGCGGAGCCTGCTGGGTAATAGCGTCGAATAGCAACCTTGGGGGCTGGTGCTAGGTGGCTTATCTCCCGTGGGCCCGCCACTGCCGCGCAGCTGTCTCCACCCTCTGCTTATCTCCAAGTCCCACTGGAATCGAAGCATATCTCTAGACATCTCCCCTTCTGCCGACAGTTGTCTCAGTCCCGCGTCTGTGTGCCTGGGTTCTTAATTCTTTATCTTTTCTGTGTCTAAGTGTTGTGGCCCTCTAATTAAAGCTTAGTTCTTGGAAAAAGTCCACCAACAGTTACTGGGCAAGACATTTTTCCATGTAGTAAGCAGTGGAATTCGTTTTCCAAAATCTTGGTTTTAGGCGAGTTTAGGAGTTTTAGTTAAGAGTTGTCTTATGATTCTGCAAATTATCCAAGAATAGACATGTGCCAGATGGATTTGAAAACACGCCTGGATTTCTGTGAAGTGCCATTCCATTCCAGGAACACCTGACTACAGCAAGTGACTAAAACTGAATCATTTTTGCTTTCTACTGGCAATATATTTACATACATTAGCATTGCCCACAATTGTCACCTTGCCTAGTGGGTTAATTTTAGAAATCCATCAGCATCCTGTAAGCTGGCAAGCTCATGTTTTAACATGGGTTGATCAAGGAAGAGGGGGAGGAGGCACTTCTTCAACCCTCTCTTCAATCAAATTTGACATGGGCTGTAAGAAGTTTACTTGGCACTAATACAGATCCTTAAGACATTCCACGCTGGAGTCAATTCTGTGATATCCTAAAGGTTCTTTATAGTAAACTTTGAATTTCAAGGACCAAGTTTCAATTTTGTACTTTAGAGTAGAAACTAGTTACTGTTTCTTGCCCCTAGTCTCTTAGGCACAGACCCCTTCTTGCTGGGCTTTGAGAACGGAAGGCTAGGCTAGCAAACTGCCTTTCTTTGGGAAGCCCTAACGTAACATGTTCATGTTCCCCTTTCAGTCTTACTATTTTGATCGCGATGATGTGGCTCTGAAGAACTTTGCGAAGTATTTTCTTCACCAGTCTCATGAGGAGAGGGAACATGCTGAGAAACTGATGAAGCTGCAGAACCAACGAGGTGGCCGAATCTTCCTGCAGGATATCAAGGTGAACAAAAAATCCAAGAGATGTCATGTTCGTAATCTCTTTGGCAGTCCTCAGGTGGCAGAAATCACTCAGAGGCTCAGTTGCCCTTACAAAATGAGGATGTATTCGGCTTTTGTCTTTTGTGCTTTTTAGCCCTCCCATCTAAGCTATGGTAGGCAAACAGTAATGGGCAAGGATGTTCAATTGGAAACTCATCAGGGGAAATGTGTATGTCCCTTTTGCTGAAGTGCAGTGGTTACAAGTTAGGTGCTTGCTGACTTGTCGTGATTTAATTGGTAGAGACTGCAGATGCATTGACCTAACCATGTCTCATTTCAGAAACCAGAGCGGGACGACTGGGAGAACGGGCTGACTGCAATGGAGTGTGCATTACACTTGGAAAAAAATGTGAATGAGTCACTACTGGAACTGCATAAACTGGCCACTGAAAAAAATGACCCCCACGTGAGTATTGGCAACTTGGGAGTAACTGGAGGAGATCATTTCCCAGCCAGGAAAGCTTACTCATAACTTTCTTTCCCATTCTGTTTTCTAGCTCTGTGACTTCCTTGAGACTCATTACCTGAACGAGCAGGTGAAAGCCATCAAAGAATTGGGTGACCACGTAACCAACTTGCGCAAGATGGGGGCCCCCGAATCTGGCTTGGCAGAGTATCTCTTTGACAAGCACACCCTGGGAGACAGTGATGAGAGCTAAGTCTCAGGCTGGCTTCCCCTAGCCACCGGGTGACTTCCCTGGTCCACCAAGGCAACACATGCATGTTGGGGTTACCTTGACCTTTTCTATAAGTTGTACCAAAACATCTACTTAAGTTCTTGGATTTGTACCATTCCTTCAAATAAAGTAATTTGGTACCCAGCTGTTGTCTTTGAGTTCTTCCATGGGCTAGAAATGTGTCTAGGCCATCTTCGCTAAGGCTGTAAGTGCCATAGTTCAGTCACACTAATGAAAATGAGACAGCTAGGAGGATTTGCATTTATTAAACTCCTTAGTTTGGGAAAGATACCAAGGCTTGGGTGTGTTGAATTCAGACAGGTCTTAAGGACTCCTGATTCTGAATTAGGTGTTTTGAATTACATGTTTCCAGTGGCTCGTTCTAACTTTCACAATTTTTATGTACAAAAGGCATTTAAAGGCTTAAATAGCCCTGAAACTACTGATTTTTGTTGTCCATTAAGCTAACCATTGAATTCAGGCTGTCATAGGAACATATTCAGTGTGGACAGCTATATGGCTGTGACTGGGTCAGTGTCCTGCTGGTGTACATGCAGGTAGGACCAGGCCGGTGAAGCGTCCATCTCTCATGGGAAACAGGCTTAGGAGTGTGCTTCATCCCTGTTGAGAATTTGAGAAAGTTCACAACATGAGGGTGGAAAATTCCTTATTTCAGTACTAAAATAGCTGCAGTAGAAGGGTAAAGATGGAGACATCTTAAATATTAAAAACCAGCGAGCGGTGTTAGGAGACTGCAGAGCCATCTATGTCTTTCCTAACAACTACATGAACATCCTTTCCTAAACAAGCCAAGGTAATCTGTAAAAGTTTGTCTAGCCTTAGAAGTGAGACAGATTGTAGCCCTTTTAATAAGTTTTCAATCACAGTGCTGTGTATTCTGACCACAGAAGTAACTGAGAATCTAAAAATAGGAAGTTACACTTCCCTCCCACATGACTGGGGGTGGGGTAGGGTGGATCTAATTGGGTGATTATCCAGAAAAGAAAGTAGAGAGAAACATCTGGTAGTTTTGTGACAGCTTTGGACTGACCCCAAGGAAGCATAAGGAGCACATTTAAGTTAAGCCTTTTCGTGAGGTTCCCAAAGCAGTGAGATACCCCCAAGGGACCTGGGCCCGCACCATCTGCTAGTTCCCTGTCGTGTGGCACCCTTTCTAGGCGTGGGGACTGCTCATACGCGATCTCCTAGCTAAGCTTGGGCAGTGAGTTGAGTTCTGGGGCTACAGCCTAGAGCCTCCAGTTCTGCCCCACGGGTTTGTGTCTGCCACCCCTGCTCAAAGTAGGCTGAGTCCAGTGATAATATCTGCCCACCTAAGCCTGACCTGGTAGCTCTTGCTCCAGCATGACTCCTGTCAGTGCACCCTCATCATCCTTCACCTGGGTTCCAGGGTGTTCTTGGTGATGTCAGGCTCTTGGGTGAAGAGCTAAAGTCCCCAACACTTCCCCAAGTCCCCTGCTGAGATGGCCAGATATGTGCCCCAAGCCAGTGCTGGGCATAGGTCCAGCATACTCTGGCAGTGATGGAACCATAGGAAAGTGTGCAAGAAATGTAGGCTCAGAGCAAGGGAAGCTGGGGAGGGCAATGACCTGGGTTTGTAGAGGGCAGACCTGTTTTCCAGTGCCCAATAGGGGTCTCCGTGATCTTTGAGTATGGTGTGTATGTTGTTCGTCGATTGCTCCAAATGCGGTTCTCTGAGATAACATTCGGGGGCCTCTGACATGTCCGTCAGGTTAAATTCAACAGTTTTCCTCTTCATGTGACACAACTCTGGGTGCTCCGTGGAGGGCCCAGCACACTCTGGGAGCAATTCAAAGCTCTTCTTGGTCCCAGGAGTCACAAGCTGTAGGCTTTGGTCTTTGCCAGTGCCGTCTATGCCCGAGACTCTGCAAAGACTGGAGGGGGCTGACTGTCCAGGTGGGAAGACCATCGGGGTGTGGCTGAGCGGTGTCTGTGGGGCACTGTGGTAGCCTGACCTCCCATACAGTGCCGCGGACCTGAAGGCATCCTCCCCTCTAATCTTCCAGGCCTTGCTGTCTTCCTGGTCCCTAGAGTTCTGTCTGGCCCCCCCGAGGTTCTTGAGCTGGCCCTCATGGAGAAGGACTTCTTTCTTGGGCCATAGCAGTTTGGTCTTTGAATTTGTCCTGGGGGGATGGTGGTCATGAGACTGCAGCCCTAGGAAGCGGCCAATGATGCCAGGGTGAGCACCCTCCTCCTCCTCTTCCTGATTTGGCTGAAACTCCATCTCTTCCTTATGCAGACTGGAAAAAAGCAGACTAAGGGTTGAGTGGGGGGACAAGGAAGGAAGCCTGACCTTACTTCTCCCTTACCCCCTCTCCTCTCCCTCCCTCTGGCCCAACGCCAAGGACATACAGTCTTCTCACAATGCCCCCACTCTCCTCTCTCCTGATCCATCCTGTACCTCCCAATTAATCCCTCCTGGCCCAGCTCACCTCACTGTTCTGTGGCTCCCTCTTGCCCAGGTTAACAGGCAAACTCCCTAGCCTGGCATTTAAGGGCTTCCTCTTCATCACCCACATCTTGCCTTTAACACTCCTTACTCCAGGCAATCTGAACTACTGGTCCCCAGGTATGGATGGTCAGATGAGGCCCAGGAGTGACTGTGGGCAAGCCAGGGATTTGTGGTTCCAACTGGGGAGCAGCATCCCCAAGGAGAGAAATCTGGCTTCCTGGGAGCCCAAGCCTTTACTCTGCAAGTGAGTGAGCTGTCTGCTACCCGGGAGTGGCCTGTCCTTGCCAATGTCCAAATTCTCCCCATGCTTCAAGGCCCTGCAGCAGGCCCAGTTGGAGGCTACCTCCCAGGCGGCCAAAGGTGATCCCTCTTCTACGTTCTGTCCCTTTCCCAGGTATCCAATACCTTGTACTGTGTACCCAGAGTTTGGGCCTTGGGTTTGAGCTCCCTCACTAAATTGTCTGTTCCTTGGAGGCAAGGTCTGTGCGTTATTATTCTGTTACTCACCCTCCCCTGCTCCAACCTTCAGCTGCTGGAGTACAGACTATGTAGAACTCAAAAGCAACCTCCAGAAATGTTTCTGACCTAAGCAAGCCTCCATTCTTCATTTGATCACTTTTCCAAACCTTCCTCGCACTGATTAGCGAACTTGAGCTAATTCTAATTACAGCTTAGGAGGATATTTGGTCCTTAAAAGAGCAAGAAGAGAACAGGGCTGAATACTGTGGAAGAAAACCTTGATGGTATGGACTCTGACATGCACCAAACACTCTCCAAAGCCCTGTCTGTCATCCTGGGGAGAGAGGGCTCCCTGGGGCGGCCCGTCAGCTCAAAAGGGATTCTGATCGAATCAGGGACGCATGTGGAGGAAAGTGTGGCTGCTGTGGGTGACCTGAGGCCTTTACTCTGTAGCGCAAAGTCTACCCAGAAGGTACCTGTGATGACCCAGCCTCCTGCTGGGACATGCCTGCCGCCCCTCCCGCATCCCAGGGAACCCCACTTTGCTCCCCATCCAAACACCCTGGCTTATCAGAAAACATAGTTCCGGACCAGAGTCAGGAATCAGGCCCTGACACCCCACCAGCATCACTGATCACTGACTGCCCTTAAATAAGTCCCTTCTCTCTCTGGGCCTTAGTTTCCAACTCTGGACATGAGGGGCTAAGACTGGAGGGACCTACAAGTGCTTCCACCTGTAGGAGTGCTTAAGCAGGTCAAGGTAAGGAGTAAGAGTGTGGAGGTGGGATCAGAGACACCTGGCCCGTGTGTGCCGCTTACAACCTATGTGACCTTGGGCTAGGCAACTTAATCTCTCTGAGCCTGGATTTAATCATCTGTAAACTGGAGATAACAAACCAAGGTTATTGGGAGGAAAAAAACAGTCAATATATATCAAGAGCTTAGTATAGTGCCCAGCACTCAGTAGGCACCCGATATCTATTAATTAGTGCTATCCTAAGTTCTTAGGCAGACCCTTGTACTTGGGGATTTCTACCCACTGGTTCCAGTGGTGGTTCCTGGCACTGCCCACCTGATGTTGAAGGTGGAGCCAAAAAAGGAGGGTCGACAAGACTGGGCGGAAGCAGCTGTGTAGGGGGGATGTGGTTCTGGCTCGTTCCAGTACATGTCCCGCTCCATTGGGGGCAGGTCCTGGTGCATCTCGTCCACGGCCAACAGGGACACCTAGTCACCAGGGACAGAAGGAGAAGTCCAATAGAAAGTTCAGCCCAAGGAGGACACTGAACTTGCCAGACGACTTGGAGAGGTCAATTCCCCCTCTCTGGGCCTCAGTTTCCCTACTTGTGAAATGGAGAGACTGATGCCTACCTGCAGCCTCAAAAGTTGGGGAGAGAATCCTATGAGTGAATGGTTGGTGGAGGGGGCCCAAGTCACTGTGAGGCCTCCCTACAGAACTGTGGGATCCCCCTCCCTGGGTCCAGTTTGGGGAGGTCCTTGGGACAGGCTCCATCCCTCCCTCCGTACCTGCAAGCTCCTGTCGACAATCCAGTTGGTCTCGAAGTCATCATCATCCTCTCCAAAGGGGTTGATGAGTTGCTCTGCCACCTTGGGGGTAGGTGAGGTTCTGGAAATCCTCAGGTAGAGCTCCTTGCAGCCTTGCTCCCCACATTAAATCTTGGCTTCTGTCATCCCCCCCCTCCCCCCGCCCCATGATGCCCTTCCTGCTTGACCACTGTCTCCAAAGCCACTGTGCAAGGGCTCCAGCCTCCCACGCACATGGGCACCCACCCGCATTCCCCTTCCCTTCTGGACACCGAGCCCTTCTGACTCTCCCAAGCCAGGCCCTCCCTGACACCCAGAGCTGTCCCTGAGTGTGTCCATCAGCCAAGCCACCACCTTTATCTCCCCTCACTGTATCTCACCTGGAGCTGCCTAATTCTATTCATTCGTTCGTTTACTCATTCACTCATTCACATTACTCAATGTCTCCAGACATTCGTTTATTCATTATTTTCTAATGCAACAGAGACATATCCTGAGGCTGTGCTGAATAAAGGATGGCCCAGGCAGGCAGAGTCCTGGGCACTAAGCCCTGAAATCCCCTGACAGAGCCCTGCAGTAGCGATGAGCTGCACTAGGGGTTCAGGGGACATCCTGCAAGCCACTGGGCGCCCCTGGAGAATTCCAAGGAGCAAAATGGCGTGATCTGGTTTGATCTGTAGAAACCAAAGATAACTAGAGGAAGGGGAGAGGGAATAGCTCTGTGTGTATGTGTGTGTGTGTGTGTGTGTGTAACACAGACAGGAAGGAGAGAGAGGGAGACCCGCCACCACCACAACCCAAAAAATAAACAAAGAAAGGAAGAGTGGGTGGGAGATGGATGAAAAGATAAAGAGGTGGGGAGAAAACAGTAGTGGGTGTGGTGGGAAGGAATACTTGGATAAGCCACTGGGGTGGGGCTGAGACCCCCCAACAGCCACCTTGAGTAAGAAGAGGTGATGCTAATTCTAAAGGGTGGGGGCTGCGGGTAGATAGTTAACCTCAGGGCTTTTGTTTTACTAAGCGGAGGGGACAAATTTGGGACCCAGAGCCCAATCGCTGGGGACAATGAGAAGTTGCCTCACCAGCAGGGCCTGCCACTGCCACTCGTATTCCATGCACTTCCCAGCTGGGGAACATTCCCTTAAGGGGGCATCAAGTCGTGAGACTGACAGAGCTGTCCCTACGTCTGTCACATCTTCTAAGTGCAGGCCTTGGGGGTGAAGCACTGCGATCAGACACAAGCCTCAGGGAGGTCCCGCTGCTCTTTGGGTCTGTTTCTTGGTGTGTAAAAACACGAGGGAGGAGTAGACCAGATGGTCGTGGTCGGGGCCCAGCACCCTACTTTCCACCTTTGAGACTCTCCTCTCAAGGCTGGCCACGCCCCCCGCTGGCCACGCCCACAGCCTTGTCCTGGAGAGGCTCACCTTCAGCCAGCCAGCGTAGAAAAAGAACTGCAGGAACGTGAAGACGGGTACCACGAGGTCCAGCTCGTGGCCGGGGTAGGCTTTGGCTGGGTTCAGAAACTGCCGCCCGATCAGGCAAGCCAGGAAGAAGCTGTACACCGCCACGGTCACCACCTGGGAGGGGAGGGAGGCGGCGGCAGAAATAGGCTGGGTGGGAACCTGGAGTCAGGAAGCTCCCTAGGCCGGGAGTACAGGGTCCGATTTGCACATCGTGTGATCTTGAGTCTCCGTGACCTCCTCTTTAAAATGGGGATAATCACACTTCCTCTGCCTGGCTGGACAAGGCAGGAGCCTGGACCCTTCGAACTTGGCACTAGAAAGAACTGGTCAAGTCCAGCCCCAACTCCCAGGGTGAGCCTCTTCCTCAGCCTCTGAGTGAGCCCTTCCCATCACAGGCTGCTTCCTGGGTCCTCCCAGCCTCAGTTTCCCAAAGGGACTGCTTCACCGGCCTAGTCCTCACCTGCGTGTACACCAGCGGGATACTAATCCAGTCGTAGGCATAGAGGTGTCCACACTGAGTACGCAAGGTGTTCATCTCCTGGGGGGCAGGGGGGAGGGTTGGGGTTCTGACCACCACCTGTTTCTCCCAGGCTCACCTCCCAGCTCTTCCCCAGGTGCAGGGTCTGGTGCTCATGGTCCAGCCCTGGCTGTGTGGTCATGGGCTGCTCACTTAACCTCTCTGTGCCTCAGCCTTCTCATCTATCAAAAAGGAACCAGGATCTCAGAGGCTCACCTTAAAGAGGGGATGGGAGGGGAATTTGGGGCACCTCAGGCTGTGGAGTCCTGCTGGAAAAGATCCTACAATCCCAGGGCAGGCTCTAGGAAGACCCTCAGGGGCTCAGGCCTTCTCTTTGCAGGAAACCTTGTTTCACCCAGGGCACGACCCTCCCACTCTGCAGCAGCCCGGTCTGAGTAGTGGGCTCACGTTCAGCAGGCTCTGGAGCAGGACAGGGTCCCGGATTCGACCTCCAATCCAGGCCTTCACTGACAGGTTGGCAAACCACACCCAGGGCACCCAGAACGTGTTGTGCGGCAAGCTGAATTTTTCTAAGTGTTTGTGCTCCGCGGGGGTCATGAAGCCTGTGGGGTAGAGTGAAGAACGCAGTGGATGGGGGAACCCGCAGAAGGAGTGACTGGCCAGGTGGCCAGGCCAGACCCTGTCAGGGCCCATGGTTCAGGCCCAAGTCCCTGCTCAGCCCATAGGGACCTCAGAGCTCCTTTGCCATCCTCTTTCTTTCTTCTTTTTTGGTGGGGAAGATTGGCCATGAGCTAACATCTGTGCCGATCTTCCTCTATTTCATATATGGGACGATGCCATAGCATGGCTTGATGAGCAGTGTGTATGTCCGTGCACGGGATCCGAACCTGCGAACCCCAGGCCACTGAAGCAGAGCACACAAACTTAACCACTACGCCACCAGGCCAGCCCCCATCGTCTTTCTTTCAACAAATAATTACTGAGTGCCTACTATGTGCTGTTCTGGGTTGAGCACGTGAGAAGGGTCTGTTTTATTAACCAGGAGCAGGTCAGACAAGGCTGAGAGAAGGTCAGAAGCTGAGGTCGAAGACTGGAAACCAGAAGACAGGAGGGGGAAGGAGAGACCCTAGTTCCTCACCAGTTGCCAAAGCCCCACCACCGTCCCCCGCCTGGGACTTCCCTCATCCCTCAACAGTCCTTAGCCCTATCTCAGACCCCTGTCCTCAGAGGGTCGGTTCCTGGCCTCCCCGCGCCTTCAGTCACCTGACTCCGCCCCGCCCAATTCGGCCTCCCACCCAATCCTCAGCCCAGGGGCCTCTGGCTCCACCCATCTCCAGCTCCGGCCCCGCCCCTGTCCGTGTCCGGCTCCGCCCACTGCCCCGCCCCGGGCCGCTGGGCCCGCCCACCTGCTTTCACCAGGTGCTGGGAGCTGGGAAAGCGCTTGTAGACGGCGGCGCTGACGCTGCGCAGGATGAGCACGTTGCCCAGATTGACGTAGCGCATGAGCGTGCGCCGCAGCAGCCGGCCCTGCTCGTCCTTGCCCTCCACGAAGCCCGACACCAGGTTCATGAGGCGGTCGGGCCACGGCAGGTTCTCATACTGGTTCCACCAGCGCGTCACGACCAGCGTCACGTAGAAGCCTGGGCGAGAGGGGCGGGGGGCGAGGGGCGAGGGCCCAGGCTGCGGCCAGAGCCCAGCGAGGGCCACGCCTCGGTTTCTCCATCTTTCTAACAGGAGCGGGCCCAGCCCCAACCCTCCTGGAAGGCGCTCGGGAGGGGAAGACCATCAGAGCCTTGCGTGAAGGCGTGAGAGCGAGTTCTGTCTCCCGGGCCCCGCTGCCCATCCCAGAAATCCACCAGAGCCCTCCCCGCCTGCGCAGAGGCTCCAGGGATCCTAATGTCGGCGCTGCCTCAGAAAATGAGGTCTTGGGTGCTCCCAGCAGGAGTCCTTCCTGATGTCTAACTTCAGTCCCTCTGGCTGCAGTCTCCCCATTTCCCTGAACTACCCACAGGCACTGCCATGCCGCTGGCCTTCCCCTCCACCCCCAGATCCTCATGGTCCGCCCTCTGGAGCCTGGAGCAGCCGCCAGGACCCCCAACACCCGCAAGGGGGACCTCACCCAGCACGAAGGAAATGGGGATGAGCTGGATGTAGCTGTCGCAATACAGAGTCAGCTTCTCGAACATCACCTGCTGTTCCTCTGTGAGGGCCATCCTGGGGAAGGGGGCGGGTGGAGATGTATAGACTCTGGGAGGAGATAGCTGAGACTGGTCCCGGGTCCAGCCAGGTGCACGCTAGGAGTGTGGCTGCCTCTGTGCTGCCCGGCACCCTCCCTGTCCCTTTCACTGGCCCCGTCCAGCGCCCCTCCTCTGGCCTGAACCCGGTCCCACTCTTTCTCTGGCACCCCGAACCCCACCAGGGCCTGTGCCCCATGGCTGGAGGAGGCCTCCCGGAAGGTTTTCTGTGAGGTGTAGGGAGGAAGATCCTGCTGAAGGGGTCAGTTTTAGGCACCACTGACCCTTTTAAAGAATCCAAAGGGCAGTTTAAAAGCAGATTGAAACAAAGAGTGTTTGGTCTTTAAAAGAATGTATGGGAGGGAGGGATGAACAGGCAGAGTACAGAGGGTTTTTAGGGCAGTGAAGCTGTTCTGTACAATACTGTCCTGGGGGATACACGTCATTGTATATTTGTCCAAACCCACAGAATGTACAGCACCGAGGGTGAACCCTAATGTGGACTTTGGGTGATAAAGGTGTGTCCACATGGGTTCATCTGTTATAACAAATCTACCATGTGCTGCAGGATGTTGATAGTGGAGCAGGCTGTGGGTGTGTGTTGGGGGGTGTATATGGGAACTCGCTGTACCCTCCACTCAATTTTGCAGTGAACCGAAAACAGCTCTAAAAAATAAACTCTAATTTCTTTTTTTTAAAAAAAGTATGTTGGTGCCCTAGTAACAACCAAAGAAAACCACTGTGTTCTGTGACTAGTGTTATTATTATGAACTTGAGAATTTTATGTATTTGCTATTTTTCAATCCATTGCCGTCATTAATGCTTTTTCCATTTAAAATGCTATATTCTGTGATTATATCTGTCATAGTTTATTGTTTAAATAAACTTTTTTTTTTTTTTGGTGAAGAAGATTCGCCCTGAGCTAACATCTGTGCCAGTCCTCCTCTATTTTATGTGTGGGATGCCTCCACAGCATGGCTGATGAGTGGAGTAGGTCTGTGCCTGGGATCCAAACCTGCGAACCTGGCCAACCGAAGCAGAGTGCGCAGAACTTTAACCCCTTGGCCATGGGGCCGGCCCCTAAATAAACATTTTTATTGGGGGGGCGGGGGGAGGACGCTCTGGGCCCATTAGCCTGTGTGGGATTCAGGAAAACAGGCTGACTGAGTGGGAGCAGGTGAGGCCCGGATTGGAGGAAAGGGTGTCTGAGATGCTCTGGGCTGGGCTGAGCTGCCCTCGCAGTCTGCCTCCTTAGCTTTCCTCCCCAACCCCCAGCCCCAGCCCCCAGGGCTTGGCCATGATTCAGCTCAGCCTTATGTCTCTGGTGTGTGGCCCCCCTGGCTGGCTGGGAGGCCCTGTAGGAGCTCCAAGCCTCAGCTGGCACCCCTCCCAGGCCCCGGCCCCAGCCCGCCCGCCTGTACCTGTAGATGAAGCGGATGGTGTAATAGCTGAGCAGGAAGATGAGGAACTCGCCGTACAGCAGCTTGTAGATGCTGCCCCGCCAGCACAGCAGCAGGCGGGAGAAGGAGCCCAGGCGGGCATTAGCCACTTGGCTTGAGTAGGTGACGGTCATGGCCAGGCACGGGGCTGCAGCAGGTGGGCCTGGGTCCTGGTGGACAAACAGACAGAGACACTGATGGGGGGCCAGGAGGGAACAGGGGCCTTGGTCAGAGCTAGTCTGGGACTCATGAGTGACCTTAGCCAGGACCCTTCCCTGCGCCAGGCCTCAGCTGTCCCGTCTGGACACTGGGAGAGGGATGAGGTGGCCTCTAAGGCTGTTCCAGCTCTGACAGCCTGTGGGAGGTGGGAAGCCAGGGAAGGAAGCCCAGAGGCTGCTCACAAATAGGTCTGTGCCCCTAAATTGTATGACAAAGGTGATGACAAAAGCAATGTCCACACACTGGGCTCCGTCCTCTGAGCCAGGCAGTGTTCTGAGCCCATCTCGTTCATTGGCTCCCCAAGCTCCCTCAACCACCCTGGAGCAAGAACTGGTAAGGGGCCTGGTCAGTCTTGTCCACCGCCCTGTGCCCAGTGCCCAGAACAGAGCCTGGCTGGTGGAGATGGTCAAATAATGCTTACTGAATGGTGGCCCCAGGGCCTTTCCACCTGCTGATCTTCCTTCCCAGGGGGATGCTCTCCCTGATCTAACTGTATGGGTCATTCCCACTTCAGGTCACCTCCTCAGAAAGGATGTCCCCAGTCACCCTACCTGGAAATAGCATCCCATTGCCCTCGGCACTCTCTGCCTCCTCACCTTGCTAGATTTTTCTACATAGCATTTATCATGTTATATTTGGAATCGTATTTTGCAGGCTGTCTGCTTGTTTACTGCCTATTCCCTCCTTAGAATGGAAGCTTCTATTGTGTTCTCATAGGAGGTGCTGAATAAAAATTTATTGAAGCAATGATTGACACCCACCCTCCCCCACTTGCTCTGGTGCAGCCACAGTGGCTGTCTCTCCATGCCTGGTGCACACCAAGCTCATTCTGACCTCAGGGCCTTTGAACAGACACAAAGGTGCCCACACACCTGCACACGTGCTGCCTGTGTGTATATACCCCATGCACGTACGCAGGGACAGTCACCCGCCCCAAAGGCCTTCAAAGCCTCAGCCCAGCCCGCCTGGGGCAGCCCCTACTCACAGGTGGGGCTCCAGGCTTGTCAGGCGATCCCACGAAAGGTCTGGCCACTGGACTGGTGGGACTCTCTGGGGTCCTGTGGCCAGTGCCCCTGCCCACGCCGAGGGGCTGGCACTGCCCACGTGTGTGTTAAGCAGTCACTTGACTCCCTAAGCCAGGGCCTCCACAAAGGGGCCCTTGTCATGGCCCCTCCTCATAATCTGCCCGTAAGCAGCAGCCAGCACAGGGCCCCTCTAATTCCTTCCTGGGGGGGCGTGGGGCTGAGACTAGGGCTGGAATTTGGGGCAACCCCCCTCCATCACGGGCCCTGCCAATCCTGCCATTTTCTCTGGACCCTAAAATCCAGAGATTGAGGAATCTGTTTCTGACCCCTGAGGTCTTGCAGGGAGAGCGGTGGGAAGGAGGGGGTGGGCCCGGGGCCTCATCTCCTGTGGGAGCTATCCAGAGAGGGGGAGCCTCTGCCCAGGTCCTGGGGGGCTGGCAGCACTGTGGACAGTGAAAGGAACACTGGACCCCAGCCAGGAGTCCTGGCTTCAAGTCCTGCCTCTGCCACCCGTGTGTAGTGACCCTGTGTCCCTATCGGGAAAGGATGGCCTTGCTTTAGAATTCCATCAGCTCTGTAAGAGTGACAGAACGCTGCACATACTGGTGAGGGGCTCTGATTGGCTGCTGGTGACAGCATAGGTTATTCGGGCTGTGATTGGCTGGCGAGACCCAGTTAGTAGGCTGGTTCAGAGCTATGGCAGGAGAAGGGGGGCAGGGGGCTGCTGTGTGGGGGCTGGGCCTGGCGCGGGATGACACAGCAGCTCCTGTGTTTATGCCGCTAGCTCCCAGCCAGCACATGCAAAATGGGAGCATGTACCCAGGTCCCCAAGGGCGGCTGGTTGATATCTCAGCAGCTGGTTCCATACATTTTAATACATCAATCCACAGGGAGGGCCCTCCTAAGCCGCTGGAAGTTACGGGTGTCTAGGACATGCTCCTCTTGTATTAAGTAAAAGCTCGAGGCAGCAGTGGTTCTTGGTCTTCAGTGGCCATAAGAATAGCCTGGAATGTTTATTAAATGTACAACTTCTCAGGATCTTTCTCCAGAGTCTCATTCTGCCACCTGGAGGATGCTGCGTTTCTAACAAGCGCTGTGAGGGTTATAAACCACTGGTCTTCATTCCACACTTTCAGAATCGATGATTTACAATATGACCTCGAGCCTTAAAATAAATCCACCCCCTCCATCCCTTCTCCCTCTCGGACATACTCCTAAGCGTTAACGATGCTGAGATTGCAGGCGATTTTTGTGCACGTCACAAAAATTGCCTTTATAATTCTCTGCCTGGAAAAAAAGAATTATTTCACAAGGACTTCGGGTACTTTTTAAATCACAGCAAACAATAACGCCACTGCTATTATGAGGGAGTCTCTTCAGAGATCAGGGACAGCCTTGTAGGAGTATTTGCTGCATCTCTGCTGCCTCCTGTGCGGAATCGGGGAAAGGGGCAGGTTCCCTTGAGCCTCAGTCTCCTCGTCTGTGAAATGGGACAATAACACGTACCTCTGCAACCAGTGAGAATGATGGACGGGAAACGTTTCAGTCAACTCTCCAAACCTGTGGTTCTCACGCCTGGCCGCCTGTCAACTCTTCCTGGGGAAGGTCTACAAATTCCGGGTGTCTCTGCCCCACCCCTCCAGCTTCAGTTGGTCTGGATGGGGCCCAGGCGCTGGCGTTTTTTCAAGTTCCCCACGCAAGTCTAATGGACACCGTGGTTGAGAATCGGTGCTGTAAGGAAATATTTCCCTACCTTGTATTTATGCCCTCTTCCCCCATCGACGTACATCAACACTAGGGAGAGTGCTTTCCGTTTAACAGATGATTAATAAATATGGTTTTTAATTAAAATTGAAACATGTGCCTGGCACCATGCCTGGTACGCGGATGCTCCACTCTGTATTAGTTGAAGGAACTAAGGAAACACCTGCCTTTTTGTGGGGTCAGGTTCCTGCCTCCCCTACGGTGGCCACTCGAGGGCGCCCTTGACTAGCTGGCTCTGGCCCCGGAAGCCTGGTCCGCTGATCAGTCTGTGTGGCCCCTGGAGCCGGCGCCGGACGGCGCCTTCATCTCCTTGACCCTGACCAACAGCTATAGAGCCATGAGACGGGGCTGGGAGACAGTGGAGTCCTCCCCTCCTTTCCTCTGAACCTCACATTCCTTGGCAATATCTCCAAAATCCCACCAGGACTAGCTGACAGTGCTGCCCCAGCGCCCCTCCCTCTCCCAGATGCTCCGGAATATCCCCAGGAGATCCCGTGAGAAGCTGCTCCTGGCTCCAGCCCAGCGCTAGGACCCGCACACTCCAGGCACAAGTCACAGTCTCTTCCAGTAGGTCTCGGCCATGAAAATGTCCCCAGCCAGCCAGGCACAGCTCAGGCACGCAGAAAGGCCACAGCAAGCTCTGACTGACCCGCACCCATGCTTGGACAAAGGGCCCCACGATTGACCCCTGCAAGGATGGGGCCCAACCCCGTCAGGGTCGGCCTTTTCCGCTTTCCATTCCGCAAAGCAGCCATTCAACAAACCATTTCTGATACCCACACTGAGCCTAAACTTATTCCTGACTCCAAGAATTCATAGTCAAATAAAAACCAAGGAAACCCTTGACTAACTCTAACACAGAACGTCAAGGCCTAATATCTGTGCCAAGTGCACAGAGGTCAGGGAAACTTTTACAGAGAAGGGGGCATTTGAGCTGGGTTTCGAAGCATGAGTAGGAGTTCGTCTGAGCTGAGAAGGACGGAAGAGCATTACATATTAAAGGAAAAGCCTGTGCAAAGTCACAGAGGCATTACTGAGGGACAGTTCAGTATGGCGTTATTATCCACATTTTACAGAGGAGGATGCTGAAGCTCAAGGCCTCCCTTGGGTCTTCTGATTTTGGATCCTTTGCCTCTTCCACTACCAACCATCACCGCTCCAGTGGAGGTCAGTTTCAGAGGGGCAGAATCTTATCTGTTAGGGTAGTGGTCTCAGTTGGGGTTGAAGGGGGCAGGCAGGGCAGAGCTGGCCAGATGGGTGGAGGTTCTAGAGGCAGAATGCTATGGCCTTCTCATCTAGGGTCGCCATGGCAACAGGAGCATCACAGAGGGCCTGCCACTGTGCCCTTCCAGGCCCTGCCTCAGCTGGGCAGAAAGAAGGGGACCCAGCTAGGCTGAGGGCAGCGGGCAGGGGGCCCTGGGGTGGGCCAGCCAGGCCTGGATGCTGCTCCAGGCTCTGCGTAGGGCACCTGCCAGCCCACACCCCTCTCTTGGGCCAGTCACAGCACAAACAGGGCAGAAGCCAAGAAACAAAAGGAGGCTTGGCACAGCTGGACAGGGGAGGGGAGGGATACTGCCAGCCCGGAGCCTGGAAGCAAGACAGAGCACAGCACCTTTCCCCTGGGGCCAGGCAGCCCTGATCCCTGAGGGCTGGATAGACTCAACCTTCAGAGATGAACACATAAGCTCTGGCTCCTGCAGAAAGAGAACAGGGACCAAGAGAGGCAGGGAGAGGCTGGGACATGCCCAGGTCCAGCTTCAACAAGCCCAGTCCTGCCAATGACAATGAAATAGCATGGAATAGGCCAGAGCGGGCCCAACTACAGGCGCAAGGCGAGAGGATTCATCACAGCCTTTGGGAGAACACTGGGGATCTTCGAGCTGCCCTGTCCCCATGGACTCCACCCCACTGAGGCCAGCCAGGTGAGGCCCAGACCCCATCTGCACCTCCCCTCCCCCACTGGCTCCATACTGGGACTAATGGGCAGGTGAGGAGGAGGAGCATCACAGGTCAGGCTTCTCCTAGAGAACTGCAAGGTGTGAGAAGACCCAGATGCTGTCACACGTTCCCTGCAAGTCAGTAGCCTCCTGTTTCCTCATCTGTCAAATCGGTATGTTAGCAGTTTGCCAGGCTAGGAGAGAATGCGGTTTCTCATCCAGCTGCCCATTTTGCAGACAGAGAAACTGAGGCATAGAGGAGGAAGTCGACTTGCCTCAAGTCACCAAGACTTAGAGTCGGGGCTGGGAGATATAAGAAGGTCACTGTCTGGGTCAGAGCTGCGCGTTTCTTCACTGTGCCAGGATGTTCCTGCTGTTCAGTTCCACGAGCAGGCGCTAAATGCTGGCTGTGCTTAGCTCTGTATTGGGCATTGTGGGAGGAAAAGAAAAGAAACAGTGGTTTCTCCAATATCTTGAGCATTTACTGGGTGCCAGGCAGTACATTGAGCCCTTTTTAGAAATGATCTCATCTCATTGTCAGAACTAGGGAATAGGAAGTGTTAGCCACCTCTTACAGGTGGAGTCAAGGCCCAGAGAGAAGGTAAGTGACTTGCCCAAGTTTCCCCTCAAACCCAGTCTGCCTGTTCCAAAGCCCTTGCAGTAACCACTGTGCAGAATGCCTCCTGGCCCATAGTTGCGGGCCACGGGGTTGGAGTGAGGGCACCTGGCAGGGATGCCCTAAGTTTAAGAGATTTGCCTCAAACAATGACAGGAGAAATTTAAGTTTATTATTGTACTGCACGTTTATTGTAAACAGTTAGGGAAATACAGAGCAGTAAAAAGACAACAATCACCAAAGGTTATCATTTTGATATATTTCCTTCCAGTCTTTTTTTTTAATATTGAGATGATAGTCACATACCATAAAATCACCATTTTAACTATTTCAAGTGTACAATTGAGTGGCTTTTTGTTCATTCAGCCATCACCACTGTCTAGTTCCAGAACATTCTTATCACCCCAAAAGGAAACTTAGTACTCATGTGGTCACTCCCCATTCACCTCTCTCCCCAGTCCCTGGCAACCATTAATCTGCTTTCTATCTCAATGGGTTTGCCTATTCTTGATATAGCATACCCTTTTGTGTCTGGCTTCTTTCACTTGGCATAATGTTTTCAAGGTTCATGCATGTCATAGCATGGGTCAGTACTTCATTTCTTGGAGGGTTGACTAATACACCATTGTATGGATATACCACAATTGGTATATTCATTCATTCATCGATGGACGTTTGGGTTGTTTCCAGTTTGGAGACTATTGTGTACATTTATGTACAAGTTTTTATTTAAACTTCTGTCCTCACTTCTTTTGGGAATATACCTAGGAGTGGAATTGCTGGGTCATATGGTAATTCTATAGTTAATTTTTTGAGGAACTGCCAAACTGTTTTCCGCAGTGGCTGCACCATTTTACACTCCCACTGGCACTGTATGAGGGTTCCAATTTCTCCACATCCTCACCAACGCTTTTTCTTTTTTTATTTTTAATACAGCCATCCCAGTGGGTGTGCAGTGGTATCTTATTGTGGTTTTGATTTGCGTTTCCCTAATGACAAATGAGTTGAACACCTTCTCATGTGCCTATTGGCCATTTGTATATCTTCATCGGAGAAATGTCTACTCAAATCCTTTGCCCATGTTTCAACTGGATTGTTTATATACTTATTGTTGAGTTGTAAGAGTTCTTTATATATTCTGGATACTAGAGCCTTATAAAATATATGATATGATTTTTAATGTTTTCTCCCATTCTGTGGGTTGTCTTTTCATCTTGACAATGTCATTTGATGCACAAAAGGTTTTAATTGTGATGAAGCCTATTGATTTTTTTTGTTGCTTGTGTTTTGTTGTCATATCTAAGAAACCATTTACAAATCCAAGGTCATGAAGATTTACCCTTACATTTTCTTCTAACAGTTTTATAGCTTTAGCTCTTACATTTAGGTCTCTGACCTATTTTAAGTTAGTTTTTGTATATGGTGTGAAGCTCCAACATCATTCTTTTGTATGCAGATATCCAGTTTTCTGAGCACCATTTATTGAAAAGATTATTCTTTCCCCATTGAATGGCCTTGGCGCTATTGTTGAAAATCAATTGACAATAGATGTATGGGTTTATTTCTGGACTCTCAATTCTATTCCATTCATCTATATGTCTATTCTTATGTCAGTACCACACTGTTTTGGTTGTGTAGCTTTGTAGAAGTTTTGAAATCGAGAAGTGTGAGTTCTCCAACTTCGCTTTTCCTTTTCAAGATTGTTTTGGCTCTTCAGGGTCCCTAGCAATTCCGTATGAATTTTAGGATCAACTAGCCCATTTCTGCAAAAAAAAAGGCAATTGGAATTTCGATAGAAATTACACTGAATCTGTAGATCACTTTCCTATCTTTACAATATTAAGTCTTCCAATCCATGAACATGGAATGTCTTTTCATTTATTTAGGTCTTCTTTAATTTCTTTCAACAATGTTTTATAGTTTTCATTGTATAAGTCTTCATTCCTTTCTTAAATTTATTCCTAAATATTTTCTTCTTTTTGATTTTATTGTAAATGGAATTATTTTTCTTAATTTTTTTTTCAGATTGTTGATTGCTAGTTATAGAAATACAACTGATTTTTATATGTTGATCATATATTCTACAACTTTTCTAAACTTGTTTATTAGCTGTAATAGTTTCTGTGTAGGTTCTTTAGGGTTTTCTGTATATAAAATCATGCCATCTGTGAATAGAGATAGTTTTACTTCTTCCTTTCCAATTTGGGTGTCTTTTATTTGTTTTTCTTGCCCTGGCTAAAGCTTCCAGTAAAATGTTGAATAGAAGTGGCAAGAGCAGACGTCTTTATATTGTTCCTGATCTTAGGAACAATATAAAGGCAAGTTCTCAGTCTTTCACCCTTAAGTATGATATTAACTGTGGGTTTTCAATGATGTCTTTTATTAAGCTGAGGAAGTTCCCTTCTAGTCCTAGTTTTATGAATGTTTTTATCACGAAAAGATGTGGGGTTTTTTTTTAACAATTTTTTTTTTGTTGTGGTAAAATACACATAACATAAAACTTACCGTCATAACCATTTCTAAGTAAACAGTTCAGTGGTGTTAAATACATTCTTAATGTCATATGACCAGCACCACCATCTATCTCCATAGCTCTTTCCGTCTTGTAAAACTGAAACTCTATACCCGTTAAACATTAACTCTCATTCCCCCCTCCTCCCAGGCCCCGGCAACCACCATTCTACTTTCTCTCTCTGTGATTTGGACGACTCTAAGTATCTCATATAAGTGGAATCATACAATATTTGTCTTTTTGTGACTGGCTTATTTTCACTTAGCGTAATATCCTCGGGGTTCATCCGTGAGGGTGTTGGGTTTCATAAACTTTTTTTTTTTTTTGTATCAGTTGAGGTGATCATGTGGTTGTTTTCCTTCATTCCTTAACATAGTATATTACATTGATTAATTTTCATATATTGAACCACCCTTGCATTCCTGAGATAAATCTCACTTGGCTGTGATGTATGATCCTTTTAATATGTTGTTGTTCAATTTTCTAGTATTTTGTCAAGGATTTTTGCATCTCTATTTATAAGGGATATTGGTCTGTAGATTTCTTTCTTTATGGTGTCTTTACTGGCTTTAGTATCAAGGCAATGCTGGCATCATGGACTACATTAGGAGGCACACTCTTCCGTATTTTTTGGAATAGTTTAAGTAGAATTGGTGTTAATTCTTCTTTAAATGTTGGAGAGAATTCATCAGTTAAGCAATCTGGCCTTAGCCTGTTATTTATTGGAAATTTTTTGGTTACTGATTCAATCTCTTGTTATGGGTATATTTGGGTTTCTATTACTTCTTGAGTCAGTTTTAGTAGTATATATTTTCTAGGAATTTGTCTTTATCATCTAGGTTATCAGATTTGTTGATAGTCAATTAATCATAGAATTCTCTTATAATCCTTTTTATATCTGTAAGGTTGGTAGTAACGTCCCTACTTTCATTCCTAATTTTACTAATTTGAGTCTTGTTTTTTTTTCTTTATCAGTCTAACTAAAGGTTCATCAATTTTTTTGATCTTTTCAAAGAATCAACTTTTGTTTTCATTTATTCTCTTTGTTGTTTTTCTATTCTATATTACCTTTATTTCCACTTTAATATTTATTATTTCCTTCCTCCTGCTTCCTTTGGGTTTAATTTGTTCTTCTTTTTCTAGTCCCCTAAGTTGGAAGTTTAGGGCTGGACTTGAGTGAGAGCTTTGAGATTGGAGATGCTGTAGCTCTCTTGCTACCAACAGAGAGCGCTGGTCTGAGAATACGGTCAAGCCAGGGAGAAGACAAGAGAGACACTGGATCTTAAAGACAGTACTTCAGCCCCTGACTCAATCCATGTCTGAAGCAAATTCTGCTTCCAGACACTCAGTTACATGATGCAATGAATTATCTTTGGGATCATAAAAAAAAAATCCTAGAAGTTTAAGTTATTGATTTGAGATCTTTCTTCTTTTAATATAGGTGTTTACAGCTATAAATTTTCCTCTGAGCACTGCTTTTACTGCATCCCATAAATTTTGGTATGCTGAGTTTCATTTTCATTCATCTCATCTAATTTCTCTTGTGATTTCTTCTTTGATCCTTTGGGCAATTAGGAGTGTGTTATTTAATTTTCACATATATGCAAATTTTTCAGTTTTCCATCTTTTATTAATTTCTAGTTTCATTCCATTGTGATCAGAGAAGAAACATCATATGAATTCAATATTTTAAATTTATTAGGACTTGTTTTGTGGTATAATGTATGGTCTGTCCTGAATGTTCCATGTGCACTTGAGAAGAATGTATATTCTGCTGTGGTTGGGTGGAGTCAGGTCTAGTGTTGTTCAAATCTTTTTTTTTATCTTTTGTATAGTAGTTCTATCCATTATTGAAAGTGAAGTGTTGAAGTCTTTATTGTTGTTGAATTGTCTATTTATCCCTTCAATTCTGTCAGCTCTTGCTTCAAATATTTTGGGGCTCTGTTATTAGGTGAACATGTTTATAATTGTTATATCTTCTTGATGGATTGAGCCTTTTATTACTATATAATGTCCCTCTTTGTCCCTAGTAATAGTTTTTCCCTTAAAATCTATTTTTTAATATTATTACAGCCATATCAGATCTGTTTTTATTAGTGCATGTGGAATATCTTTTCCATCCTTTCACTTACAACCTATTTGAGTCTTTTGATCTAAAGACTCTTGTAGATGGCATATAGTTGAATCATGTGTGTTAATCTCTATCTTTTAATTGGAGAATTTAATCCACGTACATTTAATGTAATTACTGGTAAGGACTTAATTCTGCTATTTTGCTATTTGTTTTCTTTCTTTCTTTATTTCTTTTTTTTTTCACTGTGGAAGATTCACCCTGAGCTAACATCTGTTGCCAATCTTCCTCTTTTTGCTTGAGGAAGATTTGCCCTGAGCCAGCATCTGTGCGAGTCTTCCTCTATTTTGTATGTGGGTCACTACCACAACATGGCTGCCGATGAGTGGTGTAGGTTGGCGCCCAGGAACCAAACTCGGGATGCCGAAGCAGAGTGTGCCAAATTTAACCACTAGACCATGGGGCCAGCCCCAGCTATTTGTTTTCTATATGTCTTATATCTTTTTCATTGTTGTTGTTCCTCAATTCTTCCATTAATACCTTCTTTTGTGTTGTTTTCTACTGTACCATTTTGATTTCCTTCTTGTTTTTTTACTAGATATATTTTAGTTATTTTCTTAGTGGTTGTCCTGGGGATTCCAATTAACATCTTAATTTATAACAATCTAGATCAAATTAATACCAATTTGGTCTCAATAGTATACAAAAACTTTGTTCTCTGTAGCTCTAGCCCCTGTTCTTTATGTTGTTATTGGCACAAATTACATCTTTATACATTGTGTTCCCATCAACATAGATTTATAATTATTGTAGTGGTCTTTTAAATCATACAGGAAAAAAAAAGAGGAGTTACAAACTAAAAGTACATCAACACTGACTTTTATATTTACCTATGTGCTTACATTTACCTGTGTTCATTATTTCTTCATGAGAATTCGAGTTACTGTCTACTGTCCTTTCATATCAACCTGGAGGACTCTTTTTAGCATATCTTGTTGGGAAGCTCTACTAGTGACAAACTTTCTGTTTTCGTTAATCTGAGAATGTCTTGATTTCTTCTTAATTCCTGAAGGATAGTTTTACCAGATATAAAATTCCTGGTTGACTCTTTTTTTCCTGTCAGAATTTTGTGTGTGTGTGTGAGGAAGATCAGCCCTGAGCTAACATCCATGCCAATCCTCTTTTTTTTTTTTTGGCTGAGGAAGACTAGCCCTGGGGTAACATCCCTGCCCATCTTCCTCCACTTTATATGGGATGCCACCACAGCATGGCCTGACAAGCGGTGCATCAGTGCGCGCCCAGGATCCGAACACGAGCCGCCAGCAGCGGAGCATGTGCACTTAACCACTACACCATGGGGCCAGCCCCCTTTCAGAATTTTGAATATATCATCTCACTTCTTTCTGGCCTCCATGGTTTCTGATGAGAAATCAACTATTAATCTTATTGAGGTCCCCTTGTAGATGATAAGTCACTTTTCTCTTGATGCTTTAAAGATTCTCTTTTTGTTTTGGCCTTTGACAGTTTGATTGTATCCTGATGTGAGTCTCTTTGAATTTATCCTACTTGGGGTTAATTAAGCTTCTTGGATGTGTAGATTATGTGTTGCATCAAATTGGGAAACTTTTGGCCATTATTTCTTCAACTATTCTTTCTACCCATTTCTCTCCATGCTATCCTCCTGGGACTTCCATTCATGCATATGTTGGTATGCTTGATAGTGTCTCACAGGTCTCTTAGGCTCTGTTCATTTTTCTTTATTCTTTTTGTCTTTCTGCTCCTCAGACTGGGTAATCTCAATTGGCTTATCTTCAAGTATGCTGATCCTTTCTTCTGCCTGCTCAAATCTGCTGTTGAACTCCTCTGGTGAACTTTTCATTTCATTTAGTACTCTTCTTCAACTCCAGAATTTTTATTTGTTTCCTTTTTATAATTTCTGTCTCTTTGTTGATATTCTCTACTTGGTGATATATAGTTCTCATGGTTTACTTTAATTCTTTGCACATGGTTTCCTTTAGGTCTTTGAGTATATTTTAAATACTTGATTTAAAGTTTTTGTCTACTAAATCCAATATCTGTGCTTCCTCAAGGACAGATTTTTTCCCCATGTATAGGTCACGCTCTCTTGTTTCTTTGCATGCACCATAATTTTTGTTCTAAACTGGACATTTTCAATATTTTAATGCAGCAACTCTGGAAATCACATTTCTACCACCCTAGGGTTTGTTGTTGCTGCTTGTAGTCGTAATTGTTGTTTGTTAGTTTAGTGGCTTTCCTGAACTAACTTTATAAAGTCTATATTTTTTGTTGTGTGTGGCCAGTGAATCTCTGTTCCATTAGTTGAGTGGTTAGCTAGTGATTTGACAGAGATTTCCTTGAATGCCTGGAATAACAACAACAAAAATCACCTGGTTTTGCAGATGCACTCTGCATGTGTTTTGGGACATATCTTCAACACTCAGTCAGTTTACAATTCTGCTTCAGCCTTCATTTCCTGCTTGCACAGAACCTGAAGATTAGCCATAAGTGAGAGCTTAGGGCCTTCTCAGGTTTTTCCTGAGCATGCACCCAGCCCTGGGCATGTGTGTGGACATCTATTCAGAGGAATATGTAGGAACTTTTCAAAGCCTTTATTCCCTGAAGCATCTCATTCCCCAGCCTTCCCTCCTAAACTTTTTGGTTTGTTTGTTGTTTTCCCCAAATGTTATCCTACATCCCAGATGGCAGCAGCTAATCCAGTTGCCTCTACATGTTTTCAACAAACACCCCCCAGGTAGCCACCTCAACCCTGGGAGAGTTCTTCATTAGGCAAAATAAAGGCAAGCCCTTTGAGCCAGACCTTCAGGGAACCACCAGACAGGTCAAAACAAACAACTACAAATCTTTCCATAGAAGCTCTGTTCTGCTCCCTCTGATATTAGGAACTTATACCAGGAATGCAGACTGTTGTCTTTAAGGCTGCCACAGAGCTGGGGAGTGGGAGATGGGCCAGCATAAATTAAAATATCGTGAAGTTTCCTTACTGAGAGTCAGCTGTTTATTCCTTGATTAAGTGTTCACCTGTTTGCTATAAACTTTGATTAGTTTCCAGAGTTCTGATAAAGCTAATTCTGACAATTTTGCCAGTTTATCAGCTGCTTTTGTGAAGGAATGAACTCTTGTAGTTGCCTACTCCATTTCCCCTGACATCCCCAGTATTTTTTTAGCATAGAGTATTTTTACATAAAAATAATTATTTGGTATATAAAATTTTGCATTCCATTTTTTTTTACTTAATGTTATACCATAAAATTTTCTGTTTGCCTGTATTATTCTTCATAAATATCTATTTTAGTGGTTCATTCGGCAAATATTTGTTGGGTACCATTTGCCTGATGGTCACTCTTCCAGAGACTGAGTATATAGCAATAGGTAAAATAAGGCCCTGCCCTTATGGAGCTTACATTCTAGAAGGAAGAGAAATAAAAGACAGAAATATTTATTCATTTTTACTGATGTGTAATATTCCATCATAAGAACATAACTGCAATAGGATGAAAAATGGCCCCCTGAAGATATCACATCCTAATCCCTGAAACCTGTAAATGTTACCCTATATGGAAACAGGGTCTTTGCAGATGTGATTAAGTTAAAGATCTTGAGATGTGGAGATTATCCTGGATTATCAGGATGGGCCCTAAATGCAATCACATGTGTCCTTATAAGAGGGAGGAAGAGTGGGAGATTTAATGTGAACAGAGGGGCCGGCCCAGTGGCGCAGTGGTTGGGTTCCTGCGTTCTGCTTCCATGGCCTGGAGTTCGTCAGTTCAGACCCTGGGTGCAGACCTATTCACTGCTCATCGGGCCATGCTGAGGCAGCGTCCCACATAGAAGAACTAGACGGACCTACAACTAGGATATACAACCATGTACTGGAGCTTTGGGGAGAAAACAGAAGAAAAGAGGAAGATTGGCAACAGATATTAGGTCAGGGCCGATCTTCCTCAAAAAAAAAATATATATATATATATATTTATATGAACAGAAGAGGAAAAGGCAATGTGACAATGGAAGCAGACTGGAGGGAAGCCAAGGAATGCCAGCAGCTGCCAGAAACTGGAAGAAACAAGAAATGCATTCTCCCCTAGAGCCTCCAGAGGGAGCATGGACCTACCAACATCTTGATTTAGGCCCATTAATACTAAGTGTGGACTTTTGGCCTCCAGAATGATGAGAAATTTCTGTTGCTTAAAGCCACCTAGTTTGTGGTAATTTGTTACAGTCACCAAAGAAAACTAATATAGATTTTGGAACCAATAGTAGGGTGCTGCTGTAACAAACACCAAAAACCTGGAGGTGGCTTTGGAATTGGACAATGGGTAGAGGCTGGAAGAATTTTGAGAAGCATGACAGAAAAGACAGCCTAGATTGCCTTGAACAGACTGTTGGTAGAAATACAGATGTTTCAGGCTTTGCCAGGGAGGGCTCAGAATAAAATGAGGAAAATGTTACTGGAAATTGAAAGAGAGAGGATCTCTGTTACACAGTGGAGGAAAGTCTAGGTAAATTGTGTCGTACAGTGTGTGGAAGGCAGAGCTTGTAAGCAATGAACTTGTATGTTAGCTGAGGCAATTTCTATGCAAAATGTTGAAGATGTGGCCAGGTTTCTTCTTGCTGATTATAGTAAAATGTGAGAGGAAAAAGATATATTGAGAAAAGAACTCTTAAGCAAAAAGGAACCAGCACTTGATGATTTGTGAAACTTGCAGCCTATTCGGATTGCAAAAAAAAATGCTAAAATTAGGT
Organism: Ceratotherium simum simum; assembly: GCF_057802395.1. NCBI lineage: Eukaryota > Metazoa > Chordata > Mammalia > Perissodactyla > Rhinocerotidae > Ceratotherium > Ceratotherium simum. Next base: position 11,366,304 of record NC_141933.1, read on the forward strand.
GATTCACTGCTAGAAAATTGTGCTCTGGAGAGAAGGGTCATGGGTGTGGTTGTTCAGCCTTTGCCAGTGTTGAGGGTATTAGGTACGTGACTCATGGATCTACTCAACCATCTTAGCAGAAGCCAGGAATAAAGATGGAATTATCCAGGAAAGATCTGTGGAAGAATCTCCAGTTTAATGATGTGAATCCCTGTGACATACACAAGAGACCCACAAGATTTTCAAGAATATTATAACAGAATAAATACTGTAGCTTGGACTGAAAGGGATAGAGACAGAATGAAATGAAGGGAGGCTATTGGTCTCCCCAAATTCTACAGGCAGGAAATAGGCTTACAAAACTACTCTGCTTCCAACCTGTGCTTACCTTTAAGAAAAAGAAAGAATGGCTCAAAGGGAGGAGGCTAAGGCCCAGAGGGCAGAGCCTTATGCCTAAAAGTCAGAGCCATAGCATGCAGAGGCTAGAACTGTGGATGACAGAGGATTATTCTTAGGCCCTGAAAACGATGGAATTTGCCCTGTTGGATTTTGAAATTGCTTAGGACCAATGACCACTTTCCCCTATTTTCTCCCTTTTGGAATGGGAATGTCTATAATCGTTATACTATGCCTGTCCCACCATTGTATTTTGGGAACAGACAACTTGTTTCTAGTGTCACAGTTCCAGAGATGGAGAGGAATTTTTTCCCAGAATGGATCATACCCAGAGTCTCACCTACACCTGCTTTAGATGATGAGATTGGGGTTTTGAGCTCATTATATTTAGATGAGATTTTGGACTTGAGTTGATATTATAATGGGTTAAGACTTTTGGAGATTTTGGGATGGGGTGAATGTATTTTGTGTGTGTGAAGGAGGAGAATCTTTTGGGGCCAGAGAGAAGACTCTGGAAGGCTGAAAAATGCCCCCCTACAAAGACATCAGATCCTAATCTTTGAAACCTGTAGATATAACCTTGTACAAAAACAGGGTCTTGGGAGATGTGATTAAGTTAAGGATCTTGAGGTGTGGAGATTATCTTGGATTATCAGAATGGGCTCTAAATGCAATCACCTTGCATTTAGGGAGGCAGAGACAGATTTCACACAGACAAAAGAGGAGAAGGCAATATGGTATGGCCACAAGCCAAAGAATGCTGGCAGCCGCCAGAAGCCAGAAGATGCAAGGAACAGATTCTCCCCTAGAGCCTCCAGAGGGAACATGGACATACTGACAGCTTGATTTTAGGCCAGTGACACTGATGTGGGACTTCTGGCCTCCAGAATGATGAGAGAATAAATTTCTGTTGTTTTAAGCCTCTTTGTTTACGGTAATTGTTAGAGTTGCCATAGGAAACTAATACGGTAACATAAGGCATTTATCCAGTCTCTGCTCATTGGATAACTGGATTGCTATTTGAAGGGTCTTGTTCATGTTTTCTGGTGCAAATGTGCTAGAGTTTCTCCAGTGCATATACCTAGGAGTGGAATTGCCTAGTCACAGAATATGCATATGTTCAATTCTATAAAATAAGGCCAAATTGTTTACCAAAGTGGTTGTACCAGTTTACGCTCCTACCAACTCTATAGTGATCCACATTTTGTACATCACTTGGTATTGTCAGATTTCTTAATTTTTGCCAATCCTAGTGAATGCAAGATGGTATCTCATTGTAGTCTTATTTGAATTTCGCTGGTTACCAATGTGGCTAGCCTCGAGTATCTTTTCAAGCTCTTTTTGGCCATCTATAATGCCTCTTCTGTGAAATTCTTGTTCATGTCCTTGGTGGTTTTTCCAACAAATTATTTTATATCACTTCTATTGACTTACAGGAGTTCCTTTTATATTCTAGATACAAAACTGTGTTGGTTATGGCTTATCTTTTTACTGACTTTATTGTGTCTGTTGATGAAAAGAGGTTCTCAATTTTAATGTAGTTGAATTTATCAATCTTATCTTTTATGGACGGCACTTTATTTTTATTTTTATTTTTTGTGAGGAAGATCAGCCCTGAACTAACATCTGCCAATCCTCCTCTCTTTTCTGAGGAAGCTTGGCCCTGGGCTAACATCCGTGCCCAGCTTCCTCCACTTTATATGGGACGCCGCCACAGCACGTCCTGACAAGCGGTGTGTCGGTGCGTGCCCGGGATCCGAACCGGCGAACCCCGGGGCCGCCGCAGCGCAGCACGTGCACTTAACCGCTTGCGCCACCAGGCCAGTCCCTGGACGGCACTTTTTATGTCCTAATTTTCTTAAAAATCCTTCCCATCTCTGAAATAAAAAAGATATTCATTCTCTTACAATTTCTTCAGAGTTTTGCCTTCCACATTTAAATTATTAATCTATCTGGAATTAATTTTTCTGCATAGTGTGAGATAGTGTTCCAATTATCTTATCCACATAGGGATGACCAATTATTCCCTCATAGTGTATTTAATGGTCCCTACCTTTTCTCACTGATCAGCAAGACCATACCTACATGTCAAAGCTCCAGAAATGTATGGGTCTTTTTCTGGTTTCTCTATTTGATTTCATCAGTCTATTTGTCTATTCCTGAGCTAATATCATACTGTTTTTATTACTAGAGTTTTATAAGTCCTGATAGCTGAGGAGTAAGCAACTCTGCCTCGTTCTTTGCCTTCAAGGATGTCTTAGATATTCTTGACTGTTACTCTTCTATATAAATTTTAAAATCACCATGTCATATTCAAGAAAATCCTGTTGAAATTTTGATTGCAATTGCATTGAATCCAGAGCTCAAATTGCAGAAAATTGTCATCTTTTAAAAATATCCAGTTTTATAATTTGCATCCAGTTTTTATATTTTTATAATTAAAATAATTTAGATTATACATGATAATTTATACTATAATGATTATAATTTTATAATTTATATCCAGAGTTAAAATTTTCTCTGTAACAAGTCTTGCACATATTTTGTTAGATTTATTATAGGTGTTATCATTTTATTGCTATAGTAAATAATGTATTTTTTAAATTCTATTTTTCTAACTGTTGCCAGTGTACAGAACTGCAAATGATTTTTTGTTGATATTATAACCAGCCTTTTCCCAAACTCTCCTACTAATTATAATAATTTATTTATGGAGTCCTTTGGATTTGTTATGTAGACAATCTGTGAAAAATGACAGTTGTGACTTTTTTTTCCAATCTTTACGTCTTAAATTTCTTTTTCCAGTCTTATTGCACTGGCTACAGTCACTAGTACAATGTTGAATAGAAGCAATGATAGCAGCCATGCCTGTCTCATTCCTAGTTTTAAAAGAATGTTTTGAGCTGACTCTTATGATCTAGCAGTTAAAGTTGGCACTCTCACTGCTTTGGTGGCCTGGATTCGTTTCCCTGTCGCAGAGCCACACCACTCATCTGTCAGTAGCCATGCTGTGGCGGTGGCTTGCATAGGAGAACTAGAAGGACTTACAACTAGGATATAAAACTATGTACTGGGAGGGCTTTGGGGAGAAAAAAATAAAGAGAAAGATTGGCAACAGATGTTGGCTCAGAGTGAATCCTTCCCTGCAAAAAAAAAAAAAAAAAAAAACAAGTAAAAGAATGTTTCTAGCATTTCACCATTAAGATTAATGTTTGCTGGGGGCTGGCCCCGTGGCGCAAGCAGTTAAGTGCGTGCGCTCCGTTGCGGTGGCCTGGGGTTTGCCGGTTCGGATCCCGGGCACGCACAGATTGGCAAGCCATGCTGTGGCGGCATCCCATATAAAGTGGAGGAAGATGGGCATGGATGTTAGCCCACAGCCAGTCTTCGTCAGCAAAAAGAGGAGGATTGGCAGATGTTAGCTCAGGGCCAATCTTCCTCACAAAAAAAATAAAAGAATAATGTTTGCTGTGGGATTTGGGTGGCCACTCTTTATCAGTTTAATGATGTTCCCTTTTATTCCCAGATTTCTACTTTTTTAAAAAATAAATGGTGATTGAATTTTATCAAATGCTTTTTCTGCAGCTATTTAGATAATCACAATGCTTTCTTCCTTTAATCTATTAAAGCGGTGAATGACATTTAAAGATTTTCTAATGTTAAACCAAGCTTGAATTCCTGGTATAAAATACAATAACCAGGTTGAGTTTATATTTTGTGCTCATTGATGGATTCGGTTTGTTAACATTTTATTTAGAATATGTTCATTAGAGAGATTGGCTTATAATTTTCCTTTCTCATACTATCCTTGTTGGGTTTCTGGCCTCCCAGAATGAGCTGGAGTAGTTTTCTTTTTAAAATTAATTTTGATTTTATCGAAGTTGTAACATGTGTATATAATTTTAAAAGGCAAATAGTCACAAAAAGGCTTATGATAAAATACAGCAGGGGCCAGCCCAGTGGCACAAGTTGTTAAGTGCATGCGCTCCGCTGCGGGGCGGCCCGGGATTCGCCGGTTCGGATCCCGGGCACACAACGATGCACCGCTTGGCAGGCCATGCTGTGGCGGCGTCCCATATAAAGTGGAGCAAGATCAGCACAGATGTTAGCCCAGGGCCAATCTTCCTCAGCAAAAAAAGAGGAGGATTGGCAGATGTTAGCGCAGGGCTGATCTTCCTCACAAAAAAAAAAAAAATTCAGCAGTTTTCTGCTCCACCCGTCCCTTCCCTCCAGTCCCCCTCTAGCTGTTCCTTTGGGATTTACACATCTTCATTTCTCCAAATAACGTGTGTATACTAACAGCTTTTTATTAATCATTTAATCTATTGACTTCTTATTTGGGAGATGAGGATTTAATTCTCTGATGCCACTATGGGTTAAAACAATAGTGGTTAAATGAATATTTGACATTTACATTTTTATGCCTACTCAAATATCAGTCATAGCTGAGCACTTTAGAAACTATGATTATATTTTATACTTTTGGTTTTCCCTAAAGTTAGTAATTGTCATGTTTTTTTTTCAATTGTTCAGGGTACCTATTGCTAATTCTTCTCACACCTTCTAATACCTTCAATCACGTTAGTTAATCTATCCATTTCCATGATTTTCCTCGGAGACATTATTCCCAGTGGTCACGATTCTCCTCTCTCTAGGCTAGTTACTCTCCATGCTGCTACACAGCCATTGTCCTGGGACTTTGCTGTTGTCCTTGGAATAATCTTTCCTAGTCTCCTGGGTTGGAGTCCTTGTTTTCCTGTATCCCCTGTCTTTCTTTTTTATGTTTTACTCTTCTGTTTTAGTGGAACACACCCTGTAACAGTTCATGAGTTCAAAGTGATGGTGCAGTGGCAGAAGGATGGTGATGACTACCCTCAATGTGCCAACCTCTTGATCTTCTCTCTTCCAATTTGGAGTGATTGCCATCTTTGCCTACACAGGATCCCAGAATCTGCCCTCACTATCATCCTAAAGAGTCCCTCCCCTTTCGTCCTGTGTTGGCTTTTCAGTTTCCTGACCTATGTGTTTTCTTTCTTGGTTTCCTCCATCATTTTGTTGGAGTGCATCCTTCAGTAGTTCCTGAGAAAGAGTATGTGAGAGTTAAATTTTTGAGACCTTGCATATATCCTTGAATGATAGTTTGGTTGGCACAAAATTCTAGGTTGGAAATACTTTTCCTTCAGAAGTTTGAAGGCATTTCTTCATTGTTTTCTTGCTTCTGGCGTCATTGTTGAGAAGTCCAAATTCATTCTGATTCCAGATTCTTTGTTGTGACTATTTTTGTGTTTCTGGAAACTTGTAAAATCTTCTCTTTGTCTCCAGTTTCCTGAAAACGTACACTAATGTAACTTAGTATTTTCATTGACTCAATCAGGCACAAGGTGGGCCTTTTCAATTTGAAAAGTCATATCCTTCAGTCTGGGGAAATGATCTTGAATTATTTATTTGATGCTTTAGCCTCTCTATTTTCTTCTGCTCTCTCCTTCTGGAACCCTTGTTATTCAGTTATTGAGCATCCTAAGCTTGTCCTTGAATTTTCTAATCCTTTCTCTATTTTTTATTTCTCTATATTTGTTTATTTTGGGGAATATCCCCTCAACTTTGTCTCCCAACCCTTCTTCAGAGTTTTTCATTTCTGCCATCATGGTTTTCTTTAAATATTAATTTCCAAGAGTTATTTTTGTTCTCTGAATGTTTACTTTTATGAAATCATGTTCTTATTTCATGAATGCAATACTTTCTTTTTCTCTCTCCGAGGGATATTAATGATAGGAGATTTTTTCTTCTCCCTGCAGAGTTTCTGTTTCCCACAAGTTGCTTTTTTCCTGCTTCCTGGGTTTGGTTTCTTTCACGTTAGAGGTTCTCCTTAGTTGCTAATCGTCCTTGGTTGTCTGCTTGTTACTAAGAATGGGAGCTCAAAAATTGATGGGAAGCTGTAAGCATGTCGACTTTGAGCTTCACAGTATGATGTTCTGGCTGGGCATCTTGTGGGTAATAGCAGTCTTAGGGTCTTGCGTTCTCTCTTGGGCTCACCGGAGTCGCTTCGGAAGGCTCTTCCAACCTGTCGCCTGGAAGGTAAAGATCTGGCTGCCACTGTTCTGGCTGCCAAGTAAGGGAAGGGGGTTGGGGAATCTTAGTTTTCAACTTGTATACAATCACTTAGTCCCCTCAGTCTGCTACTGGTTCAAAGACTCTCTGTTTTACCATCTCCAGAGAATAAATTTCCAGTCTTATGCTAGATTCAGAAAGAGGAAGTTGTTCAGTGGCATGAAGCAGGGGAGGGGATGTAGGGATCTAATTGTTTCTCAATTAGCTTTGATTCGGAGCTCGATGTTTTAGCCTTTACTACCAGTGCTAGAGGTCTCTGTTGCTGCTGGTTCCTGACATTTCACTTTCTTGATCTACTCAGAATTGAGAGATTTATTGATACCTTATACTATGTGACAGATTTGTCTAATTTCCCCCAGTAGCTCTAATGATTTTTTTTTTCTTTTTTCTTTTTTTTAGCCCTGAGCTAACAGCTATTGCCAATCCTCCTTTTATTGCTGAGGAGGATTGGCCCTGGGCTAACATCCGTGCCCATCTTCCTAAACTTGATATGGGACGCCACCACAGCATGGCTTGACAAGCAGTGTGTCGGTCCGAGCTGGGGATCCGAACCTGCGAACCCCAGGCCCCCAAAGCAGAGCACCCAAACTTAACTGCTATGCCACCAGGCTGCCCCCTTGTGATTTTTTTTTTTTTTTTTAAAGATTTTATTTATTTAATTTTTCCCCCCAAAGCCCCAGTAGATAGTTGTATGTCATAGCTGCACATCCTTCTAGTTGCTGTATGTGGGACTCAGCCTCAGGATGGACGGAGAAGTGGTGCCTCGATGCGCACCCGGGATCCGAACCCGGGCCACCAGCATTGCAGCGCGCGCACTTAACCACCAAGCCACAGGACCGGCCCCCCCTTGTGATTTTTGCTTTAAATATTTTTAGGCTATGTTATTAGGCACATATTAATTTAGAATTGTTATATCTTTCTGGTGAATTTAACTTTTATTTTACTTAACATTGTCCTCATTTTATTATATCTGCATAGTGGCCATCTCTACCCTTAATAATGCGTTTTGTCTTAAAGGTCAGTTATAACATAGGTATATCACTATTCTTTTGTTCTGAATTTTTTCCTTCTTTCTTTCTTTTTTTTTTTTTTTTGGTGAGGAAGATTGGCTCTGAACTAACATCTTTTGCTAATCCTCCTTTTTTTGCTGAGGAAGATTATCCCTGAGCTAACATCTGTGCCCATCTTCCTCTATTGTGTATGTGGGATGCCACCACACATGGCTTGATGAGTGGTGCGTATGTCCATACCCAGGATTTGAACCTGCAAACCCCGGGCCACCAAAGTGGGGCACACGAACTTAGCCACTACGCCACTGGGCCCTGTTCTGTATTTTCTTGATATATTTTCTTGGTATAACTTTTCCAAGCTCAACTTTTCCATATCCTTATGCTTAGGTGTGTCAGGTTTGTGTGTTTCAAAAAAACCATTTTATCCATGTTTAAGTGTACAGTTTAGTGGCATTAAGTACATTCACATTCTTGTGTATCTGCCACCATCATCCATCTCCAGAACTTTTTTCAGCTTCCCAAAATTAAACTCTGTATTCATTAAACAAATATTGCCTCTCTCTATGCTTTATTTTCTTCAAGCTTTTTTTTTTTGTGAGGAAGATCGGCCCTGAGCTAACATCCACGCTAATCCTCCTCTTTTTGCTGAGGAAAACCGGCTCTGAGCTAACATCTATTGCCAGTCCTCCTCCTTTTTTTCCCAAAGCCCCAGTAGATAGGTGTATGTCATAGTTGCACATCCTTCTAGTTGCTGTATGTGGGACGCGGCCTCAGCATGGCCGGACGAGCGGTGCATCGGTGCACACCCGGGATCCAAACCTGGGCCACCAGTAGCGGAGTGCGCGCACTTAACTGCTAAGCCACGGCGCTGGCCCTCTATGCTTTATTTTCTATTCTTGGATTTTATAGACCTTATAAGTCTATGCTCTATATCTCTTTTTAACTTCTTTTTTAAATTTTCCATCTCTGTGTGTGCCTCTCTGTGCTGCTTTCTGGTTAATTCTTTAGATATATCCTCCAGGACTCTAATTCTCTCTTTAGCTATACCTAATCTATTTAACTCATTCTTTTGCAGACATAAGTGTATATATATATACACACACACACTTATATGTGTGTCTACACTTATACACATATATATGTTTCATTAGGACATCTAAAAATCTGCTTGGTTCTCCTTGATAATCTCTCATTGCTTCTTCATCTTAAGTTCATACATAACCTTTCTATATCGTATACAGTACTTGAGTATCTGGAGTCCCGTAACATCTAAATCTGTTGTGTGTTGTTTCCGCCGATTCTCACCTGTAGTGGCTAGCCTCCTTCTGTGCTGGTGATCTCTGATTGTGAGCTCATCACTCAATATTAACCAAGGGGAATCTTTCATACCTAAATTTGGACACTTTCCTCCAAAAGGGATTTGCATCTGCTTCTGCCAGGAGCCAGGAGGTGCCACCACATGGAACACATCAGCTCTCTTTGAGGGCCCTGTCTTAACGTAGTTGCCCAAGATTCAGCTCCCCCATCTCCTCCTGGCCAAACTCCCAGCTTCATTCTAACTTTCCTTCTGGGTCAGAAAGTGGTTTTGGAGATCTAGGCAGATAACAGGGCCTCAACGAATCATGGCCTCTCTTTGCAGGATATTCTTTTTCTGTAGCAGGGATGCTCCTCACTGCTCCAAGTTCACTACATCACTAGAAGCAGAAATTCTCCAATCCATTCCACACACATCTAGAGGAGTCATCTTTTTGACATGTAGATCTGATCACATCACACTCCTGCTTAAACCCTGCAATGATTCCCTTTGTCCTTAAGTATAAAGTTTGAACTCCTTACCTAGCATGCATGGCCCCACGTGACCTGGCCCCAACTCCCTTGAGTCTTGCAGAATAGTCATACTTGAATAGTCCCCTTCCTACTCCCAGATTCTTCCCTCGGGAACATTTCCCAGATCCCACGTCTAGGTTAGGAGTTTCTAGATGCACTTCCCCTCCTTGTACCTGTCCCCAGTGTTGTAATTAGATGCCTAATCCTCCCTACTCACCCAACCCCAAACTGTATACTTCACGCGTGCAGAAACTTTGGCTTGTCCGCTAATATCACCTCAGCACCTGGCATAGGTGCTCATTAAAGATTTGTTGAGAGCCAGGCCCATGGCTTAGCGGTTAAGTGCATGCGCTCCACTACGGGCGGCCCGGGTTCGGATCCCGGGCACGCATGGATGCACCGCTTGTCGGCCCATGCCGAGGCCGCGTCCCACATACAGCAACTAGAGGAATGTGCAACTATGACATACAACTATCTACTGGGGCTTTGGGGGAAAAAAAAGGAGGAGGAATGGCAATAGATGTTAGCTCAGAGCTGGTCTTCCTCAGCAAAAAGAGGAGGATTGGCATGGATGTTAGCTCAGGGCTGATCTTCCTCACAAAAAAAAAAAAAAAATTTGTTGAATGGGGGTCGGCCCAGTGGTATAGTGGTTGAGTTCACGCGCTCCACTTTGGCAGCCCAGGGTTCAGGTGTTCAGATCCCAGGCATGGACCTACAACACCGCTCATCAAGCCATGCTGTGGCAGCATCCCACATACAAAATGGAGGAGGATTGGCAACAAATGTTAACTCAGGGCCACTCTTTCTTGCAAAAAAAAAAAAAAAGTACAAAAAAAAGATCTGTTGAATGAATGAATAAATGAACACATTTACTGTGCTCCCAGTGTTTTTCTTATTGATTTTTGAATTCTTTATATATTAAAGATGTTAACACTTTGCCATTTGCTGGGAATATTTTCCCCAGGCTATTTGCCTTTTAATTTGGGTTATTTTTCAGTGAAGGGAGGAACATAGAGAAGTTTTAAATTTTAATGTAAACAGATCTATTGATTTTTTTCTTTTGAGGCCTCTTCAGACGCTTCTATGTTTAGAAAATCTTTCCCTCTTTGGATATTAGAGAAGCATTCACTTCTATTTTCTATGCTGCACTGCTGTCCGTTTAATCTTCCCAAAGCCAGGGGTCTGATCATGTCACTCTCTGCTCAAAAATGTTTAACTGTCTCCTTGGAGTCTTTAGAATAAAGTCCAAACTCTTTAACTTGGCCTCCAAGGCTTCTCATGATTCGTCCCGAGCCTGCCCGTCTAGTCTTTTCTTTACTGTTCCAGCCAAAGTGAAGGGTGTGCTTCTCTCTGTGTGTGCCCTCTCTGTCCCACATCCCAGCACCTGTTCCTGATGGTCGCTCTGCCTAAAATGCCCGTCCTCCATCTCTATACATTTAAATCCTGCTTATTATTCAAGTCCTCCTTTCTCCAAAAACCCTCATCTTACCCTTCCTCCTGAGAGGATGAACGGTGGAGGAGGGATAAGAACGTGAGCTTTTGGAGTCAGATAAACCTGGATTAAAATCCTACTTCCAGGGCCAGCCCCGTGCCCTAGTGGTTGAGTTCAGTGCGCTCCGCTTCGGCAGCCTGGGTTCACAGGTTCAGATCCCAGGTGCAGACCTATACCACTCGTCAGCCACGCTGTGGCGGCATCCCACGTACAAAATAGAGGAAGACTGGCACAGATGTTAGCTCAGGGACAATCTTCCTCAAGCGAAAAAAAAAGAGGAAGATTGGCAACAGATGTTAGCTCAGGGCTAATCTTCCTCAGCAGAAAAAAAAAAATCCTGCTTTCTTCACTTGTTCACTGTTGCCAGATCCTTTAACTTTTACAAGTCTCAGTTTCTTCATCTTTAAAATGGGAGCAGAAAGCAATGAAGGACCCCATCAGGTGGTGGTGGTGGTTTGGAGGGTGAGTTAAATCTGATATCAAATGTAAAGATTCTAGCACGGTCTCCGCCCTGCCCCCCATTCTACCATTTTGGAAGGGAGTCACCAGCTGCCTGGGGGGTCATCCTCTCCCCCTCTAGGCATATCTGTCCCTGAAGGTTTGGCTGAGTCTCGAATTCCATTAGGTCAGCTGAGCCTTCTTGCTCAGGAGCTGGGAGTGGGCAAACAGGTTCTGCCTCCAGAAACCCCCCCAGGCACCTTGGTGAGACTCCCACACCCATCTGGGCCCAAAGGAATCCCGTCCCTCATTTCTTCATGTGAGCTTCTAATGGGTTTGTTGCTGGGAAATATTTAAGTCTCCAAAGGGGTCCTCTGGTACCCCCCTGCCCCTCACCATCAGCACCCACAGTATGATGAGTCAAGTAGAGTAAGGATAATCCTCCCAATTGTAAATTGAATAAACTGAGGCTCAAACTATCTTCCACAAAGTTGGGTTAGAACTTGTGTGTCTTCCCAGCCTTACTCCAGGGGCTCTGGGAGGCCTGGGCAGCTGTGGTGGGGAATGTCGGGGAGCGCCGGCCCCAGGGTAGGAGATGGCACAAGACTCCTGGCTCTCTGGGCCTCCCCCCTTATCCACAAGTGGGTTAATGTGACTCTCTTGGAGGCTGGTGGGGAGCTCAGTGTCAGCGTAGTTTCTTTGTGACCCTAGAGTACTGCACTTGAGTAGGTTATTTCGCCTGTGTTTTTTGGGGGAAGAGCAAGGATGACGATTCACTGGCTGGGGTGTGTGTGTATCTCGGGGGCTGGGAGGGAGCATGGGGCAGCCTGCAGAGTGAGAGGAGAAAGCTTAGGATCAGGAGCCTGGGTTCCAGCCCAGTTGCACACCCAGCATGCTGCGAGCACCTGCTCAGCTCTACACCCACCTGGGGCGAGTGCCTGCCCCCTCTGGACCCCAATTGTCTTATCTGTAAAATGGGGGTGGTGGTCGATGAACTGACCTCTGTCTTGGAATCTTAGTGCTCTCAAAATGCTGCCGGGGGCGCGGCCCCTCCCTGAGCCCAGATTGTCCCCAGGGCCTGACTTCACCAGTTCGCCCGGACCACATCTCTGACACCATTCAGCAGCCTCCACCCTCCATCCAGCCCTTCCTTGCGGCCTGGGCCTGACTCCAGCTCCCACCACACTGGGGCTGGGCAGGCAGTGGTCTCGGTCAGGCCTGGGTGGGGGGCCTCCAGGCCCACATTTGACCTCTGGAGCCTCTTCTTCTCTCCCTGGGTCCAGCATCCTCTCCTCCCTCCCTCTTGAAATCTGAGCTCAGGGATCCAGGCTGCAAAACATTCCATCCAGTTGTCCAAACACTCTGCACAGCTGGCGGAGGGAGGGGCAGCCCAGCCGGCTTTCAGGGAGCCCTCAGGCTGTTGTTTGCAGGGAAAGAGCAGAGTCCTCGCTGCCCCGGGGAGCCCTGGCTGTCCTGAGGGGATTCACTGGGCTGAGAGGATAAAGGAAGAGCCCCCAACACACGCACACCCCTGGGCTGGCCCAGAGCTTCCTCTGGGGAGTGCCCAGCCCCTGGTGGAGAAGATCCAGGTCTGCCGGGCCAGGTGTGCACGCCTGCCAGCCGGGAGGTGGCTGGGCAGCAGGCAGGCAGCCTTGTGAGCCTCCCCTCGTGACTGGGCTCAGCGTGGTGGCGATGGGGGAAGGGCGGGCGGGATGACGCTGAGATAGCAAGCCAGGAGGTGACTTGGGGCAGCAGCTCTTACTGGCAGGCAGTCCCAGACCCGTCTGCCTCTTGGCTCTGACTCACAAGTGACCCTGGATGAGTCTCCTTGCCTCGGTTTCCTCATCTGCAACAGGAGGGGGCTGGGCCTCTTCTGGCTCTGATTTTTCTAAGTCACAGCCGAGGACAAGGTCCTCATAGCTCCCCACACAGTCCCAGCTGTGCCTAAATGTCCAGAAAGTAGCAAATGTTTCTATACATTCCCCAGCACCTCTTGGACTCGGTTGGCCCCCCAGGGGCTGGCGAGGGGCTTGGCAGGGAGGGACCATCTCCACACACTTTGTCATCAGCCAGGCTGAGAGCCCTCCTCTCCCAGCATGTCACCATGTCGGGGGTGATGGAGGACCCTCCCCCTTTCACACATCCTGTTTTCCATTAATTGTTTCCAGGTGGGCCCAGAGGTTGCCCTGCAGAGGAAGGTTGGGGCACAGGAGAATTTAGCAGGGGGACCAGCGAGGAGCAAAAACAGGAAGGGGTTGGGAGCAGGCCATGGAAAATTCACTGCCAGGAAAGGGAGACCAGCATCTGGTTTGCATTAGGCTGAGAGCTTGGAAGCCCAAGCCTGAGCAGGAGATATTGTTATCCGGGCCTGACAGCGAGTCAGGAACTGGCAGCCTCTCCCCAGCGGGAACTCTGAGGCTGACAGGAAAAAGAGGGAAGGCAAGGGAGAAGGGAACAGGAAACCCTTGTTTCAGTCTCCACCGCGGCAGACACTTCACGAATGTTCATACCTTCACAGGGGAGAATTGTTCCCATTTTATAGATGAGGGAGCTGAGTCCCAGAGAGGTTAAGTGACTTGCCCAAGGTCACACAGCCGGGGACTGGCAGAACTAGGATTAGAATTCAGGCCTAATGAGACAGGGTGGAACATTCAAACCATCCCATGGATGGATGGAGGCTGACCATGTGCCAGGCAAGGGGGCATCAAGGATTCAGTGACGAGCGTGGGCCAGCCTCTGCCCACGGGGTCACTCAGTTCTCGTGGGGGTGTCCAATGATGCCATGAGGCACTCATCGTGACACAAGGCGGACCACCTGTTTGAAGGCTCCAGCCCGATGCCTGAAGAGGAAGAAAGCAATTCACAGGGGAAGGCTTCCTGGAGGGGACATATGAGCAGAAGAGAAATTTATCAGTGGGGGTGGGATGGGGTGGAGGCTACAGAGAGAGGGGACAGTAGGACGAAAGGGGAGAGTAGGGCATGTCTGGGCAATAGCAGCTGGCCTGGTATGCCTTGGAGGGTAAGATACCATTTTATAGTTGGGAAAACTAAGGCACAGAGAGGCTGACATGCCCAAAGGTTCAGTCTGGAAGTGGAGTTGAATCTGGCCTGTCTGACTCCGGGCCTGTGTTCCTAACTGCTACGCTAAGTGGTCCCTTTTTGTTGGTGGTTAAAAGTTTTAAGGGGATATTGAGGCCAGGGACTGGGGGGTAGGCGGGGGCCACACAGCCAGCTAGTGTAGGACCAGGGCTGGACAGACTCTTCCAGCTCGCCAACCTGGACGGAGAGGGGATGGGCAGTCCCACCTGTGCGCCGAGTGGAAGCCTTCCTGTAGAGGAAGGCCCCCACCTTGCTTCGAGGTGTCCCACCTTCCGTGGCCCAGAGCCTGGGAAGGAGGGCCCCAGCGTCTTGTGCTGCGCCATGAGCCACCGGAGTTAATAATTACGGGGTTTAAGGAGATAGAGGCCTTTCGGGGAGGCGCCTCCCTCCCAGGCCGCTGCTCCTTTGAGATAGCAAAGGTTAGTGTGAGGCTCTGCCTGGGAGTGGGGAGAAGGCTCCTGCCACCTGCCAGCCTGGCAGTCTCCACAGGGACCCTCGGTCTGGCCCTCCAGGCATGGACGCCCCTGAGCAGCCCACCCAGTGCCCTGCCCGGGGCACATGCCCCGTGTTCCCGGCGATGAGCTCGGGGACTGCGCGCTATGCCTCATCAGGTCTGGCCCTTGTACTTGAGGGGAACTTGAAAGAGGAGCGCTGGGACACAGACAGGTGAGCCAGCGACCTGGGACGTGGAGGGGAGGGGGAATCTTGCCACTTTGCAGGAGCCAGGCTCCTGACCTGAGACTGCAGGGAACTCTGAGGAATTTCATGAGCCTCCTACAAGGTCAGCCCCAGAGGGTGGCCCTGATTGTCCAACTGAGAGGTTGTAGGGATGTAGACTCAGGCTCAAAGAGGGCAAGACACTCATCCTGGGTCACACAGTGAGCTGAGAACAGACCTAAGTCCAGAATCAGGGCCTGGGTCATCCAGGCTGGCAGACTCCTGCTACTCATCTGCCTCCAGCCAAGGGTCTGTGGCCAAGGCTGCCAGATGCGGATGGGGATGGCAGGCAGAGAAGCGGGTAGATTTGGGGACAGCAGTGCCGTGGGGGCAGAGTACACACCTCTTATTTCTCCCTCCTCACCTGCCAGCCGGGCACCTAGTAGGTGCCCCTTATTGCCTGACCGCACGCAGCTGCCGCTTCCAGGAAGCCCTCTGGTTTCTGGGCCGTCTTTTTATAAAACTGGTATAAGGGATCTCAGCCCCACCACACCTGGCTGTGTGACATCAGGCAGGTTCCTTAACTTCTCTGAGCCCATCCTTTGAGCTGAGGAGCAGAGCTCACCGGGCTGTGGGAGGAGCTAGCTTGGCCTGGGAGGCCAAGGTCACTGGACATAGATGACGGGATAGTTTGGGTTTGTTACTAGGGTGTCACTGCTCCCACAGTGACTTGTCCTTCAAGCCCTTGCTGAAGGGCCTCCACAGCCCACCGGCTCTCCCATGCTGAGGATTCTTCCTCTGGGGCCACAGCCCTGGGCTGACACCCCCTCCACCCCTTATCTGCCACCAGGCTGGGTTACCATGATGTGGGCCGGGTCTTATCTCCTGCCCAGGCTTGTGGAGACTTGGAGGGTAAGGACTCTGTCCTGAGCTCCTTCGGTGTCATCTTCTCCCCCTTCTGAATAGCGAACAGAGCAAGAGCCAAGAAGACAGCAGTTGCTCAAGACTCGTTGAGTGAAGAATTCATGTCGACACACATATGATGGCATCTGCTTTGGGCCAGACCCTGGGCTGGGCTGGGGTGGGTGGAGAAACAGCGCCAAGAAGGAGCTGGTCCCTGCCCTTGGGAAACCCCAGTCATGGAAACAATTGCCCTGCAGAGTGAGGGGCATGGGAGACTCGGGCAGAGTGATTCTGGAAAGTCAGAAGGGATGTCACAGGGGGTTGCCCAGGTTGTTCACTGCACAAGGTGCCAGCCAAGGAAGCAAACGAGCAAGGCATAAAATCCAGCCTGCCCTCCACTCACCTTGTACCTTGGTGTAGGCTGTGCCCACCTAGGAAAGGAGTACTATTTTCTATTTTCAACAAAGACACCATTCACTTAGCAAGGTGTGCGCCGGGCAAGCAGTAGCCCTGCTCCACCAAAAGCAGAGGTCCTTGAGAGTGTGTCCCCGACTCCCATCTCCCCACCATACTGGAGCCCCAGGAGGACACAGCCTGTGTCTGTGCAGTTTTGTTTTGGGTCCTCAGCCCTTGTATGGTCCATAGTTTGTGCTCAGAAGGGATGGCTGAATGAATGAATGAATGAATGAATGAAACATGTGTCTCCAAATGAAGACCTGACACACTCAAGCCTGGGGCCCGGGCTCTGTGGGCCTGGAAGAGTAGTGCGCTGGAGTTTCGGTAGCATCTGAAAGGGAAGTTCTTCCTCCCAGCCTCCCAGGCCTCCTCTAGGCATGGAGGTCCCCGGCAGGAGAGAAGAGGGGTTACATTCTCGCTGGATCCAGATCCAGGCTGAAGTTGAGGCCGATGGTCAGGGCTCAGAATAGGTGACAGAGGGACAGAGGGACTGAGGGACAGGACTGCCAGTGGTCTGGGAGTCAGGGAAAGGTTTTGTAGAGTATGTGGTGTGTGTGGAGGGTGCATTCCCCCAGAGAGCAGATGGGGAGCAAAGGAGGGATGGGCAGGGTGTGTTCAGAGCAAGAGCGAGACGCCTGTGGGGAGAGGCTGGGGTTGGAACTTGAGCCAAAGATGGGTCTTCCCTGGGTATAAGCAGTCAGACAGGAGGACGGAAAACACTTGTTTGGGGTCTGCCACCTTCCCAGCAGGCAGGACGCTGTGCAGGGGCAAGCACAGAGCATGGAGCCCCGGGAAGGAGTGAGGAGGTGGGATTGTCTGCGGGCCCTGAGTGACAACCCGCTAAGATTCCAGGAGCTGAAAGCCCGGGAGCCGCTATGGGTTCCTGAGCGCGGTGGCCCGGGGTGGGTGCCGGGCTGTGCTGGGCGGCGGGTGACAGCAGGGAAGCAGTCAGCCGGGGCGTCTGCGAGCAGCCCTGGCCGCGGGAGGATGGGGATCGGGCTCCTCCCCCCGCTCCGGCCGTCGCCCTGTCCCGGGGCGAGCGGCCCGAGTCCCCGGGAGCGCGCGCCAGCTCCCAGCGCCGGCCGCCGGGGGGCGGGGCCGGGCACGTGTCCTCGGGCCACCCCCTCCGCCACGTGACCCGCCGAGGGCAGGGTCGCCGCGGGGCTGCGGGCCCGGGCGCCAGCGGGGGCCGCACGGACGGGCTGCGGGCAGGGCTGACAGGCTGCGGGCCGGCCGGCTGGCCCGGGGGTGGCGCGGGGACATCGCGGCGGCAGCGCGGCGGACGGACGCCGGGCGCCCGAGGCGCCGGGATGTGGAGCGGGTAGGTCGGCGCGCGCTCGCGCCTCGGCGCCGGCTCGGGCCGCCGCTGCCTCCGGGGGCGGGAGGGGGTGTCCCTGCCGTGCGTGCGCCCTGCACCGGGAGGCGCCCTGCGTCCCCAGCCCGGCCCACGGCTGCGGAGCGCGTGGTAGCACGAGGACCGGCGAGCCCCCTCGCCGCCGGAGATGGAAGGACGCTCCGCGGGGAGGGGTCGGGGGTGGCTCCGAGGGTGGGAGTCTGAAGGGTGGGCGGCAGACCGTCCCGAAGTGACAGCGCCAGCTCCTAGCTCGTCTGGAGTGCAAGTGAGATGGGGGTTGCGAGCCAGAGTAAGTTTGGGGTCCGCACCTAGCTAGAGGAGGGCCCCCCAGGCTGGATGAACCTTGGAAAACAGTGCAATTGGAAAAGGAGACTGGGTCTCTGCCAAGGAAGCTAGCAAATTGATGAACCTCCATCTGGGGCTCCTGGAGCCCATGGGGCTCAGAGGTGTGGGGGCAGCACAGACCCAGCCCTGGGCCAGTGGCCCCAGTACTCATGTCCGTTCACTGGCTCTCGCGTGGTCCCGGTCCCTGGCTCACCTGGTGTGGGACCCCTGCCCTGTATGTCCAGAAAGGTTATGGTCTTCTTGTGGAGCTGAGCAAACACTTCCTCTTCCCCACGGCCTGGAAAGACCAGGTCCTGGAGGAGATGTGGCCAGAGTGGGGATGGGTTGCATTCCTGAAAAGAACTGGGCCAGATGGGTGGTCCCAGGAGAAGGCTTCTTCTCAGCCCCAGCTAGGGAGGGAGGGGAGGGCTGGAGAGGTTTCTCATACAGGCTGAATCCACTTTACTTCATGGCACCTAGCAAAGCGTGAGCTGAGATGCTAGGGGAGGAATGGGGACATTCATCCCCAGCAGGGGGTGCTGAGAGAATGGGCTCCTGGTAGGGGTGAGGCGTGGAGAGGCCTGGGACTCTTAAAAGGGAGAGAGTTGAAGCTGCACGTGTGTTCTTTGGAATTGTGCCCGCGGGGAAGGAGACTGAGTTTAGGGAGAAAGTGGTGGAGGTGGGTTGATGGTCCCTGGAGAGGGTAGGGCAGTCCTGCCTGGGGTTAACTGTGTTTGAGGAGCAGCCTGGTCTGGAGGAAGCTTGTGCCCCCTTGTGTTGAGTGCACCCAGGCAGAACACAGCCACTGAGTTGCTGTGTGACCTTGAGGGCATAGCCTCAGGTCTCTGGGCCTCTAGGTGAAATGAGCAGGTCATGGGGTCAGGGGTGATCCAGGCCCAGAGTGTCCTTCCCTGGAGGCATACGGGCCAGGGCCAGACAGGCAGGCTGGGAGCCACCAGTAGATGGACGCTCTCTTTAAGGACAGAGTCAACGAGACTCAAGGTCCTGGAGAAGACCTCCAGTCCAGCCTCCCTGCCGTATTCCCAGGACCCTTCTGGATGAACCAGGCTGCCAGGCTGACCCCTACGTGGCCCTCAGTATGGCTCACTTGTACCTACATTTGGATCCCCCAGGGCCTGGCCAGAGACAGAGCACATGGTAGTTGCTTCATAAGCGAGGATGGAAAGCATGAGGGCAGAATGAGGAGCTGGGCGCCTGGGGAGTCAGAGGCAGAGTTTTGGGGTTTCCTTGAGCACTGTCTCTTTATGGACCCCTCACTTGGATATCGGAGGCAGGGGCTGAAGGAGTAGGGGCCGAGCTGCCTGCACCCACTGGGGCCTGGTGTCCTAGGAGCTCGCTCAGACCCCAGCAGCAGCTGGGAGGGACCCTGCTTGGGGTCACACGTGGCCAGGTAACTGACTGGGCTCCTTGTCTCCTGTGGCCCCAGGAACTCATGACAACTCTGGACAGGTGCATACTCGGGACCCTTCATCCTAGACTAGGAGGAATCTGGGATTAGGAGTCGGTGACGCTGGCTCAACCATTGATGTGTCTGGGGCCAGGTGTCCTCATCTGTAAGGTGAACTGAGATATCTCTCTTGGGCCACTGCACTGTTAATGGCCAGGTCCTGGTGCCAGTTCACCCCCTTGGCCCTGGACCCAGGGCTGCTCCCCTAGGGTGGGCGGCAGTGGCAGGACTCTGCGGGAGCCTGGGTGGACCCTCTTCCTTGGGACTCCTTGAGTGTAGGCTCTGAACTCTGAACCCAGAGGCAGGTTCCCCCAAACCAGCCTCCTCCCTGACCATCCCTCAGCGTTTCCCATGTCCATAGTCTTGGGTGTCAAGCCAGCTCGGAGGAGATGGGGTGAGGACGACATCTTGGGTACTTCTGCGGCTAACACAGTCCTAGGCCCTTGAGACTTGGTCAGCAGAGGCCAGAGTTTGGGTTCTGGGCTAGTTTTCTGCCCCTAAGTGGACACGTGATGTTGTGCAGCCCCTCAGCCTCAGTTTACCCATCTGACAGATGGGGCTAATCCTACCTTTCTCTAGGAGGGCCAGACTCTGACGGACTGCCCAGGAGTAAGATGAGACCACTCCAACCTCCCAGGGATGGGAGAGCAGGCAGCAGGCAGGATGCTGGGGAGCTCCAGGGCTGTGGATGGGCTGTGTGATCTTGAGCAAGTCACTTAACTGCTCTGGGCTTCGGCTCTCCTAAGGATCTGTGAGCTCCTTCCTGTAAGGACTAAGTCACAGGGGACTACAGGCTCTGAGACAGCATCTGAAGTGTCGCCTGGGGGGCTCCAGGGGCAGGCAGGTGGGCCTCCTCTTTGGGAAGGAGTTGTGCAACCCTCGCTGTCGCCTCCTCCTGGAAGCCCTCCTTGATCTAACTTCCTACCCCAGCCCCTCGACAAGTGGAGATATCTTTCCTGCTGTTCCTTAATCAGCACAGCTGTGTGCAGGGCTCAGACTCTCTAATTAGATCCTGCTTGTCCTCAACTGTCCTCACGTCTGCACAGGATTTGTGCCCCACAAATGGTTGTGCCCAAAAAGGGTGGGGGAGGGGGAGCAAAATGAATTAGAACGTGGTGAGAAGAGGGCTCCAGATGCCAGAGTCTGTGTGGGCGTGTGGATCTGGTGGATCAGGGCTGGTGGGGGGCCTGGCACACGATAGGTGCTCACTGTATATGTGTGGGATGTTTGAGGTCATGGGGCGTCAGAATCTTCTAGAACTAACCAGGCGGATATGAGGCACGTGCTGTGTGCACAAGCACAGAGTGAGCCCCTCCTCACCCTCTCAGGCCTTGTACCGGCTCCCGCTGGAGACACGGGGCTGGAGTCCCTCATCAGGGTGGGGCTGGGCTGGCAGGCCTGGGGCTATGGCCAGGAAAGGCTTGGCCTGGCCCACCTTCTTCAGGTGTTCTGACCTCCCAGCTTACCATCCCGACGCTGTTCCTGATCCTGCTCCATGTTCTCCTGCAAGGCCCTGCTGCGCCGGGCTCCCGCACCCACACCTGCCTCCCCCTTCCTGGAGTGCTCCAGGCCCACCCTCTCCCGCCCTTGGGGTCCCACGCTGCTCACCTCCCTGGCATTCTTCTGTTCCCCTGTATGACACCCATTCTTCTGGAACCCTCCTTCCAACCCCCGTGATGGCTCCTCCTCAGATCTCCAGGTTGGTTCTCTGGCTCTCGCTCCTCTGTCATTCATCCCCTCATCCAGGCTCAGGCCGCGGCTGTTCCCTCTGCCCTGTGCCTCCCCTCGGCCATCTGAAGGACATGTCACGTCCCAAATGCCTCAGCCACCCCTTTCCCTTCCCTGAAAGACCCCCTCCCAGTTCCTCATTTCCATCCTGGGTACCACTGTTCTCTTCATTCACCTTTTCCTTGGTTTTTAATTATTTTAGTTAATTACTGTAATTTTTTTTTTCTGTCCCTCTCTCCAGCCCCTGGTTCTCCCCAGATTCCCGCCCCAGAGTCTCTTATCTCTGTGTGTCCCCTCTGCATGTCCCCTCCTAGCCCAAGGCCTGTCTGGCTTGTACAGCAGTCTTGGGTGGAACCCCTCCGCCACCACCACCATTCGGGCACTGTCTCAAACTTCCTCAAACCTCGTCTGCATCCTGCCTCATTTCTCCGAAACCACCATTCATCCTCTTTCCTCCCGTCAGGACTTTTCTGGGTGACGGGTCACATGACGCTCTAGTGCCTGGACTCTGTGTTCACTTCCCACCCTGTCACTTCCTGGCTGTGTGTTCCGGCCGGGTCACCATCCCTCTCTGAACCTTGGGTGCCTCATCGTTCAAACCGGGCTGGGGAGAGCATCTCCCCGCCATGGCATGGTGAGGGTCCTGCGGGATGACATCTGTGGACACGTGAGGTGGGGGGCTGACATGGAGGGGGGATCCGACACGCTTGTGGGTTTGGAGCTGGAGACGTGGCCCCGTTCTGTAGGCTGAGCCTGGCTGAGCCTGGCTGGGCTTGCAGGCAGTCAGGGAGCCAACGTGAAACCTTTCCTGGGACCCCTTGGGTTCCTGGACACAAGTCACTTGGCTGTCAGCCTCAGTGCCCTCGGTGCTTTCTGGACTGCCCGTGAGTGCGTGAGCGTGGTCCTGAACCGGGCCCCTGCGCCATGGCACTGCCCCGGAGCTGGGCCCCGGGTCCGGGTTCCTGCAGACCAGACCCGCCGCGGCCACCCTGGAGCGTGAGCCTGTTGGCCCTGGGCAGAGGGTGAGGGCTCCCAGGGTGCCCTCCCAGCCCTCTCCTTCCCCCTGTCTCAGAGCATCCTTTGCTGGCTCCTGCTCTGCTTGCTTCATGAACCCACTGTGCCCATTAGCACAGGGATCTTTAACTCAAGAGGTGACGTGGGCACTGGTGGGTGGCGAGGGAGAGACCGAGGGGCAGAAAGACCTCCTGGCAGGCTGGTCGGGTCAGGGCTGGGACGGGGCACGCAGGACCCTAGTGGGGCCCTTCTGGCCCAGTGGGGGTTGCTGGGTGACGGGGGACCATAGAATCCAGGAGTCCTTGTGCTCATTTTGCCATTGCCGGCCCTCCTCGGGCAGACCTGGCGGGGAGGGTTGCTGCATTCCCCCTCTGCGTGTGTTTCCTGGGGAAGTGACCCAGCGGGGCCTTTCCTGTGTGAACCGCCATGGGCTCTAGGCTGCAGAGCCAGCTTCAGGACGGGGGATGTTAGCTGCCCCCGTCCACCCCTGACCTTGACTCTTACTATCTCCTGCCCCCAAGCAGACTCCTTCCCAGTGGCCCCTGCAGCGTATCCTGGATGCTGGATTCTGTTTCTGCAGGGAGTGGGGACTGAGAAGGGTTGAGCAGAGGCCATGGACCTGGCCTGGGGGTGCAGAGTGCATAGCGCGGAAGAACTTAAGTGGTAGTCTGTGCTTGTCCAAGGAGTGAGTCCCCATCACCACAGGCATTCGCACCCAAGTGTGCAGTCCTCTGGCCTGGGAGGCCGAAGTGTGTGAATGATAGGGGATTCTGGCTTGGACTGGCCCCGAGGTGTCTGGGGTCCCTCCTTCCTCTGAAATCTCTGACTCACCGGAGCGGGAAGTGTGGGGGAGTGGGTCTGCAGGCTGGAGCTGCCCCCCAATACAGGGAGGGCCCTTTCCCTCCTGCTCCTGCACCCCTGGCCCAGGCTTTGGGCAGCTGGTGACTACAGGGTGGTCCTGCTGTTCCCATGCTTTCTGACCTTAGGATTTTCCCGTCAGGCTTTTCCACCAGGGGGAGGGGAGGGGAGGGGAAGATATCACGGAGACTCTGTCTCAGGCCTCCCAGGGGCACTGTTTCCTCTGCCTGCAAAATAGGGCCCCATCCCCCAGGCAGTGGGCTGAAGTGAGAGCCTATTGGGAAAATGATGGGGGACTGTCCGGCCACACCCCCAGCCCTTGCCCTTGGGATCAGCAGGAGAGTTAGAGTCTTTCCCTGTGGCCAGAGGCCCAGACCACACTGGTGGATGAGGCTCAGCCCTCGCGGGAGGGGCTGGTGGCCTTTTCTCCTATGCAGGGGGCGTGGGTGATGGCGAGGTGGTCCTTGCAGAGGGAAAGACACCCAGGCTGGGCATGTGAAACCTGGGATCCTGCCCTGTGTCCTGTGCCATCCCTGTGGGTGACCTCCCACCCTTGGCCCACAGTTCTCGCTCATTCTATTGAAGTGGGCGGCCCCCGGGGTGGGGTCTGCTGCCCCCACCACGCCTGACTGACTCTGGCCATCCTCTCTTACCTGAGGAAGTGGGGCTGGGCCTCAGGCCTCCAGACTCCCAGCGGGGACACCCCCCTGGGGCCTGCGGTGTGGCGGGGGTGTCTGCCAAACATGGCCGCAGATTGCACGCTCTTTGCTCAGCGCCCTCTGCAGAGACCTCTTCGTTTGCTTCTTAGTGCAACCCTTGCAGGTTTTTACCCCCATTGCACAGGTGGAGGAGCAGGTTCAGAGAATTTCAGTGACAGTCCCAGGGGCTTGTGTGTACCCTGGGTCAGAGCCTGACATGGACCCCGGGCTAGCCCGACTCTGGCCTCCGCTGTCAACCACAACTCCCCCACCCTGGCTCTCCCTCCTGGGAGGCGGTTTCTGGGCCTGAGCAGAGACTGGGAAGCCAGATCTGGGTGGAATTGGATCAGATTTCCCTGCTGCAGCCAAGAAGGAGCCTCCCAAGGCCCCTGGGCTCACAGCCCTTGATCCCCAGGCAGATGCAACGATCCACCACTCACACCTTCACCCACGGGGAGCTTTGGGCCTGGGCTGAATACCTGGCTACCTGTGCCAGCATTGCCACCCACCAGCTGTGTGACCCTGGGCAAGTCCCATCCCCTCTCTGAGACTCCATCCCTCATCTGTAGCATGGGGAGAGGACCGCAACTGCTGTTGAGAGTTTTAAATGAGATAATACAGGCAGAGCAGCCCATGCAGACCCCAGCCCGGGGTGCCATAGCGGCTAAGCCCTCAAGTCTCAGGAACCCCCTTGCCAACGAGACCCCTCCAAACAAGAGTATTAAGAAAGATCCCTGAGAGGCATCAACACTGTTGATGGAGTGATGGATGTGCGTTGCCACCTTATTCATCAAAGCCCCACATCCCTGCCAGGCAGGACCCAACCTGAGGAACCTCGAGGCCACACTCGGGGCCAGTTCCAAAGCAGAGGGCAGGCTGGGCTGAGCGGCGGGACAGGGCCACGTGAAGAGTTGAGAATGGGCTCATTGCTGGGGTCCCCGGTGCCCAGTCCTTTTGTGTTACCTAGCAGGAAACAGGCTCAGGGGCTGCTTGGTGACCATCCCAGGGTCCAGAGGACAGGGAGGAGGGACCAGTCCCCAGCCTTGCCACTCATCCTTTCCGGGCAATCCTGAATCCCATGACCTCCTTGGCCTGTCTTTCCTCCCTCCCGTGTGGGCCCCTCTGAGCCCCCTTCCCTCCACTTCCCCACTGTTATCAGTGGCCTGTCCCAGCCCCCCACCCTCAGCCCAGCCACAGCAGCTCAGAAGCTGCTGGCTCAGGAGCCACCAGCTTTTGCTGAGCGTGCAAGTCCAGAGGTGCTGTCTTGGCACAAACCACTGCTGGCCAAGCCCTCTCACTCCCTCCTTCCCCAGGGTCTGCTGCGAAGGGGGGCGAGGGCAGAGGCTGGTGGCCCCTATCCCACACTGCCTCTGGGGTCTTCAACTTCAGGGTCCTGAGGCCCAGAGAGAGGATGTTTGCCTGAGGTCACCAGGCAGATCAGCAGAGAGCTGGGACTGATCCCCACACGGTCCAAGGGGCAGGAAGTGGGACTGCCTTGCCCAAGCTGTTTGCGGAATCTTCCTGCCTCAGCCCTGCCTGCCCCGGCTGGGTCCTTCTTCCTCTCTGGTCCGCCGAAATGGGGTATAATTTGCATAAAATTTGCGTCAACAATAGCGATGAAGGCGGTTCCCACTGAAGTGCCTCCTGTGTGCCAAGGTTTTATGCACATCTCTGATCCGTTCAGCGACCCTTGAGGTGGGGCCTTTGGGATTGTCCCCACTTTATAGAAGTGGAAACTCAGATTCTCAACACTGATGCATTTACAGTCATCTGTCCACAGACACAGACTGACCACGTACTGTGTGCCAAGCACAGCCCTGGGCCTTGGGCTGGAGGGGGTGGTGGGTGGACAAAGATGAATGCATCCTGTCCTTGCTTTCAAGAGACCTCATGCTTGGGCATTCTGCCCTTGTGACAACCTGGTGACAGCCTCACTGGTAGTGTCCCCATTTTACAGATGGGGAGACTGAGGCCCAGAGTGGCACGTGTGTTGCCCGGGGTTGGTCCCTGGGCTCAGCCCTCCAGGTCTCGGGACCCCATCCTGTATCTGCTCTTTGCCTCGCAGCCAGCCCCACCCGGACGAGGGCCACCCGCCGCCCCCGGAAGCTGTCCCGGTCTCCTGGAAGAGTGTGGGCCCCTGCAATAGCCTCAGGGAGCCCCCGGGGGTCCTGGCGGAGGCCTCTGCAGGGGAGGAGGCCCACGGTGAGGAGGACCCCGCGGCCGCCCAGCTGGACGTGTTGCGCCTGCGCAACTCCTCCGTGGAGATCCGCGAGAAGGGCTCGGAGTTCCTGAAGGAGGAGCTGCGCAAAGCCCAGATGGTGGGGGTCTGAGGGCGGGGAAGGGGGCTTCGGGGACCAGGGGCCCGCCTAGGAGAGCTGTGGGTTCGCACCCAAGGCCCGGAGATGATATGCACCTCTCACGGCCAGCTGCATGTCAGGCTCATGCTGGGCATGTGGGGAGTACAAAGATCGGTTCTTGTGATTTGTAATGACTTTTAGAAGTCTTGACATCTCTGAAACCGTGTCCCAAGCTCCAATGGACTGATGGTCGGGGTTTCAGCCTCGGGCTATGAGCTAAATAGAAAATGCATCATAAACCGTGGGGCAGCAGAGGAAGCAAGCTCGGGGCCCACATAAGATGGCCTGGGGGATGGAGCCTGGTCACTGGGCCTGGGGGCCCCGGTGGGGCTGACAGCCGCCCACCTTGCGCCCCCAGGAGCTGAAGCTGAAGGACGAGGAGTGTGAGCGGCTGTCCAAGGTGCGGGAGCAGCTGGAACAGGAGCTGGAGGAGCTGACGGCCAGCCTGTTCGAGGTACAGGGGCCGGCCCCGGGGGAAGGGGCGGGCTGGGGAGTGGGTCTGCGGGGCGTCTGGGGGCTCCTCAGCACTCACGCGGAGCCTGCCTTCTCCCAGGAAGCCCACAAGATGGTGCGCGAGGCCAATATGAAGCAGGCGGCCTCGGAAAAGCAGCTGAAGGAGGCGCGGGGCAAGGTGAGGGCCCAGACCCTGGAGCACCGGCCTTCGCTACCCAGTCGGACCCTCGCACGGCCTGGTGGGGCTGGCAGGGATGGGTAAACTGAGGCCCAGAAGGTGAGGCAGAAGCATCTGAGATGACGCAGCTGAAATGCGGCCCACTGGGGTGCGAGCCCAGCTCCCTGGGGCTCTAGCAGTGTGTCCACTGCACCACAGAGAACTTTCTGGGGCCTTTCAGGGGCTGGGAGGGTCCTGCGGTCACTGTCACTTCTTTTCCCCGCTCCTGTACTCCTTTACAAAGCAGAAACCTCAGTCAGGCTGTGGGAGGCCCAGCCAGCTCCCAGACAGGTGCATCTCACAGAGTCCTGGAGTACAGTGTGACCTCAGGCGGGCTATGTCACCTCTCTGAGCCTCAGTTTCCCTCTCTGTAAAATGAGTGTCTCAGTGCCCACAAAGGCTAGTCCAAGGGTAAAGGAGGGGGTTAGGTGCTAGTGGCAACCCTGGGCTAAGGTTGATAGCCATCTCGTCCCGGCCAGATCGACATGCTGCAGGCGGAGGTGACAGCCTTGAAGACGCTGGTCATCACGTCCACACCAGCCTCTCCCAACCGCGAGCTCCACCCACAGCTCCTGAGCCCCACCAAGGCGGGGCCCCGCAAGGGCCACTTGCGTCATAAGAGCACCAGCAGCGCCCTCTGCCCCGCCGTCTGCCCCGCTGCAGGACACGCCCTCCCCCCGGACAAGGAGGGCAGAGAGGTGAGGGGTGGCGGGCGGGCAGTGGACACAGGAAAAGGAGACGGTGCCCGCTGTCAGCCGGGCAGTAGGGCCCAGTGGGGACCAGGCTGGCCCCTTGCTGTGTGACCTGGAGCCTGGGCCTGCCCTCTCTGGGCCTCTGTGTCTTCTGGCTGTGAGGACTGGGCAGGTTCCTTGTGATATGAGGCGTTTGGCCTTCGGCTCTGGGTGTACGATCTGGGGGGCCTGATAACCCCCTCCTCGCCCCTCCAAGCAGTAGGGGGTGTTCTCTGCACTTGAAGCTGGTCTTGGGCCTGAGGCTCGCCTGCCCTTGGGGGATCTGCAGAGACACACACTCCCTCCGCCTGAAGAGGCCACTGCTGGGCCTCTGGGGAGAGGCTCCCTGGGCCCTGTGTGCCCACAGCCCTGAGGCCAGGACCACCTGTGACACCCCTGGGCTGAGGGTCCTCAGCGCCCTCTGGCTGCAGTACCAAGACAAGCACGGGCTCTGGGGGGCTGTCTCCCTCTCCCCTCAGCTGGGTACGTGGAGTACTTGGTCCAGGCTGGACAGTGGACTACGATGTCGTTGGCCATGGGTCCTTGGGCAGGTGAGGCCACCTGTCAGCCTCTCAGTTTCCTCACATAAATGGGGCCTCCTGGGGCCACAGGAGGAACTGAGTCGTGGAGGTCAGGAGCTCAGCTGAGGGCTACACCCCGCGAATGCCCACAAGGGCTGTAGTGGGATTCAGCTTCCTGGGGTCTCTGCCGCCAAGGCAGCCCCCAGCCCCGTCCTGCCAGAAGTTTCCAGAACCTCCAGGGAGGAGCCCCAGGCCAGGCCTCTTGACCCTGTTCTGAGCTCTGAGCTTTCAACTAGACACTAACATCTCCTTCCTCCTGTCTGTCTCTCTGCACCTGTCTGTCTGTCTGTCTGTCTGTCTGCCCCACCGGCCCCCCTGCCCAGCCCGGGCTGCCCCCGCTCCTCTCCCTGCTCCTCTGCGTGGTCCCCAGCAAGGCGGTTCACCTCACCTACGAGCCGGCCTGGCAGCTCCTGCCCGGGGAGCTGCCTGCGGCCCCCACCTCCGCTACCTCTCTCTCCTTTTCCCGGCAGGTAATGGCTCCAGAGAGGGGCCGCCCCTCTGCCCACCCCCGAGCCTCACTCACTCTGCATGTGCCCCAGGACGGCGGGCGAGGGGCCTCTCCGGAGTGGGCGGCCTGTGTGTGTTCCCTCCTGTGTGTGCTGCATGTACTTGGGGGTACCTGCATGTACCTGTGGGGTCACTCATTTCCTTCTCAAGGAGGCGGTGAGGGTCTTCAAGACAAAGCCCCGGACCCAAGTCTGTAATCCCATAGTGCCAGGAAACTGAAAACACACTAAGAAGCAAAATTTTGATTTCTGAGTTCTTTGGTGCAAAGGGCTCTGCTCCTCTGCACGGCTGCTGGGGACAGACCTGCTGGCATGCTGGGGCCTGCATCCTCCCTGGCCCCCTACCTCTGCCCGTCTCTGCCGTGCCGGCCCCCAGCGAGTGCCCTGACCCCCCCACCCGGCTTGCACTCCCCCACAGGTGGACACGATCCTGTTTGCAGAGTTCCAGGCCTGGAGGGAGTCGCCCACCCTGGATAAGAGCTGCCCCTTCCTGGAAAGGGTGTACCGGGAGGACGTGGGCCCCTGCCTGGACTTCACCATGCAGGAGGTGAGGGACGGGTGAGCCGGGGGCCCAGCCCCTCAGCCGGAGGCCAGCCCCTCACCACCCCACCCGCCACCCTGCTCTGCCGCAGCTCTCAGCGCTGGTTCGGGCCGCCGTGGAGGACAATACACTCACCATCGAGCCCGTGGCTTCGCAGACACTGCCCGCCGTGAAGGTAGCAGCAGTCGAGTGTGGCAGCACCAAGTAAGCTTAGCACCCTTCACCCCTTCCTGCCCGCTTGGGAAAGCCCCGCCTGGCCTTGGGCTCTGCCAAGGGCGCGGCCAAGGAGGATTGAGACTCAGGCCTGCCTGCTGGGGTCCTGGCGTGGGACCCGAAGGTGGGCGGGGGCTGTGGCAGGAGCAGGACAGTGGCTGCCCCCACGAAGGGCAAGGAGGCATCATTGGCAGAAATTCCTGCCTCTGGTCATGGACCCCCAGGCTCTCTAGGGAGTCCGGGGGCTGGGGCCTCCCCCTTCCTGGCTGGCCTGACACGCATCCCTCTCCACTCCCGTCTCTCCCACAGCGGGTTCCGGGCCCCGATTGACACGTAAGTCATGTCAGCTGTTGGCTCTGCCTTCTGCTCATAAAGAACCGAATGGCTCTGGTATCTTGTCCTTCCTGCTGCTCAGCTGGCGTGGCGCAGGGCTAGCGGCAGAACAAAACAGTCCGCATGGAGCGAGGGGCAGAGATTGGGGAGCAGTTCCTCTCTGCAGCCTGGGATCTGGCCTGCGAGGGAGGCCCCACCGTGGGGGCCTCATCATGGAGGGGAACATTTGAGCCAGGTTTTGAAGGATGAATAGCAGTTTGCCAAGTAGGGAAGGGCCTTTCAGGCAGAGGGAACAGAATGAGCAGAGGTATGGGAAGCGGGGTTATTAACGGAAACACCACTGGGTCAGTGGGCAGAGTAGCAGGGCAGGCAGGGAGATGGGGCTGAGGCCGCAGAGGGTGTTTGGGGCCAGGGTGTGAAGTGCCTTGAATGAGGTTCGAGCTGTAACCCGCTAGGCCAGCATTTCACAAATTATCAATAGATGTTCCCTGAAAAGAGGGCTCCCTGGTCCAACGAAAGTCACAGTGAACCTGGAGGCAGCAAAGGCTCTGATAAGTCCTGCAGCCAAGGAGCCTGTTGAACCCGCCTTGACTTGGGATTCTCCATAACTGTTTCCTGGGCATAGGAAGGCAGTGGGGAAAGATGATGGGGTATAGGGGGGTTTTTAGAGGAGCCCCTGGCTGTAAGAAGAAGGGCAGAAATGAGACAGAGAACTGGTTGGAAGGAGCTGAGGGGATCCAGCATGACCTACCCTGGGGACCAAGTGGAGGAGACAGCGGACTCCTGCTTAGTTAGGGGAAGTCTGAGGGCCCCAGTAAAGTAGGGGAGCAGTTTTAGGGGCTGCAGTGGGTGGAGCATTGGCACACCTGGCGTGAGGTTGAGTAAGCTCTCCTGCCCAGCAAGGGCGAGGTGGAGGGTTTAGGGGTGGGCTCCAGCTCGGTTTAAGGGTCTGTCCTAGAACCTTCTGGGGCTGCCCCCTCCTTGGCCTGGCCCCAGGCTCCTTGGGAAGCTGGGGCCAGGGAAGAAGATGCCGGGCCCCACCCGCATGTCTGTCTGTCTACCCCTCCCTCTGTGCATCCTTCTGGCTGCTGCATCCTCCTGCATGAGCTGGGTGGGTGAGCCCCAGCCGGCCCCCCATGGCCCCCTCTGCTTTCCCCTAGTACATGTGCCCTGAGCGGGCTGGCTCGTGCCTGTCGCCACCGAATCCGGCTGGGGGACTCAGAGAGCCACTACTACATCTCGCCGTCCTCCCGGGCCAGGGTGAGTCATCCAATGGGGGTGTCACTTGGCTCCTTAGGGGCTCCCTGGGCTGGGACTCTGGGCCCCAGGCCTGAGAGCACAACCTCCATCTACAGAGTAGGGCACAGGCTCAGAGAGGTGCAGAGACTGACTTGGGCCACACAGCCAGGCCAGGTGTAGTAGTTTGCTATTGCTGCTTAACAAATTTCCGCAAACTTAGTGGCTTAAAACAACACCCATTTACTGTCTCACGGTCTCCCTGGGTCAGGAGTCTGGGCACAGCTTAGCTGGGTCCTCTGCTCAGGGGGTTTCTGGGCTGCAGTCAAGGTGCCAGCTGTGTCCTTTCTGGAGATTGGGGTCCTCTTCTGAGCTCATGTGGCTGTTAGCAGAATTCAGTTCTTTGTGGTTGCGGGAGTGAGGTGCCTGTTTTCTTGGTTGCTGAAACATAATTGTGGGAGTGACACCCGTCACCTCTGTCATTTAATGTAACCTAATCAAGGAAGGGACACCAGATTCAGGTTCAAGCTCCAGGCTCCTGACTCCCGGCACCAGGCGTTTGAGAAGGTTCTGAGGCATGTCTGTCACACAAGGAGTGTGTGACACCCTCCAAGGAATCCCGGCTTCTGCCGTCACCTGCTGTGTGACCCAGGCTGGATGAGGGGACCTCACTGAGCTGGGGTTTAAGGGTAGGGTGGTCCCCGTTCCTCTGTCCCCTCATATACTGTGAAGAGGATTGTAAGGAACAAAAGAGGATGTGTTTGGAAAACTCTGAGGCTTGGTGCTAAGGTGACACGGTGTGGACAGGCCCTCTCTCCTCCCCTTGACCTACCAGAGGCTCCTCATGGGGACTACAGTGGACAGATGGCCCCGTCATCGGGCAGCAGACTGAACGGCGAGGGCAGCTTGTCTGGTCCTGACAGCTTCCGCAGGGCATCCGAGGGGGTTGTCCTGGCGAGTCCCCCCAGCAGCGAGCTGGGTTCCCATTTACCCGAAGGGAGTCTGAGCCTTAGAAAGGAAAGGGTGTGCCCGGGCCACTCAGCCTAGACCTGGGGTCTCCCCACTCTGAATCCAGTCTCTTTTCGCTCCAGAGCCTTGTTCCGTGGCCACAGGTCCCCTCTGCCCTTTCCAGTCCCAACCACGGCTCAACAGAAGGACCCATGCCAGACATTCCCATGTCTAGTAAGATTACATCTAGGACTTGGTTTCTTCCAGGCCTGCGTGACCGCTGTGCTGGGCAGAGCCAGGATGGGAGATGAGATGAGAAGGGCGTTAAGTTTTAGGATGTGGTCTCACCCTGAAGAGACCAAAGGCTGTGGCGTCCATAGGGAAAAGAGAGTTCTGTCCCCAAAGCACAGCCCTGGGGAGAGAACCCCACTGTTCTCTGCCACTCCCTGCTCATGAGCCCCCCAAGGGGCCCACTGGCCACTGGGCCACACCACGGCCTGACACTCCAGCGTCTCCTGCCTGGCCTCTGTCCCGCCAACCGCAGCCCCTCCCCCGTGCTCCCAAGCAGCACTCCAGCCACACCTGGTTAGTTCTTTGACCTGGCCACACTCTCTCACACCTCCCTGCCTTTGCCAGGGCCACCAACCCCCTGCACCCACTTTGTCCTCCTGGCAAGGTCTCCTGTGTCAAAGTCTGAGGGCCCCGCAGGAGCATCGCCCCCTCCCTGCAGCTTCCTCCACTCCTCAGCCTGTGGGCCCCCACACACTTGACGTGCCCCCCAGAGCTCTGGACATTCAGTGGGGGCTGTCGTGGGCACAGCTGCCAGCCGCCTTCCAGCCTGTCTTCAGTTGAGTTCCCTAGAAGCAGAGCCTAAGATGGAGATTTTGTGCAACTCTCAGGAGGAGAGCGAGGGAAGCAGAAGGGGGTGGGCGGCAGCGGCAAGCAAGGTGTGGCCTCCGCTGGAGTCTGGCTGCAGCCTGATCCACGGGGGCTCTGCACCCGGAGTGGGTTCCACCCTGAGGCAAGGGGCCGGCCTTTTATGCCCCCCACGCCAGTCAGTCATTGACTGAGGTCTGCGGGGGTGGGGGACGCAGAGGGGCACCTATGAGCCTTTAGCAGCCAACGGGGAGACGGGGCCCCAGCCTGGGGAAGGGGCCTGGGCAGGGCACCAGCAGCGCCCTCTTCACGGTATGAGAGTCTTCATGGCAGAGCCCAGGCTCTGAGTCAGTTCAGGGTCCCCAGCCCAGCACAGGGCCTGGCGAGGAGCAGACATCAGGCCAGTCAGGGGGCTTCAGGCATGGGGACCCAGGGCAGCCGACTGAGCAGCTTCTGATCCCCTCGCCTTCCCTGGCATGACAGACAGTACCTGGCTAATCCGGGGCCTCCCACATCCACAGCAAGCCGGCCCTCGGGATGAGCGTGGATTCGAGAGCCGGCTGCCTGGTTTCGTCTTCCTGTGCGGCCGCTTATCAGCTCTATGACCTCCCCAATTGTTGTCAGGTGGCTTCGTTCTTGGGGCGTCTATTTTCCCCACGTGTCAAATGGGAATGCTAAGCAGGTCTGCCTCATTGGACATTGTACTTGATTCAATATCAGTTGCCACTATTTTTTATTAAGAATAGCAATATATTGCTGTCATTGATTATAACTTTAGAGCCCAGCCCCAGCCCCGTCTGACTCAGAGAGCGGTATCAGGCTCTGATGGGACGTGGGGCTGCCCGCTCTGGTCTCTGATCAGACCCCCCCCCTTGTGCCCACAGATCACGGCAGTGTGCAACTTCTTCACCTACATCCGCTACATCCAGCAGGGCCTCGTGCGGCAGGATGGTGAGTGCCCCCTGGTGGCCAGCGGGGGAGTGGCGCCCGGGAGGGGGCGGGCCAGCAGCGGCCGGGCCAACCCGTGTGCTTTGCTGTGGCGATTCGAGGGAGGACTCTGCCAGGGGGTAGGTGGTGGGTGGACCTCCTGGTGCTGAGTTCCATGGAGAGATGAGCTGCAGAAAGAGCCTCCTGGGCCCGCCTCACCAGGAAAGCTAGCCTGACGCCTGCTGCGTCCCTGGGTCCACTGCTTTCTCCCACCCAGAAACCTCTCCAGCCCCTGGGGCCTGTAGGGACAGCATTGCTGTTACTGGCCCGGCATTCAAGGCCCTGCACAATGGGGTCTCCCCTGTGAATCTCCTCCCCTCCCTGTGTGGCCTCCTCAGGGTCACCTGGCTGGCTCACTGCCTCCCACTGTGCCCTCACCTGGCAGGTCTGCCATCCAACCGTTGTCTCCCTTCCCCCCATTCTGCAAGGCCTAGCTTCCCGCTGCTCCACCAAACTGTTCCTTGATGAGTCTTCTTCCAAACCAGTTTGGAATCTGAGCCTCTCCTCCCCAGCTTGGGGGTCATTTCTCCCTGGAAGGCCAAGGCCAGGCCAGGGGAGGGGCCCTGAAGGGCTGCATCCTCCCAGGTCCGTGGACTGACGCTGGGGCCCCGCCCACTGCTCAGGGTCACTGTGAGACCCCAGCGAGATGGTGGTGGAAAGCATTTGTAGCCTGTCCATCATGTGGCAGTGCGCACATGCATGTCTGTGTCGGCCTCTTGGGATGACCGTCACCTCTTTCAAGGCGGTTCTCATCCCTCAAGGGTGTTTAGCACTCAACAGTTTGCAAGGCCTCAGGGTAGAAGCTCAGAGAGGTCCAGCCACTCACTGAGGTCATCTGTCCTGGGGGACTGGGGAGCCCAAGGCCAGCAGAGGGGGCCAGGCCGTCTGCCTGAGGTGACCCTGAGCTGTCACCAAGCTGTCTACCCTCTCTCTGCCTGCAGCGGAGCCGATGTTCTGGGAGATCATGAGGCTGCGGAAGGAGATGTCACTGGCGAAGCTCGGCTTCTTCCCCCAGGAGGCCTAGGGCATGGCCCGGGCCTAGAGGGGGCTCTGAGCTGGACCCAACACCTGCCCCAGGGCAGACAGACAGACAGACAGCAAGGCAGGGTCCTGGAGCCAGCCGTGAGCCAGAAGCTGAACAGAGGGACAAATGGCCAGGCCATGGAGCAGCACTAAGCCGGCACCAAATGTCCATCCCAGGACAGACAGGACCTCATGAGGTGACCCTTCTCTGCCCCAGTGGTACTCCAGCCACCAGGAGACTTTCAAGAAAGCACCAAAGACCAAGGAGCTTGGAGCCGTACTCAGGGGCTCAGCCCTTGGGAGGGGACACCTGGGACAGCCAGCACCCCTCCCCGGTCCCAGGAGCTGCTGCCTGCAGGTGCCTTGTTGCTGCCTTGTCCTCAGAAAGGGACCATCCTGCATGGCCGGATCTGCAGGGTATCCACCACCCCAGTTCCCAAGCCCTGGGCCCCCAGCGCCCCCTTGTGGCCATCCTTCACCCTGTTCCCAGGTGGCTTCCCAGTCGGACTGCCCCAATGGGACTTCTGTCCCAGGTGCCCACAGGGCAACCGGGCTAGTGGGGGCTGGCAGGGCCCCAGGGCTGTCTTCCACTCCACCCTGTACCTGCTGGAGAACTGCCCCAAAGCGTTCTTGGGATGGATCAGGGCCCTCCTCCCGCCCTCCCTCCTGACCTTCCCCTCCCTGATCTGAGCCCTGTGCTCCAGGGGCCCTGCTCCCCACCCCCCACCGCTGGAAGGATTGGGACACTTTTCTAGAAAAGCCAAACACAGGGCCTCAGGACGCCCCCATGCCTGTTTTTAGGCCATTCAGACAACGGGGGCTGAGGTGGCCGAGCCCGGTGCGCAGGACCGGGGTGGGGTGGGCAGGACCCGGGCCCCTCCTCACCCCTCACAGCCCACTCAGGACTCAGCCTGCACACATCCCTCACCACCTCCGATTTCCTCCTTTGAGTGGAATGTAGCGCGATCTCTATTTAATAAAGGAAGGCTTTGTCAGTAGAGGCTGGGCAGCCACACGCCTTCACTCCTGTGCCCTGGGGCTCCGCCAAGGCTTGGGCATCTGAAGGAATGAAACCAAATCCTTTCTTTGCCCGCCCTCGTGCTTGGGATTAAACCCAAATCCCAAAGGGGTTGCTGGAGGGAACACCCCCGAGTCCTCCCCAGCGTTCCGTGGGGCTGGGTTGTTGGGGGCTGAGCCCTGCTTCCTCTGCGCGTGCTGAGGCTGGCTCTGCCACTGCCTCGTGGGCGGCCTCGGGCAGATCCTCCTCAGTCTCCCTGCCTCAGTCT
Organism: Ceratotherium simum simum; assembly: GCF_057802395.1. NCBI lineage: Eukaryota > Metazoa > Chordata > Mammalia > Perissodactyla > Rhinocerotidae > Ceratotherium > Ceratotherium simum. Next base: position 11,402,398 of record NC_141933.1, read on the forward strand.
AGCGGAAGCCTGGAGCTCAGAGTCAAAGCATCGAGGCTGCCTGGCGCTTGCAGGACTGTGGCAGGATTGATTAGTGATGTCTGCCAGCAGCACAGGCACGGACTGTGGCAGCTCTGGCTTTCCCAGCCCTGGTCTCAGATGGGTTCTTAGCCAGACAGTAGTCACAGGCAAAAGAAGGTGGGCCCCTGAGAACCCAGGGTGAACCTGGGGAGGTGTCTTGTGGTGCATAATCTCCTCCCCACTGTAGGGTGTAGGTCCAGGCCAGTGGGTGTCCTTCCAGGGGGCGGGGACATAACTTCTGGGTCAGTGTCTGCTGGGGCTGGTGATACCTCAAGGGGACTTCCCTATTGGCCTGAGGCCTCAGGGCCACTCAGCTGATAGGTCAGGCTGGCTGTGGGCTGGCCAGGACTCTATGTCAAGGCCCCCACCCTGTCACCCTCTGTATCCAGCAGCCCTCTGCTCTTGGTCTCCTGCCTCCCAGATCCCCCCTTGCCCTGCTCCATCTGTGATTTGAATCCCCTCCCTATCTCCCCGCCCCCTCCAATGTTCGCTAGTTAGGCCTCCTGTCACAGATATCCATTCATTCACTCAACAAATGCCAGCCACTTCTGTATGCCACACTGTCCCTGGTGCTGAGGGTACCTGTGCCCGCGCTGAGAATCTCAGGAGGGAGACTGGCTGTAAAAACAATGTACAGGTAACAGTCCAGGGTCTCAGCTAGAGGCAGTCAAGCAAGGAGGGTGATGGGGGGGTGTCAGGGATGGGCGTGTGCTGCCATGTTGCATAGGGTGACCCCAACATCCTCTCCTACATCCCAGTCTCTTTCTGTCCTACTCTCAGTCAATCCTGGGTCAGCTGGGGAACAAAGGAGAATGAAGGTCTGGGCCCTGGAGCTGCCCATCCCTGCCCCCAGCTTCTGTGCCCTTGGCCCAGGGCCAAGGAGACACCAGGCAACATTTCAGAGCCCTGCCAGAGAGTGCCACACCCCAGCCTCCTCTGCCTGCCCCTGCTATAATACTTCCCGTTGTTAGGCCCAGGTGGAGCCATCATGAGCAAACAATAGCTGAGATAGCAAGGGGTGCATGAGAGGGACCAAGGGACACACACACTCTGGCCCCAGTATCTCCCAACAGGAGCTAGTATCTGAGTACTTACTACGTCCCAGGCCTGGTTCCAAGCCCTTTAAATGAACTAATTCACTTAATCCTCACAGCAATCCTGGGAGGTACAATTTTCCCCATTTTGCAGATGAATCGACTGAGCCACCGATTGGTCACACAGAGGAAATGGTGGCCCCAGGATAGGAAAGAATGAGCCCAGCTCCAGAGCCCATAGTATTAAACCAGCACCCAGGCTCCTTCTACTAAACGCCTGCGACGTGCCTGGCACTGAACTGCGCTCTTCCTTTGTTTTCCAGAGAGAGAGGAACTGAGGCTCAGGCGGTGGCTCATTGGTATCTGGGTCTGTTTCCCACATTTTTACTTTGTTACAGCTGCCCCCACCCCTGCCCTGCAGGCTCGGGGGAGGGGGCTCTCTGGAGGGGCTCAGAGCTTCAGCTCTTGGAGTTAGGAGGGGAGGGTTAGCTGACATAGCCACACAGGAGTTGTTCCCCTTAAGTGAATTTTCTAGATAACCCACTCAGACCTCTCTGTGTGCCCCTGGCTCGTGTGGCCGTCTCTTAAAAGCTAGCACGGACCACAGCCATCGAGCCTGAACCAAGCCCCACATTGGCCTCACGAAGCACCCTGCTGGGCCACATTTACAATCTGCCAAGCCTGTCCTGATTATGGCAGCCATGGCTGTGCGTTTGGACAAGTCACTCCTCTGTGGGCCTCAGTATTCTCATCTGTGAGTTGGGAAGATTGGACTAAATGACCTTTGCAGTGTACCCCCTTCGTTTTTTAATTGTTTAAAAAGTATGGTAAAAAAATACGTAAAACTTACCACCTTAACCATTTTTTAATGTACAGTTCAGTAGTGTCAAGTATATTCACGTTGTTGTGAAACAGATCTCCAGAACTTTTTCATCTTGCTAATCTGAAACTCTGTACCCATTGTACCACTCCCCTCCCCGACCCCTGGCAACCGCCATTCTACATTTTGTTTCTATAAATTTGACGACTTTAGATACTCGATATAAGTGGAATCATGCAGTATTTGTCTTTATGTGTCTGGCTTATCTCACTTAGCATAATGTCCCCAAGGTTCATCCATGCTGTAGCATACAACAGAATTTCCTTCCTTTTTAAGGCTGGATAATGTGCCATTGTATGGATGGACCACATTTTGTTCATCCATCCATCTGCTGATGGACATTTGGGTTGCTTCTACCTTTTGGCTATAGTGAATAATGCTGCAATGAACATGGGAGTGCAGATCTCTCTCTGAGATTCTGCTTCCAGTTCCTTTGGATATATACCCAGAGGTGGGTTGCTGGATCATATGGTAGTTCTATTTTTAATTTTTTGAGTCTCCTCCATACTGTCTTCCATACCAGCTGCACCATTTTACAATCCCACTAACAGTGCACAAGGGTTCCAATTTCTCCACATCCTTGCCAACACTCGTTATGTTGGTGTTTTTAGATAATAGCCATCCTAACGGCTGTGAGGTGATATCTCATTGTGGTTTTGATTTGCATTTCTCTGATGATCAATGACGTTGAGCATCTTTTCATGTGCTTATTGGCCATCTGTACACAGCTTCTTTTTCCTGAGGAGCCTTCTAAGGAGCTCTCCTGTGCCGTCACGGTGATGTCTACAGGGAGAGTCTGGTAGGGCCACAGTTCTTGAATCATTCTGTGCCACCCCCTCCCTGCCCCCCCACAGACCCCCTTCTCCATAGAAGAATTGTGTCCAGGGCCTGATAACCAAGCTTGTAGCGTGGTGAGCTTTAACTCAAAGCCAGATCATACAGTTTTAACTTGAGTCCCCTTTGTATGTTTGCTGCAGAACAAATGCCTGGGTTGCTGCTCTTTGTGCCTTTGTGACTGCTCTTTCTGGAAGGCCCAGAGCCTTTCACAAATTTGCTGGACTGGGCCACTGCTGCACCTCTGCAGCTTGCCCGAGGAGGCCTGCCGGCCTGCGCAAGCACCGCTTGGCTCCAGGACAGTGGCTGGCAGCTCCACAGGGGGTGGAGTCTTCAGTGTGCCCAACAGGAGGCTTGTGTGTCAGCTTGTGGTGGGGAGAAGCCCAGCAGAGGCTGGGACAGGGGCTGTATTCAAGTGGTTTGAGGAGCTCCCCTCAAACCTCAAGCGCCCCCCTTCCCCCAAAAAATGCTCCAGCTGTCCAGACCCTCCCTTGCCTTTTGTCTAGTTTCCTTCTCTCCCTGCCTAAACCTGTGGCCCGATGGCAGCTCAGGAATGTCAAGCGGTGCCTGTCCCTTTCCAAATGGTCTGAGAGGCCTCCCTGACAGGGGTTGGGAACAATGTAATCCTGAGTTCCCCCAGGCCCCCTGACTCCAGGAGAGTTGTAAGATCCACTGGGTTGAAGCCCGGAGGGGTGAGGTGACCTATGTAAGGCCCCAAGGCCTGCAGAGAAATCATGTTAGAAGCTGTTGTTTTGGCTGCGGGCAGGAGGCACTGTTCAGGCTTTACAAGAACACAGCTCCAGGTGACAGGAGGGCTTGACACTCTTCCACCTCTTGCTGGGATGAAGTGGCTGGAGGTGGGGAGCATGACCCCCAGACCTGTCCCTGCTTTACCTCCTGGGGGACTCTGTGCAGGCCTTCATCTTCCTCCTCTCTCTGGGATCAGCTGGGGCAAGTGAGGGTTCTAACCCACCTCAAGCCCCCACTGCCTCACACATGAGCTGAGACGAGGCTAGGGACCAGGGAAGGGGCCAGGGGTTAGCCTCTGACCACTGAGGGCTGCAGAAGACAGGGTGAGGGCCGTGCCCCCGGTGGAGGGGCTGGATTTGGGTGCAGGAGGTTCATTTCCTCCAAGAGGCTGCCTCCTCCATCCTTGTGCCCAGGTGTGAACATGGTGGGGGCAGGGTATCTGCAGTCACCTCTGGCCTCAGCTGCCAGCTACAGTCCTCAGCGCCGCCCCCCCCCCCCCGCTCTCCCCCCACACATACTTGGGAAGGGGGTTTGAGGATGCCTCAGTGGAGAGGGCTCAGGCAGCTGGGAGAGAGGTAAGGGCAGGGCCTTACCGGTTGTCCTGGCAACTGAATGCACGTGCTTCTGGTACCAAGGACAACCCAGAGGCCCTCTCAGCCTTTCTTCAGCCCCTGGCCCACCTGTCCCACAAATAGTAGCTACAATGACTTTTCCTACAAATTGTTAAACCAAGATAAAATGTTAACATAGAGAAATATACTTAGGGTTCTCCAAGTGTCTTCCCCAAACCAGCACATCAGCATCACCACCTCAGCATCACCTGGAAACATGTTGGAAATGCAATTCTCCGCCCCGACACCAAGCCTGCTGAATCCCACTCCGGGGGGGGGGGGGGGCTGGGGGGCGGGTGAACCCAGCAGCCTGTCTCACCAAGCCCTGGGTGATTCTGTTGCATCCTCGTGTTTGACACCCACTGCCCTGCAACATAACCACGGCCTGAATTCATGTCGTGTTGGGTGTGAACTCTTAACTTGTAAGAACAGATATCTTTATCTCCAAAAAATACAAAGTAATTGGGGGAGCAAGCTACACTCCCAAAAGGACTTGAATTTATTTAAGTAGAATATGAGAGGGAGCTCTTACAAGCAAGCCACGCAGCCAGCACCTGGTGACAGCGCCCTGCTACGGATTCCGGCACCCCTGCTCCCCTTCTGCCCCAGTGGCCACCCCTCGGCGTCCCCAATCCTGCACAGCCCGCCCTGCGTGGCCCCCCGGGGGACCTGGCCAGTCCCTCAGCTCCGAGGGGGCCCTCCTTGCGCAGACGCTGGGGGCCCATTGTTTGAAAGCTGTTTACAATCACCCGGAGGTAGTGTCCCATCTCTCCGCGCTCGGAATTTAACGTGCCAGGAGCGCGCCTGGAAGCCCATTATTCGCAGACTGTTGTTCCAGGCCCGGGGCGCAGACCTGGGCCCCCGAGGCGCCGGCGGCCGCCAGCTGTGGGTTTTCTGTCCCCCTCCCGCCCCCGGCTCCCACCCCTGCCCGGCCCAGCCGGGAGCCCGAGAACGGATTGCGCCCGCGGCAGGGCCGGTCGCGGTGGCCGTGGCGCCCGCGGGCGGGTCGCGCGCCCCCCGACACCGCCCTCCCCGGCGGCCGGAGCGCGGCGCAGCCAATGGAGGCCGAGGCGCTGCGCCGGGATTGGAGCGGGCGCGGGGCCGGCCGGCGGGGGCCGGGACGAGGGAGGGCGGCGAGGCCGCGCTGTCAGCGCGGTTATAAGGAAGGGAAAAGTTCCCGGCGCCGGGAGCCGGGCAGGCGCACGCTCGTACGGCGGCCGCAGCGGCAGGGCGGGGCCGCGGAGCAGCCGCGGCGGCGGAGGCAGCCCCCGGGAAGGCGACTTCGCGCCCCTCGGTGCCTCGCTCGGCCCTCGGAGGGGTCCCGGGTTCCCGGAGACTTCTGCCCGCGGCCATGGGCGGCGTCGGGGAGGCCGGCGGGGGGCCGGGGCCGCGCGAGGGGCCCGCGCAGCTGGGGGCGCCGCTGCCCACCTTCCGCTGGGAGCAGATCCGCTCGCACAACCTGCCGGGCGACAAGTGGCTGGTCATCGAGCGTCGCGTCTACGACATCAGCCGCTGGGCACAGCGGCACCCGGGGGGCAGCCGCCTCATCGGCCACCACGGCGCGGAGGACGCCACGGTAAGGAAGCCCACCGCTGGCGGGGTGGAGCCTGGCGCGCGCTGGGGCCTGGTCGTGGGCGCTTTGCCCTGCTCCACCTGCGGGGTCTTGGCATACTTTCTCCTCTCGCTGACCTTTGACCTCCAGGCCAGGGACCCAGAGTTGGGACGGACTAGCCAGGGCCTGATGTGGGGTAAGGAGGCCGCGTCCCTGCATGGAGGACCGCACACTGGGCCTTGGACCAGGGCTGGGCTGGAGCAGGGCTGTGCTGCAGGGAGGGTGTCTCAGAGGTGGGTGTGTCCTGGTGGAAAGAGCCTGCCCTAGGTGAGGGCCCTTCCTGCTGCTCTGAGGTTCCTCCTCTCAGTTCTGAGTCCCCAGACCAGGTCCCTCAAGCCGGATGTTTGCTGGGTGCCAGAGGTAGGGCGAGGTCCCCAAGGGATGCAGAGATGTGCCTTCAGAGGCTGGGAGCTGGGCAGCGAAGCTTGGGCAGGGCCCAGAGGTCTGTGGCTTTCCCAAGAGCTGCTGTAAATGGCCCCGACGAGCAGTGACTCACCTCTCTTGGGCTGGCAGCTACACGTGAGAGAACTTTGCTAGCCAGGCTGGGTGGGCCTCCTCAGGAAGCACAGTCACCCCAGGACAGGTTGGCCCCTGGGGACCCCAACTTCGCCTTCCCAGCTCATGTCTAGACCTGTCTTGGCCAAGGAGGCATGTGGCCTGGTCCAGTGGGACCATCTGGCTGGAGTCCAGTGGCCGAGAAGATGACACTCCTTCACTGCCCCTGTCCTGCAGTCCCCCATCAGGAGAATAGGAGTTGCTATTATAGCATCTCCAGGATGCTCTGTCTTTGCCCATGCAAAATTCTAGGTTGGCCCCACTGGATACCAGGAATGTCTTAAGGATTCCAGGGGATGAATCCCTAACAGGCAGAACTTTAGGCAGCAGAAGAGATTGTGTCCTGTCCCAGGAGGGTCAGTGTCCCTGTTGCCAGCAGAGCCGCCTGCTCTCTGCCCTCTGCCTTCTCCCATGGGTTGGGCAATCTTCGCAGGACTCTTAGGGAAAAGTCTCTCTTCCCCACTTCTACCCCAGGAAGCTGAGGGGTTAGGGTCAGAAGCCTCCTGAAACTCTAGAAACTGACAGAAGCCTTGTCTGTAGGTGATGAGGCGCCGGGCGGTGGCCACGGAGTTGAAGCTGACCGTGGGCTAATGTGCGTGTGACCTGTTTGTGTGTGAACACTGCATGCGTTTGTGTGCGTGGTTGTATGTGCGTGTATTTCTGCCAGGATATGGGGGGTATGAGGTGCCACAGCCCCTCCCCCCTCAGCCTGACTAAGCCCCGGCCACCCCTCGAGGATCCCATGGGTGCCCGCTCTGGCCTTTTTCAACCTCTGACCTGTAGGACAGGATGGAGGCAGATGAGAGGAAGGACCACAAAGAGCATTTATTAATCGCTTTTTCCTGCTTGGTGCCCAGGCCTGTGCTGGGGGCCCTCCCCTGTGGGAACCCCATCATACAGTTAGCTCTCGACCCTGAGACCTCCAGCTGACAGTTTTCTCGTTGATTCATCACCAATAAGGTCTATTTCCCATTTCCAAAAGACAATCTGTCTGCTCCCTGGAGCTGGGTCCTGGCTCTGCCATTGGAGGCCCTGAGTGACCTTGAACCAGGCATGTCACTCCTCTGAGCCTTGTTTCCTCATCTGTAAAGTGGGGACAGCTGAGTGAGACAGTGAGCCAACTGAGGGCAGGACTGTGCCTTCTTAACTCCATGGCCCCTGGGCTGCCATGTGGTGGTTCTTGGTCAGTATATGTTGCTGGCTGATAAGTGTAAATGTGCCCCACAAACTGTAGAGTGCAGTGAACAGCCATGGCCTAGCCACTCCTTTGCTGGGTGACCTTGTCTGGTTCTATCCGTGTCTGTAACAGGAAGGAGCTGCATTAGGCCATCGCTTAGCTTCCTCAAGGCCCCACACACTGGGCTAGTGTTGCCAGAAATACCTGGTCTGTTCAGGCCAAAGGGGTTATGAGGTGGCTGGGGGTGGGGGCCCCCAGTCTTTGTCCACAGGGCAGACCAGGGATTGGACCAGCCCACTGCCCCATGTGGTCCAGCCCAGACCACAGGCGCCCCATCCCAGGCCCTGGAGCACAGGTGGGGCTGGGGCAGCCGTCTGGCAGGGCTGTGTTCCCGCAGCCACCTCTCACCAGCGCTGGCCGCCCATCAGCTGTTCTCATGTCCAGGCAACAGAAGCCTTCCTGCCAGGAAATTCCCAGAGTTCCTGTGCCGTGAAGTCAGCCTGTGGCCATCCTGGGATACAAAGCCGGGTACCCTGGGGAGACTGCTCTGGGCCCTGGGCCAGGTCTGTCTAAGAGTCAGAGGCGGCCTGAGACTAGAGGAGCCAGCCAGGGAGGGGCGAGGCCCAGCCGCCGCTGGGCAGAAGTCTACCAGGGCCGGGCGCCCAGCTCCCACTACGCGCTGGGCTCCAAATTCGGCACTTGATTCATAGATTCTCTTTTAATCCTCAAGATTCCCCTATGAAGCAGGTCCTACCATGGTTATTCCCACTTTACAGATGAGAAAACTGAGGCTCAGAGAGACTGGAAATTAAGTGGCAGGTCTGGGATTTGAATCCACAGCCTGTGCTCTTAACCACAGGCAACCCTGTGCCTTAGCTGCTGATTCCATTCATTCACTCTTCAATGAATGAATCATTAAACCCAGCAGCCGATATTCAATGAGCATCTCCTATACGCCAAACTCTCTTCTAACCTCTGAAGATGGAGCTGTGATCAAAACATTTGCAACGAGGGAGTTCCTTGGCAGAGGGAACAGCTAGAGCAAAGGCTCAGAGGTGGGACCGTACCCCGCCCCATGCATTCAAAGAACACCAATGCTATCTGTGGCTGGAGCAGAGCAGTGGGAGAGGGGCAGGCAGTGAGATCCAGAGGTAGCAGGAAGCTCCTGCTAGGCTTCTGTGTCCTTGGAAGCAGGACTTTGATTTTATTCTAAGGGGGCCTTGGAGGGCAGAGCAGGGAAGCCGGGGAATCTGACATAGATTGAAAAAGATCCTTGGGGCTGGCCTGGTGGCATAGTGGTTGGGTTCACACGCTTCGCTTCGGCGTCCCAGAGTTTGCAGGTTTGAATCCTGGGCGTGGACCTACGCACCGTTCGTCAAGCCCTGCTGTGGTGGTGTCCCACATACACAATAGAGGAAGATGGACATGGATGTTAGCTCAGGGCTAATCTTGCTCAGCAAAAAGAGGAAGATTGGCAATGGATGTCAGCTCAGGGCCAATCTTCCTCACCAAAAGAAAAGAAAAGAAAAGGATCCTAATGGGAAAGGGGAAGGCAGAGTCTCCCAGGAGAAGAGCAGGGGGCTAAGGGAAGAGATGATGGGCACCTGGCTCTGCCAGGGGAGGCCATTCAGAAGAGGGGGCCATTCACCAGGGCCCTGAAGGGCAGGCGTGGCCAGGGCAGAGGGCAAGAGAGGCTGTGGGCGCAGGTGCACCAGCAGGAGCCATTAAGGTTTATTCAATGTGGTCTTCAGACAACAGCCTTAAGAGGCGGGTTGAATGTTAGCTCATTTCACAGACGGAGACTGAAGCTGAATAGGGGTGATGTAAGGGACCTTCTTGGGGCCCGCGAAGGGCAGGGCCTTCATCCTTGGGTGTGGATGGTGGGGTTTGTGTCCAGGTGGGAGCTGGGGAGGGGCAGGCTCTGGAGTGAGGGTGGGGCTGTGGAGGGGGGCTGGCCATGAGCCAGACGACCTGGCTCCAGAGCCCACACTCTGCTTCCGCCCACCACGCTGGCTGCCCTGAAAGCCCCACTGCCTAATGGCCACTCCCCATGAAGTGTGACCTCTCTGGACTCGGTAGGCGTTTTCTGCAATGTCCCCACCCACCCAGGCCCCTTCCCAGGGGAGCTGCAGTGCCTGGCTCCCTCCTGTGGCACTGGGCAGGAACGCAGTGTGCAGAGGTGGGGATGCTGGCGGCCTAAGCTTGCTGGCAGCCCTCCCCGTTTCTTCCCGAAGGTCCCAAGCCGCTATGGGTTTCTGATGAAACAGCTAGGAAGAGCCAGAGCTCAGTGGTAGAGGGCCTGGCTGCTTTGGGGCCACCACTGGGTCCGTGACACCTGTGAGGCCAAGGGTACTGGGTGGAGGAAGCCCTAACATGTGTGCCGGCCCGTCACCAGGGACACCGGGGGTGCTGGGGGGACAGGGGCAGCTTCCCGGGGGCATCTGTCCTCGAGTTGGGCTCTGCTGTGCAACGGGAGTTGGATGTGCCATGTTTAGAGTTGTGTGCCTCAGTTTCCTCATCTATAAAATGGGGATCCTACTGAGAGCACTTCCCCACTGGCCTCCCACAAGGAGCGCCAGGGGGAGGAGGGGAAGGCGCATCGTAGTGTTGGGCACGAGACCTTGCTTTATCTTCCCACTGGGGAGGCGGGGAGGGAAGGATTCCTGGGGTGTCCTCTGAGGGACCTCCCCCCAACCCCCATCTCCACCACCCACTGCCGCCTCCTCAGCAAGGGCTTAAGGAGCAGACCCAGCCCTGCTCCACTCCCTTCCTGATCTGGAACATTCTGCTGCCCCCATTCCCACTGTGGCTCTGGGGTGGAAGGAGGCTGCCAGCCCCTCCTGTTGCCCAGCCTCGGGCTGGCCAGGACTTAACTGGCAGGGCACGTTCCACTCTCCTACGCCACGCCCACAGGCACTAAATCTGAGTGGACCCAGGAGGAGGATGCTTCAGGCCAGTGGGCTCAGATCAGAGCTCGGCTGTGGAGTGCTTGATGGAGGCCAGGCCCCTTCGAAGTACTCCACCTGCCCTCACTCAGCCCTCCCAGCAGCCCCAGGAGATGAGCATTTGTGGTTCCAGATTTCCTGACGAGAAAATACGGAATGGAGAGGGGGTGTGAGCTCGTCTATGGCTTCAAGGCTCAGCTCATAAGTGGTGGCTCAGTTCCATCTCCGGCAGGCTGGCTCCAGAGCCCCCCCCGGCTCCGGCCCCTTAACCAGCTGCTCCACGGAGTTCATGGCTGGGCTGGGGGGCAGGGCAGGAGCCACTTTGAGGTTTCCAGGGACTGAGGCAGGGCTGTGTGATGGCTGTATCCTGGGAGGGCATGGACTTCCCCGAAGATAGAGCTGAGATCAAATCCCAGCTCATGGGTAAGGCTGACCCAAGTGGTCCTCTTCCTCTGACCACTGAACAGCCAGCTGACTCTCCGTCGTCTGTCTGTCTGCTCTGCCCTTCCATCAACAGTCCTTCCACCTTGTCTCTGCCTGCTGCCTGTGGGTGTTGCTCCAACTGTCTGTCTGTGCACCTGACTGTCTGCTCTCCTTCAGGATGCCTTCCGTGCCTTCCACCAGGACCTCGATTTTGTACGCAAGTTCCTGCAGCCCCTGCTGATCGGAGAGCTGGCACCAGAGGAGCCCAGCCAGGATGGACCCCAGAATGTGAGCCGGGCCCTGGTGAAGGCTGAGCCCCCAGTGGGAGGCTGGAGGGGATGGGGGACATTGCCAGGAGCAGCTCCATCTGCATTAGCCCAAGGGGATCTGGGAGTAAGGCTGGGTTTGCCCTCCCTTCCTGGGCAGGCAGTTGTAGGCAGAGTTGTAGGGCACCTGAGGAGCCCAGGGCCCCAGATCTGGCTGGGCCAGCACTTGCTGTGGGTCCCCAGCCCAACCCCTTCTGTGCTCTGGGCCCAACATCCCCATCTACAAGGAGGATTTTGATGAGCTGAGCTCTAAGGGTTTTCCCTGCTCCAGGTTTCTCTTCTTCTGGACGTACCCCACACCTTTTGTCGGGGGAGCCTTAGCCACAGCCAGCTCATACCCCAGCTCACACCCCAGGCTGGGGGCTCTCGTCCCTCATCCCTTTGGCCACACCCCTTGGAAGCTCTGGAGGGCTTCTGGGGATGACCCGGGCCTCGCTTCCTCGGCTGACCCGCCCCTCCGCCATGGCAGGCCCAGCTGATCGAGGACTTCCGAGCCCTGCGCCGAGCAGCTGAGGAGATGAAGCTGTTTGAGGCCAAGCCCACCTTCTTCGCCTTCCTGCTGGGCCACATCCTGGCCATGGAGGTGCTCTCCTGGCTCATCGTCTACCTCCTGGGCCCCGGCTGGGTGCCCAGCACCCTCGCCGCCCTCATCCTCGCTGTCTCCCAGGTGACCCCAGCACAGCCACCAAACTGTCCTCAGACATGGGGCCAGCACACACACTCTGGACATGTTTGCTGAATGAATGAATGAGCAGCCAGTAGCCCCATAAAGTGTGGATCTGTGGGTCAGGCTGCATTTTAAATGAGCTTGAGGAAGCTCCTTATTTAATAAACCCTGAGCGAGCACCGGGCGAGGAGCCAGAAGGCCGCTGTCCCACAGCTCCGTGGCAGACTTGCAAGCCCCTAGACCTCCCAAAACGCAGTTGTCCCTGTCTGTAAAAAGAGACGGCTGGCCCACAAGGGTCTAAAAACGGAATATTAGCTGTGGGCATGCCCCGCGAGCTAGAAGGGCTCATTGGGGCTCCAGGGCTGGGCCCCCAGGTGCCAGCACCCTCCTCCATGGCCAGAGGCAAGGTACCAAAGCCCCTGACCCTGCCTTTCTCTCCAGGCTCAGTCCTGGTGTCTGCAGCACGACCTGGGCCACACCTCGGTCTTCCGGAAGTCCCGGTGGAACCACCTGGCCCAGCAGTTTGTGATGGGGCAGCTGAAGGTGAGGGCGGGGGTGGGTGGTAGGCAGCCGGGTCTGAGTTGGGGTGCTGTGCTGGGTCCACCCATGGAGTTGTGGACACGGCCTGGCTCCACCCCTGAGAGCGCCCCCTCATTGCCTACAGGGCTTCTCTGCCCACTGGTGGAACTTCCGCCATTTCCAGCATCACGCCAAGCCCAACATCTTCCACAAAGACCCAGATGTGACCGTGGCTCCCATCTTCCTCCTGGGAGAATCATCCATTGAGGTACGTGGTGGGGACATGGACACGTTCAGGTTGGGCCTGCAGCTGAGGGGGGACTGGTAACCACTGAGCCCTCACTGTGGCCCAGCCCCAGTCCCTGACCAAGTTCCCCACTCTAGCTCCAGGCTGAGCCCCTGCCCCAGAGGTAACCCCTCCCCACTTCCCAGCCTGCTGGGGACAATGGGCCTCGTTGCCTTTGCCCCTTGGCCCCCTGACCCTGCCTGGAGGGAGGAGGGCCCGGAGAGCTGCTCTCCCCAGCTGCCGCCTGTCTCCACAGTATGGCAAGAAGAAGCGCAGATACTTACCCTACAACCACCAGCACCTGTACTTCTTCCTGAGTGAGTGTCCATTTGTCCTCCTGGGGTGGGGGCCTGGCTGGGGCGGGGACCATGCCTGAGCCTGCGCTGGCCACGCCACACCCCGCCATCACTGGACAGCTTCCAGCCACCTCCCGAGGAAGGGGCAGCCTTGTTAACCCTCCCTCCGCAGGGCGCCTCCAAGCTCTCCCAGCCTCTGCTCTGGGCGCCCCAGCCCTCAGCCCGTGCTCTCTCGCACCGCCAGGCCTCTGCCTGGGGTGCCTTCTGGCCAGGGGCTGTCCCAGCTCCACTGGAACCTTCCCACCTCCCAGTCAGAATTCCTTCCAGCCCTCAAGTCAGGGCAGTCCAGAGCCCTAGAGCATTTAGGCCATTGTTGGGGCCAACGGGGTGAAGATTAAAGGGTGGGGACGAGTAGGGCTAGTTCCCACCTGCAGAGGGGACAGAGGAGGCAGTGGGGTGAGGGCCAGCCTGGGGAGGCTCAGCGCCGAGGGAAGAACGTGGATGATGAGGGGTCATCAGCTAGATAGGACCAGCACCAAGTCCCACTGGCGTCCCCAGAGGAACAGAGCCCCACTCACTACCCCCCACTCCCCCTGCTCCGTGCCCCGGCCCTCCTCCTGAGCCCTCTCATGCCCCCACTTGCAGTCGGCCCGCCGCTCCTCACCCTGGTGAACTTTGAGGTGGAAAATCTGGCATACATGCTGGTGTGCCTGCAGTGGGCGGTGAGTGGGGGCCCTGCTCAGGTCCCCCGGGGAATACAGTGGTGGTGGCGGGAGGTGGGGCTTCAGGGCGCAGCGCTGTCCACCAATGCGAACAGGTGTGCGCGTGTGCACGTGATGGTGTGGTACACGTGTGTGTGTGTGTGCGCGTGTACGTGCAGCGAGCCAGCAAGTGTGAGCAGGGCACCATGGGGGCTCTCCTCCCTCGGGGAAGATCCACTGGGCCGACTCTGCTGGACATTTGTCTCCCAGGCAGGGGCTCCCCCATCTCACCTCCATGCTCGGCCCTGCGAGGCTGGCAGGCAAGGACCCAGTCCCTTTACCTTGAGGCCCAGACAGGGGCGGTGGCCTGTCCGGGGCCCCGAGGCACATCAAGCAGAAGGGGTGGATGACCCCAGCCCCCCTCCAGCTGCCTCGCGGCCTCTGCCTTCCTCCACCCTCCTCTGCAGGACTTGCTCTGGGCCGCCAGCTTCTACTTCCGCTTCTTCTTGTCCTACATCCCCTTCTATGGCGTTCCTGGGGCGGCGATCCTCTATGTGGTTGTCAGGTAAGGCCAGATTCGGAAGGGCAGGGAGTGGGGAGGTCACACACAGGCAGCAGGGGGCCCTGACCGCAGCCCTCCATCCTCAGAGCCTCCGTTTCCCCGTCTGCAGAATGGGACAGCAGGGCCGCCTCCCTGGCTTGTTGAGGAATCTAACACGAGAGGAACGGGAGCCCAGGGGCGGCGGGTCTGGGGAAGCGGCCTGACTGGCAAGTGGCCCTGTGGGTGTCTGCCTCCATGAGCAGGGCGGCTCGGGGCTCAGCCTGGCAGTGAACCCTGCTCCACTCACCAGCAGGGGAGGGCTTACTGCAATCCCATTGTCCATTTGGGGAAGCTGAGGCCCAGGTCTGGCCTCAGTGGTGAGCTGGACGTGGGGCAGTGCCTGAGCCTCCCCGCAGGGTCCTGGAGAGCCACTGGTTCGTGTGGATCACGCAGATGAACCACATCCCCAAGGAGATCGGCCATGAGAAGCACCGCGACTGGACCAGCTCGCAGGTGGGCAGCAGGGGTGGGGCTGGGCAGAGTACATCCTGGGTGGGGGTGGGGTCCCAGCTGGGAGGGATAGAGCCCCTAACGGGGCCGCCAGGTTCAGGGGATACCACGGGATCAGGGCTCCATGCCAGCCTCCCTCACCTCTGCCCTGTCCGCTCCTGGCAGCTGGCAGCCACCTGCAACGTGGAGCCCTCGCTCTTCCTCGACTGGTTCAGCGGGCACCTCAACTTCCAGATTGAGCACCAGTGAGTACAGGCCTGGGGGGGTCATGGCGGGGGAGTGAGGCCTGAGCCCAGGGGCTGGCCAGGAGCTTCTCTGTCCAGTCGTTCCTGTTCCCGGGGGAAGCCAAGACGCCCTGGGGGCCCAGGTGGTGATGGGTGGGCGGGGCTCCCTCTGGCACCCCCCACCCCAGGTGCCAGCGCACGCTCTCCCCCGCAGCCTCTTCCCCACGATGCCAAGACACAACTACCGCAGGGTAGCCCCACTAGTCAAGGCTCTATGCGCCAAGCACGGCCTCAGCTACGAGGTGAAGCCCTTACTCACCGCCCTGGTGGACATCGTGGGGTGAGTGACTCACGGTGGCTCCCTCGGGGCCCTGCCCACCCTATCCCCGTTAACCCCCTCCTGAGCACCGCTCTCTGAGCCCACATGGGTCCCTCTCTAAGAGCTGGCATTCGAGGCCTTTCCTACCAGCTCTCTGTCCTCAGCCTGTGCCCTCCCTCCCTCCCTTCCCAGCATGCTCTCATGCAGCCAGGGCTTAGGGAGCAACCACTGGGCCCAGGCCCTGTCCTAGGTCCTATGAATACACCAGTGAGCAAAACAGAGCTGATGTCCTAGCAGGGGAAACGGAAAACAAGCAGTTAAAATAACAAGTAACTTGCAGAAAATGTGAGACAGGAGAAGGGCTTTGGCAAAAAAAAATAACGAAATAAAACCACTACACCTATGGGTAGGGGCAGGAGAGGAGCTGGGGAGTGCCGGACAGGGGTTGTAATTTTTAATAGGGTGGCAGGGCCGGGGGTGAGAAGGTGACATGTGAGCAGAGACCGGAAGGAGGGGAGAGGGCTGGCCACGGAGACGTCTGGGGGAAGAATGTTTTGGTCAAGGAAATGGCAGTGCAAAGGCCCTGAGGCAGGAGCCTGCTGGTGTGTGGGAGCCACAGAGCAGAGGAGGGACACGCAGGACTTAGATTTTGGAAAGATGCTCTGACTGCAGGAATGCACTGATGGGGCAAGATTGGACGGTCCTGCAGCTGTCCAGGCGAGGGAGGATGGGGCTCGGCCCCAGTGGTAGCCTTGGCGGTGGGGAACAGAGGCAGATTCCCCAGCCAGAGCTCTTCTACCTCTGTGCCTTGGCACATGCTGTTCCCTTTACTGGGGTGCCCTTCCTTTTGTACTGGCATTTGAACTCCTGCATGACCCTTCCCTGCCCAATCCTCCGAGCCCCTGCCCCTCGGCATGGCCCATTAGAATGCCTGGGACAGGGTTTCCTCGCAAGTCATTGATATTTCTGGCTCTTCTGCCTGACATCGGGCTCCTGGTGGGCAGGGTCCATGCCTTACAAATCTCTGGGTCTCAGGGCCCAGCAGGAGGCAATAGAGAGAGAGTGGGTGAAGGAGGGACAGGCCCACCCTGGCTCTTGCCTGGACTTGGCCTTGGCTGTTCCCCTCCCCCTCCCCCACCGGGGTCTAGATAACACTCTAGTTAATGAGAGTGTGGCCTCATCTCCCAATCCAGCCCTGCCCAGCTGCCTGCCCCAGGGGAAAGGGACACCCAGGGGAGTGGGGATATTTCTACTCACTCTCATCATCTTGGGAGGAGGGGGTTGTATCTTGCAATTGAGTCCCCAGCACCCACCCCGGCCCCGCCTCCCAGGTCCCTGAAGAAGTCTGGCAACGTCTGGCTGGAAGCCTACCTCCACCAGTGAAGGCACACCCAGGGTCCCGCAACCACCAAGCCAGCCCAGGCAGGCTCAACGACACCCCCCACCCTCCTGCCTGGGGGGCCCTGCTACCCTCTTCATCCTGCTGTCTTCTCCTCGGTCCCCTCGCCTGTCTGCTCGGCAGCCCTAAGGCCGCGGTTCTCGGTCCAACAGGACCAGGGCTGGGGGATGGTACATAAAGCCACACGGTGAGCATGGCATGTTTTCCTAGAGCAAAATGTAGGGAAAACAGTTATTTTTATATAAAAACAAACCCAGATATATCATGGAGTAGAGTACTGAATGTGCATGAATTTTGAAGCTGGAGTCTGCCCCAGACTACCCAAGAGTTCAGGCCCTTGGGTCCTCAGGGTGTTGGGGGCAGGGGAGGATGGTGGCTTTTGGAGTCCCCTCCTCTCTGGGTCCGGGAGCTGGCAGCTGCCCGGGCTCGGATCTGCCCAAGGGCCTGGTCTCTTCCTGTTCTTACCCACTAACCAGCAGCCTGGGTAGGTCACGCTGGGTTCACCTCACTTTACTTCTCTGCACTGTAGGACAGGGGCTGGTCAGCAGATGAGGGCCCAGGGCTGAGGGCTGTGTCGGCAGGCGCCCCCAGAGCGCAGGAGAGGGAAGCCCGTATGTCCCGGCCCCGCGTTAGCTTCCTCCAGCAGCCTCCGTGATGAGGGGCCTCAGGGGGCCACAGGCAGGGGACCACCTGCCGATCTCGGTATTGCACTTGGCACCACGCGGGTGGGGGCGTGGCCTGACTGCGCTCAGTGGCCCACAGGAGGTGACACTGCATCTCCGCTGTGCCCGCCTGGGGCCAGGCGCTTGCCTGCAGTTGCTGCAGTGAATAAGCTGGACCTCTGGGAAATGCCCGTTTCTGTCCCTGGAGTCTGGGAGTGGCATCCGGGGGCTCACCATGGCCGGCCAGTATCCTTGGGCAGGGCGCTGCCCTTCCTCATCTGGAAAGTGTGTGTGGTTGGCCTGGGCCTATGGTTTTCGGACAGTTCTGGGGAGAGCTTTGAGTTGCTTCTTGGGGCTTCTAGAAGGTGGGAAGAAGGGAGAGCTGGGAGGCTGGACACCCCGCTCCCAGCACCCATGCACTTCACCAGCTCCAGGCTGAGCTGAAGGTTTCATTTAAGAAGTGTCAGCAGCTTGAAAAAAAAAAAACTTGAAATGCAGAGCTAGGGTTTCTCTGAGGACGTTTCTGGAGAGGGAGCTGAAGTCTCCCCACCAGCTGCAGGATTGCCCCCTCCCCACTCTTTGTCAGGGTTTCTATTGCCCTGAACTGGGTCCCCTTCAGGAAGGGGCACAAATACTGCGGCAATTCTGGCTCCATCCTCCCCAGGCCCCCCCCAGCCCCACCCCGGTCCACTCCACACAGCTCCCATCCCCTCTTCTGTGGAGTCTGGCAGACCAGGGGGCGTGTCCTGCCTCTGCCAGGACTCAAGGCTGTATCATCTTGGGGAAGTTATTCAACCTCACTGAGAGGGTGTGTGACCTCCTAGGGTAATGGAAGATAAAAGGGATGCTGTGTGGAAGGCTCTTTGCATAGAGCCGAGCAACAGGGCTCAGAAATGGGAGATAAACAAACATAGATAAGGAGAAGATTAGTGGTTACCAGAGGAGAAGGAGGTGGGGGGAGGGTGAAAGGGGTAAAGGGGCACATATGTGTGGTGACGGATAAAAACGAGACTATTGATGGGGAAAACGATGCAGTCTATAAACTGAAATATAATAATGTACACCTGAAATGTACACACTGTTAAAAGCCAGTATGACCTCAATAAAAAAAGAATAAAAAAAAAAAGCCAATCCTAAAAAAAAAAATTTATGCACACAGTCCAACGCCCTGGGGCCACCACCTGCCTTGACCTGGGATAAACGCTTGGCTGTCTCTGAGCCTCTTTCCCCCTTGCAAGGTACTTCCTGCCTTCACAGCAAACTCTTTTATGTCTAGAGTAGGCCCCACATTCAGGGTCCCTGCACAGCTGTTAGTCCCCCTTCCTGCGGCCGCTGTGGAAGCCCTGGGCGGGCGGGCGGTGCATTTCCTGCAGAGGCTCTGAGGCGCTTATCAGGGAGATGTTAACACTGGTCTCCGGGGCAGCGCGTCGCCACCCAGCAGGAACGCTGGACCTGCAGCGCCACCCAGGGGCGCCCGGAGTAACTGCACCATTGTGGGGCAGGCCGTGCTCCGTGCTGCCCCTGGTGGTGGCCGCGGGGAGTGCGCCCTCCCGTCTGCAAACTGGTAGTTGCCTAGTAACTTGCTTGAGGACCCTAGGGGAGGCCCTCTGGCCTCAAGCAGCCCCACCCCACCCCCACCCCCCGCTAGATCTCTCCTTATTGCCTGCAATCCTTCACAAGGGTGGGTCATCTTTGCCGTTGTCCCACTCTGTCTCCCATGCTAGAGCCACTGGGGACAGGTCACCATCCCTCCTGAGCTGAGTTCCCCCTTCTCTGTAGGTTTCTTATGCAGGCAGGGAACAAAAATTTAGGGAGCTTGGGCAGGGTTTATAAAATGGAGGAGGGAGGGTCTTGGGGGAGCCTCTGAGAAACCCTGTGTCCCTGCTTTATGGTCTGCACAGTGTTGGGCTCAGAGGAAAAACAAAACTTCCGAGAAGCCATGACTGGTTTATTCATTCGTTCAATCAACAAGCATTTCCGGCGTGTCCCATGGGGTGGCCTGGGGCAGATGGAAAAGGAGATTCGCAGAAGCCAGCCCTGCTGTAATGTTGGGAGTGGCTGGTGGGGGGTGACAGACTCCTTTGTGACAGGACCCCGCACAGCCTCCCCCACGTGTCCTGGAGCACCTGGCTGCCTCAGGCTCCGTGGCCCTTTCCAAGCTCCGGGTGCCTGTCGCTCATTCTCCTGGATACTGGCTCTTGAACCAGATGATTTGGAAGACCTCAAGGCCTTCAAAACTCAGAGAAACGTATTTATGATGGCGGAGGACAGTGGAGACAGAGCTTTAAACCTAGCATGCTAGGTGGCCGCTGGTTTTGCTTATGTGTGGGCCAGTCTGGTTAGAAACGTAAGAACACTGGACTTCCACACCTGGGGCCCGCCTTCCCTACTGAGGCCTGTTTCTTCATAGATGGTTGTGGGTGCCCCCTAGGATCCATCTCAGACATGAGACCAAGGGCTCTTTGAGAGGCTGCGTCCTGTCCAGAGGGCACACCTTTCCACCTCTCTGGGGATGGTGCAGCTGAGACAGCTGAGGAGTCTTGATTGGCTCAAGGCACTGTGTCACCTGAGCAGTGGTGGTCACTCTGAGCCCAGCCCAGGTGGCTGCCACCTCTGCCTGCCCCTTCTCACCAAAGTCCTCCTGTCTCCTCCCAATGGGCCAAGAGGTTCTGAGTGTCCTGCTGGATGCCCAAAGAACTTGTCAGGCCGCTGACTGCCTCTGGGGCTCCAGGTCCACACAATGTCCAGGCTGCTCTGTCAGCCCCTCCTCTAGGCCTGGTGTCCTGCACACGCCCATGCCACCCACCAAGCTGATACCCTTTTATCGGGCTGGCGACCGCACATGGGTGAGCTCTTATCTCCTCCGCAGGGACTAATTCTCTCACTGTCTCCACCTGCTCTGGCCAGCCGTTGGGCCTCTTGGGAGCAGTCTGACATCTGGCATGATGGGGCGGGGGATGCCTTGGTCTGGGAAACAGCCCTTCCCTGGCAGGGGGTGAAGGAGATGGGCAGGTGGAGGGCTGGGTGAGGAGCAGGGATCCCGTGTCATGCCCTGATCCAGCTGCTGTCACCCGGTGGCCTCAGGCCAGTCCTGTCCCCTCTGGTCTCAGCCTCCTGACCAGAGGGGAGTCTGGCAGAAGCCAGTTGACGTGAGGCTATGGGCAGACAGCTGGTCCCGGGATGAAGATGGGGAGAGACGTGGGGAATGAAGATATCAGGAAGGTGGCCTTTGCCCGCCCCTCCCGCTGCCCTCCAGAGACCTTCCGGAAAGCCTCACCTGGCTCCAGTGGCGTCATGGAGCTGGGTTTGCGTGAGCTGCTGAGTCCCCAGGAGGAGGAAGGAGGGCCCATCTATCTGGGTCATTTGCCCAAAATTCCTGGCCTGGAGCACACTTCAGGCAAGGGGAGAGGCCGTTCTCTCATGAGCAGAGGCAGCAGAGGGATCAGGGTGGGTGACCCTAGGCAGGGAGAGGACAGAGGGAAAGGGCTACCCATGCCCACGCCAGCCTCCTCCCTGGTGCCCAGACCCCTGCTCCCGCTGTGAAGCCCCTTCCTCCATCCCAACACCCGCCCGGCATGAGCATGCAGAAGCACGAGGCCATCCGCTGATCAAGGCAGTGAGAATAAAATCACTTCTTTTATTTCCAAAAAATGGAGCGATGGGGGAACAACAAGATAAAAATTAAGATCAGTTCCCTATGGATCCATTCTGCCTCTGGGGAGAGACAGCAGCTCCTCAGCCGGCGGTGTGTTCTCAGCTGGAGGGCCCATGTTGCCACGGCAACCCGAAGGTCTGTCCACTAGATGCTGGTCCCTCCCAGCTGGCCAGAGCCGGGGGGGGGCTAGAAGCCCTCCCCCAAAGGCGCCCACTCTGAGTTCATTCCTGCCCCGCCCTCCCCTGAAGCTAAATAGTGATTAGTGGGTTAGATCCTGGAATGCGGAATGCGGCAGCTCTGCACCCTGCCAGTGGCGGCGGGCTCCCCTCCCTCCCCTCTCACTTTCCACTCCCCTCAGCCCCAAATTCCTCCTTATCCCAGTTCCCACTTGGCCCTCATCAGGGCCCCCCTAATCCCCCCGCTCCTCAGCGTCACCTCCTCTGAGACTCCCTCCCTCTCTGCCCCCATTGCCCTCCTGACAGTCAGGGCCACCGTGGCCTCAGTGAGTGAGCCCAGCTCAGCCCACCGCCAGGGCCTGAGGGAGGCTGCGAGGGGCAGGTGGTAAAAGGCAGATTGTCACAAGGCCCAGCCCCGCTGCCACCCCAGTCACAAAGTATCCTGTAGCAAAAGGTTAAAAAACAGTAAAAGACACGAGAGAGCGGAAGACAGTGAGAAAGGACATCCGCTGGCAGCCCTGACATGGGGAGGGGCTGTGAGGAGCCCTCCAGCGCCCTCCTGCAGCCTGTAGGTCCCAAGATTGCTCAGGCCAAGTGACCAGGGACCGGCTGGCACTGCCTGGCAGGTAACAGAGCACTTCAGAGAAGGGTCCGATTGCTCCAGAATCCTGGGCCTTCCAACCAGAACCAACAGCAGAACGGGGGGGGGGGGGGGGGGACAGGGCTGAGCCTGCAGGCCAGCTGACCCCCCGACCTGGTCATTGCTTCTGCTGAGCCCACCTCCAGGACTGCTCGCTTGGACCCAAGGTCACTGGCTCTGGCTTCGGGAAGACGGTGGAAGGTGGGGGGGATGGAACTGCAGAAGCCCTGGGTCAGTGGGCTCCAGCGGGGCGAGGAGGTCACTTCTCAGGGCCCCGAGTTCTGAGCTGGCTGCACTGCAGGCAAAGGAAGCCTGGAATCGGGGCTGTGGCCCTGGACATCTGAAGAGAAGGTGCCACCCGCGGGGAGGCCCAAGTACCGATCTAGCGGTGGGAAGGACACCCTCCCACGAAAGGGTGGACGGTGTGTGGCCGTCAAAGGGTCGAGCCAGGCCTGCAGGCTCAGGGAGCCATCTTGCCCGAGTAGGACAGGACCCAGCCCCACGGACCTCAAGAGCATCTGAGGGAGAAAAGGGGGACGAGTGAGGCCTGGAGGCCGGGCTGCCAGGGAGGTCACAGGCCACTTCTGTGGACCTCTGGTCTGGCAGAGGGTGGAGGAGGGATGGAGTCTCCTCTCTCTCTGCTCCTGGGGGAAGGGGCTGGGAGGCGGCAGGGAGAAGCCAGGCAGACAGAGAGGGGGCTGGAGGGAGAAGTGAAGGGGAAAAGGAGAGAAAACAACAGAAAGACCAAAACTGAGGTCTGTGAGCCCCAGCCTCACGGATACCCCTCAGAACAAACCCCCCCTCCCTGGGCCATCACGCCCGCCTGCTCCCCCTTCCCCCTGGGTGCCCCAAGAGCTGCGGCTTCATTTGTGGAGGTAGGCGTCCAGCCACAGCTCCCCAGACTTCTTCAGGGACCTGGGAAGAGAGAGGGGTGGGGACAGTCAGGGACCAGGAGGGGAGGGCGGGCTGGGCAGGCCACGCTGGGGGCTTGGTGCTTCCTCTCAGCTCTCAACCAGGGGTGGCCACAGCTTCCAGGGCCTGCAGGGCTGCTAGATCAGGGCTCCACAAGGGACCCCCTATGGAGGACAAAGGGCAGGTCCTCATCCAGTCCAGAGAGAAGCCAGGCCATTCCTAGTAAGGGATGTGGCCTGGTGGGGGCACCTGTGTCAGCAGGGCTTGGCCCCTCTTGGCATGGCCACTGCGTGGTCTCCACCATGGGCGGTTCCAGCTATGTGCTTCTCAGTCGTCCCCGTGCCCCAGGGACCCCAGCAACCGCGGACTCCCCCCTCTTACTTGATGATGTCCAGCAGAGCCCTCAGCAGTGGCTTCTCCTGGTACTCGATACCGTACTTGGTGCACAGAGACTTCACCAGGGGGGCGACCTTGTGGAAGTTGTGCCGGGGCATGGTGGGAAAGAGGCTGGGGAGAGCATGGGGGCAGTGTGAGGACACCCCACCTCCTCTCGCACCCACACGAGGCGGGCTGGGCTCAGGGAGACCCTGTCCGCACCTCTCCTTCTGTGCCCACTGGGGTGGCTGGCACGTGGGGCGGGGCATGTCTGGGTGGGGGGTTGTTCTTGGACAGGGGTGTTTGTGCTCTGGGGAGCTGGAAAGAAATTGGATGGCCAGAGACAGAATATCATGTTTATCTAAAAAGGAAATGAAATGGGGGAGTGGTGAGAAGAGGAGAGAGATGGGGATGAGGGGAGGAGAGAGATGGGATGAGGGGAGGAGAGAGATGGGGTGAGGGAGGGGAGAGAGGCGGGGCGAGGGGAGGGGAGAGAGGCAGGCGAGGGAGGGGAGAGAGACGGGGGGAGGGAGAGAGACGGGGGTGAGGGAGGGGAGAGAGATGGGGGGAGAGAGATGGTGAGGGAGGGAGAGACGGGGTGAGGGGAGGAGAGAGATGGGGTGAGGGGGAGAGAGACGGGGTGAGGGAGGGGAGAGACAGGGTGAGGGGTGGGGAGAGACAGGGTGAGGGTGGGGAGAGACAGGGTGAGGAGGGGAGAGAGGGTGAGGGAGGGGAGAGAGACGGGGTGAGGGAGGGGAGAGAGGCAGGGGAGGGAGGGAGAGAGACAGGGTGGGGGAGAGAGACGGTGAGGGAGGGGAGAGAGAGGCGGGGAGGGGAGGGAGAGAGGCAGGGGTGAGTGGGGAGAGAGGCAGGGGTGAGGGGAGAGAGACGGGGTGAGGGGAGAGAGATGGGGGGAGGAGGAGGAGAGACAGGGTGAGGGGAGGGGAGAGACAGGGTGAGGGGAGGGGAGAGACGGGGTGAGGGGAAAAGGGACAGTGACGGGGTGAGGTGAGGATGAGGGGCATCAGGGGAATGGGGGTCTGGAGGGCAGTCCCTCAGCTCTCTCTGTTCCAGGCAAGCTCTCTGACCTGGCTGGGCCTCAGTTTCCCTGTCAGTGAAGGACTCAGTCACCCTGCCCTCAGGCTCACTGTGCCAACTCTCTATAACTACAAAGCTCAGGCCACACGTGAGGGGTGGCTGTCACTATGACCGTGTGGCACAGGGCTGGGGCACTGACACACCTTGGGGAGACAGCACTGGGAGCTCCTCTGCTGCTCCAGGGCTGGGGGTAGGGGGATCTCACCAGGGAGGAGAGAGAGAGGTGGCCCCCACATGGTGCCCTCTGCCCAGATGGAGCCGGTGGCCACTTCTCCCGGCAGGATGTGGCCTGCCTGTGCCCAGCCCCGCCCGCGCCTGCACTCACTGGTGCTCGATCTGGAAGTTGAGGTGCCCACTGAACCAGTCATTGAAGAAGGACTGCTCCACGTTGCAGGTGGCTGACAGCTGTGGAGGGGAAGGTGGATGAGGGGCCAGGAGTAAAAGCAGGAAGGACCTCCTTCCCATGAGGCCCAGCCTTCCCCCTGGTCTCAGGGCCGCCCCTCCATGTCATACGTCCTGCCCGGAGTCCTCCGCCCACCCAGATTCCGTGCTCATCCCTCCCACAGATTCCTGCCAGCCTTTCTTGCTCAGCCCTGTGCTGACCAGCAGAAGGACACAAGCAGCCCCAGGGAAGCCTAGCCCAGCACTGGGTCCACTGGACAGCCACGTTTCTGGGGGCCGAGGACATGGACCTCGGTCCAGGCTCCACAGGGCTCTGGTGAGCATCTCTGCCACCCTCACCTGGCTGCTGAACCAGTCTCGGTACGGCTCGCGGTCAATCTCCATGGCGATGTGATTCATCTGCGTGACCCACACAAACCAGTGGCTTTCCAGGAACCTGAGGAGAGCACAGCTCAGCGCTGGGGCCCGTGCAGGCTTGTTCACCACGGGGCCCGGGCCATGTGGGGACAGATCCTCTCTCCCAACCCCAAGGGGCCCAGGCAGGTGCAGGGGGGCAATGCAGCCCCTGCTGAGGTGCCAGGACGTGAGGCCCAGGGCAGGAAGTGGGGACCTCTGAGCCTCTCCCCATGGGGCCCTCATGCCCAAGCCCCCATCAAGGCCAGCACTCAGCCCAGGGATTAACCAGCAAAGCTCGTGCACCTGACGAAGTTGAGGAAAAGGATGGCTCCCAGGATGCCATAGAAAGGGACGTAGGTGATGAAGAATCGGGCATAGTAGCTGATGGCCCAGACCAGGTCCTGCAGAGAGAAGCACGATTAGACATGGGACGGCCCCACCCTCCTTGGCACTGCGCCCCGACCACAGGTGTGTACACAGCACCTCACACTCCCCGCCAGGCAATGGTGTCCAAGAATCCCCGACAGGCCTCCAGGAAGTTGGGCACCAGGCCCATTAGGCACGCGACACCCGTACGCACAGGGTGTGTGTGGCTGCCTTTGTTTCTAGGGAAAGGCTGGGCGTTTTAGCAGCAGGAAGGGGGCTGTGTGCTCTGCTCCCAGGGAAAGAAACAGGGATGGGGACCAGGAAACCTCAGGCAGCCAGGCCTTTCGTGGTCCTGGGGGTTCTGAAGGGGCATACACAATCCGCACATACCCCCAACACCAGGCAGCCCACCAACTGCCCTTCAGCCTTGTCCGCGCCCGTCAGCACCTGGGCTGCTCTCCAGCATGACCTCACAGGAGAGCAAAGGCTAGGGACACCATCTGTCCCCTACCTCTGGGCCCTCCCAGCAACTTTTGACACTGCTGGCCCTCTTCTCGTGCCCGATTCTCCTCCCGTCCCCTCTCCACTCCGCTCTCCCTCCCTGCCCCGCATGGGGTGGGGTAACGGGGTCCTGAGCTGACCCGTCTTCCCTCACTTCCTGGGCAAGTCCCTCCCCAGGTTGCCCCCGCTGCGCCACCCTCCACGGCAGCCTGGCAGGCAGGCTGTCTGCCTCCTCTCTGCCACCAGAGTCCATGTGCCTCCACCAGACCACAGCAGTAGCCTCCCATCAGTCTCCAGCTTTCCCTCGTGCACCTGTGGCAACCAGAGTGACCTTCGTAGCACCAAGCAGCCCCCATCTCTCCCCTGCTGAGCCCTCCCATCCCACCCAGAGCAGCCAACAGAGCTCTGCAGCATCGGGAACCCCTCTCTCCTCAGTCACCCTGACCCAGCTTGTTCCCACCTGAGGGCCTTTGCACTGACTGTTTCCTCTGCTGGGAGTGCTCATGCAGTGGCTGGATCCCCCATCATTTCTCCCCAGACCCTCAGCAGGGTAGTGATCAGAGCGCAGGCTCCAGGCCAGGCTGCTGCATTAACTCCAGCCCTACTGGAATTCACCCACTAGCCATAGGTCATTTGCTTAGCTGTTCCTCGGTTCCCCATCTGCAGGATGGGGAGAGAACCCCCTACCAAGGTTCTACATGGGTTGAGTGTGTGTTGCAACAATAACTGTAGCCGGCAAGTCTGAGCCCTAAACGATTCCCATCGGTCCCTGCACCACTTTGCCACCATAGAGATCTTCCTGACATGCCAATGCGATCATTCCCCTGCCATCCTCAAAGTCATCACTGGCCTCCTTCCCCAGTGGGGATAAAGGATAAAATCCAGGGGGCTGACCTGGTGGCGTAGCAGCTAAGTTCACGTGCTCCGCTTTGGCGGCCCAGGGTTCACAGGTTCGGATCCCGGGTGCGGACCTACGCACCACTTATCAAGCCATGCTGAGGCAGCGTCCCATATACGAAGTAGAGGAGGATGGGTGCGGATGTTAGCCCAGGGCCAATCTTCCTCAGCAAAAAGAGGATGATTGGCAACAGATGTTAGCTCAGGGCTAATCTTCCTCACACACACAAAAAAGTCCAACCCCTGGGGTAGGCTGCACAGGCCTTTCACATGCCTGCCCACCGACCCGGCCTTATCTGCAGCCAGTCACCAGACCCATACGCGTCCAGCCAGGCCACGCTGCCTCCTTGCAGTGTCTGTGTCCAGGCTGGATCCACCCGGAGGCTCCTTCTGCCCTTATCTGCTTGGCAAACTCATCCTTCAATCCAGCTCTGTTCAGTTAAGCTCTACAGTCAGCAAATGCCTTCTCTATATCAGGGGCTGATTTAGGTGCTGGCGGCAAAAGGAGGTCCTTCAGAAGACAGGACTATCAAGAGATTCCTTCGATATCATATGGAAGGGGACAGATAGGGACAGGCACGATGGGAACAACCCTGGAGTTTAGGAAAGGCCTCCATCAGGAGGTGGTGCCTGGGCTGGGCTGCACCAAGCCAAGAACAGTAGGAAGGACCTTTGCAGAAGAGGCAAGGCTATGGAGAAAAGCCCAGCCAGGAGAGACCGCAGAGTGTGTGTGCCGGGGGAGGCGAGCGGGAAGGGGCTACATCTACATACAGATTCTATGTTCCATATACTCTAGTCCGAGAGCTCGAGGTGGGGGTGGGGGGCTGAAGCCAGGTCACATCTGCCTGGGGAGACTGACCTCTATCTCTTGGGAATGGAGAACCACTGAGAGCTTTAAACGACAGAGGAACACGGTCACATTTGGATCTTAAAATAGATCCCTGTCAACCGGGGATGGAGAGATGACATTATTTCAGTAGCTCAGACAGGAAATGATGGAGGCCCGAACCAGGACCCACGGCACTGATGAGGGAACATTCCAGAACTATTGAGGAGGCAGAGGCAGTTGCATTTGGGGACTGCTTGGTCACAAGGAATCTAGGTTGGTCCCTGGCATTGGCGCCATCCGCTGAGTAGGAAGAAGGAGGGGAGCATCGGGGGAGGGGAGAGTCTGAAGGGCCAGCAGTGGCCCAAGGGCAAGACGTTGGGACCAACGAGGTGGTCTTTAAGGGGGTGGAAGAAGCAAATCTTACAAATTCTCCTCCTAATTTTCATCACATTCATTTATTTATTTATTTATTTTTGTGAGGAAGATCGGCCCTGAGCTAACATCTGCCAATCCTCCTCTTTTTGCTGAGGAAGACTGGCCCTGGGCTAACATCCATGCCCATCTTCCTCCACTTTATATGGGACGCCGCCACAGCATGGCTTGACAAGCAGTGCCTCGGTGCACGCCCGGGATCCGAACCAGCGAACCCCGGGCCGCGGCAGTGCAGCGCGCACACTTAACCGCTTGCACCACCGGGCCGGCCCCTCATCACGTTCATTTTAATTTCTTTTGTGTGTAGGTAGGGCAGTAATAAGTACCTATATATTAACAGCGGTGCATGCTTGCTTATTTATTTTTGTGCAAAGTGATCCATGACCACAGGACCACTGGTTTCAGGGGTAGGGAGTGAAGGAGGTGCAGGGAAACAGTCAGAGAGATGGAGGACAGCCAGCAGAGGCGGCCCTTGGAAGCCGACAGGGAGAATTTCACCAGGGAGTGGCGAGTGGTGTCACATACAGCAGACCTCCTGGAATGGGCAATGCTGCCTGATGAGTAAAAACCTCTCTCCTTGAAGCTCTTGGAGCACATCAACCCCTCTCCTCCAGGCCAGGGTTTCTCAACCTCCATGTGATTGGCATTTGGGGCTGGATTATTCTTCATTGTGGGGGCTGTCCTGTGCATGGTGGGATCCCCCTGGCTAGATGCCCACTAGACGCCAGTAGCACTCCATCCCCACGCCCCGAGTTGTGACAATCAAAAATGTCTCCCGATATTGCCAAACGGCCCAACAGAACCGCCCCTGTTGAGGACCGCTGCCCCAGGTCACACCTGCACTTTGCACTCAAGCTCGCTGTCACTGTGAATCAGAAAAGCACATCGCAGGGCATGCCTCCGCCCCACGCGGTCACGGTCCCCTGATCGGGGCGCTGGGTCTCATCCACCTTGAATCCCCAGTGCCAAGCTTGGGAGCAGTCAGGAGGCCCAGCCCTCCCGCCCAGGCTGAACCCTACTCCCTGGCAGGGGCGAGGGCAGGGCGGCCGGCTCCCCACTGCCAGGCCTGAGTGCCCTATTAAATTTCCCGGGCTCTGCCACCTGATCCCAGTCAGGTACACAGTCCAATTTCCTTTCGTCCTGTCCCTATTTAATGCTTTGTCCCTTAGAGAATGAACACAGTAAAAAAAAAAAAAGATTAAATATTCATGCCAGAGTCATCCGCCGTAAAAGCTGATTAAAACACACGCAGCAGCATCATGACCCAGCACAGCATGGCTCTCCTTCCTTTTCAGCTGTCACTGCTCCCAGCGCCCAGGTGAGCCCCGGTGGAACCAGCAGTCACCACAGGGCACAAGATCTGGTTCAAATTTCCACCACTTAACTGATCCGGAAACTCCATCCCTCCAGCCCGTACCTGCCTTGTCGGTCAAACAACGTTAAATGACGCGATGCAGGTGGCAGGGCTTAACTGTTCCTGGAACACAGTAAGTACTGACGAAATGCTCGCTTGGGGGAAAATAGTATGTCCCAGAAGTGAGTAGTGCAGGTTCTAGCAGCACAGGGCTGGCCAACTTCCAGACTCCCAGAGTCACAACTGCTCCCCAACCACCCCCACCGGCTCCCAAGTCAAAGTCCCCGCCCTCTTAGCAGAATCAACAGGCACGGCCCCTTTGCCCACAATTTCAATGAAAGAATGTCAGACAAAGTACTTGGAAGCCCTTAAAACGCTATACAAATACGAGGTATTGTTACTGGAGAGATGGGTGGCTGGGGTGTGGGAGGGGAAGTGCAGGACATAGCGTCAGGAGGCCTGGGTTCTAGTGCCTGACCGCCCCTTGGAGTCACCTTGGCAAGTCCCAAACTTTCAGTCTCCATATCTCCATTTATGAAGCTGAGTTTAAAAAAAAAGACCAGCAATACCTACTAAGTGACTGTCCACTTGGTCCTGAGGGCAGGGGTCCTGTCCTGGTGAACCCCATTCTGCCTAAAGCAGGCTCTGCCTATAGGGACTGCTGCCTCCAGGTCATTCCATCGTGGGCATATTATCCTCTTGCACAGATTCACGCCTGCACATCTACATAAAGCCATGGACCGATGCGTGCACCATGCTGTACGGCCCCTCTCTCCGGGGTCCCCTTCTCCCTCTCTGGAGGCAGAATCTGGAGATTCCGCCACGCCTGCTGTTATGGGTGGATTGTGTCCCCTAAAATGCAGATGTTGAAGTCCTAATCCCCAGGACCTCACAACGTGATCTCATTTGGAGTTAGGGTCATAGCAGATATGATTAGTTAACACAAAGTCATCAGGATGGGCCCAAATCCATTAGGGCTGGTGTCCGTATAAAAAGGGGACATTTGGACAGATACAGACACGCACGGAGGAAAGATGATGTAGAGACACACAGAAGAGATGGTGGCCATCCACAAGGAGAGAGGCCCAGACCAGATCCTTCCTCACAGCCCTCAGAAGGACCCACTCCGCCAACACCTTCATCTTGGACTTCTAGCCTCCGGAACTGTGAGACAATACAATTCTGGTGTTTCACACAACTGACACTCAGTTTGTGGTACTTTATTATGCAGCCTTAGCAAACTAATACACCTGTTGTCTCAGCCAATGCCTGGCTGATTCCATTTACCAACCGGAGTGCAGTGTGACCTGGTTCACAGGGCCTTAGGGGACGCATGGGGACATGGGAGGGCAATAGCTGCAGTGGAGTCTTGGATGGGTGGGCCGAATTTGGCTCTCATCACGTTGCCTTCAGGAATTTTCTGAGGGGGCTCTGCAAAGGCAGTGGCTCTCCCAATGGACCCCACCATGAGTGGGGGGGATCTTTAGGAGTAGGGTGCTACGGCCTTGCTGGCTCCTGGCAGCCTCAGAGCACATCTCCCTTCCTGAGAGTGACAGGGCAGCCAGGCCAGGAGGAGATGCCTGGGGCCCCACAGACCCCACAGAGATGCACGGGGGCACAGTGCAGGTCCCCAGGGTCCGCTCATCCCAGTCACCCTCCTCCCCCACTCCGGGCCCCCTTGACTCACCACCCAGTCTTTGCGAACGATCATGGTCTTGATGATCTGGTACTGGAAGTACGTAGGGATGAGCAGCGGAGGCCCAACTACAGGGAGAGAGCAGAGGCGCTTTGAGACGCCCTGTCTCGCCCAGCCCGGCCCGGACGACAGGGAGGAGCCGGGGGCAGAACACTGAATGTGGTGCCCAGCTCTGCAGCCCATGGGCAGAGGCAGCCGGGGGCCCTGGTGCCCGAGGATGGGGCTGGGAGCAAACAGCACGCCCACCTGGCACCCCATACACCCCCCAGGGATCTCTGAGGGTGAGACCCTGGGCCAGTGTGTGGGACTCTCTGGGCCTCTGTGTCCCATCTGGATCAGGGGCCAGGAGGGGTTTGCTCGGGCTGGCTGTTGTGGCCCCTCCTTCTCTAACAGGTTTAGTGTCACTTTCTGGGTCTGAAAAGGTGTCAGGTGGGAGGGGGATGGACGGCCGCTCTGTGGGGAGAAGGGCCCGGGGTGAGGTTGCGGGCGCCCCAGCACTCACTCAGGAAGAAGTATTCATGCTGGTGGTTGTAGGGCAGGTACTTTAGCTTCTTCTTGCCATACTGCGGAGAGAGCAGAGACCATGAGCACTCCGCCCTCGGACCCCACCCCACCCCACCCCCGTGCCCACACCCTGCTCAGGGGGGCCTCTGCCCCTCTCCTGTCAATCCGCACCCTGGGCCCCTCAAGGCTGGGCCCCTCCAACCCTCTGGGCTCCTGGCTGCTCTGGCTAACAGCGGCCAACATCTCCTCAGCCCTAGCTGAGTGTGCCGACCCCGAGCTGCATCCCGTGCAGGCCTCAACGCAGGCACTTCCCCGAGAGCCCACAGGCCGGCGCTTCTGAAGCTGTTAAGTTCAAGGTCAAGTCATTGTCCAAGGCCACACTCAAAGTGGGCCCAGCTGGGATCTGAACCCAAGAAAGCTGACTCAGAGCCCGAGTGACAGGCACTAAATAAAAGTTTGCTGAGTGAATGCACAACTGAACAACCTACACAGGGGCACAGGCACCCAGAGGGAGCTCCTTGGTCAGTCCCCCCACCCCGCTGGGAGTGAGAAAATCTCCCAGGTCACCCTGGAGAGCTCCCCGGAGAGCTCTCTCCTGCAGCAGCCAGGAGAACCCAGGTAAGGGCCTGAGGAATTGCTAACAGTCACCAGGCTGGGAGCATCACCTCCCTGGAGCCTCCTGCTATTTTCGAAAGCTAATTACTCCTCCCAGGCGGATGCTTTCCACTTGAGGACACCGGCAGGTGAGAGGAGGCCACCACATGGACTCCTCGGGCCACCTTGGGTCACCTAATCCCACCTAGGGCACCAGTTCCCTCTCCATCAGAGCCTGCATCCCTGGGCAGCCTGGTGCCCGGGCATCCTCTGTACAAAGCTGCTCGTCACTCAGAGCATGAGCTGGTGTGGAGCCACTGCCCCACAGGACCAGCCTACTCTGGTCCTGCAGCCCTTTAATTCCAGGGTCCAGCCCCCTGGGGACCAGCCTGCTCTGTTCCTCTGGGACTGAGACCAAAAGATGCTGCTCGCAGGGTGGTATCTGCTCCTCTTGCTTGCGATGCTGGGAGTGTGTGTGGAGCCCAGGTCGGGACTCTGCTTCTCACCAGCACTGAGACCCTGCACAGGTCACTTAGCCCCTTTTGCTTCATTTGGCATCCAAGCCGCTGGTTGTTAAGAGGAGCCAATGAGAACATGGGTATAAGTGCCAGGCGCTGACCCCTGGGACAGTACCCCTCGTCCACCCTTCCCCGGGTCAGAAGGCCGGGGCCGTCCTCCTCCGACGGTGTCCATTCCTACTTATCACAGTCAGGAGATCAAAGCAAGTTAGAAATGGGGAAACCCTGGATGACGTGTAGGCCGGAGCCCCTGTTCTCCTGGTGAGAACACGGAGATGGAAGTGATTGTTGAAATCATAGGGACGGCCCACGGACTCCGTGAGGACGGGCCCTGGGTGGGAGCAAAGCCCAGCCTGTCCTCAGGACATGCATCTCGACGTCAGCGGCCACAGTCACGGCACACCTGGCCAAAGCACCACCAAAATCGATCCCTTTGTTCCGTGTGGCCTCCTGTGCCTTGGCAGGGGTCTCAATGGTCCCCAGAACGTGCGTCCATTTGCAGGAAGGCTGTCATTAAGGCCAGGATTGAGGCTGGCCTTGGAGAGGTCCCAGCCAGGGAGGCCTCAGAGGCAGTCTTGGACGATTTCCCAGGGAGGGGAGGGGCGGGGGGCACCCCCTGACTGGCCAGTGTTGGGGGGAGTACAGCTTCCCAGGGTCCCAGAGAGCATGTGGCCACAGAACAGGCCCCTGGATCCTGCTCTAAGCTCCTCCCAGAAGCCAGGAAACAGGCCCACAGGCACAGCATTTGTCGCAGGCTGCCCCAGCCCTGGACAGGAGCCCTCCCCACCACATCTCTGCCCCACGGTCATCCCAGGGGACCGCCCCAGGCCCAGAGGACCCTCTCAGGTTAGTCAGGCTCTACTTGGGAGTGAGCAGCCCAGGCAGGTCGGCAGAGACCAGAGGATCCCCATGGAAGGACTTAGAGGTGGCCGATCTGCTGGGGGCACCT
Organism: Ceratotherium simum simum; assembly: GCF_057802395.1. NCBI lineage: Eukaryota > Metazoa > Chordata > Mammalia > Perissodactyla > Rhinocerotidae > Ceratotherium > Ceratotherium simum. The sequence goes on from NC_141933.1 coordinate 11,436,023, forward strand.
GGAGAGTTTGTTTGAAGCTACATTTGCACAGCAAGCACATTTTTCATTGATTTATGGTGACCTTTAGGGGGGTGACAGAGATTACAGGGGCTGATGCTCCCCCAGCTGCTGGCTCCCATGTGCGCCCCTTCCATGCCCCACACTGTCGGGCGGGAGTCGATGAACCCCTCCCCCGGGCAGCGGAGGCCTTCCCATCAGCCTCTGTGGGTTCCCAGGCTTCGGGAGGCAGGGACTTGGGATTTGGAAACAATTTATTTGAGCAAATTTCTCCCCCCGCCCGAGCTTTGGGCTCTTTATTTGCAAAGTGGAGGTACGATGGGTACTTCATAGGGTTGTTGAGGGACATGAAGTGGCTATAAAAGCCCTTTGGGGTTGTGAACAAAAGGTTAGCCAGGTCACACGTGCACCTGTGTGCGGTGACACACTGAGACGTCACTGCACGTCTGTGCCCATCTTGGTGACCTCAGTCGGGGCAACGGCAAGGTCATCTGTCAGCGTACGACTGACCCACAGCTCTCGCTTCCCTCTGGCTCAGGGGTGCCAAGCCCGGCGTGTGGCTGACTTGCCAGCTCTTGTCTTTCACACACTTGGTTCTTCGCCAACACCTAGCCATACAAGTCATGGGCGCAGGGAAGGGACGGGGAGAGGTATTTTAGAATGCACCAAGCTAGGAGGAGGAGCTCCTGGCTTCTTAACTCATCAGAAAACTGCAGTCATCCTGCAAACACATTTCCCCAAGTGCCCACCAGGTGGTGACCCTGGGCAGGGTCCCACAGGACTCGGAAGCCCCACTTTGGAGCCGGACAGCCTGGGTTTGGAAGGTGGCAATGCCTTTTCTAGCTGTCACCTTGAGCATAGCTCTCTCAGCCTTAGTGGTTCCATCTATAAGATGGGTTTGATGATCGCTCCTGACTCACAGTTAAGCAAGGATGAAGTGATGTCCTGCACGCAGTGTCGGGCCCACAGACTCATTCAGGAAGAGTCTGCCTTCCTCCCCACTGGGGCCACAGGGCCTGGAGGACTCTCCTCCAAGAGAGTCCTCATCGCACACCGGGAGAAAGCTGGGTGGCGGGGCCGTCATATGGGAGACTCAAGGAAGACAGAGAGTGCTCTCACTCAGGCGATAGTACGGGTGGCTTGTGTGTCGAGACCCCCAGAAGGAGATGGTGGCACACGCAGGGCTCACTCTGACGTGTTCCCAAGCCCAGGCTGATAGGGGACGCAGGCCAAGGGCAGAGGGAGGGGGAGCGCTGCCAGCCTTGGTGGCCTGGCTTTCTGGAGGCCCATAACCCTTGGCCCCGGCCAGGCTGACCCTCCTGTGCTCAGCCTCTCCACGGACCACAAGGCGAGGCTTGGATTATGGGCTGAGGGGGTGCCAGGGGCATATGCAGGGAACTTTTGAGCTTTGAAACAAAATGTCTAAGGAATGACAAGGGCCTTCCTTGTCCGTTCAGGGGTGGGGGAGGGGAGCTGTCACAAAGCCCAGTCCTTGCCTCTGGGAATGAGCAAACTCAGAGAGAGAAAGGAGCAACATGGCCACACTAGGCATGCGCAGAATAGAAGAGCCCGGACCACGGACCCTGAGAGGAGGGCCATGGTGGCTCCAAGGGAGGACTAGTCACTTTGGCCTGTTCATGAAGGTCTGCCTGGAGCAGGAAGCCTGGAGGGTCAGCTGAGGTCAGGCAGAGCATCCCAGATGGGCAGAAAAGTGGAACCTGAGACAGGGAGGCAGAAACACTCCTGGCTTCTGCGAGCCCCTTGGCAGTGCTACAGGGATAATGGCCTCCCATTCCCTCCACCATATGGGAAAAAAAAGAAAGAAATGAGCGAAACAAGACCGGCACTGACATCACCACTATTTAATTCTGTTCTGGAAATTCCAGTAATGTCATAAAACCCAAACCAGAAATAAGAGTGTGACGCTATGAGAAAGGGAGTCTAAATATGCGTTATTTTCGGGCCGGCCCGTGGCGTAGCGGTTAAGTGCGCGCGCTCCGCTGCTGGTGGCCCAGGTTCGGATCCTTGGCGCGCACCGATGCACCGCGTGTGAGGCCATGCTGTGGCGGTGTCCCACATAAAGTGGAGGAAGATGGGCACGGATGTTAGCCCAGGGCCAGTCTTCCTCAGCAAAAAGAGGAGGATTGGCATGGATGTTAGCTCAGGGCTCATCTTCCTCACAAAAAAAAAAAAAAAAATCGTTATTTTCAAGGATATGATTATGCCCCCAGGAAACCTCAAAGAACCAACAGAAAAAGAACTAGAATCATGAAGAGACATAATGGACACTAGTTGGACATAACTAGCCAAACAGCAACAGCTTTCCTGAATACCGGAGAAACCCCAATCCTAATGACAAAAATAGAAAATAGCTACGAAAAAATTGAAAAAGAAACATTCACAAGACATATAAAGGAAAGAATAAAGCCGTTCCAAGAGAGACAAAAGGAGACGAGTGAATGGAGACAGACATCTGATTCCTGGAGGGAAAGGCTGACCACAACAACGTAAATTCTTTCTAGAAGAGGAAAGCCCGCTACAAGCTTACAGTGAGTTATTACGTGCCAAGGATGGATCTCTGTGATGCCCAAGTCACCCAGACAGCGTCCCGTGGGAGGACAGACAGCCCAGACCAGGTGCTTGCTCTGCCACACGGAAGTGGTGGTGTGGCCCATTGGGGGAAAACTGTCTGACTCCGGAGGAATCTGAAAGTGGAACACCATCTTACCCAAGTCCCATTTGGCAAAAGTTAAAACAACCAAAAGTGAAACCACAAAACCCTGAAAATAATATGTATGAAGAACTTTCTGAGTATAAAAGAAATGAGGGGAAAAAATGAATACATCTTGCTACATAAAACAAACAAAATCCTCCCAGAAGTCATAAATAAGACCAAAACGAAGAAAACTAACTGGGAAAGGGGCTTCACTGTGAGACCCTCTGCAGCCGTCTGGCTGGGCTGGTTGGTTCATCTGTGCCTGGAGATAGGAGCCCTGGCCTCTTGGCTCTGGAGGCCAAAGACTGACTCAAGATCCCTAGGCCTGGCTGCCCAGGGCCAGTGGGTGGGCCTGGTATGGTGTGTGGGCCTGGCACGGGGAAAGTGCCATCACACTCATTGTCACCAGAGTCCCTTCCAGGTCAGCATGGTCCTGTGGACACAAGGGCGCAGCTCAACGAGGAACCCAGAAACAATCGGCCTTTTCTTTCCCCCATGAGTGTGTGAGAGAGGAAGATTTCCATGAGCACTGTGGCCCTGGCCATGGTCTTTCAAATGCCATTAGTGACTGGATAACCAGATGCCCTAAACCTCACCGCCCCACCCCCCCGCCCAAAAGCTGGGATCCGAGAAGTGTCTAGGGAGAGGAGATGTTGGAAGAGGCTTCACTGGCCACCACACAGAGAGGAAAGATGCCTTCTTGCCAGCATAGCTGGTGAGACTAGATTTTGCTGTCAAGGACACAGACAACATCTGTCAGGACAGCCAACAGCTCGACATGAAGCCTCACAGAGAAAGAGAAGCCTTTGTCTTCACTTATCAGAAGGCCCCATGTTAATCAGTTCTGCTATCTGGACACCTCGAATCAAAGCTAGCAAACTGTTGCCTAGAAGAAAAACACCAGCATGTACTTTGGCAGAGAACAAAACCCCTGCCTGGCCAGACAGGCTCCATGCTTCCAAAGTACTGAATTTTGGCTAATTTCCCCTGAATGGTCAATGTTACAGAAAACCCATGTTTCTGCTCAGATATTCTCTCGGGTGGAAATGAAACGGGAGAGACGGGGTACAAACCAGAAGTGGAGGAACAGGCTTTCTCCTCTCCTTGTTCCAGGGCTTGGAGGCCAACGCTGCTGGGAATAGAACTAAATTTAAGTCTCTGCTCTTGCTGAGCGGAAACGTGCCTCACTCAGCAAATGCTCATTGAGCCCTACACTGTGATGCTGAAGATCTGCATAAAAACAACAAGGATCTCCTAAACTTTGGTTTACATCAGCCATGTATTTCCAAAAAGCAAACCAAATGAAGATTTCTTTTTTTTGGTAAATGGAACCCTAACATAAAAGCTCTACTTTTTTTTTTTTTTTTGCTAGAGAAGATTCACCCTAAGCTAACATGTGTGGCCAATCTTCCTCTTTCTTTTCTTTTTTTATGTGAGCCGCCGCCACAGCATGGCCACTGATAAATGAATAGTGTGGCTCTGTGCCCAGAAACCAAACCCAGGGCACCAAAGCAGAGCACGCTGAACTTTAACCATTAGGCCATCGGGGCTGGCCCATAGAGGCTCTACATTTTTTAAAAATGTGTTAAATGAGGTCATTATTTAAATTCTTGAAAGCACTGGGGGTGCTTTTACTAAAAGGAAATTAAGAATTGGAAAACACCAAACTTTCCTGTCTTACACAACAGCGTGGGTTACGTTATAGTGGAGAAATACAACAGAGCACTGGACAGCCCCAGGTGGAGGCAACATACCGTAACTCTGGGAAAGAGGTCCATGTTTGGTGAGCTGGCAAGGTGCAGAATAGAATATGTTTTAATAGAATAAGTTTTTGTGTTTTTAAAGAATTTATTTTTGCCTTTGCTTGTTTGTTCTTTCTTTTGAGGAAGAGTGGCCCTGCGTTAACATCTGTTGCCAATCTTCCTCTTTTTGTTTTTTTTTTCTCCCCAAAGCCCCGGTACATAGTTGTATATCATAGTTGTACAGTTGTAGCTCTTCTATGTGGGATGCCGCCTCAGCATGGCTTGATGAGCGGTGAGTAGGTCCGTGCCCAGGATCTGAACTGGCAAACCCTGGGGCGCCGAAGTGGAACGTGTGAACTGAACTGCTATGCCACCAGGACGGCCCCAAGTTTTTGTTTTTAAAAAACAGATATATGCACGTTTATACGCACACACACACACAAAATATTTGGAAAGATATATAGCGTGTTGTCAACAGTGGTCACCCTCAGGGGCATGACATTTGGGCAAAGGAGGGATGGTGGAAATAATAGGAGATTCATTTTCAAATTTTGTATATTTCTGTGCTATTTAAATGCTTATGACAGGCATGTTCTCTATTTATAATAAAAAATGTACTAATATTAAAATAAGGCAGTATGGTAGGGCAGAAGGAAATGGCCTCGCCGTCAGATCTGGGGCCTCGTCTGGCCCCTAAACTCGGTGACCCTGAACACATCCCCTCCTCCCACTTTGTCATCTTTTTGGTGAAGCGGGTAGGACCAGGTGCCGAGGTCCCTCCCAACTTCGAGGACCGTGACTCTCCAAATAAAGTTTCCTTGAGCTGGCCTTTGGGAACCAAGCTTGAGCCCTGGAATTGTACTTTCCTGCTGAACTGACACCAGATTTCCCTCTGCCCTGGGAAGAAATAAGCCAGGAAATGCTCTTTCCTGGCCGGTGGAAGGGAGGGAGGGGGGCATCTAACACTCTGATGAGGAGCTGCATCCATTAGTTACACATGAGACCATTCCATATAAATTCCAGCTTGAATAATTCAGGGCGTCCTGGAAAGGTTTCCACGTAAACATCAGACACAGATGCATCTGGCTGAATATCCACTCTACCCTACAGGATTCCTTCGCTGCTCCCCGCTCAGGCCAACACTTCCTATGTCAACACCATCCCCTTCGTTGTACCTCAATGGGCTGCCATTCGCCCAGGACAAACACATGCAGCATGTTCACATCTGGATCCTTGTAGAAGATGTTGGGCTTGGCGTGATGCTGGAAGTGGCGATGGTTCCACCAGTTGGCCGAGGCACCCTGTGGGGGAGAAATGCGGGTGAGCAGTGCAGACTGCCGGGGGACCTGAGCTCATCTGACAGACCCTACTCAGGACCAGTTCCTAGTACCTCCAACGTTCAGAGCCAACTTTTTATTACTCACAGGGCCTCGGGCCCTGGAAGTCAGAACATGGCCCTGCCAGTACTCAGTCCACAGCGCTAGACAGCCCCTGGGGCCAGGACTTCTGAATGAAGCCAAGTCACTCCATCCCTCCAGGCCTGTTTCCCCATAAGATGGCGATGGCGGGCAAGAAGTGCTGGGGACGGACCAGCGGCAAGCACTTCAGCAGGTGTGGAGTTGGTCTCCGCACTCCACCAACGCCAGGTGTGAGCCTCCACGCCCCTTATCCTCTACACATCTCCTGTGTGACCGTGTTGTGCAAGGAGTTGGGGTTCCAGGGACAGTAAGAAGTGGCCCTTACCATGTGACCCAGCCTTCCACTCCTAGGTGCGTACCCAAGAGAAATGAAAACACAGCCACAGAAAACTTGTACACAGATGTTCCCAGCTGCATTATTCAAAATATCCAAAAAGTGGAAACAACTCAAATGTCCATCAACTGATGAATGGACAAATAAAATGGGATAGATCCACACAACAGAATACTGTTTGGCCATGCCATTAAAAGGAATGAAGTCCTGACACATGCTACAACATGGATGAACCTTGAAAACATTATGCTACGTGGAAGAAGCCAGTCACAAAGGACCACATATTGTACGATTCCATTCATAAGAAATGCTCAGAGGGCCGGCCCCGTGGCTTAGCGGTTAAGTGCTCACGCTCCGCTGCTGGCGGCCCGGAGTTCAGATCCCGGGTGCGCACCGACGCACCGCTTCTCCGGCCATGCTGAGGCCGAGTCCCACGTACAGCAACTAGAAGGATGTGCAGCTATGACACACAACTACCTACTGGGGCTTTGGGGGAAAAATAAATAAATAAATAAAAATTAAAAAAAAAAGTGCTCAGAATAGAGACATCTATAGAGATAGAGAGATTAATGATTGCCTAGAACTAGGGTTGGGGGTGGATGGGAGGGATGCAGGGGTTGGGAGGTGATGGCTGAAGTGTGGAATTTCTTTTTGGGGATGATGAAGATGTCCCAAAATTGTGATGACGGTGCATAAATCTGTGAATATACTACAAGTCATTGGTTTGTACACTTTCAATGGGTGACTTGTATAGCATGTGAATCATATCTCAATCAAGCTTTTTCAAAAAAACAAAAAAGAAGACCACAAGTGGTCCCTGCTCTCGGAAGGCCCATGGAGTGGTTGGCAAGAGACAGCCCGACAGCCAGACACATTGAGAACAGAGTCACATCACGCCCAAAAAGCTCTAGGGAGAGCTTAATAAACAATCGCCAACATAAACAGGTGAGAGCTTCCTGGTTCTAACATGTAAATATAAAATTACTATTCTAGGAGACAAGAAGTATTACATGAGTATTTCAAGGCCACGAATTTCTGTCTCACCAGCTCAAGCTCCTGACACATTTCGAGGGCCTGTTCCTCCACAAAGTTGCCCAGTGATGCACGGAAAGAAACTAACTTTTTTTTTTTTTGGTGAGGAAGATCGGCTCTGAGCTAACATCTATTGCCAATCCTCCTCCTTTTTTTTTTTCCCACAAAGCCCCAGCAGATAGTTGTATGTCATAGTTGCACATCCTTCTAGTTGCTGTATGTGGGACGCGGCCTCAGCACGGCTGGAGAAGCGGTGCGTCGGTGCACGCCTGGGATCCGAACCCGGGCTGCCAGTAGCAGAGCGCGAGCACGTAATTGCTAAGCCACGGGCCGGCCCGAAACTAACTTTTCTGACTCTTCAGCATGAGGACTTGACTGATGAACTGCTGCTGAGTCAATCAATGCTTTGGCCGAGGGTCTGTCCATCTACAGAAAGACGGATTTGCTAAAACAAATATTTTACTTGGAAGATGCTTTTGGCAACAAACACGGTCTCTGGACACCAACAGCCATGGGCGGGAATAGCTATGTGCAGCTGTGGCCTTTGCGGTGACCTCAGGCCCCTGTAAGCAGGCGGGCCTCAAAAGCCATCAGAGCAAAAAGATGTCGGCCAGTGAGAGCTTAGAGGATTCGGGAATCAGATGACACATTCACCTTATTAGCCAAAGTAACCAAATTCCTGCAAAGAACGAAATGGAAAAGTCCCTGGCACAAAAATATGAAGGGGCAAGGCAGGTTATGAGTAAGTATGATGTTTAGAATACACTCACCAAGAGAGGTTTGTCGAATGAATAAATGAAGGAGAGAAAGGTGGGCTGTGAGCACCATGGGGATGAGTCAGTGAGGTGGGGCCATCCCTGCACTAGGGGTTGGATGTAATGACAAAACATTTTTTGGTGGTACTATTCCGCTGTTGTGATTCTCTTCCATTTTTCTCCGCTAGGCAAAGCCCTACTTATCCTTCACGAACCCTTCCTTCCCGGGCACCACAAAGCCCTGCCTGCCCGGGAACAATGGCGCAGCCCTTGTGTTCTCAGAATGCGGTACCAATGCTGCCTGCCCTGGGGATGAAGTGGGGAAAGAGAGGGAGCTGTTGTCTAGTGAGGGAGAGCTGAGCATCACACCACACGGAGATGGGGCTGAGGGAGCTGGGGAAGTTGCTGGAGGCCGCTCAGAAGGACTGCACTCAGTCCGCAGGCTGGGCAGGAGGGGGCCAGGCAGAATGAGGGTGCTCTTCTGCCAGAGGGAAGAGCCTCGGTGAAGGCCTTGGGGGATGAGGGGAGTGGGAATGTGGACTGTTCTAGAAGCCAAAGGAAGGCCCCTCGGTTGGGCCAGAGACACAGGACCGCAGCCAGTAGTGCTGTGCTGAGCCACATCAGAGCCTGAGGAGAAAGGAAAAATGTGCACCCTGGCTTTAGCAGATGCCAACTCCTCCACAATATTTTCAAAATCTACTTTTTGTCTCATCTTGTTTTCAACTGAGAGAACTGCCAAGTCTGACGACATCTCTCAAGCAAGTGACGATCTTAAATAATTTTCAATTATCTTAAACTGAAGTCAAATAATAAATTCTGGGGCCGGCCCCGTGGCTTAGCGGTTACGTGCGCGCGCTCCGCTACTGGCGGCCCGGGTTCGGATCCCGGGCGCGCACTGACGCACGGCTTCTCCGGCCGTGCTGAGGCCACGTCCCACATACAGCAACTAGAAGGATGTGCAGCTATGACATACAACTATCTACTGGGGCTTTGGGGGAAAAAAAAAAGGAGGAGGATTGGCAATGGATGTTAGCTCAGAGCCGGTCTTCCTCAGCAAAAAGAGGAGGATTGGCAAGAATGTTAGCTCAGGGCTGATCTTCCTCACAAAAAAAAAATAAATAAATAAATAAATAAATAAATAAATAAATAAATAGTTTCAGTATAAATAGTATATTTAAACTCAATGTTAGGACTCTCAATACACCAACTTTCCAATTGTTAAATATTTTTCAGCTACTTTAATGTTGTGGGGGAAAAAAATCAACCACTAAAAAAATACATACAAACATGTATATAGGGGCACAAATTTTTCCTTGTGCCTTAGGTTCCCGTATGGCTCAGCGCAGTCTTAATCTTTATTTAAAATGTTGATATTTTGTTCATTGTGGATTTTTTTTTGCATTAATTTTGTTTGAAAATACAGTTGGTCCTCCGTATCTGCGGGTTCTGCATCCAGGGATTCAACCAACCTCGGATCAGAACCTACAATGGTTGTGTCTCTACTGAACATGTATAGACTTTTTCTCCTTGTCCTTATTCCCTAAATAATACAGTATAACACCTGTTTACATAGCATTTACATTATGTTAGTTATTTTAAGTAATCTAGAGATGATTTAAAGGATACATGAGGATGTGTGTAGGTTATATGTAAATATTATGCCCTTTTATATAAGGGACTTGAGTATCTGTGGATTTTGGTATCTGAGGTGGGTCTTGGAACCAATCCCCTTCAGATACCAACGGACGACTATTTTGCACTAAAATGTTCCTTATCTCTATTACTCAGTTTTTTTGGTGTCCCCTTCAATTCTGCGCTGGAGGCAAATGCCTCACTCGCTTTACCCTGGTCCCGGCCCTGGCAGCCTGAGATGAGCTTGTGAAAAGGCTGGCTGAGTTTTAGATTTCCATCTCCAGATGTGGCGTTTAGATGGCACGGGGCCTGGAAGTGTGTGTTTGATCCTAAGCACAATGCAGAACACTTAAAGGTTTGTAGTTTTTTGTGTGTGTGTGTGAGGAAGATCAGCCCTGAGCTAACATCCATGCCAATCCTCCTCCCTTTTTGCTGAGGAAGACTGGCCCTGAGCTAACATCTGTGCCCATCTTCCTCCACTTTATGTGGGACGCTGCCACAGCATGGCCTGACAAGCGGTGCATCGGTGCATGCTCGGGATCCGAACCTGGGCCGCCAGCAGCAAAGCGTGCACACTTAACCGCTACGCCATGGGGCCGGCCCCCACTTGAAGGGTGTTAAGGAGAGGTGCCACAGCTCAGAATTATCTTTGTCCAAGATCACCCTCTGGAAGAAATGTCCACAGGAAGCGACATGGGCTGAAGGAAAAGGGGAAGTCGGGATGTAGGGAGCTCACCCATGGAATCCTACAGCAGTGCAGGCTGCAGTAAGAAGCAGGTCCCAGTCCCTCCAGGCTCCCAGCACCCTGCTTGCTGTCCTCACCAGCTGGTACTAGAACATCCGAGCTGGCAGGGCACCTGAGGACGCCCCTGCAGCCAGCACCTTTTATTCCCAGAAAGGGACCAGAGGAACGATGGACCTACAAGATATGCCTGCAGCTGTGTGACCACCGAATGCTGTAATCCTCCTGGCCCTGGGGCACCCCAGGTGAGCTGCACGGCCACGCCACTGGCCTAGACACAGCATGGAGGACACAGGTAGCAGGGGGCTGGAGAGCCGTAAGTGGGACCCATGTCCTTGACCTCGTCTAGTCTCCAAGCCCAAGTACGCTGTCTTCCCGTCAGCCCAGCGTTCCAATTCCGTAAGCCAACGTTCTCCATGAAGGCCAATCCTCTGTCCTGGCCTCGTCTTCCGTCTGACGCAGGAGCCTTTCAAGGACCGAGGGACATCAGGCTGGAAAGGCCCTCCCGGCCCCTGCCCAGAATCTGGAAACAGGACACAGCCCATCTTTGTTGAGTGTGTTGGGGGTAACACGGGTCGGGAGGGAAATGTTACTTTCCAATACTGAGGAGGGTTTTATCCAACAGAAGAGAATACAAAAATGTAACAAAGCACTCTACTATGCGCGAATACGCGCGCCCTCTCCCTTCGCCCCTGAAATTCTGGAAAGAAACCAGGTTCTCAGACCGCTTCAGGCTCAGGGCCAGGGAAACTGCTTGTTGTGTAACGAGTTACTAGTTCCACCGTAGTTCACCCCCAACCGGATCCGGAGCTGGCCCGCCAAAGGCTTGATGCAGTCTGGGTCACAGGGGGACAAGCCTAACCCAGACATGTAGCTCTCCCCAAGCCAGGGCGGGGAGGGATGGAACTCATCAGGATGCAGCCTTTCTTAGGAAGCAGCTGGATACTGTTGGGAAAGGGCTGGGGTGGAGGATGAGCTGCTTCAGAGAGAGTTGGCAAGGACTTATCTCCAAAACCAAGGAGGTAATCCTTATCAGACCAGCACAAGGTCACAGACAGGTCCAGTTTGCACTTTTTTTTTTTTTTTTTTTTTGGTGAGGAAGATTGGCCCTGGGCTAACGTGTGTGGCAAATCCTCCTCTTTTTGCTTGAGGAATAAAGCAAAGCTGAGCTTAACATCGGTGCCAATCTTCCTCTATTTTATATGTGGCATGCTGCCACAACATGGCTTGATGAGCAGTGTGTAGGTCTGCACCTGGGATCTGAACCCACGAACCCCCCGGGGCGCCAAAGCAGAGAACACAAACTTAACTGCTATGCCACCTGGCCAGCCCTCCAGCTTGCCTTTTTACAAACTTGGTGAGCTGTAAGGCTTCTACAGGTCTGCCTCCTCATCTGCTGAGCGGTGAGAGGAGAGATACCTCACCTTCTAAGTTTTAAATGACTCTGATCCTTCGGCTCAGTTAATCATTACATGGTTTGACGTCCCTTATCTAAAGACTGACATGATGGCAATATCTCCTTTTCATATCCCATATCCTTCCAAAGTATATTCGAGATGGTTTATGATAAAGGACTGTGTATACAACAGAATGTTTAAAATAAAGATAAAGGCTTAAATGAGATGCAATGGGAGGGAAAGATATGAACAAAAACACAGGCTCAGGAGAGTCGCTGTTCCAAATCTGGCTTTGTGTTTCCTGGCACCCAAGGGGGAAAAAAAGAGGAATACAGCACCCGAGGGGGAAAAAAAAAAGAGGAATACAGAGGTCTTAAATTGCTCACATTCCCAGTGGAGGGAAGCACACCAATTCATCAAGACAGACTGCTCCTTTACTGGCCTAAACTTAAAGGAATTTATTAGATAAGCTCTTAGATAAGGAGCAAACAATTCAATCATCTGAGTCAATAGACAAAAGAGGCATGCATCTGTTTTGATCATTAGTACGCTGGGTTTTGTGGTCTAATGAGATACAGAGACAGAGCTCAGAAGGTCAGAGAAGTGGAGAATTCGAAAGTCCTGCAGGCCAGCCAGGACACTGACCTGAGAGGGGACCTGATCTCAAAGGGGGATGGCGCTGCGCCAGCTGCTAACCGATGGGACGGATGCCCAGGGCCGCTAATGTTTACCTTTAAGTGGCCAATGACGAACTTGTGGACCAAGTGGTTCCACATGGATTTCTTATAGACAGAGAGGTGGCCGTAGTCGTGTTGCAGCCATCCAGCTTGGACCTGGGGAGAGAGGGCCACAGATGCGGCGTCAGCACGCGTGCACCGGACCTCTGCGAGCTGGGGGAGTCAGGGGGGTGGGGGGGCTTCAAGTGATGGATGAGGGTGGCATGCCTCACCTGAGAGGTAGCAAGCACACAGGCCGTGATGACAGTTGGGATCCAGCCATTGCCGAAGTAAGAGACGGTGAACCACGCGATGCTCTCCATGGCGATGACGTGGGCCAGGAGGAGGAGGAAGAACAGGTGGTTGCTCTTGAACAGGTTCATGTCCTCAGCAGTCTTCCTCAGGGCCCGGAAGTCCTCGGTGATCTGGGACTGTAGAGCAAGAACACAGGGAAGGAGTCAGCCACCCAGCCACTCTGAAGGGGACCGATGTCTTCTTAACACCCACTGCACTGCCTGGAGAAATTGTGGGGAGAGGGGACCAATCCACAAACCTATGCCCCTTGGGAGCCCGGCCACCGTACACTACAACCGCAGCTGATCCCATGCGCCTGCTGTGGGCCTCACACCACCCTGGGGGCTGTGTGTTTGTCCACAGCCAGTTAAGTGGCAGAGAAAGGATTTGACTCAGAAGCTTGCATTTTGCACACCCATGTTCACAGCAGCATATTCACAATAGGCAAAAGGCAGAAACAACCCAAATATCCCTTGATGGATGAATGGCTAAACAAAATGTGGTCTATGAATAACAATGGAATGTTACTCAGCCTTAAAAAGGAAGGAAATTCTGACACATGCTATAACAGGAATAAACCCCGAAGACATTATGCTAAGTGAAATTAAGCTAGACGGGAAAAGACAAATACTGTATGAGTTCACTTATCTGAGGTACCTAGAATAGGCAAACTCATAGAGACAGAAAGCAAAATAGTGTTTACCAAGGGCAGGGGGGAGGGGGGAATGAGGAGTTAATGATTAATGGGGATAGAGTCTCAGTGTGGAATGATGGAAAAGTTCTGGAGATGGATAGTGGTAATGGTTGCACAACAGTGTGAAAGTACTTAATACCAGTGAACCGTACACTTAAAAATGGTTAAAATGGTAAATATTATGTTATGCATATTTTACCACAATTAAGAAAAAAAAAGTTTACATTTTCCAACACCCGACACTGCACCACCTGTTCTGGGCACTCTAGTGGGGTTTGAAGGGGTTGAGATGGGGGAGACACAAAACAGTGCAGGACAAGTCCCTGCCCGGAGAGTTCAGGGAGGCAGGAGAGGACTGGGTGGGCACTGGGCATGCGGGTCCAGGGAGACTGAGGCAGAGTCAAGGACAGCTCTGGGGAAATGAGGGCATCGCCGGGAGAAGGGAGGAAGCTGGCAGCAGGAGGGGAAGAACGTGGAGGGCAGGGAGCTGAAGGTATCCACTGGCCATACCCAGGACACTCTGAAGGGCAGGTAGGGTGGTGTGTGGGTGGAAGCAGCTCCATTTGGGAGCCTGGGTGATGAGTGGTGAAGAACCCCAAGAGTGGCTGTCAACCACTTCAACAGCAGTGGATGGGGCACAGTGGGGTGGGAGCTAGAGAAGACCGTCAGGAAGTGGGGAGCCTGCAGGATGCAGCAGAGGGGAGAGAAGCTACCTGCCTGGAACGGGGCTGGAGAGTGTGGAAGCAGGTGGAAGATGAGCAGACCATGAAGGAGGCAGAATGGAACCCCGGGTTAGCTCCAGCGAGGGGAAGGCCAGACACAACAGTGAGGGGACCAGGCAAGAAGGAAAGACCCTGTGCTCAGCCTGGCTCCTCGGAGGCCCCAGAGCTGGAGAGGCTGGGACTGCATTGCTCCAAGGAGGGGGCCTGCCCTGGCTGGCAACAAGAGGAGGGTGGCCCCCCGTGGCCAACGGAGGTTCCGAGTCCTCCCTGACCCCAGGTGATGGGCAGTGGCTCCCCTTGGACTGGCATAAGGGGTCCCTTGCCCCACGCCCGGCATGCTCCATCTCGGGGCGGGGACCCCCTCTCCCTGCAAACCCCCAACTCCTTCTTTGTCTGACTCACGTTCTTGCCGCGGTCCTGGCTGGGCTCCTCCGGGGCCAGCTCGCCGATCAGCAGGGGCTTCAAGAACTTGCTCACGAAATTAAGGTCGCGGTGAAAGGCATGGAAGGCATCCTGGGAGCAGAGGGGCAGGTGGTGAGTAGGGGACTCCGACTTTGGCCTGCGGAGGGCAAGGATCACCAGCAGAAGCTCTCTCTGTCCCATCCGGAAACAGAAAGGGGCCTCCCACGAGCGGGCCCCAAATGCTCTCTCGGGCCTCATCCGGGACAGAGCTTCAGTGCCCAACTCCAACAGCGGTGTCATCTGAGTCTCCGCCCGGAGGAGCGGCCACTGGGCTTGCCAAGGGTGTGTGGATAGACATGCGGGCTGCCTGACGTGTGGGCAAGTCAGAAAAATGCACCCCTCCGGGGAGATGCACCGTGTGGGCATGGGGCTGGGCAGGACCTGGGATGGACACAAGTCTCCACGGGCTTTTCCGCTGGGTGCCCAGTACCTGGCAAACCGCACCACCCACCACCCCGTGCCCACTGCTGTCAACAAAAAGAACAAGCCTGGAGACTACCACGGCATGGAAAATGCACTTAGGAGATAATGCGAAACCAAAACCAAATGCAGAACTAGGTCACAGGTATTTCTGAAAAAAGCTTTTTCATAATTTGAAAAAGTATGAAATTATGAAAATTATGAAAAAAATTTTTACGGGAGGCTCTAAATTATTATGTGTTAAGGTGGTGGCGTTATGCCTTGCTTTATTTTCATTACTTTCCACACTTTCCCTAACGTTATACTGCTTTTGAAATAAAAAAAATTAATGTTATGCATTTTAATCTTTTTTTTGGATTATCAAGTAATAATGTGCCTAGTTTGGCCAAATTTAGAAAATGTACAGATGAATAGAGGAAAATAATACCACCCAGAGAGTGACTACCGTTGCTAATATTTTACCATACTTCCTTCCAGTTTTTTTCTATACATATTATGTATATTACATAAATTGTCTCATAACAAATATAGCACTCCCATTAGAAATGAGCCAGTACCATTTCCCCTGAGGGGATACAGTATGACATTCCAGCCATACACAGCATTTACCCTGCATTGCACCAAGCTTTGAGACGTTCTAGGATAGAGGACGTTCTAGGATAATTCAGATGACACCAAGATAAACAGAAAAATCAGTGTAGTGGGAAAAAAGTCCTGGCGTGCATGTGGGAGGTAGTCCAGAGTAAAAGAGACTGAAAAAGATGTAAGAAAAATATATAAAAACTGCAATACTCGATCTGAAATGCTCTCATTTGGAGGAGGAAAAAAACCCCCAGCAGTTATACAAGATATTTTTGGGGCTGAATGATAAAATTTAAATATGGACTGAATATCTGATCCTATTAAGGAATTACTATTAATTTTCTTAAATATGACAAAAGTATTGTGATTATGTTAGAGAGTGTCCCTCTTCTTAGAAGATGGTGGAGAATTTAGGGATGAACGTGGCACAGTCATGCAACATATTTTCATGGGATTCAGCAAAAGAAAATTGCACAAGCATCAACAGGAAGAACGGAAACGGGGCAAAATGTTGAGATTAGTAAATTTCGGTTGAGGATTTACAGGTGTTCACTTATTCTTCCAACATCTCCGTACGTTTGGAAAATTTCAAAATTTAAAAAAAATGGAGGAGGAATGCGGAAAACGCTGGCAACTCATAAAAATGTTTTCACTCCCCCACCAAAGTGTCTCGAAATGGTAATTGCCAGTCTTCTTCCGTTTTCTTACTGCATCCCTGGCGTCAAGTCCTTTTGCCTGGGCTTTGTTCTGTTTGTGTCTAGAACAGACTCACAAAGCAACACTTTGTGCCGAGGAAAACTGGGGCCCAGAGTTTTAAAAGTCTGTGTCCCCCGCCTCTAGCTGAACAGAAGGAGATGGTCGAAGAGGATTAGATCAAGTATATTTTCAGAGAAGAGATGGGCAGCTATTCCAGGGTCCTTGGGCTGGCAGTGAGGAGGCCTGGGGTCCGGCGCTGACCAGCTCTGCCCACGCTGAGCCAGCCGCCCCCACCCTAGCCTCAATCTCCTTTGCAAAGTGAGGACCATCCCGGCTCCGATGTTCCAAGTCGGGGAAAATCTCAGCAGGAGCTTTCACAGTCAGGGCCCAGGTGCAGGTGGGATAGTGGCAAGCACAACTGCCTTCCAAAGTCAGGGCCTAAAAAGGCCTTTCATTGCTCCTCCTCACGTCAGACCGTGGCTTTTGAGAAACGAAGGAGCAGCCCTTGGTAAGACGGTTTCCCAATGATTACTCACTACTTTTCACTGAGAGGTAAAATTCCATAGTCTGCAAGTGGATTCATCTTGCAGTCAGCTCCCGCGGCCCCCCACCAGGTCCATGTCATGCCTCCAAGCCCCTGCCCAGGCTGAGGAACCTGGTGGAGCAGGCAGACAGACTCCTGTCCTGACCACGGCCACTCCTCGGTCATTTCCAGAGGGCTGTCAGGGGGCCTTACCTCCCTGAAGCCTGGCGAAGGGAAGGGCCACGTGCCAGGTCGGGAGCCAGGAGCGTTGTTTATGTTCCCTCCCTGAAGCCTCAAAGCCCTGCTTTACCAATGAAGACACTGGGAGCGCAGGAAGGTGACAGTCCCGTGCTCCAAGTGGCAGAGCCAGGATCCGATCCAGGTTCACCTGACTCAGGCACACTTCCCCACACACCACATGCCTTCTGCCGGTGTAGAAAGCTGTTGATTGTCTGACTGTCCGTGGTAGATCCGACAGCCTTCCAAGTAGGCCTAGTGGGAATCCCTTGAACCCACCAAGCTCATTCCCACCCCAGGGCCTTGGCTCGGCTCTTCTGCCTGGAGCCCTGCTCTCACAGCGTCCTGTGGCCAGCTCCCTTTGGGATGCACCTCAAGGAGGCTTTTCCTACCACCCCATCTGGAACAGCCACCCTCCAGCCCCACGCTTTCTCTGGGACATTGCCCTGTTGTATCTTCTTCATAGCAGTTATCAAGGTCACAAGCTACATTATGTACTCACTTCTTTCTTGTCTGTCTCCCCTGCTGGATATAAGGGCCATGAGGGCCACGCCTGTCCTGTTCACTGCAATAACCCCAGTGCCTCCAACAGTGCCTGACAGGAGGGCTCGCAAGTGAATGTGGGGACCCAGGACCCCACAGCTGTGCACCCTCCAATCCCAGGAGGCTTTTCCACTCTGCAGTCACGTTCAGACTATTCTCTTCTTCTGCCATTTTGCACCACTGGGCTTATGCTTCTAGAACACCAGAACTCTTCACCTTCTCCAGCACCCACAACCCATTCGTGGTTGGTAGAGCTGCCACATGCTGAGATGACGTAGGTCAGCCACTGAGCCATGGGCTTTGCACACATAAGCCACTAATCTTCACCAAACTCTGTGAGGCAGGTCCTATTTCGGAGACGAGAAGAGGCTAAGGGAGGTGAAGCTACTCGCCCACAGTCACACTCCAGGTGTGCCTAACTCTAGAGTTTTCTGCTGTTAATACAAAGGCCTCAATCAAAATAAGCTTCCCCCGCCGAGAGTTGATCACTTTTTGTGTCTCCCCCTTCAAAGTGTCACAGATGCACTTCACACACTTGCAGAAGGTTCCCAATTGCTGCTTGGTTACAGAAGTATCTGGCTGGCACAAGGTAGGCCATGGGGCAGAGCAAGACAGAGCCAATTCAAACGTTGATTTTGGAACAGGAATTGGAACCAGGTTCTATTCTCGTCTGACAGGGAGAGAAGCCAAAGACTTTCCAGAAAGAAGGCCCCAGGCATGAGTGAAGAGAAGGGAGTGGCAAACAGGTTGAGAGCGAAGCTGAAGCCACCCCCAATAGGGCAGGTGAGTGTGTTGGGGGTGAGGAGGTCAGGCTGCAGGAGAGAGGGCCTGAACACCCAGATTGCCAAATGGAAGACGTGTGTGCGTCACACTTCCTGGCCTTCACCAGTCCCTGCTTCAGCCATCGCCCAGTCCAGTGCCAGCCAACTTCTGCATGAAGACATCTTCCCTGCCCCGGCCCCACTCCGGCTCCTCCCCCCACACGGAGCATCCGGTGCCATGATTTGTTTCTGGCTGTCTCCACCTTCTCTGCAGAGCAAGGCTAGTCTCTAACTCAGCCTTGCACATCCGGGCACTTGGCCCAGGACGCGGGAAGAGCAGGAGGAGGAAGCTCAGGGCCCACAATGACGCAGGCAGCAGCCCCGGGAACGGGGACGCCGTGGAACAAGTGGTTAGAGAGGGAAAAGCAGAGGAGGGACCCTGAGTTCTCGGGTGGAGATACGGACGCTGACTTCCTTTCCACCGCAGAAAGACGCAGGCAGGGCTGGAAGCCCCTCTGCCATGTGCCCTCCAATGGAAAGAAGCAATGGAGGCTGGTGGGACAGTGCTCTGTGGCCAAAGGGTCGTGGGCGAGAATGTCCCTGCTGATGTGTGCTGGAAACACGTGCACACATGCACACGAGGCTAAGAGACACCCGGGGATGCTCCCTCACACCTATCTAGAGTTCTGAAGTGTAAAGAATGATCCCACGCACAGCCCATTTGAGCCTGATAATCATCTTCCCATTTCATAGACCTAGACAGAGAAGTTCAGGGTAAGTGCCTGGCCCAAGAATTCATAAAGCTGGGACGCAAACCCAAGTCCTCGGCCTTGAAATACCAAGACCCTCCTGCTCTGTCTAAAGAAGGATGGAGATTCATTCCATCTTCAGTCTGTTGCCTTGCCACAAGAACAGCATAGGAACAGGATGGAAGATGGAATGAATCCTGACCTCCCTGCTTTGGAAGAGGCCACCCATGCAGACAGGGCAGGAAAAGTTGCCCAGACAAGGCAGGAGTGGGGGCACGGGTGGGCGGGAGCTGGTGTCCAGAGGCAGAGGGTCTGGATTCAAGTTTCAGCTTGAGGGGAAGGAAGGAAGTATACCCAGTAGATGTGGTCACTGTCTGTGAATTATTCATCTTTGTGCCAGGGCCCAGCTCAGAACCATGGAGAGACTGAATAAATCTGTATGAATCACTGCTGAAGATTACAATCACTGCTGAAGATTACTTTTCGAGCAGGGAAAGTTCTGCAGTGGTGAGACTCTGTCGTGAAAAGAGCAGAGACATCCTCGGGATGAGGGTTCCTTTTGCCCAGAGCAAGAAGACCAGAGAAGTGCCAAAGGACCAGGGGGAAAGAGATCAGAGGTGGAGCAGGAAGGAAGGGAGGGAGGAAGGGGAGGTGGGCTGGGAGGACTCAGTGACGGAAGATCCTGAGTTTAAGCCCAAGCGCTTGAGCAAGGTTTTTAAACCTAAGAGCAATGAGAGACACTTACAGGGTTTATCCGAGGGCTAAACCAGGTAATATGCACGACGGTGCTTTGTGAGCTGCCAAAATGAAGCGACTTTTATTCTGACATGCAAGGCCAAGTTCTAATTTCCGCAGAAGGACCAAATGACAAGGTCATTTGGGGAAGAGGCAGTCCTGACTTCCGAGGTCTGGTCTTCAGAAACAGGAAAATTCCCTACTGAGGCCCAGAATTGTCACAAGAAAGGCTTCCAGCCTCTTGCGAGGACACTACTGCTTTGTGATCAGCTTATTAGAGCGCATCAAGGTGTTCCACGGGATGCAACCTCTATCTGCCACCAGTCCCTCCCCAAACTTTCAGCGACCATAAAGACTCTGTCAGTCCCCAAGCTCTGAGGAAGAAGTTCACGTCCCAAGGGGCAAAGCCATCTGCTCAACAGCCTAAAGACGAAGGTCTCTTGATTCCTAGCCTGTTCTTGCCTCTCCCTTCAAAACCCCTTCCCATACACTCCACATTTCCATGGCCTTTTTCCAACCTAGTCGCAGACATTAAAAAAAAGAGAGAATCCAGTTTCTCACTCCACCATTACTCAACTATATCCCCACTTAGTGCATTTCAGGCCCTATAAGTCTTATCTTGGAAGGCAGTAAGCCTTGGAGATAGGAATTGTCTTTATGTCTTCCCACACAAAACAAAGCTGACATAGATTTAAATTTTTTCCTCCAAATTCCTCTTTGTTTACTTTACCTTCTAGCTCTTACATAATCCTCACTCTTATTCTCACGTGTCTGATAATTCTCCATTGCACTTATCTAGGGCTTACAGTTTAAAAAGTGCTTCGCCACATAAGAAAATATATTTTTTTCCACATAAGAAAATATGTTTCTTTAACACTAGGGAATAATCAGACCAATCCATCATATTTGACTTTTCCTTCCAGGAAACTTTTTGGTGAAGGCCTGACCAGGGTAGGAACCTTCTAGAATTTACCTATGGTGACCAGGCTAGCACAAGTCCAGCAACATGGAATAGCGCAAAGACCTCCAACCAGGAGGCAAAAGGTCTTTTATTTAGGAATTCCCTTTATCCAACCTCTTCACATCGGTGTGGGAGTATCTAAGTGAGATGCACTGATGGTGTCTGCAAACCTTATATTCACCTAAGTAGTCTGATCAGCAGCAGAGCCCTAAGGGCTTAAGAGTGTTCACAAGCAGGTAAAAGGGAGTGAGCCTATCAGTGACCCTCTTCTCAATCTTGAATATGCCTGAACCCTGTTCACCAAAGCAGCAAGCCAATCAACAGCCTAGATCGTGACTGCCTGGTCTGACCCCCGGGGCTAGGCCTGTCCCAATGAGAGGAAGAGGTAAGAAGGTCAACAGTTCCACGGAAGGACAGGGGCCCAAACAGCTTGGACAGCAATAGCCCAATAGGTCAGCATGCCAGCTCCACGTGGAATGTGCTATGTCAAGCTTATCCCTCCCACAGCCTTGCCCCTATTCACCTTCCCAAGGTTCTCTCTCCCCCCAGCTCACTGCCACCAAGAGAGGCCCCTTTCTTCTCTCCTTGACTTGTTCTTTTCCCTCCCACTTGAGTCCATGGGGCTACAGCTGCATCTTAAAGAAATGCAAGGATTTCAGACTGGGAGTTGGGGGACACCGTGGGGGTGCTGTGTAATCGCAGAGCTACACATTCGGTGCAGGTGGGATGGGCAGCCCGGGCTCCCAGGAGGCTCCCCGGCTCGACTACCGTTAGCAGTGCAAGAACAGGGAAGGGCATTCCTGGCAGGATTTTAAAACAGAGGACCATTGAGTTGACCGCCCAGAGTAACCTCGGGTGCAGCTGGACCTGTTGCCAAGCCAGCCTAGTGCTGCTAAATCCAGGCGGCTCAAGATCCCTCTCGACCTGGGCTTTGCAAACTCCAGCCCTTTCTCTTTCCAATTCCCCACCCCGCTCCCCAAGAACGCCGACCCGTGGGGTGGGTCCTGTTAGTCTTTGAAAGCGTGGGAACAGGAGCTACTAGGCGGTCCCTCCCAGGCAGCCATTGCGGACTTTCTTAGACAAGAATCCAAGCAGCAGCGAGCCGTGACCGGGAACAAGCTTTCCTTCCCCGCCCCCTAGTCTGGCTGGAGAGTGAGGGACGCGCGCTGAGTCCCACACCTGGTTCCTCTCCCGCTCCTTTCTGCGGCGCCCAGGGGCGGCCATCTTCCACACTGGGGGCGCCAAAGCCCTAGGGCCCGAGTGATCCCTGTGGCTAGTCCCTGGACCCGGATGAACCCAGCGGAAGGAGCGGACCGCTGGATCCCAGTGCGCATGGTAGATCCCGCGCGGTTCTCTACCGTTTAGATCGCCACCGCGGCGCTGCCTCCCAGGCTCGAAAATCCGAACCCCACAGCAAGTTGGCCCATCTGTTCCAGAGGACCCGGATTCGGGGCGGGGGATGAACGCAGCAGACACACTTTCCTTCCCTCCTGGGCGCCCCAAGCTTCATTCAGCGCTGGAGGTCTGTTTGGCGCCCTGGGACCCAAGGCTCCTGACTCCCGCCTGCAGCAGAGAAAGGTGGCGGGAGAGCCCCCAAACCCTTACCGTAGCATCTTCCCCCGCGTAGTGCCCGATGACCCGCTGGCCCCCCGGGTGCCGGCTGGACCATTTGGTGATGTTGTAGACCTTGCGGTCAATGACGAGCCACCTGTCGGTACGCAGGTTGTGCTTCTGAATCTCCTCCCAGCTGAACGTGGGCATCGGCACCTCGCGCTCGGTGGCCCCCTCGCCCTGGTTCCCCCCCTTCCCCATGCTGCTTGCAGACAGGGATACCCCGTGCACTGCGGCCTCCCTGCGCCGGCTGCCGGTGTGTGCGGCCGGAGCCCTCCTCGCTTTCGGCTTTTGTCTTCTCCTACTCCTCCCCCCAACCACGCCCCCGCCCCCAGCCTCCTCGCCTGCGCTTGGGAGTATCCTTGCCTTCCCTCCGGAATACCCCTGGCTTCCCAGTGCCCCCAGGCGGTCCCCTTCCTCCGCCCCTCCCTCCGCCCGCCAGCCCTCTAGGGACTTTTGCCTCGGGTAAAAACTCCCGGGTAGCTCAGGGCCTCGACACCTCCTCCGCCCGCCCCTCCGGCTCCCCCCGCCCGGGGCTCAGCATCCTCCCGCGTTCCCCACCGCCCGGGTTTCCACAGTGATCAGCAGAGCGTCTGCACCAATCAGGAGGCGTCGCCCCGCCTGCCATTGGCCCAGGAGGATCTTTCGAAGGCCAGCGGGCTGGAGCAGCGGTCCCCAGCTCCCCCGCCCGCCCGCCCGCGCGGAGTTGAGCCGGGCGGCTTGGCCAGCTACGTGCCGGACCTCCTCCCCCACCCCGCTCCAGCCCTGGGCGCTGGAGATCCCAGCGGAGCAGCGCGGACGAGCGGGGGCGCGCAAGCCCAGCGCTCGCGAGGTTTGCACCTGATGCCGGCACAAAGAGGGCTCGGCCGCGCGGCGTGCAACAGCCGGGGCTGGCGAGCGAGCGGGTGGCGCCGAGCCTCGCGGCTGGCGAGCTCCGCTCTGGCATTGGCTTGGCTAGGTGACGCCCTTCCCCTCCTCCAGCATCTCCACGTTGTCCGCGCTCTCCACGTTGGCGCTCTCCTGCATCTTCCTGGAGAAACGAGCCGGTCTCGGGCTCGTCCAGGGCTTTGAACCCTGTAATCAGACGATCTTAGAAAAGAACCGCGGAACCGCTGCTCTGCTTCCTTGTGCTAGGCGCCATGGTGGTGGGAGGAGGGGGGCGCCATGGTGGGAGGAGCCGGGGCGCGACAGAACACGGTCCTTGCCCTACACTCAGTTGGGAGACAGAAATTGGAAGCAATACAGGACCACATATGATTAATTGGGCAGTGGTGTTGTACAGGCTCCAGGAAGTAAAGATGGGGATATGAAAAGGATATTTGGGGGCAGGCCCCCAGACCCCAGCTGGATGGAGCTGCTTAGGATCAGTGCCCCGAGCGAAAGGATTCACCCAGACCCCTGGATCCGGAAGGCTGACTGGCGATAAGTGGGAAGTAAGGATGAACGGGAGGAGCTGGCGGGGTGAGGATGGCCTTGGGAATCCGGAGTTAATAAGGGGCCCTCATGTTTCAGTGGGATGATTTCCACGTGCTCCAGTGTGGTGGCACTCTCGTCATTAGCTTCTCACCCCAACCCTGTGAGGTGAACAGGACCCATATTTGTTATATCTAACTTTAACCTGCAGAGGCTGAGGTTTAAGAAAGATGAAAGGGCCAGATGCGTATGGTTAGCAAGTGGCACCGCTGGGCCCCTTCCAGACGGCACACTCCTTCTCCCCTAATGAGGTTAGTGGAAAGGAACCGTTGTAGAAACTGCTGGGGAGCAACCTGATGCGGGAGGGGCAGAAAGATCGCTGACCCACTGGTGGGGGGCGGGGCAGTGGGGGAGGTGTTCCCACAGTGGTCGGCCTCCTCTAGACCCTGGCATATCACTCAGATATCAGTCCCTAGCGTCCTTCATTCACGCCACAAACTCCAGACAGGAAGAGAACAAGGCCTCTCTGGCTTTGAAGAGCGGGAACAGACCTCCAGACCAAAAAGCCTTACTCACAAGATAAGAGGACGCAGCAAGCACCCTGGGAGAATAAACTGACTTTTATGCCTGTTAAACGTTTACTGAAATGATAACTAAGATTATTTTTCCAAAGGGGGGATTAACACAATACATAAATTACTCTAATGAAAAATTTTAAAAAGTCGTGAAGCTTAGAAGGAGTGATATCTGAAAGGGAGACCCAGGGATTATCTTATGGAGGAGCCTCACAGGCTGAGAAAAGAGCATGTGAGAAGGCATGGAGGCCAGCTTCATGTTTAGGGTGGGCAAGAAGTGTGGACCGGCCAGGGTGTGGAGTTCCCAGAGATCCAGCATACCAGGACCCAGAGTAGGCCCTGAGAAACATTTGCTGAAGACATGAATGAATGAATGAATGAACGAACAGTGAGGACGGGCTGCAACCTGATGTAGGCAGGGTTGAAACTTGGAAAAGTTGGTAAGGATGAAGGACTTTATCCTGGAGGAGGTGGGCTATTTCGTAAAGCAAGAACATGCATGACCAGATCTATGGTGCCGAAAGAGAACTAAGGAGGCAAGTTGGGGCTGGGGTGGGATGTAGGGGAGAGACTCTGGAAGCAGCAAGATCAGTTCAGAGGCTACCATAGCGCTCCAGGAGGGAGAAGGGGAGGGAGCCTGAACTAAGAGAACCTTAGAAGCCTGGAGCGCACACTAGACACTGCTTTGCCCCATCTGCCCTCTTCCTGCTGTATTATTTATTGCTCTCATTGCTTGGATGGACTGATGAGACTGTCCCCTTAGAAAAAACGCCATAGATGCCAGCTGACCCCAGAGTCACTTAGGAAAAGGAGTGATCTCAGAGAGGGACAAGGTTCCCATGGCTTCCTCCTGCCCTGCAGAATCCCTCCCCACCGCCTGCAGCAGTACCAAGGACTGCAGCTTCCTGGGGATCTTGCCAGGACCTCATTGTGAACATTGCACTTTATCAGGGACAAAAGAGACCAGCCTGGGTGGCTTGGAGCCCAGGCCCTCTCAGCCAGCCAAGTGGGTGAAAAGCTAGGCAGAGTGGGGAGGTGCTTGGTTGACAGCTTGGAGGGATGGAGCCCACGTCACCAGTCCCCAAAGAATGGGTGAGAGGGGTTTCCATGGTCCTCACAAGGAGTCTCTGATGTCTGCTGGTAAATTGTCCGGGTCCTGGAACCGAAGAGAGAAGTTAATCAGAGGGACAGTGAAAGTTAAAGACACCCAAAGGGAGCAGCCCCTGGAGCAGGGAGAAGGAATATGATTCTGACAGAGCACCTCACGGGCAGAAGACCAGCTGGCCGAAGCAGAATGCTCTTCCTGGCGCCTTCTGTCTCTTCCTTTCCTTGGTTGATAAATATGGCCAAATTGCCCCTGATTTTTAAAAAATCTTCAAAGTCAACTTTTTCTCAAGCCGTGGCCCCCATCTTTCACAGTCCATTTATTGTTGAATTTTGTGAATGCGTAGTCAACCCTCCTTGGGTCTACTTTCTGTCTCCCATTCATTTCTCGGATCATTACAGTCTTCTCCAATTCTAATAGTAGTGATAACAATCCCTCCTATTAGCCTATCAGGTTGGGGTGTGCAAAGGACCCTCTTATGGTGGACAAGCCCTTGGCACAATGCCAGGTACAGAATAAGCATTCAGTAGGCAGTGGTTCTTATCCTTCCTGTTCCTGATCTCATTCTTCCCACCAAGTCCAAAGGTAGGTATTATTACTCCCTCTTTGTGGATGAGGACACAGACTCTCAATGAGATAACAAGTCTGGCCCCTCAACCAGCAGGTAGTAGGCTGAGACCTAGAACTCGGACCCGAGACCCTGCTCCCAGCAAGCCTTCTAGAACCCTCTCTGAAAGGTCACCAGCAAGTCCAGTCGCCCCTTCTCAGGCCTCTGAGAGGCGTCTGGGAGGCTGACATCCCTCTCCCTTGGTTCTTCGACAATGCACAATCCTGATTCTACTGTTGGAATTTTTGTCCCACCTTTTTTGTCTCCTCCATTTGTTTCTCTTCCTTCTCCTCCCTCCCTTAAATGTTCTTGGCCTTTGGCTCACTCGATATTTTTCTCTTTCAGGGACCACATTTGGAAAGAGTCTATATCTCAACTCTACATCCACTTACCTCCTACTCATGCAAAGTGGAATGTCCCCCTAGCGCTCAAACTCAATGTAACCTCCCTGAGTCAAGGGACAGTTCTCCCCAAATGTGTTCTTTGGGCCTATCCATGTCTAATCTTCACTGTTTCTGGTGCAAAACTGAATTTGTCATCTTCCCTTCCAAAAATCAGCCCTTCCTTTTAACTTCTTCATTTCTATTAATGGCACCATTCTTCCTCCTGTCACTCAGTCTCCGAACTCCAGAATGTCTCATACTTCTCTTCTCTTGCCTCCCACCCTGATAAAAAAGTTGTGTTGGACTGATGCTTCCTCTGTCAGCGTTTTCCATCTGCCCCTTTTATTCTTTTATTGATAGAGTTCCCCAAAGACATTGGCCTTGCCTGCAGCTCCAACCCAAAAGGCTAAAAAAATAGAGGATGTCATCAGAGAGGAAGCTGGGGGGAAATTACCTTATTTTTGTGCGAAATCATGGTAGGAACACCCCAACTAGTTCTGATCATGAAGCCAACTAATGACTAAGGAGATGGATGTTCCTTAGTCTGCAAAGGATGTTCCTCATTAATCTGCAGATTGAAAGAAGAACAAGAAATAATGAAGGGCTCTAAGGGGCAATCAGACTTGATCACTAAATCCTAGAACACCAAAATAAGAGGCACCCCCTCGAGACCTGAAGAGGAGAACTAACACAAGGAGGCATATAAAAAGAATGCTTACTTTATCTAGTGGGAAAACAGTGTAAGGAAGAACAGATGATGCCCATTCTAGAATACTTGGGGAACACAGGCTGGGTGGGATGTGTCTAATCTTCGATTCTCACATCAGATAAGATCATTGTGCACTTTTACAATGTGTCCCTCTGTGTCCCTGTCAGGG
Organism: Ceratotherium simum simum; assembly: GCF_057802395.1. Lineage (NCBI taxonomy): Eukaryota > Metazoa > Chordata > Mammalia > Perissodactyla > Rhinocerotidae > Ceratotherium > Ceratotherium simum. The sequence goes on from NC_141933.1 coordinate 11,463,455, forward strand.
AAGGATGGTGGCATGATGGATCACAAGCTGGACTCCAGATAATTCTGGAATTAGAATGCCCAGATTCTATCCCAAGCTCTGGCCCCTCTTGGCTGTGTGACCTTCTATGACCAGGTCACTTTATTTCTCCCTCTTTTTTTTTTTTTGTGAGGAAGACCAGCCCTGAGCTAACTTCTGATGCCAATCCTTCTCTTTTTTGCCGAGGAAGATCGGCCCTGGGCTAACATCCGTGCCCATCTTCCTCTACTTTATATGAGATGCCGCCACAGCATGGCTTAACAAGCGGTGCGTCAGTGCGCGGCCGGGATCCGAACCGGCGAACCCTGGGCAGCCGCAGCGGAGTGCTCGCACTTAACCGCTTGCACCACCGGGCCGGCCCCCTCACTTTATTTCTCTGACCCTCAGTCTCCTCACCTGTAGAATGGAGGTAATACCAACCTCACACGGTTATGAAGACAAAAATCAGACAAATACAATAAAAAATAAAAACACTTGACAGTCTATGAAGTAACATACCCAATATAGCAGATTTATTATTATTGCTGTTGTTATTGTTATGGTTATCACTAGTGCCAGGCTTCGGTGCCACTGCCAATATTTGTTTCTTTGGCTACCAGTACTGAAAATTAACATTGCCTGAGCATTTACTATGCACTAAGCAGTGTGTTAAATCCATTAACTATTTTAATGCTCTTAACTATTTTATCCTCTTACGTATTTTAACCCTGCAAGGACCACTAAGGACACTAAGGCTCAGAGAGGTTAAATAGCGTGCCCAAGGTCCCACAGCTTATAGGCAGAGATGGAATTTGTCTGATTCTGTAGCCCATGCCCTTTCCACCAAATTGCACTGCCTTGTTGAGAGCAGTGTCCAAATGGTAAGTGTTAAAGCCTAAACCATTCATTCATGCATGCAACAGCTGTTTATTGAGTGCCTACTCGTGCCAAGCACAGAGAGAACAAGGCAGGCAATGTCAGGGGATGGACCTTTCTCTGCTATGAGAAAGAGCTGCATCGGAGAGCTTCAAGTTTGCCAAGTTCAAGTGCATTTGCTCCTTTTATAATGTCATAGTTTTTCGAGCTGGAAGGACCTCATTATACCAACAAGATGGCGAAGGCCCAACAAGGTTGAGGGTCTTGACCAAGGCCAGGTAGTAAATGAGCGGAAGAACAAGGACTAGAATTTCAGGTTTTCTGACTCAGAGGTCAGTGCCCTTTCATCTATGATCTAGTTATCGACAACAACCAAGACAAACATATGGCAAGACCTGATCCAACATCACTAAACACACACATGAGTCTGAGGGTGACTCTGAGTCTAAGAGCACCAAAGGGTTGGCACTCAGAGCCTGGACCCTGAAGGCTCCTCCTGCTCTCGCCCTTTGCTGTGCCTGGGTCCTCTCCCCTCACCTTGGAGAGACCCAGGGTCAGGAGGCTCCAATCTGCTTGGGGGAGGGACTTGTGGGGCCTTAGCAGGCTAGTCTCCAGCTCCCACCCACAGCTTTTAGTTCACCATGCAGCTGGCTCTCACTGGTGGTGCCCCAACATGGGGTAACCTAAAGGAAGGGGCATACCAAGAAGTGGGCATGACCTTAATGTCCCCACTCACAGTCAGGGAAATCGAAGCTCAATGAAATTAAGTAATTGGCAGAACTGGGATTTGACTTTGAGCTCTAATTCCAAAGTACAAGCTCTTTCCAAACTAGCAATATTCAGGGCAATTCATTTAACTCTTTGGATGCTCGGTTTTCTCATTTGTGAAAAAGAGATACATACGCATCCTGCCTACCTCAAAGGGCTGTTGTGACAATCACTCAATACAATGGACAGAAAAGCACTTTTAGAGGGTTATCGATGCAGGTTAAATAATGCAGATGCACGTCTTGATAGAGATACAACATTTACGTGTATTTATAATGTTTGAGCTGGAGGCAGCTTAGCATATAATCTAATCATCTGTTTTCACCGAGGGTGGTTGCAGAGCCAGGACTAGAGTTTATGTCTTTTGGTTTCTATTCCAGGCTCTTTTCCCAGGGGTCCTGCAGGAGCCAGCAGAGCTGGGCAGAAACTTTCTGCTGTGCATCAGTGGCTCTCCTCCCACGTTCACTGTCAGGTCAGACAGATGTCCTCGGAGGCCAGTTTGTCCAAGACCAACTTTGAGAGGCCCAGGAGGGGCAGAGGAAGCACTGGTGGGAAAGGGAGTCTCGGGGGTCACAGGAGCAGAGCTGAAACCCGGGAGGGGTGTGGCCACCCGTGGGCAGGAGCACCATTGGAGTACACAGCCCAAGGCGCAGGCCAAGATGCGACAGGGTCGCAGGAACGCTGTAACATGGGCTGGAGAGGAGCCTGGTAATCATCGTCTTTAAGACAGAGAAACTAAGGCCCAGAGATTGGCTTGCCCAAAATCACCCAGCAGTTAGGAAGTTGGAGAGGTTCCTGTTTCTAATAATAGAGTGGCATCTGGATCCACCCTCAATGAACTTAACTAAAAATCCTGGACAGAATACGTAAAGTATCCCCCAAAATGCAGCAGCCACCAATTGCCTCAGCTGTGCAAAGGCTTGTCAGATCTCGGATGACCTGTGTCTGTGCCAACGGAGCAGCAGCCCCCACCTCTGGGTCCTGCCCCCAGGGGAGGTGATGCCCTGCCCTGGCGCCACTGTTTAATGTCCTCAGCCATCTCTATCTGAGGCCAAGAGAAGCAGGGGACAACCGGATGACTGGGGTGCTACAGTAAGAACACCAAAGGGGAGCAGAAGAGGCCCAAGTTCATCACTTGGCACCTCTTGGCTCTCTCTCCTTTCTTATAAAGAAAATGGTTTTGAGTAGATAATCTCTACATTCCCTTCTAATCTGTGATTCTGCTTTCTCCAAAGGGGATAGGTTGCTTCCAGTTCAAGGCGCCACGCCCTGTGTTTCAAGGTGGCCGAGCTGAGGAGGCAGTCAGGGGCCAGCCCAACCCTGGTGCTGGCTTCGGGGAGGAACTGCCTGCCGGGTTTCTGAGTCATCTGGGAGTCCTGTCTGGACTGGCACTGGCAGACTGGTAAACACACTAAGGGCCTACATGCCCGTCAGAGAGGTCTGTCCTGAAGCAAAAGAGGCTGCCAGTCTCACCTCTCCTCCCCTCCTGCCCTCGGCCCTGACACTGGGGGTGGCTGAGCGAGAGCCTTCTCCTCCAGGCTGGCCATTTTCTAAGTGCCCAAATTGAAACCCACACCCTCTCACACCCGCAAAGAGATCTCATGGGTCTGCCAAGTCAAGTCCACCTCCTAATGATCTCGGAAGTGTACCCCCTCCCCCACCAAGGCACTGCCCTAGTCCAGCCACCTTCATCTTTCTGGCCAGGGCTCTGCAGGTGCATGTAAGACCCTTGGTGATCTGGCACCTGGCTCACTTTCCTGGCTCTTTTCTCTCCTCCGGTCATCCTGCGCTCCAGCCATGTGGAAATTTCCCAAGCATGGCCATGACCTCTCCTAGCTTGCAGTCCATGCTCATTTCCTGGCCAGAGTGCCCTTCCCCCACTGTCTGCCTGCAGCTCCTAGTCAACCTTAAGATTCAGTTTTCGAGTTGCCTCCCCTATGGCAAAGTCAAAAGTTCCCTGCTCTGTACCCCCAAAGTGCTTCTTATATATACATTCATGCCCTACATAACCACATTTTGGTCAACAACGGACCACATATACGACGGTGGTCCCATAAGATTAGTACCATATAGCCAAGGTGTGTAGTAGCTATACCACCTAGCTTTGTGTAAGTACACTCTGTGATGTTCACCCAACGATGAAATCACCTGATGATGCATTACTCAAAACCTATCCTTAAGTGACTCGTACTGTGTAACGTCACAGTTATTTGTACCTCTACCTCCACCACCCTACCTGTAGGCTGTGGGAAGATGCTGACTCAGAGTTGACTCCTTGGCATGGGGCACATGCTGGGTGCTAGTTAAACATTTGTGAATGCTCCAGGGAGAGCTTTGGGGAAAGGAGAAGTCTGAGCGGTGGGATTCACACCAGAGCAGTGGGATGTCCTGCCTTGTGGCCCCATTGCTAGGCTGATCAGCCAGGTCCTCTCCAGAAGTGTGGTGTGGAAATCCATGCCCTCGGGCTAGCAGACCCCCATTCACAGTCCAGCTTTGCCTCTCAGTTACTTGCTGTGTGCCCTTGGACAAGTCACTTCATTCTTTCATTAAGCATTTGTAGGCATGGTGGTGGCTCTGTAGTGTTTCACCTTAGCTAAGCTGATCTACATTTCCCCGAATTCCCCTCCCTATAGGGTCCTGGGTGAGGGCTGGCCACGAGAGAAACCTGTGCAAGATTTGGAAGGTGGAAGTGAAGTGCAGCCATTCTGTTATGCTCTGAAGGTATAGGGCAGATGTGGGGGCAGCTCATGCACACTCCCTGCTCTGCTGGCCCACCTTGTTGGAGCTCCTCCAGCTCCTGGGCCAGGTGGGTATGGCTCTGGGGTGACGGGTCCCAGCTTGTCCCACAGGTCACCCGCATCATGGAGATCGCAGGTGGTGACAGCAGACATGGTTCCAGTTTGTCCCTCGTCTTCCCCACTCCACGTTCATCTTCCCTCCCCAGGTGGCCCAGCTGAGACACGGGGACAACACCTTACACAGACTGCAGAACTAGCTCCCGCAGTGCGGGAGCTCTGACCCCTGTGACAAACCCTTTATTCTCTGTGGCTCACGGAGGTTCTATGTCTCTGATGGAACTCCACCAGATGCTCTACGACAGGCACCCTCCGAGGCACTGGAGACAGGAAAATAAACAGATCATCCCCCTTCTGGGTCTCAGATTCCCCATTTGTACAATGAGTGGAGGGGTAATTAAATGATCTTTAAGATTTGGGGCCAGCCTGGTGGTGTAGTGGTCAAGTTCGCGCGCTCTACTTCGGCAGCCCGGGGTTCCCCGGTTCAGATCCTGGGTGCGGACCTACTCACCACTCATCAGGCCATGCTGAAGCGGCATCCCACATAGAGCAACTAGAACTCTAGAAGAGCAACTGTGACATACAACTATGTACTGGGGATTTGGGGAAAAGAAAGGAAAAAAAGGAGGAAGATTGGCAACAGATGTTAGCTCGGGGCCAATCAAAAAAAAGATTCCAGGGGGGCCAGCCCCGTGGCTTAGCGGTTAAGTGCGCGTGCTCCGCTACTGGTGGCCCGGGTTCGGATCCCAGGCGCGCACGGTCGCACCGCTTGTCCTGCCATGCTGAGGCTGCGTCCCACATACAGCAACTAGACAGTTGTGCAACTATGACGTACAACTATCTACCGGGGCTTTGGGGAGAAAAGAGGAAAAAAAAAAAAAAAGATTCCAACTGCTCTATCAAACATCTGACTGGACAACCCCCAGGTAAAAGGCGCATGGAGCCACTCATTGCATACCCCAAGGGCTTTAGGGAATCTGGGGCAGGGCTCAGTGAATCCAGAAGCCACCCAGGAGCCAGGGTCCGACGACCCTGAGGCTCTGTCTGCCGGGGGCTAAAAGAGAGACCTTTGGGCTCAGACCACCAGTTGGTTAGCTTGGCCAAACAACCCCATGTTATTTTTCTTTCTTTAATCCTGGGGTCAAAGACCTTCCATACTGTGTGTGGGAGGCGGGAGGCACGCTTCTCAAACTATCGGTGGTACAGGACCAGCTTTTAAAAAAATTTTCCAATCAATTACAGCTCAACAATTTAATGAAACATAATAAAAATGAATCATTAGAAAAATGAAAGCAAAAAAAAAAAATGCAATATCCGAGGTGAATTTGTTATTATTAGAGTTAGTAGGCAAAACATTTCTCCATCAAATTGCTATAAAGATTTCTAAATGCTGACTCTCAATTCCAGTACTTACCTCTCGGCGCAGACAGGTAAACAATTTGTAGACAGGTGTGGATGTGTGGACCGAACTTTGAATAGGCCTGCAAGATGCCAGGTAGACCAGTTCCCCCATGTGTAACACTGCCAGTGAGACTCCTTGCTCTTCTGGTGCAGAGCAAAGAAATTAGGCCTTGGAGACACTCACCTTGTGACCCTGCTTCTAGTCCGACCCCCTCCGGGTCTCAGGTTTCTCATCTGTAAAATGGAGCTGCTGTCAGAACGTAAGGTGACACCACATCCCTGAGGGTGTATTGTAAACTCATTCCATTGAGTGATAAAGACCAGCTGAGCCTAAGCTGGGCTTCGGCTGTGGCTGCTGATCTGTAGTTGGAAAGAGGGCTCTTTAAGGAGCACATTTCAGGAGTCCTGGGGGCAGGAGAGACAATGGTGTCTTGTTCAATCTGGCCTCGGGGCCAGCCTCGGCTGAAGGGTTGTTTTCACGAGATCTCTCTAAGACTGAGGGCACGCATGCTGCCTCGGGGCCGGAGACACAGAAGCATGCAGAAGGGACACGGGCACGTGCTTCCTTTCTCTGAGACCTGAGCAGGGTTTGGAATGGTGAGGTCTACAGGGAGCCTGTTGCATTTAGCTCCTCAAGGCTTCTGCGACTTTGGGAGTGTGACCTTGGGAAGGTGACCTTGGGAAGCACAGGGTCTTACGCAGCACGTGCTAAGCAGGGGCAGCAGAAAGGCAAGTTCTCTCAGAAAGCAAAGTAGGCATGTTGGGGAGACATGAGATATTCTCTGTGGGCCCCGTAATAAGTGGGGGAGACTGTGACCTCCAGCATGCATTCTCCGTGGAGCAGATCACCCCCAAGGGGGCAAAAACTGCTTCTTGGGGATGAAAAAACTCTTGGCTCTTTCTATATAAAAACACAGATACACATACAGTACATAAACAGCTCTCTGTGGTATTCAACTCTTATGAGGGGTTACAATTGGGGGGAAAATGTCTAAAATGGGTGCTTAGAGGTATGATAATGAAAAAAGGGTTTGGATGCATCAACCTAGAAGGTCCAAGGTCCTGCCATCAGGTAGACATATGCAAAAAGTCAGTGAAATCTGCTCATACCCACTCATGTCCAGGTTGCGTTATTAGTGACAACAAACCCCAAACTCCTGAGCGCCCTGCAAACTGGGACATCACAGGAGCCTTCAGCCCTTCCCCAGGCCTGCATTCTTCAGCACCAGCTAGTCTCTTCCAAAGCCCTGACTTGCCCACATGTCACTCCTTGGCTTACTGTGATGTCTGAGCTGTCTTCAGAAGCTGCCAGCTCACCGCAGGCACCACCTGCGAGAATTTAGGAGGGCTGCTGCAGACTGGTGAGCTCTAATGAACCAAGTCTCTGCTCTCAGAGCAGCTTCCAGAACAGTGATGCCAGCCTGTGGCTGTCCCGGACACATGAGATGAATGAGGAACTCTTCCCTTCTCACCCCTGGACCCAGCCCCTCCCCTCTAAACTCCCTCTCCTCCCCCCAGGAGCCTCCTGATGCCTCCCAGCCTCCACTCCTGCCTTGCTCCCTTCAGCTTGAATGAGCTTAAAAATATACACTGGATCCCGTCACTCTCCTGCTTTTTAAAAACCCTTCCCATCACCCGAACTCCTCACTTCAAGTCTGCTTTCTGATTTTGAAAAGTCAAGTTCTGAGCCAGCCCTGATGGCCCAGAAGTTAAAGTTCGGCACGCTCCGCTTCGGCCACCTGGGTTCGCTTCCCGGGTGCGGGACCACATCCCTCGTCTGTCAGTTGCCATGCTGTGATGGCAGCTCACATAGAAGAACTAGAGGACCTACAACTAGAGTATACAACTATGTACTGGGGCTTTGGGGAGAAAAAAAAACAGGAAGATTGGCAACAGATGTTAGCTCAGAGCGAATCTTTCCCAGCAGAAAAAAAAAGAAAAAAGAAAAGTCAAGTTCTTTCCTGTTTTCTGGCCTTTGCCCAAACTTCTGGCTTTTCCTAAAAATGTTCGTCCTCTCCTCCCGCCCATGTCTGACTCAAAAGTCAGGCCTCGGAGGAGTTTCTCTAACCACCCCCGACCACCCTTTATTCTCTACCGTTCTCTTTCTTTTCCTTCATAGCAGTAGTCACACTTTGTTTACTGGTTTATTGCCTTTCTTCCTAGTGGACTGGAAAATTCCTGAGGGCAAGGACCAGGTCCATTTGCCCACTACTGTCTACTCAACCCCTAGCAGAGGGCCCAGCACATAGTAGGCTCAGTAATTGTCTGTTGAGTGAGTGAATGCATGCACGAGCGAATACCATGCAGTAAGAAGGAGCAGGCTGGTATGAATATACATGTAAATGGTCAAGGAGCTGGAAGATTGTCTCCCACTGGGCCTCCCACCCCGCACTCAAGCCCCAGCACTGCTGTTAAGGATCCACTAGGGCAGGTGACAAGAAGGGGCTGAGGCCAGAGAAGGTGTTGCCCAATATTCTCCAGGGTATAGTCTCTGCATGACCGTGGGGGACCTCACATTCTTGATCGTCCACAAAACGTATTGGTAATTAACCCAGGAGATAAGTTCCAAACTCTTACCTCCTCCCAGGGGAAACCTGCTCAATGAGCGGGTAGGAAGGATGATTCCTCTTCTGCCTGGGGGCACCACTCCTACAGTACCATGAATGTTAGCAAAACCCATGCACTGCAAGCGTGCTTTTTACTTTTCAAGGCCCTGTCATGACTTCTACCCAGTTTCCATGAAAAATATCGCCCCAACATGATTAAGCCATGCTAATTCATTGTGCTATTAGCAACACCAGTGGGTTTCCATTTTCAAAGAATTTTCCTGTCTTTGTTCTCCCTGATTCAGCCAACCTAATGCTATGATTAGCCAGTCTAACCATCTATGCTATGCTCCAGGGAAGGAAATAGAGTGTCAAATAGCTAACATATACTAGAATTATGCTGGATGCTTTCCATATATTGTGTCATGGATGAGTTACTCATTACCTGTGAGGTAGGTTTTATTATTTCCATTTTGTAGATGAGGACATGTAGACTCAGAGACCATAAATAGCATACCCAAAATCACAAAGGTATTAAGTGGAACCCATTAAGAGTTCATCAAAACAGGTTGTGTTTTTAAGCCCTAAAGATACACGATAAAAGATTTGTCTTTAGATTACATTTGGACATCCACTATGTAATCCACGATCAGGTGAGATTTCACTAGAGAGGATTCAACATTAGTGAAGTCAAATAACATCTGTTTCTCAGTCAGCAGATGCGTGTTGGGAGGTCTTGGCTGGAGTGAAATAAGATCAGAGGAATTTCAGTGGCATGGAATGAACTCATTGAACTAAATGCCAGGTGGCCTGAATTCAGGTCCAGTCTTATTTTTCACGCACGGTGTGCCTTTAAGCCAGCTCCCTCACCCCTCTGGGCCTCAGTTTCCCCAACCATAAAACAAAGAGGTAGAACTACATGTCACTCATCAAGTCCCTCCCAGCTCGAATTTTCCATGAGTGAGTCATTCATTGTGTCTAGGACTCACTTTAACTTCCCTGGACACACCAGCTCCTTTCCTGAATTCTTTTCTGACCAGTATTATCATATTTTTTGGCTCCAAGTCACAAAAACTCAAGATCCCCATTTCCCTGTCTATCACCCCCCACCCCAATATTCTTTCTTTCATATTATTCAGATTTCATTGATTCCCACCCATCTCTGCCACCTCCATCTGGCTTCAGGTTACAGTTGCTTTCTGACTAGTCTCTCCCTCAGAACAAACTTCTGGTCCAGCCTGCGGATGCTACCAGACGGATCTTAAGAGACCACAAAACTGGTCTCTCTGCTGTAAGGCCTTCAGCGACTCCCCCAAAGCTTTGGCCTCACCCTCCACGCCCTCCAAGGGTTGGTCTCAACCCAGCCTCTTTGCCTCTTAACTAATCCTGTGGACACATAACTTCTTTCGGCCTCTCTCCTCATCTATAAAATACGGAGAGTGGGTAAGGTCCTGCTCAGAGTCCTCTTCAGATAGACGATGTCCTAACTCTATTAGAGCCAGACTGATTTGTCTGCTGCCTCTGGGGCTTTCCAGCCTCTAGGCTGCCTACTCATGATTCTGTCCAAATGTCTCAGGAGTCACTGAAGGGCTGACTGGTGGAGACTGTGGGAGGGTTTAGGGCCATGATCTGTACTATCTCTATGACAACGGGTATGGTATTTCACTTCCTGAGCCTGTTCTTCATCTGCAGAAAAGGGAAAGTCATTCTTTTCCTGCCTCCCTTACAGATTTGTTAACAGAAGATCAAACGAAGGAATGACTCTGAAAGCAACCCTTCCTTCCTTCCTTCCTTCCTTCCTTCCTTCCTTCCTTCTTTCCTTCCTTCCTTCCTAAAATAACAATTCTATGTGCCAGACACTTTCCTAGGCATTGAGTATATTGAGGTAAACAAGACAGATTTGGTCCCTGCCCTCAGGGAGGATCTTACAGTGTAGACCAGCGCTGTCCAAAAGCACTTTCTGGGGTGATAGAAATACAGTGCCATTAATCACATGTGGCTACTGAGCACTTGAAACATAACTAGTGTGACTCTGGATCTAAATCTTTAATTTTTACTAATTTAAATTTACATGACTGCATGGGGCTGGTGGCTACTGTATTGGACGGTGCAGATCTAGACATCTAGGGGTAAGGAAGACATCAAAAGTAAATTACTGATTCCTCAAAAAGTTAAACTTAGAATTACCATTTGACCCTAGCAATTCACTCCTAGGTATACGCCCAAAAGAATTGAAAATAAGTATTCAAACAAATACTTGTACATGAACGTTCAAAGCAGCAAAAGGCGGAAACAACCCAAATGTCCATGAATGGATAACGGAATGCAGTTATGTCCACACAATGGGATATGATTCAGCATTAAAAAGGAATGAAGTACTGATGCACGCTACCACGTGGATGAACTTCAACAACATTATACCAAGTGAAAGAAGCCAGGCACAAAAGGTCACATATTGTATGATTCTGTTTATAAGAAACAGCCAAAAAGGAAAATTCACAGAGACAGAAAGCAGAATAGTGGTTGCCAGGGGCTGAGGGGAAGGGAGAATGGCGAGTTACTGCTTAATGGGTACCGGGTTTCCTTTTGGGATGATGAAAATGTTTGGGAACTAGATAGAGGTGATGGTTACACAGCATTGTAGATGTCCTAAATGTCACTAAATTGTACACTTCAAAATGGTTCATTGGGGCTGGCCCCATGACGTAGTGGTTAAGTTTGGGGTGCTCTGCTTTAGCAGCCCGGGGTTCACGGGTTCGGATCTATACCACTCATCAGCCATGCTGTGGCAGCAACCCACAAAATAGAGGAAGATTGGCACAGATGTTAGCTCAGGGCTAATCTTCCTCAAGCAAAAAACGAGGAAGATTGGCAACAGATGTTAGCTCAGGGCGAATCTTCCTCAGCAAAAAAAAACCACAAAAAACAAAAAAAACTCTGTTAATTGCATGTTACATGAATTTCAACCAGGAGGGAGTGGTAAAGAATAATGAGAAGCAGGGAGGGAGCCTTGTTTCCCAGGTGGATTAGGAAGGGATATTTAAGTGAGAACTGATGGTGAGGCAGGGCCTCCGTGGGAGGAGTGGGGAGGAGAGTGCTCTAGAGAGAGGCAGCAGGACGGCTTGATGGGGAGCAAGCTTTGCAGCCTGGAGTTGGAAGGAAGCAAGGCCAACCACAGCCCACTCTGGATGGGGCTGGGGAGTGAGGCAGGGGCCATGCAAGGTGTATCCTACGTGGATATGTAATCCACAAGGAAAGCACCGTTAACATCCGCTGGGTGATCGGTACACCTGGGAAGGGTATGTTGGCCATTTCTCTACCACTTTCACATACTGACCCCTCACCCTCCACAAACAAAACCCTGAAGGTTTAAGCAGTTCTTTGCTGTAGAGTTCAGGTGGTGGGGAAGGGGGCTGTCCTTCCCATCTGCTCTCCTTGCTCCTTTATTCCTTATTGCCTAGACCTCAGAGTGTGTCCCCTAGGGGGGCCTCCTCCCTCCCTAACTCTTCCTCTTCTGCCCCTCTCCCCAAGACAGTCCCCATGGGGTGTCCCCTTCCTCTCTAAGCACCATCCTTCTCTAAAGAGCAATGAAGTCCTGGCTGCTGGGGTTCCTTCCCCTGCAGATTCTTCAGCCTGGGGAGTCCTCTGAAAATTGATGACTTTTTGCTCAGCTCCCTTCCTGCTGGCCCCGTAGAGAGAAAAGTAAGACACGGCCTCAGAATCTACTAGAATGGATGTCCAGGTTGCCGGTCATGTGGCTACCTCGATGGAGATGCTGTTCCTCGGGTAGAGAAGACTCGAGAAGCAGCAGAATTGTGAGGAAAGCAGGAGCTCTGTTTTGACATGTTAGGAGAGTTCTGTACGCCTTCCTTCTTTTCGCAGGGTTTCCCAGTGCTCCGTGCAGAGGGCCAGCAGGAGCTGTGGTGCCAGGGCAGGGGTGGGTAGAACGTGCCTGGCAACAAGCCAGAGCTGAGAGGACAGTGGTGTTCTGGGCCATTTGGATAGCGTTTCACACTTTGTAACACACATCCACTGACTTCCCATTTGGTTTTCACAACTGCCTGTGGGTCAGCCGAGCCAGCTGGCTTCCTCCTTGTTTTACAAGATGAGCCCCAGAGACTGACTTGCTTCAAGATCATCCAGCGAGAGTTAGGAGCCGTGTCTCTGGACTCCTGGCTCCGAGATCTTTCTCCTGTTGCCTGTTCTTAATGCCTCCGGAGACCACTCCCCCCATTGAAGGGAAAAGCCCTTCTCTCTCAAAGAGCATTTCCTGCTAATGCTAGGGTGGCGCGTGGGGGTCAGGAGGAATAACCATCTTCAGTTCTGGGAGTTTCCTAAATGAAAGGCTGTCCTTGGCATTGGAAAGACAAGATGTCAGAGTCCTGTGGGCACAGATACTTCCTGAACTGCTCTTTCTGAGCCAGCAGCCAGGCAGTGGCCAAGCCTGCCTCTGGCCCCCAGCCAACATGATCCTGCTGCCCATGTGCTCACCAAGGGTCTTGACAAGGCCAGTGGTGCTTGATTCTGCCGAGACCCCAGGGCTGCTGCAGAGATCTGGACCGTTTCCTGTGGCTCCTCCTGCAAAGCTACAGAGAGAACAACCAAATGCGTTCTCCCGAGGTCGCTGAGGTCCAGGAGGGCAACACAGAGGGCAGCAAAATGACGCCAATGACACGGACATGGTCTTTGACCTGAGATATCCCAGGCTTAGCTTGGCTCTCTTGGAGTGAACCCTACAGCTGGGCCTTTGTTCTTGATCTTACCTGGCGCAGAAAGTGCCAACCTGGAAAGAGCAATGCCCGCCCCCCTGTTTGTCTGCCTGAGTGTTCCCTAAATTTACCTTGTGGCAGTAAAGGGATCAGAGATGACAGGTCATGGGTTCATCTGGGGGGAGGCTAGAGATCCCGCAGATATAGAGCCTGTCTCTCCACTGCTGTGGGGTATATAGTCTCCAGGAAAGAATGTTCACCCTCTCCCCATCCCTAACTTGTGCTGACCCTCAGCCAGACTTGAGTTCAGCGAGGGGGAGGTTTCCAGCAACCACAGGCTCTGACACTAATTTGTCCTGTGGTCTTAAGGGAGCCGTTCCCTCTGCAAACCTCCAGTTCCTTATCTGAGCAATGACGTCCCTAAGACCCTCCTTGCCTCCAGAATCCTCCGGCTCAGCATTTGAAGGCAGCCAGCACGGGGCTGTCCACTAGGCTCGGAAGCCTGGGAAGCATGTTGACATCCTGCACCCTGGAAATCTTGTGGAACCTTGTGCCCACGCCTGGGCATTCATACCCCTGCCTCTTTCTGGACAAGACCACCATGGTAGGGGAGCACCCATGTTACCGATGGCCTGGGGGACCCAAACCAGGTGGACTTTGCCAGCATCACCAGAGGGTGTGGGCATCTGGGCTCAAGGCCTGGGCCACCTCCTCCCCTATGCCCCACCTCTCGCCCCACCTCACCCTCTACGAATCACAAACACACACAGATCTTCTCCTGAGGTTTAATGATTAGCAGAGGCAGGGCATTGATAGCCCCCTGAGTCCACATGCCAGGGGCAGCGGGCCAACAAACATCTCCACCGACATTATCTCATTAATCCTTCCATTAAAGCTCTATGGGAGGTGTTATTATCTCTATTTTGATCGCATGAAGAAATACTGTAGAGATGAAAAGAAGTATGAACTAAGCAGCCCGAGATCACACAGCTAATACTTGGCCGACCTGGGTTTACAGCTTAGCTCTTTATCCTTTATCAGTGCCCCTGGTCCATCCAGGTGGCTGACACCACCTCTCCTTGGACCTGTGCCAGTCGGCCACACTGGGAATCAAGAACTTTGCTTTCAGAGATGCTGACTCAAGAGTACAGAAGTCTATCATTTAAACAAACAAAAGGCTTCTCTCCTCTACTCCTCTTGTATGATGACATGGAACCTGGCTCCTGATGTTCTCCTCAGGCCCCAACTTTCGCCATCATCAATGAGGACTTCTGTATCTACATTGAGTTCCATGCCCTGAGATGGAGTCTTACAGCTTCCACTGCCGGCCCCCGTGGACCTCACACCCCGTAGTCTCTCGAATTGCCTGACCTCGTCCCTGATCACCCTTTCAATCATTGCTCTTTGCCGTTGACATACTGCTCACACTGATCACACCTGAGCTCACCTGGACCTCAGGTTGATTGATAAATCTGCTTGTTCTTTCCCTATCAATCAGCTTTTTTATTTTTAAAGATATTACTATCCATCTGTGTTTTATTTATGGTTCTACAGGAAGAAAATATGCTATCTCATAACAAAACAAAACAAAATAAAGGTCTTCAGGTGATTCTGATGCCGGGCAGGTCTGGGAAATTGCCACAGCCTCCCCAGCCTCCCTCTCACGGCACTGCCCCGATCTCCACTTACCCACTGCCTCCAGGGTGTCTCGCTGCCCCAGCCCTCTCAGCTTCCCCATCCCTGAAGCCTGGGAGCCCTCGGGGGCAGGCTGCAGCATTTTGTCTGTTTTTCCATATGTCTGGTTGCACAGCATGGTCATTCAGGTTGCGGCCCCAGGGGGAAGGAGGAAGTTGTGCTGGGTCATAAAGGCTCTCGAGTGGCGGAATCAATCCGCACATTAGTCCAGGCTGGCTCCTCAGAGCTCCACTGGTGGGCCATTTCCCCCTCACCTCCCAGATCTGGTTATTTGCCCCTGCCAAGGGCCAAGTGGCAGCAGGAGCAGCTGGATGCAGCTACCACACTCATCAGGAACCCCAGGGGTATGGATGAGAAGGAGCTTCTGGAGAGCAATGGTTTCCTTCAGGAGAATGGAGAGAGGAGACGAGCAGACACAAGTTAATGTCACCCAAGTGCTACAGGCACTGGACCTGGGCTCCGTGAGGCTAGATCCTGCGACCCTGCACAGCCAGAACGGAAGCAGAATGTTCTGAACACCCCATGGACACAATGCTTCCCTTATGCTCAGTCCCACCAACTCCACCTCTTCCCATCTGCAAACAGCTGGCAAGTGTCCTGGGCTGTCAGCGATGACGACAAGGAAGAGATGACTGTGCCTCTCAGGAGGCCACAGTCTAGCGAAGAAGGTACAAAGTGACAAATAACACAGAGCTGCGGGAGCTCAGGGGAAGGCCCACTCTCAGAGGAACACAGGAGGCTTCAGAGGAGATGATATTCGAGTTGGCTCTTTGAGAATGAGGAGGAGTTTGTCAGCTAGAAAGGTGGGGAGGAAAGAGGACATTCTGCACAGAGGGCATGTCGTGAGCAAGACGCAAAACACATCATGGGGCCCCAGAGCTATCCATGGAGAGTAGCCTGATGGCGGGAAAACATTTGACATCTGTTTGAAAATATTTCAGTCATCCAAGAATCATATCCTGAGCACTTGCGACACGGAAAGTTCTACAGCGGGTGCTAGGGGCGGGGATCAAAGTATAAATTAGTCTCTGCCCTTAAGGACATCCAGTCTGGCAGGGAAATAGGGGAATACAAGTAATTGAGGATTATTGAGTTATATCTATAGATGGAAACTTCCAGATGACCTGGCCCAATTTCCTTTTTATAAACAGAGAAACGAGGTGAAGTGACTCACCCAAGACAAAAACCAGCTGATGAGAGAGCCTGGATCAGACTCAGATCTTCAGATTTCCATTCCATGCTCTTTCGCCTGCACCAGGCGTGACACACACCACAGCAGAAAACTTGAATGGGCCTTGGGAACTTGGAGGAGAAGATGACGATGTCTGGCTGGGGGAAGAATGTGTGGATGAGGCACCCTGAGCTGGGCCTTGAAAGCCAGGAAGGGCACAGTGTGTGTGTGCTCAGGAAATGGGGGATTCCAGCAGCCCTGAGACAGAGGGGACACAGAAGGGACTCACTGGAGCCAAGGCTGGGATGATACGATGTGCTGGTTCTTGCACTGACCTTCTAAGAAGTCTATACTTTATTTCTGAGCAAAGAGGCATTGAAGGGTGTTGTGGTATCAGAGCCATATTTTTGAGAGAACTCTGGGGCAGATGGTGTACAGGATGATAGAGAGGGTACAAGCCAGCGGGAGGGAGCCCACTGCAGCCATGTCCTGCTAGTGGCCCTAAGGTACTCCAGCCATGACCAGCCTGGGACTCTTCCTTTGCTCTTTTGGGCATATGTAGAGCAGGTTTTTGACTTCCCTCTGTAGAGTGTATGCTCCTGGAAATCAGGGACCATTCGAGATGATCAATGTAGTGTCACTGAAGGGGATGCAGAGATGATTGTCTATGCCCACAGGATCTGACCTTCTTCTTAGCATAAGGACACAAGTGACTGTGTGGGAGATTGTTGGGCGTAGGTGGGGTAGGTAGTAAGTACAAAAACCTAAGAGATTAGAATGGTACTATCAAAAAAATAGAAAATAATAAGTGTTGGTGAGGATATGGGGAAATTGAAATCCTTGTTGGTGGGAAGGTAAAATAGTGTCATTGCTGTGGCAAATAGTATGACAGTTCCTCAAAAAACTGAAAATAGATTTATCGTATGAACCAGCAATTCCACTTCTGGGTTTATATCCGAAAGAATTGAAAGCAGGGTCTCGAAGATATATTTTACATCCATGTTCACAGCAGCATTATTCACAATAGCTAAAACATGGAAGCAATCCAAGTGTCCATTGATGGATGAATGGATAAGCAAAATGTAGACTATACATACAATGGAATATTATGTGGCCTTAAAAAGGAAGGAAATCCTGTCACATGCTACAATGTGGATGAACCTTGAGGACATTATGCTAAGAGAAATAAGCCAGTCACAAAAAGACAAATGCTGTATGATTCCACTTATATGAGGTATGTAGAGTAGTCAAATTCATAGAGAAAGAAAGTAGAATGGTAGTTGCCAGAGGTTGAGTGGGGAGGGGAATGGAGGATTATTGTTTAATGGGTATAGAGTTTCAGTTTTGCAAGACGAAGGGCTCTGGAGATAGATGGTGGTGATGGTTACACAACAATATGAATGTATTTAATACCACTGAATTGTACAATGAAAAATGGTTAAGATGGCAAATTTTGTTATGTGTATTTTACCATACACACAAAAAAATTGTAAAG
Organism: Ceratotherium simum simum; assembly: GCF_057802395.1. NCBI lineage: Eukaryota > Metazoa > Chordata > Mammalia > Perissodactyla > Rhinocerotidae > Ceratotherium > Ceratotherium simum. The sequence continues at coordinate 11,480,908 of NC_141933.1, forward strand.
GAAAAAACCCATGAAAGATCAGAGGTCAGCAAACTTTCTGTAAAGAGCTGGATGGTAAATATTTTCAGCTTTGTAGGCCATACAGTCTCTGTCACAGCTATGTAACTACTCAACTCTGCCAATGTAGCATGAAAGCAATCATAGACAATAAATACACCACCGAACATGGTTGGGTTCCAATAAAACTTTATTTACAAAAACAAGTGGAGGGCTGGATTTGACCCATGGCTGTTGTTTGCTGACTCCTGATCTAGGGGTCCACACCTGTATTTTACTTTCTGTTGAACATTGATTAAAGGTTCTGGGTCTGTGAAGCTCCATATTAACTCATAGATTTTTGTCAGGCAGAGTGCAAATGATTTCTCTCAGGTAGAAAAGCTAATTCCAAAGATACCAGTTTTGTATCTGACCCACTCATCTTATTCTAACAATTTCTATAAATACCCTGTTCTTCAAATTCTCCTGGGAGCCGTCTTTGCTATCCTGCTGGTTCCCTCATTAATGAGTTAAATAAACCTCTGACATACGTTTTTTTCTTTAAAAACAAAACCAAACAAAAACTATGGGAGACCTAAAAGGGGTGATTCAAATTGTTGGGGAGATCAGGAGACGTGCTGGAGGTGGCAGTATTTGAGAAGGGCCTGAAGGTTGAGAAGATTGGCTGGCAGGTCAGGGGAAGGCTGGAGAAGTGGCATGGGGCTGGAACAGGAGCCAGCATGCCTGCTTGAGAACCTTCCCCAGCGGGCAATGATTCATGGATCTCCGACCCCATTCTTAAGGCCTCACGTGGTCTCCTGCCTGAGTCAGCCTCCATCAGGGTTGGTGCTGCTAAGGAGAGGCAGTAGAAAGAGGTGGAACTTGGAGGGCGTAGAGCAGGAGTGGGTCCTGGTTCCAGCGTTGCTGATGACTACATGATCCTGAGTACATTTCTTAACCTCTGAACATGTTTTTTCATCTACCAACACACATTGATAATTGTGGAATTGGTAACCCACTGACTCAATGGTCCTGAAGGGCACACGCTTTCCTGTGCTGATTCTCCACAACTCTGATCACACCTGTGCTCAGGGTGCCCCCTACCGCCCCCCACCAGCCCTCATGGGCTTAGGCTGTGCTGCAGCCTTCCGCTCTCTGTCAGGGAAGGAGGGTGATAAGGAGGTCCCAGGGAGGGACTTGTCCTGGCTGGGAAGCCCTTGTCCAACGCCACTTCACTGATCATTCCCTCCTGCTGTATTTTTTTTTTTCGGTGAGGAAGATTGGCCCTGGGCTGACATCTGAACCCATCTTCCTCTACTTTATATATGGGACGCCTGCCACAGCATGGCTTGGTTAGTGGTGCATAGGTCCACACCTGGAATCCAAAGCTGTGAACCCCAGGCCTCCAAAGTGGAGCATGCTAACTTAACTACTATGCCACTGGGCTGGCCCCTCTTCTGCTGCTTTTGAATGAGTCCTGGGGCTGTGCGAGAGGGCCAGAGGCTGCGCTGGGTGCCATCAGACAGATGACTGTAAGTAAATGGTCTCGTAAACTGTTTCCAGTCAGATTCTAAAGATGCTATGATGTCTGGTTGTGAAAAGTGCTCACTAGGCTTCTGGTGCAGCCAAAAGTCTCCAGCATCCCAGACTGAGCCCACACAACTGTGAGGTTCTGAACGAGTGAGGCTATCTCCATCTGATTTCTCAAGGATTACTGCCCGCTCTGCTTTCGGACTCAGATTTGCTGGCCCTGGTGGTGCTACAAGCTGAGCTCCTCAGGAGCTTTGGTCCCGCTGGGACTGGGGCTGCTGAGTTGTTCCTTGGCTTCCTGCTAATCAGGGCTAATTCCCCCAAACTCAAAGTCCTCCTCTAGGGAGGAACAGACCCTCGCTTGAGCTGAGCAAGCATGTCTGCAGTTCTGAAAATGTGAATTTATTCCTCCAAGTCATTCATCGAACTGTGGGGGCCAAGTCACAAGGCACAGATAACAGCCTGGGAGGTCATTGAAACGTTGACTTTGGAATGAGCCACTCAGTCTCACTCCTGGCCGTGGGGATTGCCAAGATAATCTCTCCCAAGTCTTGGGGCTCTTTAGGTCAGCCTCTGACTGCTGCCCCTTCCAGAGGGGGATGATGTTGTCAGGCACATGTGTGTCTCATCATTCCACAAATATTCTCATAGCCCCTTCTGTGGCCTCAGCATTCACAGCAAGGGCAAATCCTTCTGAATATTTCCTTAAGAAACAAATCGTGAGCCAGCAACCCCACTCCTAGGTAGATCCACAAGAGAAATGAGCACGTATGCCCGTCAGAAAACGCGATCAGGGCAGCTCTATTCATAATAACCCCAAATGGGAAGCACATCAAATGTCCAACAGCAGTAGGAAGGATGAAAAAATCATGATGCAGTCATACAACAGGATACTGCTTAGCAATAAAAAAGAATGAGACACTGCTACGTGCAATGACTTGGAGCACTCTCACAGACATAACGATGAGCACAAGAAGACAGACATAAAATACTACATGTCGTGTGATTCCATTTAGATGAAGTTCAAGAACAGGCAACACTAACAGATGGTGATACAAGTCAGAACAGTGGTTACCTTGGAATGGAGGGCTTGCTTAGAAAGGGGCATAGGGAAATTCCAGGGTGTTGGAAATATTCCTTGTCTGGGTGGTAGTTGCATAGGGTTGTGTGTGTGTGTCTGTGTGTATGTGTGTGTGTGTAAAAATTTTCCAAGTCATACACTTAAGATTTGCGTACTTTGTGTATGTTATGCCTCAATAAAAATAATTAAGGGGGCCGGCCCTGTGGCTTAGCAGTTAAGTGCACGCACTCCGCTACTGGCAGCCCGGGTTGGGATCCCGGGCGCGCACCAATGCACCACTTGTCCGGCCATGCTTAGGTGGCGTCCCACATACAGCAACTAGAAGGATGTGCAACTACAACATACAACTATCTACTGGGGCTTTGGGGAGAAAAAGGGGGAGAAAAGGAGGAAGATTGGCAATAGATGTTAGCTCAGGGCTGGTCTTCCTCAGCCAAAAGAGGATGATTGGCATGGATGTTAGCTCAGGGCTGATCTTCCTCGCAAAAAAAAAAAAAAAAAAAAAATTTAAATGACAAAATACACTCAAAATTTGTCTTTTAAGGTATACACTGTGACTCTCCTTTCCCACCCATGGTAGCATCCAGCCATACTTGCTCTCTTTGTCAGCCGGATGCTGGGTTGGACGGTTCCATAAATGGCTCTTCAGACATTCCCTGCTCTGGAGTGTGTGGTGCTCTGAACTGCTGCCTCCATGACCTGCTCACAGAAGCAGCTCTTTCGCTTTGCCTTCGGTTCCCTTAACCTCTGTCTTCTCGTATAAAATGCCAGGGAAAAAAACAGAAGCAAAAGATGGGACCTGGGACATGGGAAGGCTTCATGCAGGGGTAAAAATTTGAGCAGGATCATGACAGAAAATGGTCTGAGAGGATGGATGCTACACTGGCAACTGTGGTTAACTCTGCAGAGAGAATGGCAGGGGGAGCGTTCATATTCTCCTCCACATATCTCTGCAGTGGTTGAAGTTTTTAAATGAACATGAGTCACCTCTATATTTAAAAATAATAAAAGCACGTATTCATAAACCTCATAGAGTCCAAACTTCTCAGTTGGCCGGTAGTGAAGGCAGGGGCAGAAGTGGGAGTGCTTTTCCCAAAATGACACCACTGCCCCATGGCAGGCCAGGGCTGCTCACCTGGTCCTCTGGTTACCCACATCTCACTCTTTGGAATTTGTTTTGTACAGAACCTGGCCTGAAATTGACAGCTGACTGCTCTTGGTTGCTGATAATTTTGTTTGTTTTCCCTGCTGAGATTTTCTTGGGGGAGGGTCAGTGCATCTTCCAGGATACGGAATATGTGAGTCAGCTCGGGCTGCCATAATAATATGCCAGAGACTGAGTGGCTTAAGGAGCAATGATTTGTTTTCTCACAGTTCTGGGGACTGGAAGGCTGAGGTCAGGGTGCTGGCATGGTGGGGTTCTGGTGAGGGCTCTCTTCCTAGCTTGCAGATGGGGCCCCCTTCTCACTGTGTCCTCACATGGCATTTCCTCAGTGTGTTTGCACAGACAGAAGGAGATCAAGCTCTCTGTCGTCTCCTCTTCTAAGGGCATTAATCCCATCAGACCAGGGCCCCACCTTCATGACCTAATTACCTCCCAAAGGCCCCATCTCCAAATACCATCACATTGGGGGTTTAGGGCTTCAACATATGAATTTGGAGGGGACACATTCAGTCCATAACACATAATAATTCCTCCCGGATACGTGACATGATTTTGAATCTTTTTTCCCTCTTGGACTTTCTTTTCCTGAACTTTATTTAATTTAATCAACAAATATTTATTGAGCACTTACTGCATTCTAAGCTTTTAGGATACATCAGATAACAAAAGGACAAGGATCTCTGCCCTCATGGATTCTCTATCAATGTCGGAGGGCCCCGAGAGCTCAGCCCTTGGTTCTCGCTTTCTTGTTTTAATCTACTTTCGCTCTCTTGGTGATTTCATCTGGTCTCATGGCTCTAGATAACATCTTTATGATAAAGACTCCCACGTTTCTTTTTTTTTCATATTATGAAAGCAATATATTCCAACTTTCAAAGATTTGAAAAGTTCCATAGAATGTCTGTCATCAGTAGATGGAAACTTTCAAACTCCACAATCTTGTGCCAGGTAGGACTAGGTGTCATTCACTGGTTTGAGGTCCAATTCTTTTCAAGGCATGTCATGGCGGTACAGTAACGGTGGGATGATAAAGCATGCAGTCAGGTCTTGTACGCTGAGTGTTCAATCTACAGGGTTTTGGACGATAGAAGGGACATTCCATTTTCTTACAAGCAGGGAAGTAGAGGCAGAGCTGACTACTAGAAGGTGGTGCTGGTGTTCTAACTGCTGGTTTTGGAGGCCGTACTGGAATTCTTCTACTCATATGAAGGGACAATCTAGTTTAGTACATTTTGCATCATATTTACAATTTGGATGAACAAACAAACAGTCTTCAGCAAATTTGCAATTGGGGAAGGCTTTGCAAGGTGAAACAGGATGATGGTGAGCACACACATCCCCATTTTTACAGGCAGCTCCAAAAGTTTTTCTGGTTTCTGGGCCACACTCAGTTCCCTCATCTCTCAGTTTGAAAAGCTGCCACGTGGGTCATCAAGCTGCCTGCTCATCAACTGCAGCTGCTGTGGGTGGAGATCTTCGAGTCCCTTGTTTGAGGCTGCTATTTGGTATACAGGTTTCATTCCTTCAAAGCCCGTGTCCCCTCTTGATGTGACACATATCTTGGGGGGCTGGGGACACCATCCAGCATCACTGTAAACTTGGGACTTGCGGGTTTTTCTGGTTGTACAAGATCTCGTGTATGCACAAGGTGTCCTAAAAGTACCCGAAGGGTATCTGCAGTCTTAGTCCCAGCTCTTGGTTTGGTGCCGCTATTTCCTCAGACACCTTTGGCTTCTTCAGAATAAATGATCTTGTGTCTGCATGGATCATGGATTCCGTGTCATAGTAATATTGACTGATCTGCAGAGTGTCTGCCATTACTGGGTCAATTTGCAGTTGGGATAACAATGGCCTCCGTTGAGTTCCTTGATTTTTTTTCTACATTATCTCCTTCTGTTTCCTCTTCTTTAACGGGGGGGGCACTTATTTGGGGGTCCTGCTTTGCCCCTGGACCATTTCTGCTAGCAATTCTTGAGAAGTTCGAGTTCTGGGAGCAACCGGAAGTGTCTGTTATGTGGGAGACTGTAGAATAGTTAGTTGTTTTTCTTATAGATTCTTGAGCTTCAGATACAGCCTTCCAAATTAAATTCTTCTTAGCTTGTCTAGACGGTGGAAGTGAAAGTCTCCTTTCAGGCTCTGCTGGCACTTACACACTGCTGGAGATGCTTCCTGTACAGGACCCACAGTCATCATCTTCCTTCTCCTCTTCTCCATCATGGTTGAATTTTTTTACTTTAACAACTGAACTTACCATAGGCAACTTTCTCTTTTGAAAGTTTTCTTCCTCAACACTCATTTTTTCTGAGTTATTTCTAAAGAAGGGACTATAAGTCTCTTCTAAGCCATTAAGCGCTTCTGGTTCACACAAATGTCCTGTTTCACATACCCGGCTCTTCTGTATATTGAGTTACTTAGCAGCATGAATCCTGTTTTGCTGCTGTTGAAATCGCAACTTGTTTAACTGAGCACCAATGTCTGCACTTCAACTTGCAGGTGGTCGATAAATTTCAACAGAAGGGCGAGAAGAACCATATGTAGGTGGGCGTGTAGGTTTTTTCTGAGGTAAGGGATTCTCCTGCACAAAACTGAGATCTTCATCAATGAGATCACCTGGTTCCAGCTTGATATCCATCACATCTTAAGAGGGTGCTGGCTCCCTCAGAGGTTTCCCTGTTGACATTAGTCAGGTTACAGCTCCAGCATCATAAGTCTGCCTGATATTCATGGTTTTCTGCTCCTGTGAACTTGTAGAAACTCTGGAATCTCTTTTTTCAGGTCCAGTGCTAGAAACTGCAAGGGGTGGCACTGCAGCTCCGTGCCTTCTCTCGTCTCCCGACTGAAACTGCTCTTGTTGGAAGGCACATGGTTATCAAAGATGTTGGTATCAGAAGACTTTAGACTGGAAGGGGAAGTTGTAAGAGAGCACAGTTTATCTAATACACCATGAAGCCAACATGAGCTCATAATTCTCGCAATTTCCCCTTAATGGCACTCTGGATCTTGCAGCTGATCTCGGTGCCCATCTCTAAGGCTCCAGGGCAGGTGGCAGGCTCAGTGCTGTGAGGCCTTTCACTTGCTCACAGTCCTGCTGCTGCCACCACCACCACCACCATCACCACCACTGCTCCCAGCTGCACGCTCTCCTACCTTTCTGTTTCTAGTCAGATATCTCTCCCAACTCTAGACCCATTTAATCACCTGCCTACTCCACACCTCCACTTGTTTGACTAATATCTATAGCAGATGCTGTGGGATGCAGCCTAGATTTTTCCCCTTCAGGACCAAAGCACTCATTCTCCCAGCTGCCGGTAGTGTTGGCTGTTCGTAGCTGAGTCCCTCCCCAGGCACCGCCCTCAGCTGAAAAGAGCTGCTTCACCCAAGGTGAGGCCCCCTCTCTGGGGCAGCCTGAATCCATTGACGGATTGAGGCAGTGAGACAGAGGCCTGGTCCTCTTGCTTCAATTCAATTCAACTCTGAGGAGTCATTCCAGTTCAGGTACGTGGTATGCAGCCATTGATATGGTAGATGAGCTCTTTTCTATCCCTCCCAGGAAGGAGGACCGGAAACTGTTCATATGGACAACAGCATACATTATGGCCTTGCCCCAGGGCTATGGTAACTCTCTTTCCTCTGTCATAAAATAGACTGAAAGGATTTGGACTATTTGAACATTTGCAGAATGGATCCACTGTATCAATGAACAAAAGTGGCAAGTATATTGGAGGCCTTGACAAGACATATTGGTTTCAAAGGATGAGAGATAAATCCTATGAAGAGTCAAAGGCCCAGTTGAAAAGACGTCCACACAAAAACCTGCACACAGTTGTTTATAGCAGCTTTATTCATAATTGCCAAAACTTAGAAGCAACCAAGATGTCCTTCAGTAGGTGAATGGATAAATAAGCTGTGGTAGATCCAGACAATGGAATATTATTCAGCACTAAAAAGAAATGAGCTATCAAGCCATGAAAAGACATGGAGGAAACTTAAGTGCATATTACTAAGTGAAAGAAGACAATTTGAAAAGGCTACCTACTGTATGATTCCAACTATATGACATTCTGGAAAAGGCAAAACTATGGAAACAGTAAAAATATCAGTGGTTGCCAGGGCTTAGGGGGAGGGAAGGATGAATAGGCAGAGCACAGAGGATTTTTAGGACAGTGAAAATACTCTGATACTATAATATTGGATATATGTCATTATAAATTTCTTCAAACCAATAGAATGTACAACATCAAGAGTGGACCCTAATGTAAACTATGGACTTTGGGAGATTATGGTTGTCAATATAGGTTCATCAATTGTAACAAATGTACCACTCTGGTGATGGGATATTGATAAGGGGGAGGCTGTGCGTGTACGGGACCAGAGGGTATCTGGGAAATTTCTGTACTTTCTGCTCAATTTTGCTGTGAATCTAAAACTGCTCTAAAAAATAAAGTCTATTAAAAAAAAAGGGCTACCATATCAGTGAAATCGTTATGCGTCCAGTGGCCTGGGGCATTTTAGGACATCCTTTATGAAGTAAAGGACAAATTGCACCTCTCACCACTAAGAAGGAAGCATAATGCCTAATGGGACTCTTCAGGTTCTAGAAGCTGCATATTCCACACTTGGGAATACTACTCTGACCCATTTACTGTGTGACATAGAAGGATGGCTAGTTTTAAGTGGAGTTCAGTAGAAAGAAAAGTTTCTGCAGTAGGTCCAGGCTGAAGTGCAAGAAGCCAAACTGGCAGACCTCTACCATAAACAGTAGAGGTATCTGTGCTCTGAAAAGATGTGTGGAGTTTATGCTAAATCCCAAAAGGAGAATCACAACATAGACTCCTAGAGTTCTGAAACAAGGCTATGCCATCTTCAGCAAAGAATCTGAAAATCAGCTCCTGGCATGCATTGGTTCCTAGGAGAGATGGAGTGATTGACCATGAGACATCAAATAACCATGTGACCAGAACTGCTCATCATGAGCTGGCTCGTGTCAGAGTCACTGGGTCATAAGGTCATGTGGACCCAGCAGCACTGTTGTAAGACAGAGTCAGGTACAAGCAGGACAAGTGGGCACAAGTAAGCTGAATGAGCCAACTACCGAGATCCCCGTGTCATCTGGGACTATTATACCAGTATCTCTCCTTAGCTCACATGTATGGCTCCATGCTGGGTCCCTTATGAGCAGCTAATGGAGGAGGAAAATGGTCAGTGGTTCACATATAGGTCAGCTTTATAGGTGGGTGCAAAGTGAAAATGGACTTCTGATGCACCACTGCTCCAGACAGTGGTGAGGGGAAATCCTTCCAGTGGGCATAACTTCATGTTGTGTGGAAAGAGAAGTGGCCTTGGATAAGAACATATATAAACTCATGGACAGTGGTGGGTGGCTTGGCTGGTTGGTCATGAGGTCTAGGGGTGGGGGTGGGGATATTGGAAGATCAGGGGCAAAGAGGTCAGGGGAAGAGGCATGTGCGAAAGCCTGTGGTAGTGAGCACAAAGTGTATCTTTTGTATCTCATATTATCGTCCACCAGAGTGCATCCACCATGGAAGAGGCACCAAACACTCAAGGGGTCAGGGCCACTCAGCCAGTTCATGCCAACCAACATCTGTCATCAGCCATTCCGGCGCCGACACAGTTGTGCATGAACAGAGTAGCCATGGTGGCCAAGATGGAGGTTACAGACGAGTTCAACAGTGTGGGTTCACCTCTCACCCTCTACTGCCACTGCTGAAGATCCAGCCTGCCAGCAGAGACAGTAGTGTGCTGCAGCCAGCCTGTACTGGCTTGGGAGAGTGAACTTTTTCAGGAACTTGGCTAGTCAGTTGACATCAAGTTGGTAGCTTGAAATTGGCCACAGTAGAAGTATTTACAACACAGAGATCAGCAGATTCTACAAATGAGTACCCACATATCCCTCCCCCTGCTCAGAGAGCAGGTGGTTAAACATTTACCAGCATACTACTGAATAGAGACCAAAGCTGAGCCCCTGATATAGCACTATCCCTTGAGGACACCAACCAGCCCCTTGGTGGCAAGTTGATTACACTGGACTTCTTCCACCTTGAAATGGTTAGCAATTTATCTTGACCGTAACTGACACATATATCAAGGCCTTTCCTGCCCACACAGCCTCACCCAGCAATGTTATCTGACAGCCAACAGATTCAATCCACTGCCACAAGACCCCACATTATCTAGCATGAGACTAAGGAACATACGTTGGGGCAAAGGAGGTGTGGCAGTGGGCACATGACCATGGAATCCACTGGCCACAGTATATGGACACTATCTAGATGGACACCATCTAGAGGGTGGTAGCCTGATAGAGCGAGGGAACAGCCTTTTGAAGGTACAGCTGAGTTACTAGCTTGTAGGCAGTAGCCTACAAGGATGGGGTGCCATCCTCCAGAATGCAGTATACTCTCTAAATCAATGACCTTTATGAGGTGCTATGTTCCAACAGGTAGAATACATGGGTCTGAGAATCAAGGGGTAGGAGTACGAGAAGCCCTGCTTACCACGACTCCCAGTGACCCAACTTGAGGAATTTGTGCATTCGAATCCTGGAACTCCAAGCAATGTGGGTTTAGAGGTCCTGGTGCCACCAGAAGACTCAGCAAGAGTCCCATTGAGCTGTAAGCTATGGTTTGTTCCTGATCACTTTGGGATCCTCATCCAACAGATAAGCAAGAAAATAAGTGACCGTCCTGCAGGGGTATCTGCCCCCATTCATTAGGAAGAGGTAGGACTTTTGTTACACAATAAGGGCAGGAAAAAACATATATTTGGCACCTCCTTGGTTCTGTGTCAGCTTTATTGAAGTAAAATTGACATATAAGAAAATTCACTATTTTTAAGTAACCAATTTTGTGTTTTGACAAATACATACAGTAACGTAACCACTACCACAATCATATTACAGAACATTTCCACATCTTCTCCAAAAGTTTCCCTGTGCCCTTTTGCAGTCAAATCTCTCCTCCTACCCCTGGCCTCTGGCAACAACTGATGTGTTTTCTATCACTATAGTTTTGCCTGTCCTTGAATTTCATACAAATGGAACTATACAATGTGTAGTTTTTTGTGTCTGACCTCTTTCATTTAGCATAATGCTTTTGAGATTCATCCATATTGTTGCCTGTAGAAGTAATTTGTTCCTTTTCACTGCTGAGTAGTACTCCATTATATGGATATACCACAATTAGTTTCTCCATTCACCAGTTGCTGGACATTGGGATTGTTTCCAGTTTGGGGCTCTTATGAATAAGAGCCTGTTATGAACATTATGTACAAGTCTATATATGGACAAATACTTTCTTCTCTTTTGAGCAAATGCCTAGGAAAGGAGTTGCTGAGTCATATGGTAAATCTATGCTTAAATTTATAACAACCTCCAAACTGTTTTCTAAAGGCGCTAGACCATTTTGCATTCCCACCAGCATGCATAAGAGTTTCAGTTGCTCCACATCCTTGCCAACAATTGATATTTTCAGTCTTTTTAATTTTAGTTATTCTAGTGGGTATAGTCGCATCTCATTTTGGTTTTAATTTGCATTTCCCTAATAACTAATGATGTTATTTGATATATAGGTGTGTGTGTGTGTGTGTGTCTGTGTGTGTCTGTGTATGTAAAATCTCTGGTGAAGTGTCTTATTTGCCACCCATAAATATTCTTTGGTGAAGTGTCTTTTGGAATATTTTGTGAACTTTTTATTGGGTTTTTATCTTCCTATAAGTGAGTTGTAAGAGTTCTTTACATATTATGTGTACAAGTTCTTTGATGGATATATATTTCACAAATATTTTCTCTCAGTCTGCAGCTTGACCTCTCATTTTATTATCGGTGTTATTTGAAAAGAAAACACTGTGAATTTTAATGAAGTCCAATTTATTATCTTTTTTCTTTTAGAGTTCATGCCACTTTGTATAGTCAAGAAATCTTTTCGTAAAGTCACTAAATTTTTCTCCTCTGTTTTGTTTTAGGTTATTATAGTTTTATAATTTTATTTATCTATTTCCCCAAAGCCCCAGTAGATAGTCATATGTCATAGTTGCACATCCTTCTAGTTGCTGCATGTGGGACGCGGCCCCAGCATGGCCAGAGAAGCGGTGTGTTGGTGCGTGCCCGGGATCCGAACCCTGGCCGCCAGCAGCAGAGCGCACGCACTTAACCGCTAAGCCACGGGGCCGCCCCAAAGGTTATTACAGTTTTAGTTCTTATGTTTAGGTTTATGATTCTTTTACAGTTAAGTTTTTTTTAATATGGGGAGCATTTTTTCATCTTTTATTTTCTGGAAGATTTTGTGTAGAATTGATAGTGTATTTTCCTTAGATGTTAGGTAGAATTCACCAGTGAACTCATTTGGGCCTAGAGTTTTCTTGTGGAAAAGCTTTTTTTTTTAAAAAAATAAGAAAACTAAACTAAAGTCCATATTTTATTCAGAGTTCTTTAGTTTTAACCTAATGTCCTTTTTCTGTTCCAGAATCTTATCCAGGATACCACATTACATTTAGTCATCGTGTCTCCTTAGGCCCTTCTTGGCTGTGATGGTTTCTCAGACTTTCCTTGTTTTCAATGACTTTGACAGTTTCGAGAAAGACTGATGAGATATTTCATAGAATGTCCCTCGAGTGGGATTTATCTGATGTTTTTCTCATGATTAGACTTGGGTAATGCGTTTGGGGAAGGCAGACCACGGATAGATCAGTTATGGCAATAATTATCAAAGGGCAAGTTCCCCTAATAGAAAGGGAAAGACTCAGAACGGGGTAAAAATGAGAGTCAAACTACAGGTTGCTTACATCAGACTCACCAACAACAAAATGACCCCCAAAAGGTTAAAAATGAATGGGCTGGCCAATGCAAATGCGAAATAAAAAGGCAATATTAATCTCAGACAAAGCAGAAACCCTTATTCAATGCCAAGGACACTGTCCTTTGGGAGGTTCTCAAAATCTGCCTCTCTGCCCCTCTGAATCCAGAACTTCTTGGGGAGGGAGGTGTCTCAGGAAAGCCTGCTAGAGAGGCTCAAGGCAGGATTGTCAGGGACCCGGTCACCAAAGTGGCTGGGACAGGCTGAGCGTTTCCCATGCCATCAGGCCACAAATGACCTGACTGGCATCTTAACCAACTTTTGGGGAAGTAGACACTGAAGAGATCCCCTCCCCTTCTCTGGTGACTTCGAATCACCTCTGTCACCCCAGAGAGAACCAATTAGAGTTCAGAGGCTGGAGAGACTCAGTGGGGAGGCCCTGTCAGCCCTGATTCATGCCACTTTGGCAAAGTCACTTCTCCTGTCTGGGCCTCAGTTTCCTTAACTGCAAAAGGAGTTTGGACTTTCTGATCTCCAAGTTCCCCCTTAGCACTAAAACATCAAGGCTCTTCCTGCTCTTTTTCTCTCCCCTCTTTTGTTGTTTTGTTGTGTTTTTTTTTTAATTTCTATTCAATCAGTGTTATTGATCATGCGCCAAATCTACCAGGCATGGGAGGTGTGGGACAGCCTGAGTCACTGTCCCAGGGACACTCTGATCCACGCTGCCTGCCTGGTTAGCAGAGGGCACAGCTGGCAATGCCTCAAGGGCTGCCTCTGTCCCTCCCATTCTCCCCCGTGTCGAGGGTGTTGGGGGGGCCTCTTTTGGTGCTTCACTCTTTGCAGGCTTCCTGCATCCCTCGAGAGCCCTTTCTAACTCTGGCTCTGTCCCTGCCTTCCTATAACCCTGAACAAGTAACTCAGTCACTTTACCCCTCAGTTTCTCTATCTGAAAAGTAACGCTCAACCTTTCCCTACCTTAGTTATACAGATAAATAAAATGCCAGATAAAGGTACTTTGAGAGCTCGAGACATAAAACTATTCTTTTTTTTTTTTTTTTTTTTTTTAAAGATTTTATTTATTTATTTTTCCCCCAAAGCCCCAGTACATAGTTGTCTGTCATAGGTGCACATCCTTCTAGTTGCTGTATGTGGGACGCGGCCCCAGCATGGCCGGAGGAGCGGTGCCCCGGTGCGCACCCGGGATCCGAACCCGGGCCACCGGCAGCGAAGCGCACGCACCCAACCGCCAAGCCACGGGGCCGGCCCCTAAAACTATTCTTTAAAAACACTTTTTAGGGGCTGGCCCTGTGGCGTGGTGGTTAAGTTTGGCGGGCTCTGCTTCTGTGGCCCAGGTTCATGGGTTCAGATCCCAGGCTCACACCTACACCACTCGTCAGCCATGCTGTGGCAGCAACCCACATAAAAAACAGAGGAAGATTGGCACTGATGTTAGCTCAGGGCAAATCTTCCTCAGCAAAAAAAAAAAAAAAGAAAGAAAATTTAGCAAAGGAAGCCTTTCTGTAAATATGACCAACGTTATTAATCTGAGGCAAAGACTCCTATTTCTTTGTGAAAGCAATTACTGAGGTATGGGGAAGTTAACTGTCTTGCCTGATATTTTGTACAGTAAAGTAGAATTTAAAAAATCAGATCTTCGGGCCGGCCCCATGGCTTAGCTGTTAAGTGCGCGCTCTCCATTGCTAGCAGCCCGGGTTCGGATCCCGGGCGCGCACCGACGCGCTGCTTCTCCGGCCATGCTGAGGCCGCGTCCCACATACAGCAACTGGAAGGATGTGCAGCTATGACATACAACTATCTACTGGGGCTTTGGGGGAAAATAAATAAAATCTTTAAAAAAAAAAAAAAAATCAGATCTTGTGGGCCAACCCTGTGGCCGAGTGGTTAAGTTTGGCATGTTTTGCTTCAGCGGCCCAGGTTCAGTTCCTGGGTGCGGACCTACACCACTCGTCAGCAGCCATGCTGTGGCAACGACCCACATACCAAATAGAGGAAGATTGGCAACAGAGGTTAGCTTAGGGTGAATCTTCCTCAGAAAAAACAAAACAAAACATATCTTCCTACTCCTTATCCTATGTTCCATCCACATAAAAACTGTCTTCTCTTACTGTTAATTTTTTTAGGTGTGATAATGATCTTGGGGTTATTTATTTTTTAATCTTTAAGAGATACATAATGAAATATTTGCAGATGATAAAATTTTATGATGTCTATAATTTGCTTCAAAATACTTTGGAGGAGTGCGTGAGATATTGATGACACAAAACCGGCCTTGAAGTGAAAATTGTTGAAGCTAGATGATGGGTACATGAGGGTTCATCGTGTTATTTTCTCTGCTATTGTCTAGGTACAATAAAGTGAAAACTATTCTTTTCCTTTTCTCCCACACACTAATCTCTGACGTCTTTTCTTCCAACAATGGGGAGCCCATTTTCTGACAACATGTAATCTCGGTCTGTAATCCAAGCACCAAGGTCACTGGAAGACAACAGAAGGACGGCAAGAAAGGAAAGCAGTCAAGAATTGCAAAGTGGCAACAAGAGACAGTTGCCTAAGGGCTGACACCCATCACCTCCTGAGTCCTCAGAGAATTAGAACAATCATGGGTACGTGAGGGTTCATGATACTACTTTCTCTAGAAGGCAGTGTCCAGAATGGCTGGGCCTTCCCCAGGGATTGTTGAGCAGAGGTTGAGGCCTAACCTGTGCTTTGGGAACTTTCTGCAGGGAGTAGAAACTGTTCATTCCTGGGACCTCACCCCCAGGAGTGAACGGCCTGGGCTTTTGCCAGACTACCAGGTAGAGGTTATCCAGCCAGAGTCCAAGGAAAGCCAATTCACAGTCTGCCTGCTCACCCCAGAAAAGGTTCAAAGACACCAGAGAAAATAGCACAAATAGTACATTGGCTTTTTTTCCATCTGCAAAAACTGTGGACCCCAATGAGGCTTGGAAAAGAAGAGTATAAAAAAACGAAATATGGTGAAACTCTTGCCAGTCAAAAGGTGAGGTTGCCAACAAGCTGCCAGAGCTGAGCAGAAGCACCACGTTCTTAACCAAGAGGAAGGAACGATAGAGCTGCCTATCAAATGAGTTTCAACTTTCGTAGGGAAAAATATCACAAGTAAAGATAAAATGACAAACAACAAATTTATAGGTAAAAAATATGTTACAATTAATATCCTTAGTAGAGAGTTCTTACAAACAAATGAAAAGAGACTATCATCCCAACAGGAAAATGGACAATGGATATGAACAGGTAATTCATGAAATAAAAATAGTCATTGACATACGAAAAGACGCCCAACTTCATTAGAAACCAAAGAAATGCAATATAAAACAGCCATGAAAAGTATTTTTGGTCAGTTGTAGTGACAAGGATCTTAAAAGTGGAGAATATTCAAAGTTTAGGAGGATGTCATTACAAATAAATAGTTGCCTAAATTGGTTCAAAGTTTGTGGAGGGCAATTTGATAATATATAACTAAATTTAAAATGTATATAGATTTTTGACCCAGTAGTTCCACTTCTAGGAATTTATTCCAAGGAAAGAATTGGACAGATGCGTAAGGATGTACATACAAGGCTGTGCGATTATTGGAGCATAACTGGAAACACCCAAATGTCCTCAACGGGGACAGGTCAATCTCCCGCTCTCTAACTGGTCCTTTCCATAAACATACAAACATACTGAAGTCTCTCATGTCTGTAACACCCTCCCCAACTCCATGCCCCCAAGGGAAGCCCTGTTGCCTTCACTTCACAGCCAAACTTCCCAAAGCGTCCTGTGTGTTTTTCTCCACTTCCTGACCTCTCAGCTAACTACACCTGCATCACCTCTACCACACCTCTGTTCTCAATAAGATCGTCACCAATGGTCCCATGTTGCAAAATTCAATGGACTCTGTTCATGGCGTCTTGGAAGACTTTGACACTGTTGCCCACTTTCTCCCATTTTGAAACACGCTCTTGCCCTGGCTGCCATGACCCTGTACCCTCCTGGTTTTCCTCCTTCCATCACGGCTGCCTCTTCTCAGTCTCCTCTGCTCGCTCCCCTTCCTGTTATGAGAGGTTCGGGGATTCGATCAGAGACGTAAAAGACACTTTCCACTCCAAACAAATGGACTGAAGGTATATTTTATTATATAGAGGATAGTAAAGGCGACAGTCTGCAAACTGATCCAAATAGGTCAAATATTAAGAGGGAAAAAACATCAGCCCGACTGGAAAGGGAAAACACCCACATCGGCTGAAGAGAAATGACACAAACCAACCGGAAAGAGAAACACCAGGTTGACCGAAAAGAGAACACATCAGATCAATTACTTCATATCAAATCAATTACTTTATATCAAATCAAAAACTCATAATATCCATGCCCCACTGCCGGGAGAGTCCTGTCAATCGACGCGGCTGGGCAAGGATCACACGTCCTGGGCAAGGTGTCCCTTCCACAGGTGGAACTCTCACCGGGTCTCAGTTTCCAGCAGTTTTTATACCATCAGTAATTTTCAGAGTAAGCAATTACAGAGTTTGCAGAGCAAGCATTTAGTGTTTCCATGCACAAAATGGTTATCAGTGGCGTACGTGCACTGAGCCCCCTGGCTAACGTCCCAGCCCAGTAGTTGTGTATGTGCATTGTTCTCTTTGGTTATCGTCCCAGCCTGGCACAGATGGCCAGTCCATCCCGTGCTACGAAGCTCCAAGAGCCTTGAAATGTTACAACTTGCAACTCTCTCTGTGGGGGAAGGGCCAGTTCCCACCACACAGAAAGCAGCTTGGTATTTCTGTTTGTGCTGGTGGCTGTAGGTCAATGGAGCGGCCAAACATGGCTGTACTCATGTCAAGACACCTTCCTCTGCCCAGCACTGTGGACTTTCCTCAGGGCTCTGTCCCAGGATCTCCTTCTTACTCTCCACCGTCTCCCCGAGGCAGCTCAGCAGCTCCTTGGCTTCACTTACCACCTAGGGGCCAATGGCCCCCAGATCTATGTCTCTAACCAGAGCTCTCTCTCCAACCACTGACTGGACAACCTTGTCTGATGTCACACAAGTTTCTCAGACTCAGAATATCCAAACCTAAACTCATCATATCCCCTCCACCCACTCCTGCACTCCCTCTTCTTCTCTTGGCCAAGGCACCATTGTTTGCCCAAGACAAAAAGTCACTAGGGGTTTCTCTCTGCCTTGCCATATTTGATCAACATTGAGGCCTATCCATCTATTTCATTTGACTCCACCACCATTACCCCCATGCAGACCACCAACCGTTCCCACACTGCAGCCACAGGGATCTTTCATGGCAAGTCCGATCGTGCCTCTTTGCTACTTAAAACTGTTTCAGATTTCTCATTTCTGTTAGAAAAAAGTCCAAATCTCTGACCAGGGCTTATCAACCAGGGCAGATCTGTATTTTTACCTTTTTTCTTATCACTCCCCACCTCGCCTCCAGCCCTCTCTACTGAACATCCCGTCCCATAGTGGGCTGCCTCCCCTTCTAAGTTCTTAGGTGTCCCCCGCTTCTCTCACCCATGTGGTACTGTGTGCCTTCCTTCACCACCTCCCTGCTTTCCAGAAGATGTTCCATTACACGAACCTGCAGGGGAAACTCCCAGAACAGATGCCAAGGCTGACCTATCCCTGGATGAACAAAAAAGCCCATGTTTCTTCAGAAGTCCATTGACATAGCAAAAAAAAGAGAGAGAGAAAGAGAAACAAGTCCCCCTCACTAGCAGGAGCTCTAGGGTCATTTTTTCACACATGTGGGCAAACCAAGGCCCATTGGTCATCAGGGCCCCTGGCTCCCCTTTTCTTCTGGAGGTGGTCTCCAGAGATGGGCCCAAGGCTTGGGAAGGGGCTGTACTGTCGCTGATAACATCTCTGCATTCATTCTGTAATGCAAAGAGCTTTCAGGAAGACCAATGACGCTGCCTTACTCAGACTTCTGGCTAATGAGCCAACAATGGGCCGTGGCTTACCTGCCAGAAAACAATGAGGAGGTTCGTATTGAATTTTGACAAGATTTGAGGGAACTCTGATACAAAAGAACTCCAAAACTCACACCGGAAGTGTCCTGACCTTGGATCTAGCCAACCTGCCACACTCCTTCCTACTCCAAGCCTAAGAACCCATGCCTGCTCTTCCTGAACCTCTGAAGTCCAGCAAACCATGTCTCCTGAATGAATCACAGCTTTACTGACCCCTAAAGTTTCCCCAGGCCCCAGAACTACATTCTGGGACTTTACCTGAGTTACAGAAACAGGCTCCAGCTTG
Source organism: Ceratotherium simum simum (assembly GCF_057802395.1). NCBI lineage: Eukaryota > Metazoa > Chordata > Mammalia > Perissodactyla > Rhinocerotidae > Ceratotherium > Ceratotherium simum. The sequence goes on from NC_141933.1 coordinate 11,499,756, forward strand.
TCCCAACTCCTGCTATCTCTCCTCTTGCTAAGACTTGCTTAAGCAGGTCAAGTTATGTCTGCCCATTGGAACTGGAAACAACTATCTGGACTGAATGTAGGAGATCAGACCTTATCACTCCTAGGCATTCAAGAGGCCCAGAGCCTGTTGGCTTGGCTCCTCCAGCCAGGGATCCCAGAACCAAGTTGTCCTCAACCTTCAAAATCCACTTACGGAGTTCACAGAATACAATTCAGAAAAGCGCGGAACCCACCATGACCAGTAATGACCAATGCCTACTGTGAGTGCTTTGAGAATGTAGGAGGGAGTTTCCTGCACCTCAGAGAAGGGTGGGGAGCCCAGTGACTTTCCCATAACTGTGCCTCTTAGACTGGGGTACCTCTGAGGGTACACAAGGCCACAGAATAAACTTGGCCCATGCCCAGGGTTCCCACTCACTCTCCTCTGCCATCATGATCTTCCAGTGGAAGAGTCTAAGAATTAGCAAACTCCAAAGGGGTAATGTTGCTTGCTAACCCTAAAAGGCTATTCCCATCTGCCCTTTTAGGGGCCCATGGTTCCCACAGAACTACAATTATGACCCACAAGTTACACCCAGACTCAATTCCCAAAATGTCTCCAGAATTACCTGGGTGGGTAATGACTGCCTCATGTATTCAATCATTCTTAAGTATCTATGAGCCAAGCATGGTATTAAGTATTGGAAGTAGAGGCTGATGTCCTGAAATATGCTTGAATATAAGTCCCCAGGCCTTCCCTGCTGCTAAAGGCTAATGGAAGGACATTGGGACCAAGCTTAAGCTTCCCAGAGCCCTCCATGGAGACCCTGGAGAATGGAGGTCTTCCCCTTGACATACCCAAGGACCAGCAGCCATAATACCTGAGTTTCAATCCTTTTTTTTTTTTTTTTTTGGTGAGGAAGATTGGCCCAGAGCTAACATCTGTTGCCAAACTTCCTCTTTTTGCTTGGATAAGATTGTCCCTGAGCTAACATCTGTGACAATCTTCCTCTATTTTGTTTGTGGGACGCCGTCACAGCATGGCTTGACGAGCGGTGTGTAGGTCTGCGCCCAGGATCCAAACCCGCAAACCCCGGGCTGCTGAAGCAGAGCACAGAAACTTAACCACTGCGCCACCAAGTCTGGCCCTTCAATTCTTTGTTTTTTTGTGTGTGTGAGGAAGATCAGCCCTGAGCTAACATCCATGCTAATGCTCCTCTTTTTGCTGAGGAAAACTGGCTCTGAGCTAACATCTATTGCCAATCCTCCTCCTTTTTTTCCCCAAAGCCCCAGTAGATAGTTGCATGTCATAGTTGCACATCCTTCTAGTTGCTGTATGTGGGCTGCGCCCTCAGCATGGCCGGAGAAGCGGTGCGTGGGTGCGCTCCCGGGATCCGAACCCAGGCCACCAGTAGCAGAGCGTGCACATTTAACCGCTAAGCCACGGGGCCGGCCCCCTTCAATTCTTAAGTAATATTCCTTTCCAGATATTTCAACCCTGAATGTGAAGTAGATATCACCCCCAACTTGAAGCTTGGAGAGATTAAGCAAGTAGCCCAGGGTCACACAGATAAGTGATAAAGCTGGCTTTAGAACATGGCCGCGTCTGACCCTAAAGCCCATGCATGCTCTTTCCTTCATGCCTCAAAGCCCTTGAGAAAAAAAATATTCTTAGTTCCAACCAACCCTGGCACTCAGAAATCTTGTGCAAAATAGGGCTTCTCTCAAGGGCTTGAGGTGGGGTAGAGGGTGGAGGGTGACTGCTCACTGGGTACAGGATTTCCCTTTGGGGTGATGAAAACATTTCAGAACCAGATAGAGGTGATGATTGCACAACCTTGTGAATGTACTGCTGTGTTGTACACTTTAACGTGGTTAAATTTATGTTATGTGAATATTACCTCAATTGAAAAAAAGAAAAGAGTTTTTCCTTTAACATGCTGGGCATTGTGGCTCCCCTCTCCCTGCTTTGTCAAGTCACTGACCCCCTTGCTAAACAGCAAGGGATTAGCTTTCTAGTACAGATAAACCTCCTGCTAATTTTTGTCAACAATCTGTCTCTAGAAGTTTCTGATATGTTGATCTGGAACCTCAGATTGGGCCCTAAATCTTGGTGCTCCGGAGTATCTAGTGTGGTCCAGTCTTGTATCGCTGGCCCTACCATTGCCACAGAAAGAAAAGGAGAAAAAAAATATGACTCCTCCGGAGAAGTTTGTTTTATTTATTATTTTTTAAATTTATTTTTATGTTTTATTTATTTATTTTTTTGTGTGAGGAAGATCAGCCCTGAGCTAACATCTCATGCCAATCCTCCTCTTTTTCGCTGAGGAAGATTGACCCTGGGCTAACATCCATGCCCATCTTCCTCTACTTTTTATATGGGACACTGCCACAGCATGGCTTGACAAGCGGTGCACCGGCACGCACCCAGGATCCGAACCTGCGAACCCCCGGCCACTGAAGCAGAGCGCACGCATTTAACCACTGCACCACCGGGCTGGCCCCCGGAGAAGTTTGTTTTAAAATATGATGTTCATTTATGCTCACATAACTGAATTCCATGGATTTTAGTTAGAACAAGTCAGAAAATCAGATTCCATTGTGTTATTACAGAGGCAAAGAGTCACAAGTCAAAAGTCAGCTTATGGGTTTCAGTTCAGGGAAGAATTCTAAGAACAAACTACAAAGGAGACCCCCTCAGACAGAGATTACTGAAAATGCCATTTTCTGTTGTTTCACCTAAGCCGTATTATCCCAGGTTAAAAAAAAATTTCATGAGCCGTGAGATCTCATTCCTGGAAACCCACATCTTCTTGCTGAAATGACAAAGTGAGCAAAGGACCATGGACAGCAAGAGCCGTGTGCCAGGGGGCCCAGCCAAGGCCTCTGAGCAGGAGAGGGGAACCAGTACAGTCACGTGCCACATAGCGATGTTTCGGTCAACAACGGACTGCATATATGATGGTGGTCCCAAAAGATTAGATTATAAAAATATATAATCCTTTCACTCTAGTTTTTATTTTCTAAATTAGATGACACTTAGTTCACATGAAAGTCTTTCAGGTCAGACTATCTGTAAAGAAGTTTGCATATCCAATCGCCCTTAAATTCAATCTGTGTCCACGCCCAGCAAAAAAAGTGTTTTCGGTCACTAAATTTTCATTAGCCAACTTTATGGTTACACCTTTCAACTCAGTCTGTGATTGCCCCTCTAGTATCTACTGGCAAACCCCCATCTTTTCCATGAGCAAAACGGGCCTGGAGAGCCCTTGGAGAGGGCCAGAGATACCCATCTGTATTAGTCAGGGCTCTCCAGAGAAACAGAACAGGATGTGTGTGTGGATATACATAAGAATGGATCCTGGCAGCTCTGAAGTCTGCAGGGTGAGCAGGCTGGAGACCCACAGAAGAGCCAATATTACAGGTCAAATTCAAAGGCCATCTGCTGGCAGAATTTCCTCTTCCCTGGGGGAAGTCAGTCTTCGTTCTATTAAGGCCTTCAACTGATTGAATGAGGCCTACCCACATTATGGAGGGCAATCTGCTCTACTCAAAGTCCATTCATTTAAATATTAATCTCATCAAAAAACACCCTCACAGAAACATCCAGAATAATGTTTGACCAAATATCTAGGCACCATGGCACAGCTAAGTTGACACATAAAATTAACCATCCTGCCATCTAAGAATCCCTCAGACAACCACTCTGCGAAGCCTTCCCCCATCCCTAAGAGTATGAGTGAGGGGTTGATCTCACTCATTTCTGTGCCTCCTGAGGGCAGATGTACATGCTTAATGAATGTGTCCTCTCTCTCCTTTACTTCCTCACTCCCTGTTGTGTCTTCCTTCCCCTCTAAGAAGTCTATCCCAGGCCTGAGTGAATGACTGACTTCAGCTCTCTGTACAAGAATGGTGTGTCTTTCTCTTCCATGCTACAGGTCTTCATCCTTGCTTGATGTTTTACATTTATTAATGAAGACAAGGTTGATTATTCTAGTAACCAGTGGGCATTTCCTCTTTCCGCACAAATCCTCTCTCCTGACTGGTCCATCTATACCTGGGTGGGGCTTGTTGACTTGCATGTGTTGCTTTAGGATGAATGGGAAGGAGCTAGAGCTAGTCTTTTTTTTTTTTTTTTTGCATTTTTTTTTATTGATGTTTTAATGGTTTCTAACATTGTGAAATTTTGGGTTGTACATTTTTGTTTGTCCATCACCATATATATGACTCCCTTCACCCCTTGTGCCCACCCCCCACCCCCACTGCCCCTGGTAACCACAGTCCAGTTTTCTCTGTCCATGTGTTGGTTTATATTCCACATATGAGTGAGATCATACAGTGTTTGTCTTTCTCTTTCTGGCTTATTTCACTTAACATAATACACTCCAGGCCCATCCATGTTGTTGCAAATGGGACGATTTTGTCTTTTTTTATGGCTGAGTAGTATTCCATTGTATATATATACCACATTTTCTTAATCCAATCGTCAGTCGAGGGACACTTAGGTTGCTTCCACTTCTTGGCTATGGTGAATAATGCTGCAATGAACATATGGGTGCATAAGCCTCTTTGGATTGTTGATTTCAGGTTCGTTGGATAGATTCCCAGTAGTGGGATGGCTGGATCATAGGGCATCTCTATTTTTAATTCTTTGAGGAATTAGAGCTAGTCTTGAGTTGTGGGAAACCTTATATGGCAGAATGTACCTCTGGGGCACCAACACTCACTTTAGCTGCAGTTCATTCAGTTTCTTTGGAGAATATTCTTCCTGGATTTTTGGCTAGGGCTAAATGACTGGCTGTCTACTGGCACATGGGCGAGGGTGGAGGAAGAGGGTATGGGAGTGTGAGCAGCTGATGGGTGCAGTTGCTCAACAGATGGGCTTTCATTAATTCTTGACATGGCCTTCCTATCTCACTCCCACCCTCTGCCCAGAGGTACTCCACTCTCTGGGATTCTGCTCAGCAGGTTGGCTGTATCCTCCAGTGCTTTTGGCTGTGGTTTCATCCACTCCATTTCACTCATCAAGACATTTCTATCTATCTTATATCTTCCAGAAATTCATTGAAATCCCTTGTCTACTGATGACCCATCCTATTATCCTCAGTATTATGGGCTTAGTTTTCTGTTTCTTTTTCTAATTTTAATGGAGTATCAGGAGGCAGGGAGACAAATACATGCGCTTAGTTTGCTATACTGCAAGGCAAGTCCAGAGTAACCTTATAAAAGGCTAACTTTCTTTCTTTTACAAGCTTTTGATCCACTCCAAAGTTCAAATGTCCCAAGAGAGGTACTACTTGCTCTTATGAACATTTACCCCTTGTGTAAGTGAAGGCTGTGAGCACATCTGATTGACAGCGATGGAGGTCTGTCTAGATTATATGAGGTGTTGTACACACATAATTCGTTTACTCTGCATGGAAATCTAATGAAGGTGGTATTAAGACGGATATTAAGACAGTATAAGACGGATCTCGTCTCCGTCTTAAAGATGAGATCATTGGGACTTAGAAAGATAAATGATGTGGAAATATTCACAATTTTCATGCATTCAATAAATATTTATCAAGGGCCGTATCAATGTGCCAGTCACTGTTCTGGGTGCTGGGGATACGGCAGTAAGCAAGAGAAAGTCTCTACCACCATAGATGATAAACAAATAAACAGATAAATACATTGTATGTCAAGTGGTGATTGCACTATAGGGAAGAATAAAGCTGGAGAGGGGCAGGAGAAAGCCAGGAGTTGAAGTGGGGTACACTTTCATACCGGTTGGGAAGGCCTTCCAGAAAAGGTGACACTTGAGACCTGAAGGGGGACAATACAAGCCCCATTTTGGATAAAAGATAACTGAAAAATGAGCCTTCTTTCAAGAAGAGAATCAGCTCGAATTAAATGGAGACTCCTTGTGCCAAGGAGTCCTTTGATTATTTGGATACTGTGTGGGTACTTCTGTGAGAAGCTGACTTCCTAATCCTAGAGAACTACACTGTATACTGAGACCCTTGATTAGAAGATGAAGCAGCTCGAGCAAAAGTACCAAGTAAAACTGAAGGTAAGTCTGTTCTGTTCTCTACTGTCAAGTACAGGTCCCTCCATTCTATTTTGCTACCATTTGACATAAAGAGATATATTTTATATCTAAAATATAAACTTGTATGTTTTGATACACATCAAGGTTTGTAAAACAGGTTTTAATTATTTACAAAAAGCCATAAAATGGTATCCTACCATTCATGTAAAAACTAGGAAAAAGTATATATACACACACACGCATACATACATACACTCATATTCACAAACATATGCAGTGGCAGACTGCAAAAAATGCCACAAATTCTTCTCAAGCATGCATGTATGCCTTTTTGCAATGTAACTTTACAGCTCTTTCCTTCAAGATGTGGAGTCTACTTCTCTAGGCCCCTTGAATCCGGACTTGGCCATTTGCTTTGATTTAATTTGCTTTGGCCAAAGGTTCATCAGCAAATACGATGAAGGCAGAGGCTTGAAAAGTGCTTGTGCATTAAAGCATACCCTCTTTTCCTGCTGGGAACTCTTCTGTCATCACATAAGTAAGGCTGGGCTAGCCTGCTGCATGACGGAAGGTGTGTGGCTGTCACAGCAGTTGACATTGATCCAACTTCCAGATATAGGAGACTCCTTAGTCTAAACAGCCTGTCAATCACCAGACATGTGACTAAGGCTGTTGGAGACTATCCACCCCGCTGAGCAAACCTGGACGAGAACTGCCCAGCTGGCCCAGAGAGTCTTGAGCGAATATACTGCTCATTGTTTTAAGCCCCCAAGTGTTGGAGTGACTTGTCATGCAGCAAAAGCCAACACATACATGCAAAGAGTATCTCTGTATAGATTTCTTAACTGGTTACACGGGTTGCCTGGGGCGGGGTAGTGAGGCCTGACTGGGTCAGGGGCTGGGATGAGAGGGAGAATTTTCACTGTATTCCTTTTTGGACCTTTTGAATTTTGAACCATATGAATGTGCATAATATGTTCTAAATAATGAGTACAATTGTAAAATGTTAAAGTTACAAAGCATACTGGTGGAGAAGAGAGTTTTAGTTCATAAATGGCACTTTTTGTTGTTACTTCAAAAGTCACTTAACTGAAAATGAACATACAAGGCTTGTTGTTTTGTTTTCCTCCCTCAAACAAATCTAAGACCTTTGTCCTCAGGCATAATAACAGCTTAAATGTACCATCTGGTGTTTGAGACAAAGCCCAGTCTCTTGTCCCCTCTGCGCTGGCTCAATATAAGTGCTCTGACAGTTTCTAAAGCTCTAACACCATGAAGCATTGTTTTGTCCACATCTTGTCAAGGATCTTACTCTGAAGTCCACATTCTTTCCACTATGATGTAGTGTTGCCTCCTTCCTGGAGAAGAAGAATAGGAGCCCTGAGATCTAAGCTATACTGATTGTGTGTGACAAAACCTGAATTGGCTCAGGAAAAAGGAGGAATGTGTTGCCTCACCAAATTTAAGGAAAGGTGGAACAAGCTAACCGTAGGAAGATGGGGGTGAGGGGCCTCGGGAACAAGTGGATCTAGGGATGTAAAAGCTGCCAGCGTTCTCCCTCCTCTGTTTCTCTTTGATGTCACTTCATTCTCTCTCCTTGCAGACCAGTTCCTGGCGGATAGACTGCTGAAAACAACTGAATCTTGGATTTTATGGTTTACTGCATTGGAACATAATGCATTCTAACCTCTCGAGGTATAAGCTCAAATGCATGAGGAAGAACTCCGACTGGCATGCCTCCCTTGCAACAAGTTCCCAGGCCTGGATGAATCAGCTATGGCCTGGAGATTGACCTGGAGTAATCCACATGCTGGAGTGGGGGAAGCAGCCATTTTCAGAAGAGGAGATTATTGCTTCCAGAAGAAGAGAATGCTACATGGAAAACCAGAATCTGAGGGCAGAAACAAAACGGGCTTTGGAGTCAAGACAGGCTAGGGTCTGTGTCCTGGTGTTGCCACACTACAGGAGGACTCTGTGCAGGTTACTTACTCTCTCTTTTATTTTTTTTATAATTTTTATTTATTTTTTTTCCCCCAAAGCCCCAGTAGATAGTTGTATGTCAAAGCTGCACATCCTTCTAGTTGCTGTATGTGGGACGCGGCCTCAGCATGGCTGGAGAAGCGGTGCGTCTGTGCGCACCTGGGATCTGAACCAGGGCCGCCAGCAGCGGAGCGCGCGCACTTAACCGCTAAGCCACAGGGGCGGCCCTACTTACTCTTTCCAAGCCTCAGTTCTATCTCTAATACCTACCCCATAGGGTTAAGTATTAGCAACAATATGCCCAGCATATATAGAAGGGGCTTCAGTGCTGATAATTATTCTTCACTGTTTTGCTTAGGACCAGCACTGAGACTGTGGACCTTTCTGCAGCACAAAAAATACTTGTGCACTGGGCCGGCCTGGTGGCATAGCAGGTAAGTTCACGCGTTCTGCTTCGGTGGCCTGGGGTTCGCTGGTTCAGATCCTGGGTGCAGACCTACTCACCACTCATCAGGACATGCTGAGGTGGCGTCCCATATATAGTTGGTTGCTAGTTGCTACAACTCTGCAACTATGATACACAACTATGTACTGGGGCTTTGGGGAGAAAAAAGAAAAAAGCAAAAGATTGGCAACACACGTTAGTGCAGGACCAAACTCCCTCAAAAAAAATAAAAATACCTGTGCACAAAGTCTCAGGATATTAGGGTTGGAAGATATCATTCAGTCAGTCCAAGTGCTGATCCACAAACTGGTACCAGATATGATAGAGTTTTCAGTAGTTAATGGAAAAATTAGAAAAATAAAGGAAAATGTAGACTCTTCCATAAAACGAATGATATTCAATTTGAATAATTGCCTTTTATTAAAAAATTATGTCCTAATTTTTTTGTACCCAAATGTTTTTTATAATGAAGTGGTGACAGTAGATGGTGGACTTTTAAAAATATGTTTATTTGACAAAATGAAAAGTTGACAACCCTACACTGATTTCTATTTTTAATTTACTTCTTCAAGAAAAACTCAAAACGACTAGATCAGAACGACTGATCTAGCCCAACTTTTCATTTTCAAGTAGAAAATAAATCAAACTCTAGAGTGGTCACATGACTTGTTGAAAGTCCTGGAGTTGGAAAGTAGGTACTACAGAAATCGTCTAGCATTTTGACTCAAGACGGGATTACATCTGACAAAACAGACGGGTTTTTATTTTTAAGGTCTCTCATTATTTTTTTAATAGACTTTATTCTTTTGAGCAGTTTTAGGTTTACAGCAAAATTGAGCAGAAAGTGCAGAGGGTTCCCATATACCCCCTGCCCCTATACACACATAGCCTCCCCCACTATCAACATCTCCTACCAGAGGTACATTTGTTACAACTGATTAACCTATATTGACACATCATTACCACCCAAAGTCCATAGTTTACGTTAGGGTCCACTCTTAGTGTTGTACATTCTATGGGTTGTGACAAATGTATAATGACATGTATCTCCATTACAGTATCTTACAGAATAGTTTCACTACCCTAAAAATCCTCTATGCTCCACCTATTCATCCCTCCCTCTCCAGGAAGCCCTCTCCAGGAACCACTGATCTTTTTACTGTACCCATAATTTTGCCTTTACCAGAATGTCATATAACTGGAATCATACAGTACGCTATGGACTGAATATCTGTGTCTCTCCTGAAATTCATATGTTGAGACTTAATCCCCAATATGATGGTGTTTGGAGATGGGCCTTTGGGAGGTGATTAGGTCTTGACAGTGGAGTCCTCATGATGGGATTAGTGTCCTGATAAAAGAGACCCCACAAAGATCCCTCAACCCTTCCCACATGTGAGGTTAAAGTGAAAGCAACAGCCGTCTAGGAAGTGGACCCTCTCATCAGACACCCAATCTGCCAGTCCCTTGATCTGGATACAATACATAATATTGTATAAGAAATAAATTTCTGTTGTTTATAACAGTCTATGGTATTTCTGTTACAGCAACCCAAATGGATTAAGACACAATACTTTTCAGACTGGCTTCTTTCACTTAGCAATATGCGTTTAAGATTCCTCCATGTCTTTTAGTGGCTTGCTAGCTAATTTCTTTTTCGTGCTGAAAAATAGTCCATTGTCTGGATGTACCAGTTTGTTTGTCCACTCACTTACTGAAGGACATCTTGGTTGCTTCCAGTTTTGGGTGATTACGAATAAAGCCAAATATTGGTTTTAACACTGTAAACATTGGTTGCAGATTTTTGTGTGGACATAAGTTTTCAAGTCGATTGGGTAAATACTTAGGATTGCAATTGCTGGATCTGATGGTAAGACTGTGTTTAGCTTTGTAAGAAACTGCCAAACTGTCTTTCAAAGTGGCTGCACCATTTTGCCTTCCCGCCAGCAACAAATAAGAATTCCTGTTGCTCTGCATCCTTGTCAGCATTTGACATTATCAGTGTTTCGGATTTTTGCCATTCTAATAGGTATTGTGTGGTAGCTTGTTGTTGTTTTAATTTTCAATTTTCTAACTATACATGATGTTGAGCATCTTTTCATATGCTTACTTGCCATCTGAATATCTTCTTTGGTGAGGTGTCTGTTCGAGGTTTTTTTTTTTCCATTTTTTAACTGAGTCGTTCGTTTTCTTATTTTTTTCCAGCTTTAGTGATTTGTCACATAATATTGTATATGTTTAAGGTATACAACATGATGATTTGGTATAAGTATATATTGCAAAAAAATGATTACCACAATTAGGTTAGTTAACACATCCATCACTTCACATGGTTACCTTTATGTGTGTGTGTGTGTGTGTGTGTATGTGTGTGTGTGTGTGGTGGGAACACTTAAGATCTACTTCCTTAGCAACTTTCAAGAGTACAGTACAGTATTGTTAAGTATAGTCACCATGCTGTACATTAGATCCCAGAACTTATTCATCTTATAAGTTTGCACCCTTTGATCACCTTCACCCATTCCCCACCCATCCACCCTCCCTTAACCCCGCCTCTGGCTACCATCAATCTACTCTCTGTTTCTATGAGTTCAGTTTTTTTGAGATTCCACATATAAGTGGGATCATACAGTATTTGTCTTTCTCTGTCTTATTTCACTTAGCATAATGCCCTCAAGGTCTATCTATGTTGCAAATGGCAGGATTTCCTTCTTTTTATGGCTGAATAATATTACATTGTGTACATGTATACCACCTTTTTTTAAGCCATTCATCTGTCAACAGACACTTAGGTTGTTTCCATGTCTTAGCTATTGGGAATAATGCTGTACTGAACATGGGGGGCAGATATCTCTTCAAGATAGTGACTTCATTTCCTTCAGATATATACCCAGAAGTGGGATTGCTGGATCGTACGGTAGTTCTATTTTTAATTTTTTGAGGAACCTCCATACCATTTTCCATAGTGGCTGCACCAATTTACATTCTCTTCAACAGTGCACAAGAGTCCTCTTTTCTTCACATCCTCACCAATATTTGTTATTTCTTGTCTTTTTGATAACAGACATCCTACTAGGTGTGAGGTGATATCCCACTGTGGTTTTGATTTGCATTTTCCCTGATGATTTGTAATGTTGAGCATCTTTTCATGTTGGCCATTTGATTATTCTCTCCGGAAAAATGTCTATTCAGGTCTGTATTAGAAAAACCCAGCAGTCCTTTCTTCCTATGTGTCTCTTTTACTTTTACACAGAACACTTTACTTCTGACACTTCTGGTCACCAAATGCCAGCAGGTTTTCCCCACACCAAGCAGTTCTGGAACACCAGCAATTTAACTCACTTCTGACGCTATCTACCTGGAGATAGCATCAGATCTGACAAGAGATTTTCACGTATTGAGGTACATAGGGTAACTATTCTGGTTCAAAAGTAATTTGGCTTGAACTAAAGAAGCCTGACGTAACGGCCTATCAAACATACTTTGTACATCTGCTTTAACCATTAAAGTAAAGAATGCACTCTTTTAAGATAAGAATGCACACTTCCCCTCCTACACCAGTAGCCAGTATCCATAAAGCCCTATTATTAGTCCCTTTTCTGACATCAGATTCATGTTGACTTGCTAACTTGCAACTGAATACCTCCTTGAAACTTTGATGAATATGTATCCTGGGCATGTTTAATGTATGTTCTTTGTTCTAAAAAGGTCTAAGACTGTACTGAAAACCATGTTTCTCTGGAACGCTTTCTTTCTTTGTGGAAATTGCCTTCCCGGGTTATAATCCTCAGTTTGGCTCAAGTAAAACTCACCTTATCTCTCTTATCTATAGAATGGTTATTGGTTATTTTGCTTTGACAGATCCTACAGGTTAGGGGCTCAGTCCCACAAGACTGTCACCCCACCACCACTTCAGATGCCAATTGAAAGTCCAGGTTGTTACCTGTGCTTCTGACCATCAGCTATAAATCAGAGGTTCCCAGGGCCCCCTTCTTGGGTTCAGTTTATTTGCTAGAGAGGCTCACAGAACTCAGGAAAACAGTTTACTTACCGTTTACCAGTTTATTATAAAAGGGTGAGATAAAGGATACAGATGAACATCCAGATGGAAGGGATGTGTAGGGCAAGTTGTGTGGGAAGGGGTGCAGAGCTTCCATGTCCTCTCCTGGTGCACCACTCTCCCCACACCTCCATGTGTTCACCAACCTGGAAGCTCTCCAAAGCCTGTACTTTGGGGATTTTTACAGAGGCTTCATCACATAGGCATGATCAATCATTAACTCCATTTACAGCCCCTCTCTCCTTTCTGGAGGATGGGGGGTGGGGCTGAAACTTCCAAGCCTCTAATTATAGCTTGGTCTTTCTGGTGACCAGCTCCCATCCAGGAGCCCACCCAGAGTTGCCTCATTAGAACAAAAGACACTCTTCGGGCTGGCCCTGTGGCTTAGCGGTTAAGTGCATGCGCTCCACTGCTGGCGGCCCGGGTTCAGATCCCAGGCGCGCACCGATGCACTGCTTCTCCGGCCATGCTGAGGCCGTGTCCCACATACAGCAACTAGAAGGATGTGCAGCTATGACATACAACTATCTACTGGGGCTTTGGGGGGAAAAATAGGAAATTACAAGGATTTCAGAAACCAGGGGCAGAGACCAATATATACTTTCTATTATCTCACCAGGTCCTTTGCCCATTATTTAATTGGATTTTTTGGTTTTTTGCTATTGAGTTGTATGAGTTCCTTATATATTCTGGATGTTAACCTCTTATGGTTTCAAACATTTTCTCCCATTCATTTTCTTATTTTTGAGTTTTAAGAGTTCTCCGTATATTTTAGATAACAGTCCTATATCAGATATATCTTTTGAAAATATTTTCTCCCAGTCTGTGGCTTGTCTTCTCATTCCCTTGGGAGTGTCTTTCACAGAGCATAAGTTTTCAATTTTAATGAAGTCCAGCTTAACAATTATTTCTTTCATGCATCATGCCTTTGGTGTTGTATATAAAAAACCATCACCAAACCCAAGATCATTTAGATTTTCTCCTATGTTACCTTCTAGGAGTTTTATAGTTTTGTGTTTTACATTTAGGTCTCTAATCCATTTTGAGTTAATTTTTGTGAGGGATCTAAGGTCTGTGTCTAGATTCCTTTTCTTGTATGTGGATGTCCAGTTTTACCAACCGTATCTGTTGAAAACACTATTTCTTCTTTATTAATTGCCTTCGCTCCTCTCTCAATTGACTATATTTGGGTGGGTCTATTTCTAGAGTCTCTATTTTGTTCCATTGATCTATTCGTCTATTCTTTTGCCAATACCACACTGCTATGATTACTGTAGCTTTATAGTAATTCTTGAAATTGCATTACTATTTTTTACTATTAAGAAAACAAGAGATGTTCATTTTGAAAATCAGAAAATACGGATAAGTGTTTTAAAACAAACAAAAAATATATATATATATGCTTATCCTGTCCACCTGGAAACAAACAACTTTACTAGCACTGTGTACATTCTTCAAGATTCATGTGTGTGTGTAAATATATATATATAACTAAATGGAATAGCCCCTGGTCTCATGGAGCTCCCAGTATGGAAAGGACACAGCCAATACATAACACAAGACAATGAGCTAAGTGCTAAGGAGTTAAGGGCTAAGCGTTAAGGAGAGATACAGGTTCTAGAGTGACCTGACAGCCAAGAAGGTTGTGTGGAGTTAGACAGATGAAAAAGGACTGAGAGGTGGGGATGGCAAAAATGTTTCTGGAAGTGAGGAGAGATCCCTGAAGGCACAGAAGTCAGAGAAAATGTGGAAGTTTTGAGGATCTGAAAGTTCAGTAGGTCTGGAGCACAGAGACAGCCAAGGGGTAGAGAAGTAGAAAGGAGAATTTCAGGCAAGAAGAATGAGAGAGAGGGCAAGAGAGGCAAGCAAGCGTAGCTCACAAAGGGCCTTACAACTTATGTTAAGGAGTTAGGCTTTATCTAAGGCCAGTGAGAAGCCAGGAGATCGATTGACTACAGGTGGAAAGAGGATTAGAGAGTGGCAAGACTGGAGGTAGCAGGTAACCACTCATTCATTCAACCAATATTTATTGAATATCTATTATATGCCAAGCACTGTTCTACGTGTTGGAAGTACAGCTGTGTACAAGAAAGAAAAAGGTCTTGCTCTCACGGTCCTTATATTTTAGTGCAGAAGACAGATAACAAACAAATAAATAACTTCAGAGAGTGATAAGTGCTGTGAAGAAACAAAAATAGAGTAACAGAGAGTAACTGACAGAGGGCAGGAGGAGATGGGGTACCATGGGGAGACAGGTTATATGGAGTATTAAAGGGCTATAAGCAAAGATAGGGTTCACTCCCCTAGAGGAGGATGTAGTCTCACTGGTGCTGAGTATGGCTAAGAGCTAGCAGAGCCCAGCATGTATAAAGGTGCCCTTAAATGGAAGCACACAGATTGTGTGATGTAAGCCTGAGTTTAAAAAAGCAGTGATGTAGCAAGAATCTGGTTTCTTTCTCAATTCTGGCAGGACCCTTCTTGTGCAGAGGGATCAGGGAGCAGGGAAACGTTGAGGCAGACACACAGCTCTGCTCTGTAGCCATATCACTTCCTACAAATCCTGTGCCATTGGTTCAATAAATTAAGGACTTAGAGTAGGAGTGTATGTCTCTGTGTTTGTGTGTGTGTGTTCTCTTCCTGCCAATCTCTAATCTAATCTGGAACATTGCAGGAAGGCAAGGAAGGCCTCTCTGAGACAAGCACATTTATTCTAAGAACTGAGTAAGAAAGAGCCAGACTTAGCAAATTTTGAGGGGAAAGCATTCCAAGAAGAGAGAATAAGAGGATGGTGAACTTGGAGTGTCCGAGTTGCAAAATGAAAGACAATGTGGTTGGAGTATATAGTGACTGAGGTGGAACCAGTTGTGAATGAGATTTGAGAGGGAAGTAATAGCCAGATCACTCAAGATCTCAAAGGTCTCGTAAGGTGTTTATATTTTAAGTACATTGAGAAACCATTGGAGGGTTTTAAGCAGAGGAGATAAATGATCTGGCTTTTTAAAAAAGATTACTTTGGCTTATATGTAAAGAATAGATTGTAGGGGCCAGCCCGGTGGCGCAGGCGGTTAAGTGCACACACTCCGCTGCGGCGGCCCGGGGTTCGCCGGTTGGGATCCCGGGTGCGCACCGACGCACCGCTTGTCAAGCCATGCTGTGGTGGCGTCCCGTATAAAGTGGAGGAATATGGGCATGGATGTTAGCCCAGGGCCGGTCTTCCTCACACACACACACAAAAGAACAGATTGTAAAGGGGCAAGAATAGAGACATGGAGCCCAGTTAGGAGACTATTGTAAAGAAAGGCAAAAATAGGAGTGGCTTCAATAAAGGCAGAAGTGATGGAGATGTAGAGAAGTAGATAAATTCAGAATCTTTTGGAGGTAGAATCAAGACGTACTAATGAATCGGATGTACCTGGGCAGGGGTGGTGGTGGTGACGAAGGAATAAGAGAAATCAAAGAAGACTCCTAGCCTTTGGCTTGAGCAACTGGGTAGACAATGATACTATTTCCCAAGACGGGGGAGTGGAGTGGACGTAGGGATGAAAAATCAAAAATTTTATTTTTCACATTAGGTTTGAAATACCTATTAGACATTCACATGAAACTGTCAAAGAGTTTTCAGTATAGAGACTTTGTATATCTTTCATTAAAATATATCCCTAAAGGGCTGGCCTGGTGACATAGTGGTTAAGTTTGCACGCTCTGCGTCAGCAGCCCGGGGTTCGCAGGTTCGGATCCTGGACGCGGACCTATGCACTGCTTATTAAGCCATGCTGTGGCAGGCATCCCACATATAAAGTAGAGGAAGATGGGCATGGATGTTAAGCCAGGGCCAATCTTCCTCAGCAAAAAGAGGAGGATTGGCAACAGATGTTAGCTTGGAGCTAATCTTCCTCACAAAGAAATATAGATATATCCCTAAATATTTCATATATTTGGTGCTAGTATAAATGGTAGTTTTAAATTTCATTTTCTATTTTTTCATTGCTGGTATATAGAAATACAATTGATTTTTATATATTGACTTTGTATCCTGTGACCTTGCTAAATTAACTTGTTAATTCTAGTTGTGGCTTTTTGTTTTCATAGATTCCATAGAGTTTTCTACATACATCACATTGTCTGTGAATAATCAGTTTCATTTTTTCCTTTTCAATCTGTATGTCTTTTATTTCTTTTTCTTACTTATAGAAGTGGCTAGGCTGTCCAGTACAATGTTGAACAGAAGTAGTGAGAACAGACATTCTTGCCTTCTTCTCTATCTTAGAGGGAAACCATTTGGTTGTTCACCATTAAGTAAGATGTTAGCTGTAGGTTTTTCATAGATGCCTTTATCAGATTAAGGGAGTTCCTTTTCATTTCTAGGTTGCTGGGGGTTTTTATCACGAAGGGTGTTGAATTTTCTCATATGCTTTTACTGTATCTATTGTGAAATGATCATATGGTTTTTCTCTATTCTGTTAATATTCAGTTATATATAGGAGTTGCATTTTAAATATACTGACACAGATAAGTAAAAGTAAAAGAATGGAAAAAGATATTGCATTGATTTATTGATGAATTGCATTGATTTTCAAATTTTAAACCAGTCTTGCATTCTTGAGATAAACTCCACTTGTTCATATCCTTTTTATATATTGCTGATTTGCTTTCCTAACATTTTAATAGAAAATTTTATGCCTATGTTCATAAAGGATATTGTCTGTAATTTTTTTTCTTGTAATGCCTCTGTCAGATTTTGGTTAGGGTTATGTGGGCTTCACAAAATAACTTGGAAAGTTTTCCCTTCTCTATTTTTTGAGAGAGTTCACGTAGTATTGCTACTGCTTCTTCCTTAAACATTTGATAGAATTGAACAGTGAATAATCTGGGCTTGGAGTTTTGTGGGAAGATTATGAATTTGATTTCTTTAATAAATTTAGGGATATTTAGATTTTTAAATTTGTTCTTATGTCCATTTTATTAAGTTGTGTTTTTGAAGGAATTTATCCATTTCATCTAAGTTGTTGACTTATTGACAAAGTTTTTCATAGTATTCCCTTATTACTGTTTAAGTCTGTAAGTTCTGTAGTAATGTCTCCTTTTTCTTTTCTAATTTTGGTAATTTGTGTTTTCTTTTTCTCTTCATCATTCTTGCTCGAGATTTATCCATTTTGTTTCATTTTTTTCAAAGAACTAATTTTTTGTTGTATTGATTTTCTCTACTCATATTTTATATTTCATTGATTTTATACCTTATTTTCTAAAATAAGTTTTTAAAGCTATAAATTTCCCTTTAAGCACTGCTTTAGCTGTATCCCACAAATTTTGATATGTTGTGTTTTCATCATCATTCAGTTCAAAATATTTTCTAATCCCTTGTGATTTCTTTGACTTATGGGTTATGTGGTAATATGTTAATTTCCAAATATTTGGGGATTTTCTAGACATTTTATTGTAATCATCTCCTAATTTAACACTGTTGTGGTCAGAGAATATACTGTGTATGATTTCAATCCTTTTATAATTAGTGATATATATTTATTTTATGGCCCAGCATATAGTCTATCTTGAAGAATGTTCAAGGTAGTCTTGAAAAGAATGTGTATTCAGTAGTTGTTGGATGCAATGTTTGATAACTGTCAATAGGTCAAGGTGATTGATGGCATTGTTCAAACATTTTATATTTTTACTGATTTTTTGTGTGTTCTATAAATTACTAAGAGTAGGTATTAAAACCTCCAACTATTATTATGAGTTTGTCTATTTATCCCTTTAGTTCTGTCAATTTTTGCCTCATGTATTTTAAAACTCTGTTATTAGGTGCATATAAATTTTATATTTTTGTGTCTTCTTGATGAATTAATCATTTCCTCATTATGAAAATCCCTCTGATAATCCTTTTATCACAGTCTATTTTATCTGATATTAATTAATATAGCCATTCCAGTTTTCTCATGATTTGCATTTGCATGGTATATCTTTTTCCATTCTTTTACTTTTACTTATCTGTGGCAGTATATTTAAAGTGCAACTCATATATAACTGAGTCTTGCTCTTTTATTCAGTTTGACAATCTGGAATATATGGTCCATTTACATTTAGTGCAATTATCGATATGGTTGATTTAAGTCTATCATTTTGCTATTTGTTTTCTCATCTATATTTTGTTCCTTTATCTCGTTTTTGTTTTTTTTCCCCTCTCTTTTGTGTTTTATTTTATCCACTAGCTTTTTAGATACACATCTTTGTTTTAATGGTTACTCTAGGGAATACAATATTCCATCCATAACTTATCACAGTCTACCATGAGTTAATATACCACTTTGCATGTAATGCAAGAGCCTTACATTATATTATAAACCTCACTATATAGTATTATTATTTCTTCTTTAAACAGTTAATTATCTTTTAAAGAAATTTAATAAATGAGAAAAAAGTATTTTTTATTTACCCACATACACACCATTTCTGGTACTTTACATTCCCTTGTATAAATCCCAGTTTCTGTCTTACATAATTTTTTTTCAACCTGAAGAATTTGCTTTAATATTTCATTTCTTGTAGTGCAGGTCTACTGGTGAATTCTCTCAGCCTTTTTGTCTGAAAATATTTTTATTTTGCCTTCATTGTTTTAATAGACTGTTTTTAGAGCAGTTTTAGGTTCACAGCAAAACTGAGTGAAAAGTACAGTCTCTATACACCCCTTGAACACCCCGCACCACCACCACCATATGCCTTCAGTTTTCAAGAATATTTTCACTAGATATAGATTCCTAGGTTGACAGAATTTTGTCCATTGTCTTCTGGATAGCATTATTTCCCGTGAAAAATCAGTGATAATTCTTATTGTTCTCCCATCTGTAATATATATTTCCTCCTTTAAGTACTTTCATGATTTTCTATTTTTTATTTTTAGCAATTTGACTATGCTGTGCCTAGCTGTGATTTTCTTTGTATTTTCCCTGCTTGGGGTTCATTGAGCTTCTATGAATTAATATTTTATTAATATTTGTGAATTAATATTTTTCCTCAAATTTGGAAACATCTTCGCCATCATTTCTTTAAATACTTTTTCTACCCTAGTCTTTTTCTCCTATTATTCTAGGACTACAATTATACATATATTAGACCATTTGATATTGTCCAATGGTCACTGTTCTTTTTTTATTAGATTGGCCCTGCGCTAACATCTGCAGCCAATCTTCCTCTTTTTTTTCTAGCCAATCTTCCTCTTTTTTTTCTATTTTCTCCCCAAAGCCCCAGTACATAGTTGTATATCAGAGTTGTAGAGTTTTAGCTCTTCTGTATGAGATGCTGCCTCAGCATGGCTTGATGAGCAGTAAGTAGGTCTGTGCCCAGGATCCAAACTGGTGAACCCGGGCCACCAAAGCAGAACATGTGAACTTAACTGCTATGCCACCAGGCTGGCCCCTCACTGTTCTTTTTTCTTTTATTTTTCAGCCTTTTTCCCCCCTCTGTGAGTATCATTCTGGATAATTCCTATGTTCCTATCTTCAATTTCACTGATCTTTCCTTCTGTGGTTTCCAATCTGCCATTAATTCCACCCAGTATTAATTAATATGCTATATTTTTCAGTTCTAGAATTTCCATTTCTTTATTATTGTTTCTATTTCTTTAGTGAGCTTTTCCATCTGTTTATCCAGTAAGTTAATCTTTTCCTTTAAATTCTTATGTATATTTATAATAGCTGTTTAAAAGTTCTTGGCTACTCTTTACACATCTGTCATCTACGTGTCAATTTCTATTGTCTTTTCTTTTTAATCTGGTTATGGGTCACATTTTCCTGATTTTTTTCATGTCTATAAATTTTACATCTTATGCTAGACATTGTGAATAATAAATTTTTTGAGTGTCAGGGTTTCATTGCCTTCCTTTAAAGGATGTTGTGTCTTGTTCTGGCTGACAGTTAATTTACTGACAGATAAGCTTGATTCTTTTGAGGCTCATTTTTAAGCTTTACTGGAAAGGTCTAGAGTGGCACATAGTCTATTTCTAGAGTAGCCCTACTCCTAATGCATGACCTTTCTGGAGTCTCAATTGAATGCTCAGAGTATTTAGTGAGATCTCTTGATTCTGGCTAATATGAACTCCCACATCTCCCAGTGCTATGAGACCTGATAGCTGTTCTCTTCCAGCCTTGTGAAGTCTCACCCTGCACATACTTAAGTCTTTAGTATGTGGCTAAAACCTAAGAAGATCCATATGCAGACTTCTTGAGCTCCTTTTCTATACACCCTTCCCTCTAATACCCTGACTCACAAATCTCAGCTGCCTCAACAGCTTTAAATGCTAAATTAATCTCTGCTGTGTTCTGCCTGGATTCCATCTCAATACAGCAACAGAAAGTGCCATCAGGCAGGAATCCAGGAAGATTGTGGGGTTCACTTTGTATGCCTCCTTTCACTTGGGGATCACAATCTAGCACTGCCTATTGTACAATGTCCAAAAACAGTTGCTTCATATATTTTGTCCAGTTTTATAGTTGTTTATGGTGGGAGGATCACACAGTGTAGAATTTCAAATATCATATTTATGTAACTTATTCCCTACTTTGACAGACATTTAGGTTGTTCTAAATGATAGTGTAGCATAATGATTCAAGCGTGTAGCTCTGGTTAAATTCCTAGCTCTGCCATTTACTGGCTGTGGGTCCTTGGGGAAGTTATCAGCTAATTTCCCCACTTAGAAAATGGGATACAATAACAATCACTTCACAGAGTTGATCTTTGAAGTATATGAGATATTGTATGTGAGATGTGTTCCTGGAAAGGAGTAAGTACACAAAAATGTTAGCTATTATTATTCCATATTCTTACTATTATAAACAGTGCTAAAAGAAACATTCGGGGACCAGCCCGGTGGCTTAGCGGTTAAGTGCGCACGCTCCACTACTGGTGGCCCAGGTTCGGATCCCGGGCGCACACCGACGCACCACTTCTCCGGCCATGCTGAGGCTGTGTCCCACATACAGCAACTAGAAGGATGTGCAACTATGACATACAACTATCTACTGGGGCTTTGGGGAAAAAAAAAGGAGGGGGATTGGCAATAGATGTTAGCTCAGAGCTGGTCTTCCTCAGCAAAAAGAGGAGGATTAGCATGGATGTTAGCTCAGGGCTGATCTTCCTCACAAAAAAAAAAAAAGAAACATTCGGGATCATATTTATTTCCATTCTTGTTTGCCGTCTATCTCTGGAATTCCTGGGTCAATGGATATAAGCCTTTTGTAATTTGGTAGATATTGCCAAATGCTTTCTAAAACACTGCACTAATTTGCCATCCCACTAACTGTTTTTCCAAACTCTTGCCAAGTCTACGAGATGTGGCCAAACCTATCAATTTTGCCAATCTGATACATGAAAAGTGCCACGCCCCCCTTTTTAATTATGGGACAGAGTTTGAGCATCCTCTTATGTTTATTGGCTCTTGTTAAAATTAATAAAGGAAACCTCAATTAAAATTGGAGTCAAGAAAGCTGTAGAGGGAGCTTTCATGCCCTGCCACTTGTCAATTACCCCAAACAGGAAGACATCAATTATGGTAGCAGTTAATTTCAGCATCAGTTAAAGACTCCAACGGGAAGAGAGTACTTTGCACTCCCAAACAGGAAGTACAACTACTTACTGTTCCAGCAGGAGAAACACAGACTTCCTTCTTGCCCAGCAACAAGCCTAGCAGAGGGAAACCCCACAGTTCAGCCAACAACAAGCTATCATCACCTGAACTTTTACTTTTCTCCAATGAACTTTCATTTTTTCCTCATTGATGACTTCTTTCCTTGTCCCACCCTCCTTACTATAAAAGCCTTCCGTGTTGTGTAGCCCCTGGGAGTATCTCTCTGCCTACCAGATGAGATGCTGCTCAATTCATGAATCATTTAATAAAGCCAATTAGATCTTTGAATTTACTCAGTTGAATTTTCTTTTTTAACAGACTAGTGGCAGCAGTGGGATCCGAAGCTAACTTCCGACGACATTCGGGGACAACGAGAAACACAGGCATGGTGCCCATGAACGCTTTTGAGTTCACAGTCTTTCTCATTGTTGCCAGGGGCTGTTGGTAAGTTCCTCTCAGTTCAAGCTCTGCTCTCTCTTTGTGTTCGAGCTCCCAATCTAATTGGCTTTCCTTGACAGGGCCTTCCTTTCAGACCACAATTCCCAGGGCACAGTAACATCTCTTGGTTAATGCTGACTTTTTGAGTGGAAAACCCCAGCCCTTAATTCTGTCCCCTGATTCTGTTTGGAATCAGCCTCCAAATTTCACGCTGGGAACTGCCGGTAGCAGCTGCAGTTCTCCATTTTGTTTGGAATCAGTCCATAGTCCCCATTCTTTGGAGTTTTCTGGTTCAATCCTTTTCCCCAGTCTGAGGTTCCACAGGAATTGTTGGTGGTGCACACAGGGCCTTCTTTTGGCCAGGACATAGTAACATCTCTTGGTTACCATTGATGCATTAAGGTGCACAGGTTTGTTTGTCTTTTTTGGTGGGGATAAAAGCTAGCTAAAGAAAGGAGATCCTTTATATCCAAAGAATTAAATGTGCCACTTTCTGACACACCTGCTTATTTTATGTTTAAGAACTGACAAGAGATTTTCACATATTGAGGTATATACGGGGTATCTATTCAGGTTCAAAACTGATTCAGCTTGAACTAAAGAAGCCTGAATTATGGCCTATCAAACATACATTGTACATCTGCTTTAACCATTAAAGAATGCACTTTTTTTTTTTTTTGTGAGGAGATCAGCCCTGTGCTAACATCCGCCACTCCTCCTCTTTTTTTGCCGAGGAAGACGGCCCTGGGCTAACATCCGTGCCCATCCTCCTCCACTTTTATATGGGACGCCGCCACAGCATGGCTTGCCAAAGCAGTGCATCGGTGCGCGCCCGGGATCCGAACCAGCGAACCCCGGGCCGCCGCAGCAGAGCGCGCGCACCCAACCTCTTGCGCCACTGGGCCGGCCCCAAGAATGCACTTTCTTAAGATAAGAATGCATATGTCCCCTCGTACACCAGTAGCCAGTATCAGTCTATTATTACCCCCTTTCTTGACATCAGGGTCATGTTCACCTGCTAATTTGCAACTGAATACCTCTTTGAAACTGTGATGGACTTATATCCTGGGGGTGTTTAATGTATGTTTGTTCTAAAAAGGTATAAGACTGTACTGTACCATGCTTCTCTGGAATGCTTTCTTCCTTTGTGGAAACTGCCTTCCCAGGTTATAATCTTCGGTTTGGCTCAAGTAAAACTCACCTTATTTCTCTTATCTATAGAATGGTTATTGGTTATTTCATATCGACAGAACTATAGCCCTGGAAGTTGCAGCTATCTAGAAAGATCGCAAGATTTTACTAAAAACAACCTTGAATTACAATGGCCATTATGAGGAATGTTCCAATTAGGTAAAATTGTTCATTTAAGAAGTGCACTTGAGAGCAAGGAATCCCAAGCAGAACAGATAGCACAGGATGTTTACTTTAATTGGCATGCAGAAGCTTACGAAAGGTTTCACAATTCCAAAATTGCTTCATTAAAAGATTCCTTACAAAAAGCTACTGAAAAATCAAAGAGACAGGGGCTAGCCTGGTGGCGCAAGCGGTTAAGTGCGTGCGCTCCGCTGCGGCGGCCCAGGGTTCGCAGGTTCGGATCCCGGGCATGCACCGACACACCGCTTGTTAAGCCATGCTGTGGTGGCATTCCATATAAAGTAGAGGAAGATGGCCACGGATGTTAGCTCAGGGCCAATCTTCCTCAAGAAAAAAGGGGAGGATTGGCATCAGATGTTAGCTCAGGGCTAGTCCTCCTTACAAAAAAAAAAAAAAAAAATCGAAAAGACAAAATGTACCTAAAACAAAAGATGATAGGACTGGCCTGAGTACGGATGTGACTCCAATGGCCCCCCTTCTCCTTTTTCACCTGGGTACCCACGTTTTACTAATTCTCTGTCTGAACTGTCTTTCTCCTCCAGAGAGACTATTAAACAAGTACCAATTAAAATAAAACTACCCGAGGCTGCAGACGAGTTCCCTCAGGTGTCCTTCACCCTTTGGTCAAAGAGTGAACTAAGAGCCATAGTCAAAGAATTTCCTAAACATAGGGAGGCCACAGGCCTGGCTGAACCAGTAACTATAGCTGAGCATTTTGAAAGGACCCTAGAGCAAGATCACAAACAGAAATCCACCAAGCTAATACCTAGATACCTATAACAGCTCCAAGGCAGAAACCCAAAATAACACCAAGCCCTGTCACATTGCACTGCCTAGGAGTCCATCTTCAAAAAACACTGGTCCAAAGATTGATGTCTCAATTGTGATCAACGGGGACACTGGAAAAGAGATTGCCCTGAAAGGTCCTATGCAAATTCTTCTTGAATGCCCCCATATCTACCTCCAGAGGAGGGCCCCCATATGGGCCCCTCCCAAGGTTGACGAGACTCGAAGGAATTCCCTGGTAAACTGAAACATTACTCCTTTAAACAGCCAAGGGGAAACTAAAATTAAAATTAATGGGGTTATTTGATCTGCAAGAAATATTTGCTGTTTGTTCTGGCTGAAACTTGATAAGATATCTAAAAGGATTTAATAACTTTATGATCATAAATTTGGCCAAATAGGAAACTGATATTCAGAGCCTGATAGAAAAAAAAAAATTTTGCCTTCTTTCCTATGCTAAAATAAAACTATGTACCCAGAGGGAAAGAAGGAAATTGGAGGTAAGGTAATTGGAAGGGCAGATCAGCCTCTTTATCATTCAAGCTGCAATCCAGGTCTTCAGGGAACTGGGAAAAAGTATCTTTGTCTTGAAAATCTCTGCAGTGCCAAAGATGTGGCTCTTGAAATTCAAAGTCTACCCACCCTTTTGCCAATCCCCAAAACCTCTCCTATTCCTCTCAAAATGCTTAGAAAGATCAGGACATTGGAAACAGAATTGTCCTGCATTTAATCTGTGCTTTTATGATGTAAATTTTCTATCAGCATCTTCTCTAGGACCTAGGAGCCATTCTTTGAAATGCAAATGTTTCTCATCAGAAAGGGGGGAAATATTTGGAAATTGGGCTTTAAAAATCTTAAATGTCCTTTCCACAAATACTAGCAAAAACAAAAGCTATAAGATCTCTATTTTCATCTGTTTGTGTGTATATACATATATATATATGTTGTAAATGTGAGATATTTTTCTATCTCTGAATGATACTGCTAAAATTGATTTGTAAAAGAGCTCTATTTAGTTGGTTCGAAGGCAAGTGCTTGTAAGGACTGGGCATTCTAAATTTCTCAGAAATATAAAAAAAATAACCCAAATATTCTTTCAAGTTCACATGATCTAAGATAATCTTTAGTAAATAAAAGCTAGTTTAAGTTCATTGGTTTAATTAAAATAGACATGTCTTTAGAGTTATCAGCATTAAATATAATACTTCTATCTATATTTACAAATTTCCCAACAAGAAAAATAGCTCAGTATGATGGAATTTTCATAAGTATTCTAAATGTAATTGTTAAGAGCAAGTGAATTAAACAAATGTAAGTGAAGCTGGGAACCTGAGGGTTACTGTAAATATTCAATAAGAAGATGATTACCCTTTGACCTTGTTCCCAACACAGACACAGGTGAAAAGAAATTAATCTTGTTAATTTGGTGTTTTCTTTTTTAACCTGAGGGATGACTCAAGGGTCATAAGGATTTATGAGCTTGTTTTGCAGAAGAAAAAGAATGCCTTCAGACGTCAGCATCATGGTAGAGTGAGTTGTTCCCTCAGTCTCTCCCCTTTAAATGAGCATTCATTAACCAGCAGAGGATTCCCTGAACAGCACAAAAGTACTTCTGAGAGATCTACACAGCTATACATCTGAAGCTGGGTGGACTGGATCCCTGGGAGGCAGTGGAACTAAGTAAGGGCACCCTTGCCCCTCCCCGGCAGCAGCAAGCCAGTTCACAGATCCTCACACACCAGCTGCATTTGACTGTAATGGGAGGTGGGGAGAGCCCAGCCTGTGTGAACACTTGCAGAGGTGCAGCCCAGCCAACAGGAGCGCCCAACGTGCCATGGAGGCCCTGCACATTGGAACGCTCTACACCAGGTGGCGGCAGCTCAGCCACTGCATGGGCGCCCCTCCCCCCAGTTCACCGCAGGCGAGAAGGCACCCGCCACTGCCTGCAGAAGGTGCCCCTGCCTGCAGAGCACAGCAGCTCGTAGGATCCACCGAGTGGCAGCTCAACCCCTGCGTGGGCAACCCTTGCCCTTATTGCAGTGCAGGTGAGAAGGTGCCACAACCGTGGACACAGCAGCCCACTGGACCCACCTAGTGGCAGCTGAGTCCCTGTGTAGGCACCCCTCCCACCTGGCATGCAGCAGCTAAGCCAGTCCCCTGCCAAGCACAGATGTCCTGCCTACGGTGCATCACTCACCCACCCAGTGCAGAGGACCTGCCCATGTGAGCACAACCTGTAGAGTGGCTGCAGCCAGCCCAGTCAAATGCAGAGTAGCCATACCTGCACCACTTCCAGCAGATGAGGTGGGAGCAGAAAACACAGCTCCTGCCTGCCCCCAGCTTAGCAAGCGGAATCTGGGACCTGAACTCTACCATAAACGTGCCTGCAAAGGATCACTTCATCAAACACCATGAAGAACTACATTAAAACTTCAGAACAGAAAGAAAATGACAAGTCTCCAGAAACCAGTCCTGAACTCACAGAAAGTTATGATCAAAATGACAGGGAATTCAAAAGAGATATCATAAAGAAATTCAACAAGTTACAAGAAAACTCAGAAAGACAGTTCAATGAGCTCAGGAATAAAATTAATGAACAGAAGGAATACTTCACCAAAGAGACTGAAACTCTAAAGAAAAAAACAAACAGAAATTCTGGATATGAAGAACACAATTAATGAAATAAAAAATAATCTAGAATCCATAAAAAATGGAGCTGACAATATGGAGGACAGATTTAGTGATTTAGAGGATAGAAATATAGAAATGCTTCAGGTGAAGGAAGAGACAGAACTAAGATTTAAAAAAAAAAAAAAGAATTTCTTCAAGAAATATCTGACTCAGTTGGGAAAAGCAACATAAGGATTATAGGTATTCCAGAGGGAGAAGAGAGGGAGAAAGGAGCAGAGAGCTTGTTCAAAGAAATAACAGCTGTGAACTATCCAAACCTCGGGAAAGAACTGAACTTATAAGTAAATGAAGCCAATAGAACTCCCAATTACATCAATGCAAAAGGACCTTCTCCAAGGCATATACTATTAAAATTGGCAAAAGTCAATGACAAAGAAAAAATATTAAGGGCAGCAAGGCAGAAGAAAATAACCTACAAAGGAACCACTATCAGGATTTCAGCAGATTTCTCAGCAGAATCTTACAGGCCAAGAGAAAATGGAATGGTATATTCAAAATACTGAAAGACAAAAACTTTCAGCCAAGAATATTCTATCCAGTGAAACTATACTTCAGATACGATGGAGAAATAAAAGCTTTCCCAGATAAACAAAAGCTGAGGGAGTGCATCACCACTAGGCCTGCCCTTTAAGAAATGTTGAAAGGAGCCCTCCCATCTAAAACTAAAAAGCAAAGGTTTACAAAACGTTGAGCAAGGAGATATATAGACAGATAGAATCAGAAAAATTGCAGCTCTAGGGGTTGGCCTGGTGGCATAGTGGTTAAGTTCCCACGTTCCACTTCGGTGGCCCAGGGTTTGCAGGTTTGGATCCCAGGCGCAGACCTATGCACCACTTATCAAGCCATGCTGTGGTGGCATCCCATATAAGGAAGGAAGAGGGACACATCTTCCCATATAAGT
The DNA here is from genome assembly GCF_057802395.1 of Ceratotherium simum simum. Lineage (NCBI taxonomy): Eukaryota > Metazoa > Chordata > Mammalia > Perissodactyla > Rhinocerotidae > Ceratotherium > Ceratotherium simum. Next base: position 11,528,083 of record NC_141933.1, read on the forward strand.
AGAGGAAGATGGGCATGGATGGTAGCCCAGGGCCAATCTTCCTCAGCAAAAAGAGGAGGATTGGCAAGAGATGTTACCTCAGAGTGAATCTTCCTCACACACACACACACAAAAATTGCAGTCCTATATCAGAATAGGTCAGTAAATGCTTAATTATAATATAAAAGACAAAGGGAAGGAAAGCATCAAAAATAACTATAAACACTTCAATTTAGTCACAAACTCACAACACAGTAAAGAACAATTTGTGACAACAATAACTCAGAAGGGGAAGAGGAGAGAGATGGAACCTGCTTAGGCTAATGGAGATAAGAAGCTTTCAGAAAATGGACTATCTTATCTGTGGGATCTTTTACACAAACCTCATGGTAACCACTAAACAAAAAGAGGAGAGCCACAAATCATACATAAAGAGAAAACTGAGAAAATCCTCACAGAAAACCACCAACTGAAATGGGAGTCAGAAATACAAGGGAAAAGAAACAATGGAAATACAAAACAACCAGAAAACAAGAGATAAAATGGCAGTACTAAGGCCTTATATATCAATAGTCACTCTAAAAGTAAATGGATTTAATTCTCCAATCAACAGACACAGAGTTGCTGGATGGATTAAAAAACAGGATCCAAGAATACGCTGCCTTCAGGAAGCACATCTCAGCTCTAAAGACAAACAAAGGCTCAGAGTGAAGGGATGGAAGACAATACTCCAAGCAAATGGCAAGCAAAAGAAAGCAGGTGTTTCCATACTTATATCATAAAAAGCAGACTTCAAGATAAAAAAGACCATGAGAGACAACGAGCAGCAGTATATAATGTTAAAAGGGACATTCCACCAAGAGGACAATAACACTTATGAATATATATGCACCTAACACAGGAGCACCAAAGTATATAAAGCAACTATTAACAGACCTAAAGGGAGACATTAACAGCAACACAGTAATAGTAGGGGACAGCAACACCCCACTTACATCAGTGGATAGATCATTCAGACAGAAAGACAACAAGGAAATAGTGGATTTAAATGAAACACTTGAACAGATGGACTGAATACACATGTATACAAGATTCCACCCAAAACAGCAGAATACACATTCTTCTCAAGTGCACATGGAACATTCTCAAAGATAGACCATATGTTGGGAAACAAGGCAAGCCTCAATAAATTTAAGAAAGTTGAAATCATGTCATGTATCTTTTCTGACTACAATGCTAGGAAACTAGAAGTCAACTGCAAGAAAAAAGCTAGGAAACTCACAAATATGTGGAGACTAAACAAGATGCTACTGAACAACAATTGGATCAATGAAGAAGTCAAAGGAGAAATTAAAAAATACCTGGAGACAAATGAAAATGAAAACACAACATAGCAACTCTTATGGGATGCAGCAAAAGCAGTCTTAAGAGGGAAATTTATAGCAATACAGGCCTACTGCAACAAAGAAGAAAAATGTCAAATAAGTAATCCTAAACTACATCTAACAGAACTAGAAAAAGAAGAACAAAGCCCAACATCAGCAGAAGGAGGGAAATAATAAAAATTAGAGCAGAAATAAATGAAATAGAGACTGAAAAAACAATAGAAAGGATCAATGAAACTATGAGCCGGTTCTTTGAGAAGATAAACAAAATTTAAAAACTCTTAGCCAGACTCACTAAGAAAAAAAGAGAGAAGGCTCACATAAATAAAATTAGATATGAAAGACGAGAAAATACAACAGATACCACAGAAATACCAAGGATTATAAGAGAATACTATGAAAAACTATATGCCAATAAATTGGATAACCTAGAAGAAATGGATAAGTTCTTAGACTCATAGAACCTCACAAAACTGAATCAAGAAGAAACAGAGAATCTGAATAGACCAATCACAAGTAAAGAGATTGAAACGGTAATCACAAACCTCCCAAAAAGCAAAAGTCCAGGACCAGATGGCTTCTTTGGAGAATTCTACCAAACATTCAAAGAAGATTTAATGCCTATCTTTCTTAAACTATTCCAAAAAATTGGGGCCGGCCCTGTGGCTTGGTGGTTAAGTGCGCGCGCTGTGATGCTGGCGGCCCGGGTTCGGATCCCGGGTACGCATCGAGGCACCACTTCTCTGTCCATCCTGAGGCCGAGTCCCACATACAGCAACTAGAAGGGTGTGCAGCTGTGACATACAACTATCTACTGGGGCTTTGGGGGCAAAAAATAAATTAAAAAAAAAATTGAAGAAGATAACATGCTTCCTAACTCATTCTATGAGGCCAACATAACCCTGATACCAATAGCAGACAAGGATAACACAAAAAAAGAAAAATTACAGGTCCATATTGCTGATGAACATAGATGCAAAAATCTTCAACAAAATATTGGGAAATCGAATACAGCAACACATTAAAAGGATCATACACCATGATCAAGTGGGATTTATAAAAGGGATGCAGGGATGGTTCAATATCCACAAATCAATCAATGTGATACACCACGTTAACAAAATGAGGAATAAAAATCACATGATCATATCACTAGATGCAGAGAAAGCATTTAAGAAGAACCAACATCCATTTATGATAAAAACTCTCAATAAAATGGGTATAGAAGAAAAATACTTTAACATAATAAAGGCCATGTATGACAAACCCACACTCAACATCATACGTAATGGTGAAAAACTAAAAGCCACTCCTCTGAGAACAGGAATAAGACAAGGGTACCTGCTCTTGCCACTCTTACTCAACACAGTACTCTAGGGTTTGGCCAGAGCAACTAGGAAAGAAAAAGAAATAAAAGGTATCCAAATTGGAAAGGAAGAAGTGAAACTCATGCTGTTTGCAGATGATATGATTCTACATATAGAAAACCCTAAAAAATCCACCAGAAAGCTATTAGAAATAATCAAGAACTACAGCAAAGTAGCAGGGTACAAAATCAACTTACAAAAATCAGTTCCATTTCTATACACAAATAATGAACTAGCAGAAAGAGAAGTCAAGAATACAATCCCACTTACAATCGCAACAAAAGGAATAAAATATCTAGGAATAAATTTAACCAAGGAGGTGAAAGATCTATATACTAAAAACTGTAAGACATTATTGAAAGAAACTGAAGACATAAAGAAATGAAAGATATTCCATGCTCATGGATTGGAAGAATAAACATAGTTTAAAAGTCCATATTACCTAAAGCAATCTACAGATTCAATGCAATCCCAATCAGAATCCCAATGACATTTCTTCATGGAAACAGAACAAAGAATCCTAAAATTTATATGGAACAACAAAAGACCCCAAAGAGCCAAAGCAATCCTGAGGGAAAACAACAAAGCCGGAGGCATCACAATCCCTGACTTCAAAATATACTATAAAGCTATAGTAATCAAAACAGCATGGTCCTGGGCCGGCCCCATGGCTTAGCGGTTAAGTACGCGTGCTCTGCTGCTGGCGGCCCGGGTTCGGATCCCAGGCACGCACTGAAGCACCGCTTCTCCAGCCATGCTGAGGCTGCGTCCCACATACAGCAATTAGAAGGATGTGCAGCTATGACATACAACTATCTACTGGGGCTTTGGGGGAAATAAATAAATAAATAAAAATTATTAAAAAAAACAAACAAAAAAACAGCGTGGTCTTGGCACAAAAACAGACAGACAGATCAATGGAACAGAATTGAAAACCCAGAAATAAAACCACACATCTGTGGACAGCTAATCTTCAACAAAGGAGCCAAGAGCATACCATGGAGAAAGGAAATTCTCTTCAATAAATGGTGTTGGGAAAATTGGACAGCCACATGCAAAAGAATGAAAGTAGACCATTATCTTACACCATACACAAAAATTAACTCAAAATGGATTAAAGACCTGAATATAACACCTGAAACCGTAAGATCCTAGAAGAAAACATAGGCAGTACACTCTTTGACATCAGTCTTAGCAGCATCTTTTTGAGTACCATGTCTACTCAGGCATGGGAAACAAAAGGAAAAAATAAACAAATGGGACTACATCAGACTAAAAAACTTCTGTAAGGCAAAGGAAATCATGAACAAAATGAAAAGACAACCCATCAACTGGGAGAAAATATTTACAAATCATATATCCAACATGGATTTAATTTCCAAAATATATAAAGAACTCTTACAACTCAATAACGAACAAAACAACAATCCAATTAAAAAATGGGCAGAGGGGGGGCTGGTCCGGTGGCGTAGCAGTTAAGAGCTGCACTCCGCTTCGGCAGCGGAGGGTTCACAGGTTCAGATCCCGGGCACGCACCAATGCACCGCTTGTCAAGCCATGCTGTGGCGGCATCCCATATAAAGTAGAGGAAGACGGGCACGGATGTTAGCCCAGGGCCAATCTTCCCCAGCAAAAAAAAAATGAGGAGGATTGGCAACAGGTGTTAGCTCAGGGCTAATCCTCCTCACACATACACACACAAAAGACAAAATCCCCTCCCATTTGCAACAACATGGATGGAACTTGAGGATATTATGTTAAGCAAAATAAGCCTGACAGAGAAAGACAAACATGGTAAGTTCACTCATATGTGGAAGATAAACAAACACATGGATGAAGAGAACAGATTAGTGGTTACCAGAGGGGAAGGGGGTTAGGGAGTGGGTGAAAGGGGTAAAGGGGCACATATGTGTGGTTAGGCATAAAAACTAGACTATTGGTGATGAGCACAATGCAGTCTATACAGAAACTGATATACAATAATGTACACCTGAAATTACACAATGTTATAAACCAATATGACCTCAACAAAATAAAATTTTTAAAAAGAATGCCTTCAAGGAAGTTACAATCACCAGATAACCAGTGCCCCAGCTGCTGTTGATGCCCAGAAGTCTGATTGCCCAAGGGCTTAGCTAGAGTAAAAGAAACAAAGATTTCCCCTTTGTTTCTCCAAAACTCCTCCTCCCAAGCCCCTTAGCTCTATAAAGATCCCCTGCTTTCTTCTTTCGTTAAGGCAGATTTGAGAGAACCTATCTTCCTGCCTTCTTGTTTCTGCCAATTTTTTTTTTGCCGAGGGAGATTCGCCCAGAGCTGGCAACATCTGTTACGAATCTTCCTCTTTTTGCTTGAGTAAGATTTGCCCTGAGCTAACATCTGTGCCAATCTTCCTCTCTTTTATATGTGGGTCACTGCCACAGCATAGCTGCTAATGAGTGGTGTAGGTCTACATCCGGGAACTGAACCTGGGCTGCCAAAGCAGAGAGCGCCAAACTTAACTACTACGTCACAGGGCCGGCCCCATGGCCAATTCTAATATATCTTTCTAATATACCAAGCACCAGTGTCTCAGTGATTGGCTTATTGCACATCGGACACACCAACTTGAGATTAGTATCATAAGTAGAACAAAAGGTTTTGTGTGTGTGTGAGGAAGATCAGCCCTGAGCTAACGTACGTGCTAATCTTCCTCTTTTTGCTGAGGAAGACTGGCTCTGAGCTAACATCTATTGCCAATCATCCTCCTTTTTGTTTTTCCCCAAAGCCCTGGTAGACAGTTGTATGTCATAGTTGCACATCCTTCTAGTTGTTGTATGTGGGATGTGGCCTCAGCATAGCTGGAGAAGCGGTGGTCGGTGCGCACCCAGGATCCGAACCTGGGCCGCCAGGCGGAGCGCAAACACTTAACTGCTAAACCATGGGGCCGGCCCAGAACAAAAGATTTTTAGGTAAACTTTTCAAATAAGTTTACCAAGTTTTTCTGGCAACCTAAAACTTTAGAGTTTTCTAAGTTAAATTTTTTTTTTTTTTTTTTTTTTTGTGAGGAGGATCAGCCCTGAGCTAACATCTGTGCCAATCCTCCTCTTTTTGCTGAGGAAGACCGGCTCTGAGCTAACATCCATTGCCAATCCTCCTCCTTTTTTTTTTTCCCCAAAGCCCCCCAGTAGATAGTTGTACGTCATAGTTGCACAGCCTTCTAGTTGCTGTATGTGGGACGCGGCCTCAGCACGGCCGGAGAAGCGGTGCGTTGGTGTGCGCCCGGGATCCAAACCTGGGCCGCCAGTAGCAGAGCGCGTGCACTTAACCACTAAGCCACGGGGCCGGCCTTTCTAAGTTAAATTAAGTGCTATAGACTTATCTAACATCTAGATCATTCCCTAATAAGATAAAATATTGAAAATTAATTACTGAACATAGGTTTATCTAGTTATTATAGAGAAACTAAAGATAAAATTGGGTCTATTGGTAAACATGTCTTATGTCACACTGAGAATTTTTCTATGAAAAAGCACATATTTCTAGAAATTATAAAAAGTATTTATAACTCTGCCAATCCACAGAATGCTAATGTAAAAGACAGTTCATATTGCTTACTTCTTAGTTTTCACTAGAAATTAAAGGTTTCTAAGGGTTAAAAATTCTAACATATGTAACTAAAACTACTGGAAATAATATGGGAAAGGAATTTTATGTATAGTCAGGGCTGGCTAAGATTGGAATCCTCCTGCATGCTGTGTCTGTGTAGGCATATAAGTGTTCTAGAAATTGTGTGAAATTCCTAAAATCCTGATATGTCCTAGTATAATGTTATCAGTCATAATTCTAGTTATTATCTTAAAATGTTCTTTTTTTTTTTTTTTTAAAGATTTTATTTATTCAGTTTTTTCCCCCCAAAGCCCCAGTAGATAGTTGTACGTCATAGGTTCACATCCTTCTAGTTGCTGTACGTGGGACTCGGCCTCGCGTTGGACGGAGAAGTGGTGCCTCGGGGCGCTCCCGGGATCCGAACCCGGGCCGCCAGCATCAGAGCGCGCGCACTTAACCGCTAAGCCACGGGGCTGGCCCTTAAAATGTTCTGTGTCACAAAAATAACCAAATTTCTTTGTGAGTAGTATTATAAAAAATCTTTTTCTTTTCATCTTTTGTCACTTATAGTTACTCTGATGTCTTTGCAAAGATGCTTCGTCTTCAAGAAGATTCACAGAAAGAAAACTCATAAAACTGAACTAGGTCTCTGTCATCAAAATTGAGACTCACACTAAAAGGACTAAATCTGAGACCCTTTCTCAGGGAAAAGGGATTTCCCATCTGGAAAATGCCCTAGCTGACTTTCATACAAAGGCAGCAACAACAGAATCTATAAAGATCGTAGCACATGTGGATAAAGTCCATTCTGCTTCTGCAAAAAAAAAAAGACCCCTCATTGCCAGACTTTTGCTATTCTAACATCCTTGTAACATGGCAGGAGTCTGCTCCTAAGTCAGAGAAATCAGAATGGGTAAACAATGGCTGTAAATTAAATGAACAGTCGGGGCTATGGGTAACCCAAGGTCCCTGGCAAAGCCCATTTTTTGGTTTTTGTATTCTTTCACCCACCATAGTACATTTAAGATGACTCAAATTATGAATCAACATTGGTGGGGAGACTTCTACAAAATTACAAAAACAGTCTACCAGCAATGTCTGACCTGCCAGGTCCATAGTCCTGGAAAAACTATTTTTGGCCCCAGAGGGCCTCCTCCCTCTGGACCCTTTGAACGCCTGCAGCTGGACTTCATTTGACTGCCACTTAGCATGGGTTATCAATATGTTGTTGTTACCGTATGTATGTTTTCCAAATGGGTTGAAGCCCTTCCCTATCACAAGACTGATGCCCTCAGAGTTGCAAAGAAACTGTTCGAGAATGTGCTTTCCACGTGGGATATACCTTCCACAATCTCCAGTGATCAAGGCACCCACTTCATTGGGCAAATTATATGAGACTTCATGAAAGCTTTGCAAACTACTTGGAGTTATCACTGTCCCTATGAGGTACTGTTGACTAACCCTCGTGCCACCAACTACAGAGAGTGGACTCTTCGATTCACGTGCCACATCTAATGAAGGCACCAATCTCTAACTGGACCTGTATACTGTCTGGTGACCTGAAATTTAAGATTTCCAGAAAGTGAAGCAGACAGCAGCTGAAGGAGACAGCTTTCCTAAGATGACTGGACCAGGGCTGTACACTCTTTTCTCACTGTTGTTTCTTATTTCATTTTCTCCCTCTCTTTCTTGGAAGGACAATGCCCTTGTCCATGTTTCCCAATCTAGTGCAAAAAGAGAAACCTCTCTGATTGTTGGATTTGTCATCAGAAGCCAAGACAGCAATGACCTCTTAGTTCCCCCTAAGTAACCTCACTGGAATTCCAAATGCCACTATATTTAGGTAGTCTTTCAATATGTAATAATACAATATCTGAGTCTGGGTTGAATGATGCTTATGCCTCAACATTCAGGAATATATACCAATGAATAGATACCTGAATGTTGTCTCTTATGCAGAAGCCTTATGCACACCTCCTAGCTACATCTTTCTATGTGAAGGTTTGGTAACGGCCTTTCAGCCTGGGCAACTCATTGCCTTGACAGCTGGAGTATAAAAGGACAGTGTGCCCTTGCTGTATTCACTGTTCTATTCTTTCTCCACAACAAAATGGAAGCCTCTCATTCGTTCATCCCATCAAACCTCTATAACTGCCTTAAATGAGAACTTCCAGGAGGCACACAAGATTCTGGGTTTGCCTCCGCAGAAAGAGCTTTCTCTCTGAAGATCAGAGTAAGTGCCAATGAACAAATGATTGGAAATCTCTCCCTAACATTAGGAGAGTTGGCCGATCTCACAGCAATGATGGCTTGGCTTATTGGCTACAATAGTTTTGGATAATCTCATAACCCTTGATTATCTACTTGCTGAGCAAGGAGGTGTCTGTGCAATAGCAAACACCCTCTGTTGCACATGGATAAATGCCTCTGGAGAAGGAGAGACCCAATTGCATAAAATTAGGGAACAAGGACATTGGCTACACAAATTTCACCTCATGATCCTCAGTCTTTTGATCTATTTAGCTGGTTATCTTCCGGTATGGGCTCCTGGTTCAAAACCATGTTACAAACTGGGTTTGTTAGGTCATTTTTAATTCTGCTCTGTATGCTTGCTGTTAAGTTCTGTACCCGTTGCTTGTGGAGATTTTTATAAATGATGTGCCCAATATGGTGATGCTAACTCAGCACTTCAAGATGATTTCCAAAGCTATGACCTCGACTGAATATAGGACTCTGAGTAAGAAACGCCTGAGAGTTCTCCCTGCTACCTTTCCTTGTTACTCAAATATGGCCTCAAGCAGTTTCCATCCACGCACTTTCCCTCCAACGTTGGACACGACACCCAGGAACGGTCCTTCCTGGCACCAAGGGACAAAGGCTACTGAATTCAGAAAACCTGACTCTTGATCAGCGATGCTTTCAGAGAAAGATCTTGATCAAAAGGGGATCTTTTTGCCAACAGAGACAGGTCTGTAAAGACAAGCAAGTACACTAACAGAAGTTCACCATTAAGTTTCTAAAATGTAAAAAAGAAACCTACAAAGACAACAAAATTTGCATTGTTCATTGTAGCACTATTGGTAATAAGACAACAAATGTTTGTGCATTTTTATGTGAAGATCCTTCTTGTATTTCACTTAGAAAGATGAGCAAGGTCTGCTTCCTTCATTTTACTTCCCCTTCTGTTTTTGTTTTTTTTTTTTCCTTTTGTGAGGAAGATCAGCCCTGAGCTAACATCCGATGCCAATCCTCCTCTTTTTGCGGAGGAAGATTGGCCCTGGGCTAACATCCGTGCCCATCTTCCTCCACTTTATATGGAACGCTGCCACAGCATGGCTTGACAAGCGGTGCCTCGGTGCGCGCGCGCTTAACCGCTACGCCACCAGGCCAGCCCCCCTCCCCTTCTGTTTTTGAAAAGCAGTTTAGCGAAGCTTAACACAAGAATATCTGTTTAGAAAAAAGATAATCCCACAATCTCTTGATGGTTTCCAGGGTTGTGTTATTACCAAGCTTCATCTTTCCAGAATGAGCAAAACACTGTCCAGTCTTTGTTACAATTTTGTAATAAATGCGCACTTAAAAAAATTTTTTTGGACACCACATTCATAAAGGTATGTATATATGTACGAATGTGTATTTGTTACACATATGACATCTATTTGGGAAAATGCTGTACCTCATTTTTAGGAGGTGTGCATGGATGCAATATATGAAAATGGGACATTCTGAAACTGCTCATCAGGGAACTTTGTTGCTCTGTGCACTAAAGGGCAGATTTTCAGCAGCCAAGGACATCCGTACCCAAGTGAATATGATGGGACTTGAAGTGAACTGAGACAATTCACTCTGGCTGTTTGAAAAGCAATGTTTCATAGGAAGAGAAAAAAAGATCAATCTTGTATTTTCTGATCATATAAAGGCTTCTTCTCTTTGTAATAAAGTAGAAAAACTCTCCTCAAAAAAAGATCTTGATCTTCAAATTTACTCAGTTGAATTTAGTTTTTTAACATTCTCTATACATTTTTTCTTATGATCTCCTGTTGGCATCACTCATTTTGGTTTATTTTTTCTTATTGACTTTATTCATTCATCCAACTAATTGTATTGGATAAATATTAGGGATACACAGTGAACAAGACAAAGCCTCTCCTTCATTAAGCTTATCATCCAGTCAAGGAGACAGAAAATTAGCAAAGAAAGCACAGAATGAATAAAAACTTACAAATCCCATGAGAAGAAAGAAGATATTAAAATCATGAGTAAGCAGCACTAGGGAAAATGGGGGAGTATCTTCCTTAGAAAGAGTGGTAGTCATGGACAGAGCATTTGAAGAAATGAAATTTAAGTTGGGGACAGTAATTGAGAAGGAGACAATTATGTGAGGAGCAGGGGATCATGGTTCAGGCAGAAGGAACAGCCGTATGCAAAAGCTCTAATTCAGGAACGAGCTTAGCTTGTTTCCAGAACACAAAAGCCATTGTGGCTGTAGTGTACTTGGTAAGGGGAAGAGAGCCACAGACGAGATTGAGGAGGTAGGCAGGTGCCAGAGGAGTATGAATTTTATTTCAAGTGCTACGGGATACCAATGGCAGATTTTAAGCAGGAAACTGACATAATCTTAAATTCTCAAAGATCATTCTAGCTGTTCCGTGAATGCATAGGAGGGAGTCAAATGTAGATAAAGGCACGAAGGCTGGTCAGGAGACTATTGCAGGAAGTGACGATAGTTTGGGCAGAGTGGAGACACTGGAGATTGAGGAATGGGAGGAGATTTATGATATTTCTAGAGGTATGACTGGCAGGACTTGGTAATGAATCAACTGTGGGAGCTCATGCACAGTGAAGTTTCACAAAAGACTCCCAGGTCTTTAGCTTGTCCCATTGAGTAAACAGAGCATTTATAATGGTGGGGAAGACAACAGAAGAGGAGCAGGTTTAGGAAGTGAAGTTCAGGCTTAGACATGTTAACTTGGATATGATGGTAAGATAGTCCAACGGAAGTGGCAAGAAGGCTTTGGCTATGGGAGTTAGAAGTTCAAAAGAGTGGTCTGGACTAAACATATAAATTTAATGGGAAATGTTCTTCATGTTTTCACCATGAAGGCAGACAGTAATTAAATTTACTGATGTGAACATTTAGAGTTTTATAATCTAAAATTATTTTCTTGTTAACTAGATTTATTGTGGTAATCATTTTGCAATATATCCAAATATCAAATCATTATGTTGTACACCTGAAACTAATATAATGTTGTATGTCAATTATACCTCAATAAAAAAAAAAAGAGCAATGGGTTAGAAATTTTTTAAAAAATTATTTAGCAATGAAAAGTTCTTGCCCTTGTATTAGGCCTTTCTCTCAAAAACACAATGCACATGATGGAGTCAGAATGGCCAATAAGAACGAGGAAGCATTTAGAAGGAAGAGGCTGGAAGGACTAGCTCTTCCATTGTAGAAGAAGGGAATGGTGCAGTCTGGAGCCCTCCCCCCACAGTTAGGTGTCCTTCTCTACCAGGGCACAATCACTTGGCCACATTTTTACAAAAACTCTAATCTCCTCTGTTCTTAAAAAAGATAGTTTAGATGCCATGGTACCTGGGGAAGGGGTTTTTCTTCTCCAGTGTTCCATATTTAGCCTTTCTGGATTGGGACTTTACGTTTTGGTACAATAAGTAAGTGGTATCTTTAGCACACGTCTTGGCACATTGAAAGTGCTCAACAACTACTGCTATTATTAACATTAGAAGAAAGGACCCTGGCCTGAGAGTCAGAGGTTCTGGGTTCATTTCTTGGTTGCAAATAAAAAAAAAAAGAAATTCTAACTAATGTAAGCAAACAAAGAAGTTTGTTGGCTTACCTAGCCTGGAAGACTAGCCAGATAGCTCATAGAACCAACCAGCTTCAGAAACCAGGGCCTCTGAGCAGCAATTCAACATTTTCTACTTGTCTCCACTTTTCTTTTCCTGTTGGCCTGATTCTCTCTTACTGCATAAAGGTCTTCTCCACGTAACAGAAAACATGGCTGTGCCCGCTAAGCAACCCTAGCAGAAAGAATGCTGCCTACCCCCTGCTTCTATGAATTAATCTCAGGGAATGACTCTAATAGGCTTGAGGTCATATGTCTAACCCTTGGGCCAATTACTGTTGTCAGAGGAATGAGACACTCTGTTTGGCTAGGCTAGGTCACAAATCCAGCAGGGGATCTGGGCTTTGGGGAACAGCGTCTGTTCCTTCTTGTGGGAAGTCACAAATCAAAAGCAATCACTTACCACATTAGAATTCCCATTCTATCACTTAACTGTAGAATATTAGGTCTCAGAACGAGCCTCTCTGACTTTTAGTTTCCTCAGGATAGAATAGAAATTTCTGTCCTATCTCATCTAGTGTTTTTTTGTTGTTTTTTTAAATAATGAGGAATAGGGTCCAGCCTTGTGGTGCAGTCGTTAAGTGCGCGCGCTCCCCTGCTGGCAGCTCGGGTTCGGATCCTGGGCGCGCACCGATGCACCGCTTGTCAGGCCATGCTGTGGCGGCGTCCCATATAAAGTAGAGGAAGATGGGCACGGATGTTAGCCCAGGGCCAGTCTTCCTCAGCAAAAAAAAAAAAAAAATAGGAGGATTGGCATGGATGTTAGCTCAGGGCTGATCTTCCTCACAAAAAAAAATAAAATAAAATAATGAGGAATAAAAGACACAAAGTGTGTGAAAATGCCATACACATCTTACCTTAGCTAACAATATTGGTCAGGCCAAACTACTTTAACCAAGCTCACTAGATAACAATTTCTTAATTTGTTGGTGAAAGCTGACAAGAGATTTTCACATATTGAGGTATATTGGGTAACTGTTTGGATTCAAAACTGATTTGACTTGAACAAAAGAAGCCTGACGTATGGCCTATCAAACATACATTGTACATCTGCTTTAACGATTAAAGAATGCACTCTCTTAAGAATGCATACTTCCCCTCCTATGCCCTATTGGTAATGCCCATATTAGACCCTTTCCCAACATCAGGGCCCTGTTGACCTGCTAATTTGCAACTGAATACCTCTTTGAATTTTTGATGAATATGTATCCTGGGCTTTTTAATGTTATGTTTTTTGTTCTAAAAAGATATGACTGCCCTGAAAACCATGCTTCTCCCAAATGCTTTCTTCCTTTCTGGAAAAGGCCTTCCTGGGTTATAATCCTCAGTTTGGCTTAAGTAAGACTCATCTATCTCTCCTATCTATAGAATGGTTGTTGGTTATTTTGCGTCAACATTTCTTGGTGAAGGGGAAGAAGAGTATCCTCTACCCACTCTGAGTCCTTTCTGGCTGGGCTACAAATTAAATTGACATGAGACAGAATAACAGGAGAAAATCAAACAGAGCTTTTTAACATGTATACATGAGAGAGACCCGGAAAAACTGGGTAACTCAACAAAATGGCAGATGTTCTCTTCTTAAATAGATTCAGGTAAAGACAAAGGAGGATGTCAGGTGTGCGGGGAATCAGCTATAGGAGATTACAAGAAAAGCACAATGAATAAGAGTAAGGTTATTATGCAGATTTAAGACCTCGCCTTTCGCATTGACAAGTTTCTAGAGATGAGGTTATCCCTCCCTCTTCCCAGTACAGAGAGGGAGATACCTTTACAAACAGAGATTTCCCTTACAAATGTAAATGTTTGGTAAACAGAACTTTGATAAGAATGGGCTTAGCAAGGGCCTCCCAGGCTATTGATACCCAGAGTTATCTATGGTGATGGCCTTTCCTGGGGACAGGGCTCTTATCTTAACTTCTTTTAGGCGAGTTTGGGGGAAGGTCAAATGTCCTTCATGATTCTTCTGAGCCTTTATTGTCTTCAGCTCGAAATAATTTGCATACCAGAGTGGCACATCTTGGGGCGGCCTGCCCTGAACCTCATCATTGGCGTAGTGCAGCAGAATTTCAGAGAAACCCACAGGAGACCACCTGGAATCTACTTTGAACTGGTGCTTGGTACCACTCTGGCCTATTGAGCCCCTCCAGCTTCATGGCACTCTTCAGGTGCCCCCGGTGAGTTTCTCCTGACACTTGGACCTCCTTGTTTTAGTTCTAGGTCCTGACTCTTACTTGAGCTGTTTCAAGTCTTAAGACTAGGTGTCTTAAGGGGGCACTGGTACATTTCCTAGGTAAGAGAAATGTAGAGGGAATTTCCTGGGCCAGGGGAGCCTAGAGAGAACTTTGGAGTGAATGGGGCAGGCTGACCTTTTTACTTTGGCTTTAAATTGGAAAGGATTGTGTCTATAAAGTCTGAATAAATTGTTTGTCCAGTGCTCTGAGCCCCCACGGTAGTTTTAAACTGCTGGTGAGAGAAAGTCAGACATGTAAGAGAGTGTTCATGACCTTTTTTAGGGAGTGACAGTCATAAATAGCACACTTCTGACCCACTACACTGTCCTTAGATATTGTTCAGACTTTATAGTAAAATGAAACTAAAAGAAAATGGGAAATCATGCTTCTAAGGCCAACCAGCTCCCAGATGGGCACCTTCCCCCTGGAACTCTGGCTGGCTTCATATACAATATGTATGGAGTGGATACTTGCAAGTGCTTAACAAAATGGGGATGACTGTAAGTGGTTGGATCTTTGGATCAAGATAAGATGGGATAATTTAAAATTACAGCAGCCACTTTCGGGCTCCTTTGAGCCTCCAAAACTTGTACATTGGCCATTAGAAGGAATATTCCAATCAGATAAGATCTTTTAAGAATTTCACTTATTAAGTCGTGGCTACCTTCAAAGGAGGACCCAATATGAGCCCCTCCCAGACTCTGAGAGATTTTCTAGGAAAGTGCTACCCTTAAACAGTTGAGGGGAAACTAAAATTTAAAAATTAACGGAGTTGTTTAATGCTGCCAGGAATAGTTACTGTTTGTTCCAGCTAAAATCCGACAAGATATTTGAAAGGACTTAGTAATTTGTGATCAGAAATTTGGCCAAATTGGAAGCTGACATTCAAAGCCTGATCATTTTTTTTAGGCCTTCTTCCCTACTTTAAGATTAAACTATGTACCCAGAGACAAAGAAGCAAATTGAGGAAAATGCAACTGGATGGGCATGTCAGTCCTTTGATAAGAAACTATCCTCCCTCTGTTAATCTCAAAAATTTGTGATGCTCTGGAAGCTATTATCTAGACCATCCCAGATTCCTAAGACTGAAAGAAACAAAAAAAAAATGGGAAAAGAAGCTTTTGGAGATGCAGACTGCTTTGACAGAACCCTTGCCCAAAATTCTAAGGAAAATTTTAAAAACAGAGGCTATAAAATCTTTGTTGCATCTGTCTGTGTGTTTATGTGTGTGTCTACGTATATATTATTTTTGTTATATATGTGATATTTTTCTACCTCTGGATGGTATAATTTCTAAAGGATCTCTACTTAATTGGCTTAAAGTAAGCACTTACATAAATTATTTCTAAGTGTAATAGAAACTAACCTAAATGCCTTTCAAGTTAACGTGATATAGAATAATCTTTGGTAAATGAAAGCTTATTTCAGTTTGTTGGTTTCATTAAAATAAGCATGTCTTCAGAGTTATCAGCACTGGGTATGATGCAGACATGCAACCTTCATTCTACTTGGGTTTATTAGCCAAATAAGCTCATGCTATCTCTGTTACAAAATTTGTTAGCAAAATAGCTTAGAATGATAGCTGATTTTTTCTAATGTCTCATGAAGTTTGTGTAGGCAATCTAAACATAATTATTAGAAACTAAATAGATACGAAAGGATAAAAGTTTGGGGTGAACTTTTTAACAATAATTAAATGTTATGGTGTATGTACTTAAAATAACTTCAAAACCTTGTGGTAACTTGAAATCTTAGAGTTTTGTTAAATTAAGTTAAATGATAGAAATTTATTGAGTATCTAGGTCATTTCCACATTAGATAAAATATTAGACATTAATTACTAAACATAGATTTATCTACCTTTGGCTTCTTATTACAGAGAAACTAGAAAATACTTGAATATATTAATAAGCCTGTTTTGTGCCATGCTGAGAAATTTTCTGAGGAAGCACATGTTTCTAGAAAGTATTTGTGGGTCTGCCACTCCACAAGACGCTAATAAAAAAATAATAGGGAAAACATCTCTGTATACAAGAAAAGTAAGATATATGTTTAGGGATTTGTTTGTTTGTTTTGTTAAGAAAGGTAAATTTGTCCTAAAGTACAAGGAAGGAGGGAAGGCATAGGACAAAATCCGAATGTAAAAAGAAAGTTATAGAAACTTTGTGAAAAAGGAACTTTGAGAAAAGAGTTTTATGCCTGGTCAAGCTGACTAAGATTGGAATAAATTTAATTAAGTTTTAATATCAAAAGTAAGCTGTTACAGAAATTAGAATTTGGTTTTCTCTTTCTTAAAAGGATAATTTTCCTGGACTTTTAGTCTGCTCTTGATAAAGTGATTATAAAAGGTTTTCTTTAATTATGAGTGAGTCTCACTTTGGTTAAATGGATAACTAAGCATTTTTTTCACAGGAACCACTGTTTCACAGCAACACAAGATCAGTAAACACTTGATCTTGTTTGACCAAGTGTTTTAAAACCTTTTGATATTTTTGACAAGCTCCTCCAAATTCAAATCCTAAGTGAAGTCTTTCTTTTGACTTGAAAATTTCTCTGAGAATTTTCAGAGGGCCCCTGGGACTTCTCAAAGAAATCTGGTCTCTCTTCCTACAAAGAGGGAGATATTAAACTAATTACGCTTTTTTGGTATGCTAAATTGCATGGGAAGCACTGTCAAGTAAATGATGATAAACTTTCTTAGGTTATATTGCATAGGTAAATATTATTCACTACCTTAACCCTTATACCTTGCTTCCAGCACCACAGGAGGAAAATGACCACAACTGCATTCTATTATCTAATTTGGTTTACAGATGGGTTTTACTTAAAAGATAAGCAAGGATATTATCAAACTGGATACGCTGTCCAGCCTCAAGAATGCCCCCTTCTTTCTATAGACTCTGCTAAACCAGTGAAAGATTACTTTCTACAGGCTCAAGAAATTGCCACAAAAGAAGAGAAGCAAAGGTGGCAACAAAAAGGGGGAATTTTTGACACCACCATGCAGATGTGGTTCCGGCTCAATAAAAAATAAAAAAACAACACCAATAGTGCCTATTGAAGCACAATTGCCACTGCTCCAGCATATACACCAATTTGCCCATGGGGCACCTAAAAAGATGATTTTGGGGGGAAAAACAATATTTTTGGAAACTCTCCCACAGTGGCTCATAAAGCATATGCTCATTGTACTATGTCTTCTAAATATAATCTAGGGAAAACACTTCATGGGTTACAAGGTCACTTTCCCCTTCCTAAGGGACCCTCCGAGGTATGGCAGTTGAACTTTGTTCAAATGCCACCATCTCAAGGATATAAATATCTTAGTAATGATCTGTGTGTTCTCACATTGGGTTGAGGCCTTTCCTTGCAGAAAAGCAATGGCTTTAGTAGTAGGTAAATTCCTGGAAAGGATAATTCCTGTTTGGGGAATGCCTACTGAGTTATTCAGTGACTAGGGAACTCATTCCACCAGACAAATAATTAAATCTATTTGTGACATTTGGCCAATAATACAACATTTTAACTAATGGTACGATCAAAACTCAATTGGCAAAGCTTTTAGAAGCATTTAATCTCTCACGGCAGACAGTGCTTCTGCTAGTACTTCTCAAGCTTAGATCTACATCTTTTGGTAAACATCAGCTGTCTCCTTTTGAAATAATAACAGGACAGCCTATGCAATTAGATGAGAAAATGTATGAACCAACTTTGCCTAAGGGAGATATATTACACTGTTATCAGGGTGTCATTGAGGTGCTTAAAAGAAATGAAAGGTTGTTAGCTGATTCCTTTCACAGAGAGCTCCCAGGAGATGAAGACTTTAAGGATCATGGACTACAACCTGGAGATTTTATTTATGGGAAAATTTATCAAATAAAAGACTCTTTGCAGCCCAGCTGGAAAGAACCATATCAGGTACTTTTAACCAATCCCTGTGCTGCAAAATTAAAGGCCATAGACTCATGGATTCAGGTTTCTCATTAAAAAGGCTCCTCCACCTGAGTGGATTTCAACTTCTGTTTCTGACACCTGTCTTTGACTGACCAAGACAAATACCTCCAAACCAGGATGAGAAGATGGCATCTATTGTAGACACCTGTCCCAAGACTCCAGACCAGGCCTGTATTCCCAACCTTATCTCTCCTCATTTAAACCCTTGTAAAGCTTAAACCATATACCCATTTTATAATTGTTCCACTTAAGGGTTTCAGAATACTATCATACTTAAAGAAAGTGATTGGTTTGGAACAGACTGGTCTTGAAGGCCAGGCATTTATCAGGTGGTTCCTAATGGAACTCAATGGTTATGTGGAACAAACCTCTGGCCTTGGCTACCACCCGAATGGCTAATACACTGCACCATGGATTTCCCTTGGATGCAGGGAAAGATTCACCCTGAGCTAACATCTGTTGCCAATCTTCCTCTCTTTAAGGCCAGATGGGCTCATTCAGTGTTCCCCTGGTATCACCACCTAGCATCTATATTTGTTCCTTCCTTGGAGCTAAAAGATGTCATATCACATATAGAAGCTCTGACTAAATTTACTCAACAAGCCCTTAATGATAGTCAAGAAGGAATAGCCTTGTTAAATACTGAAATGTCTGTAATGAGAAAGACTGTCCTTCAAAATAGAATGGCCTTAGATATTATAACTGCATCCCAAGGTGGTATGCAGGCAATCATTCAAACTGAATGCTGTGTTTTTATACCTGATGAATCTTTCAATGTGTCATCTCTGCTAAAGTACATGAGAAAGTAGGTGAATGCCCTATGTGATAGTACACCTAGTCTTGATTTGTAGGCTCCCTTCTGGTATTGGCTCCCTTTTGCAATATGGATTGCAATTCCTATTTCTATTACTCTTTGGAATTCTTGTATTAGTCATAATACTCAAACTAATTACCATTTTTTTATTCAGTGCTGTAAGACTGGCATGCATGTTAGAGTAATGATTGCTCAGCAACTTGAGATGGCCAATCAATCTTACAACCCTGAACGAATTTCCTTTTCTGATAAAGACTATGCCTAAGAACTCATTTTGAAACTAATCATTTCAAGTATTAAATTATCTGTTCTATAATTGTTATAAACAATGTAACTATAGGAAGTCATGTAAAAGCACATGTACAATGTTTGTGCAATAATCTAAAAATAATTGACAGATTACATAACTTATGAAACGTTTCCCGTGTTAATTTATACCTTTATGCTTGTCCACTATATCCGACTATTCCCCCCAATGTGGATAACTGGGAAAATCAATGAAAGAAAAGCCTAGCACCGACAGACGTGATGGATCCAGGGCAGGGAGCAACCACCCTGGCACCAAGGGCAATATTTTGATCATCAATACTTTCTATCAAAAGTTTATTGATCAAAAGGGGGAAATGACAAGAGATTTTCACATATTGAGGTACATGGGGTAACGATTCAGGTTTAAAACTGATTTGGCTTGAACTAAAGAAGCCTGACTTATGGCCTATCAAACATACTTTGTACATCTGCTTTAACCATTAAAGTAAAGAATGCACTCTCTTAAGATAAGAATGCACACTTCCCTTCCTACACCAGTAGCCAGTATCCATAAAGCCCTATTATTAGTCCCTTTCCCGACATCAGAGTCATGTTGACCTGCTAATTTGCAACTGAATACCTCTTTGAAACTTTGATGAATATGTATCCTGGGCATGTTTAATGTATGTTCTTTGTTCTAAAAAGATCTAAGACTGTGTTGAAAACCATGCTTCTCCAGAATGCTTTCTTCCTTTGTGGAAACTGCCTTCCCGGGTTATAATCCTCAGTTTGGCTCACATAAAACTCACCTTACCTCTCTTATCTATAAAATGGTTATGGATTATTTTGCACTGACAAAGTCATAACTATGTAAAAAACATTCAATAATTTTCAACAATGAAAATGGCATAAACTTAATGAGGATGTCAGATTTAGTTGCCTTAAAGAACAGGTTGGGTAAACTTATCTGAGAAAGAGAGTTATTATCAAAAGCATTATCTCTAGGTGCTCGCTGACCAGAGGTATGGTATCTTGAGTAAAACATCAAAAAAAGACATAGGCTGCTAGAGCTGGAAGGAATCTGGCCTCTCCGCTTTAGATAAGGAATCTGAGAGCAGAGAGGTTGATAAGGCGTCCAACATGACACGTCAGTAGGTGGAGGAGAAGGAGCAGGTTCCAGGTGTCTCAAATGCCACTCCATTCTCTGTTCTACCACATTGCCTCTCTTCCTTGCTACGTCCTGTTGGAACTCGATGGATCCTTCTCTAACTCTGAAATGCATGTGGAATTGAATTTGACTGTAGTTTGTTATTACAACTATTTGGATAGAATGTGGGGGGATTGGGAGACCCCCAAGAGAGATCTAGAGTGGTTGTGCGCCATTCCTGCATGTGTAGCGCTCACAGTATGGGTGGGGAGGCAGTTGGCCAGGGAGCGGCAGGTCGGCATTCCTTTCTGTTCTGGTGACACCAGCTGCAGCGGAACTAAAGAACACATAGTGAGTGCTCAATAAATGAACGTTGCTGACGAGCAATTCAGCAACAAATAACAAGAGCTTAAAAATGTTCTTATCATTTGATCCACTAATTACACATGTGGAACTTATCCTAATAAGATGCTCATAAATATAAACTAATATCTATGTTTTTGAAAATATAAACTAATATCTACATTTTAAAATATTCATCACTGCAACATTTATACAAGCAAATACTTCTTCTTTTTTGTGTGTGAGAAAGATTAGCCCTGAGCTAACATCTGTTGCCAATCCTCCTCTTTTTGCTGAGGAAGACTGGTCCTGGGCTAACATCTGTGCCCATCTTCCTCTGCTTTATATGGGACGCTGCCACAGCGTGGCTTGACAAGTGGTGCGTCTGTCCGCACCCGGGATCTGAACATGCGAACCCCGGCCGCCGAAGCGGAGCCCGCGAACTTAACCGCTATGCCACCAGGCTGGCCCCTACAAGCAAATACTTCTGAACAAATGTCCAACAATAGGGAAAAAGTTAAATATATTAGGGTATATGTATATGATGACTCGCTACAGTCATCATATACATATACAGTTCTCATTATCAGTATTCTAAGCTTCACCTTTTTGTTTTATTTTCAATAGAGATTCTTTGTACTGTAAAGATGTACTGAAAGGTCAGCAAAAAGCTGACATTGAGGCCTGGGGCACTGCAGACCAATTTCCAGAAGAAATCTGAAGGTCTGGGGCCTATTCAGGTCTGCCTTCTCTCATTTTATGGAGGCAGATCTAAGGGCCTGGGAGGAAGGTGCCCCAGAGAAGCAAGGGCAGCGACACTGACCCTGCCATCTCTTCCTTGAACCAGGGTGGACTTAGAGCAAACACGTTTCTTAGTTAGCAAGTAGCAGAGAGAGAATCTGAATCCAGGCAGTGGCTGCTAGATTGTACAGTCTTAACCTCTATGCAAACACATTTCTTGAACCCACTGTTTAGGAACTCCTGCAGAGACGAACTAAAAGGTACAAATGAATCCTGGAAAAAATTCCAGCCTCAGATCTCCTATTTTTTATGTGTGGCTCCAGCTCTTTAGTTCTCAGTCACCTTATCTATAAAATAGTGGGTTTAATGTACCTGTTTGTAAGGCGTCTATACTCTATACAACAATAAGAAGAAGACTGCATTAAGGAAATTCCATGAGTTCATCCTCCATGAGCCCCTCATCCCCCACCTCCCATGTTCTTAGAATGGGGTAAAATGAAAGAATCCTGTTTCTAGTTCTCCCTTTGCCTCTAACAGAAGTATGATCTCGGGATCCTTTCTCACTGTAGTTTAAGCACCATATGTCATAAACTATTCTGTAATAATATATTACCTGACATTAACCTAGAGAGCTATTATAGATGATTTTTCTTAAAACAAAGACTGATTCAGTTAACTTCATTAGTGCCTACTGTGTGCCAGGCATTGTGCTCACTGCGTCCCCATAGTTACCTAATTTCACAGGAACCTAGGGACTACAAAAATGGCTTTACTCTTTAATGACCCGAAGGGTGCCGATTGAGAGAAGGCTGCAGCAGGAGCTGAGCACCCCCTGCCTCCTACACTTGTGGACTTTGTAAAGGCTCCAGTCCGTTGTCTATTGCATTTGTGATCCCTCGCCAAAACGCATCAAAATCTGAACTCACATCTCAGGTTATCCCAATAGCCATTAGCAGTTATGTTACTTAAATATGGTCTTATTAGAATTGGCATTAGGGTGTTAAGCTGATTTCTTTCTGTTCCCTTAGTAATTTTAGCCTGAAGAATCAGGAGTATTCACAAGTCCCAACCTGGAATTAAGCATGTGACTAATTTCCTGGATGAGGCAAGTTAACTTAGGATCAACAGAGCCCACAAGGCAAATCATTTGTCCAGTTGGCCTCCCACTCTGGCCTGGAAATGGATTTTTTACAATTTGCTTGGCCACGTGTGTAGGAGGATAGGGACCTAAGAGGGCAATGGGACACCTGACTAGTGACCTATACGCTTGCTAACTTGTACTTTTTTCAAGTTGAAACCATGAGTTGGTTCAACAAATTTAGGGTACTTTGGATATCAGGTTGAACTAAACAGAATCCATAGTCCCTGCCCCAGATTACAATCTAGTTCGCAAGGTAGCCAAAATACCTGACACTTGCAAAGCAAAGAAACATGAATGTAAATTCACATCACACAAACAGCTTAAATCTTGAGAATCAGAAAGAGGAGTAATTTCCACCTATCCTACTGACCTATAATCAGTGGTTTGCTGGTCTTCTCCAGTGGACTTAGCTGGGCATGATCCTTATGGTACTAGACTTTCTATTCCCAGCAGATATTGAAGTAACTGACAAAGAGCTGACACTCCGCAAACGTTGAATGAAACACTTAATGGTTTTAGGTAGGTGGGGTTAATAAAAGAATCATCCTAAAGGGGCATGTTTTTTTAAAAATAAACTTTTTTTTCTGACTGTAGAAGTAATAAGTGCTCATAATAGAAAATTCAGAAAATATTGAAGAAAATATAAATTATCTTGCTCCACCTCTCCAGAAACAATCACTGTTATCAATTTCTTCTAGTCTTTTCCTATAGAGTGATTATCTCCTCAGCCATTAAAAGTTTATCACATTGGGGCCAGCCCAGTGGCATAGCAGTTAAGTTCATGCACTCCGCTTTGGCAGTGGCCCGGGGTTCATGGGTTGGCATCCCGGGCACAAACCTACACACTGCTCATCAAGCCATGCTGTGGTGGCATCCCACATACAAAATAAAGGAAGACTGGTACAGATGTTAGCTCAGGGACAATCTTCCTCAAGCAAAAAGAGGAAGATTGGCAACAGATGTTAGCCCAGAGCCAACCTCCCTCACCAAAAAAACAAAAAAGTTCATCACACTATTATTATTATTATTATTTTTGTGTGTGTGTGAGGAAGATCAGCCCTGAGCTAACATCCATGCTAATCCTCCTCTTTTTGCTGAGGAAGACCGGCTCTGAGCTAACATCTATTGCCAATCCTCCTCCTTTTTTTTTCCCCAAAGCCCCAGGAGATAGTTGTATGTCTTAGTTGCACATCCGTCTAGTTGCTGTATGTGGGACGCAGCCTCAGCATGGCCAGAGAAGCAGTGTGTCGGTGCGCACCCGGGATCCGAACCTGGGCCACGAGTAGCGGATCGCGCGCACTTAACCGCTAAGCCACTGGGCCGGCCCTATCACATTATTTTTAATGTCTACATTATCTTCCACTGATGGGCATTTAAAGTGTTGCCATTTTTTTGCTATCATAAATATTGCTTCAATGAGTATTTTCTGTTTATAAATATTTTTCCAAAAAGATTTCCTTAGACTATATCTCTAAACATGGAATTATTGGGAACATTTTTAAGGTTTTAAATAAAGTTGCCAAACTATTTTTCCAGAAAGCTTACCCAATTCACATTCCTACTAGACGTATAAAAGAGCTTCTTATCCCACAGCACCTTCACTACAGGAATAATGGTTGAAGCAAGGTCTTTCTTCTTCTTCTTCTTTAATGAGATTAAGCAACTTTATAGAAAAATAAACAAGAATGTTAAACTATAAAATGTTCTCATCATGGCAGATTCTCCTCTGTTATTTACTATCCATGAGTTTCTAACATAATCCTAATCATACTATATTGGGTTCTACTTTTTTCACTGCAAAGTATTTTCTGCCTATCAATACAGTTCACATCCTGGTCATTTTTAATTACTCAGTATCATTGTGTTAATATACGCCAGTGAGCTTGAAGACTTTATTATCAAGACTTGCAGTGGTTTCCAATTTTTGCTATTAAATTTGCTATAAACATTTTTGCCATCTCCCGCCTCCCACTTTCCCAAGAGTAAAATTACTTAATCAAAGAGTATAAATCATTTTATTTCTCTTGTTACACACCCCCAAGTTGTTGGGCAAGGATTTTTTTTAAAGGAAAATTGGCTGTACATCATTCCTGAGCAAGGTGCATCTTAACTAGAAGCCAGAACACCTGAGCTTCCCCATGGAAACTTGGAAAGTCCCTTCCCCATTCTGAACCCCAACTTTCTTCTCTATAAAATGAGGGATTTGGATTCAATGGATTAAGGTCCTTTTCTACCAGAAACCTAGTATTCCTCCTAGTCTATTCTGTATCACTCTCTCCTGACTCCTAGAGTCTCCGACTCCAGCGCAATGCTTGGGATAAAGCCCTGCTGCCTTTCCCTTGGCTGCAGAGTCCTCTCAAAGTGCCCAAATAGCAGTGTAATCAGAGGAGAGACAGCAGACCTTAGGGGTAAGGAGCACAGGTGGGTTTAAATCTCGGCTCTGCCACATACTAGCTGTGACAAAATACTTAACCTCTCAGTGGCTCAGTTTCTCCATCTGTAACTGAAGTTAATAATAGTTCCTTCCTCATAGGGTCGTTAGGAGTATTAAAAGAGTTAATGTTTGTAAAACACTAAGAACAGTGTCTGGCACATAGTAAGTGCTTTTTAAGTGTTTATTGAATAAATAAATGAAAATTCAGCACATAAACTCTGGGTCTCTTCATACTGCAACAGCTTCTTGACCGGCTCCCCCAGCCTTCCGGTGCTTTCCCACTCCTTCCTAAAGCCCAGAGATCTGAGCCCCAAATCTCTCTACTTAAAGGCCTGCTACAGTTCCCAGGTGCCTCCAGGATGGAGAAGAGATACCTTAGCTTGAAGACCCAGGCTCTTCACCCAACGCCTCCTAGAGGTCAGGAGATGCTGGGCCATTTCCTTTTATTTAAGGATCCCAGTTAATTTAAACACAGAACAAAAATGAAAACAAACAAAAAATGCAAACAGGGCTATAAAAATTGGGGGCATTTTTAACGTCACATTGAGCAAAGTAAAGCATTAACACTCCCGGCCCCCCAACCCAATAAACCATAACTATGCTGTTCACAAGATAACTGCCACGGGTTCTCAGACTGTTACCTGAGGCAGCTCAACGGGTGAAGCGGTGTGGCAAGGAGGTGGAAGTTTTTTTCAGGCGGATCCCTGGAAGGTGAGTGTCCGGAGACTGGCTAGGATGTCCATAGCCTAAAGACGAGCCCCGTAGGAACAGCCTCCGCGCCTGGACGACATCGGCTGCCGGGGACAGCCCCTCTCTACCAGCCTTCACCCCACCCCCAACCCCGCCAGCCCGCAGGCCTCCCTCGCTGCCGCCGGGCCCTCCATCCACCCACTTACCAGTTCGGCCGCCGCCCCCCGGCCCTGGCCCAGCCAATTCCTACCCCAGAACCCTATGGCCGCCCGCGCACTCGGGGCAGCCGCCCCCACGAGCCAGGCCCCCGCGAGCCAGGCCCCCGCACCTGGGAACCTCCACAAGAACCGTTATCCGCCCGCTGCGCCCCCTGGGAGTGAAAGCCGCAGATCCGGGAAGCAGGATCCAGCGGCAACTCCTCCAAGGAGCCCGCGAGGGGGCGCGCCTCGGCGCCCACCCCAGTCCTGCCACGGCCCTGCAGCGTGGCCCACCCACCGCTGGCACCAGGCCCGGCTGGAAGGCAGGCGCTCCCACCCCCGCCGCGGGCTCGACCAATGGGAGCGCGCGCAGAGAGGCTCGGCGGGCCGTGCCGAGAGTGCTGAAAACCCCGCGCGCGGGCGGCCCGCGGCGGACGCACACCAGAGGACCGGCTCCCGGAGTAAGCGAGACCGGCGCGCCCTACCCCGCGGGTCCGGAGCACACGCGTGACAGCCCCTGCCGGGCTGGCGCTCAGTGTCGCCGGCCCGGATGGCCCCCGAGACCCCGGCCCAGGGGCCGACGCCGCGCTACTTCACCTGGGACGAGGTGGCGCAGCGCTCCGGGCGCGAGAAGGAGCGGTGGCTGGTGATCGACCGGAAGGTGTACAACATCAGCGAGTTCACCCGCCGGCACCCCGGGGGCTCCCGGGTCATAAGCCACTACGCCGGGCAGGATGCCACGGTGAGTGCTGCCAGACTGGGATGCGGGACGAGGCCGGGCCGGGCGGCTGCGGCCAGAGGCTCAGTGCGAGAGACCGGAAGTTTGGCACCCACGGCCGAACACCAACTAATTCGGAGGAAAGCCGGTGGCGCCCGAGCATACCTGTTGCCCGGTGACTGGGTGTGCTGCGGGCACGGAAGGGCAGAGAGCGGCTGTTAAAACTGGAGTCTGGGGGATTGGGATGGAGGCCTGCAATGTGCACACACAAACAAAGGGCTGCGCCGCCCATGCATGCATTCCGTCTGTGGCCCTGAGTTTGCGGTCTCCAGCGTGGCTAGCGGGGAGGAAAGCGAGGATGCAGGGCGCCGGGGATGGCGGTGCTGCCGAGGCCGAGGAAGGAGCGGTCGGTGGCAGGGAGAGGGAGTCTCGACCTGTCTCGGTGGCTGGGAGGGGAGCGCAGCCGCGTCTGTACTGAGCGTGCCGGGCTACACTCGCGAGCGGGAGCAGGAGAGGGAGCCACTCTCGGGGATAGGGCTGAGGCGGGAGCCACCTGGCACCTGCTGCCTTGGGAACCCCCGCCCAGCGTAAAGACTGGAGGGTGGGGAAGGAGCCGCACCAGCCGGAGAGGGCTAGCGGCTGCTGGTGCACAGAAGGGAATAGGGGCGGCGTGCTGAAGGTGGGCGGCCTGCATCAGCATGCACTTAGCGAGGACCCCGGGAGCGGTCCTCGAATCCTGCGGGGAAGTCACGCAGCCGCAAGCCAGCGGGGTCTCCAGCTATTCGCCGCAGCAGACCGTTGTTTGCACTCCTGGGCAGTAAGCCCGGTGCGGGGTCGCGTCCCTCCTCCCTCGGGCCTCACTGCGAGGTCAGCGCGCGCCCCAGCCCCAGTAGTGCAGCTTCCTTTTCCAGACAACTTGTTCTCAGAGCGAAGGCACCTGGCGCCTCCCTAACGGGTTGGAGAATCAGGAATCACCCTTTGGGACCCAAAGATTGGAGCGTTCCCTTCGCCGCGTCCCCTCCCCCTACATCCATCTCTCATCCCGCGCCCAGCGGCGTAACTCCTTCTTATGTTCTCATCCTCCGCCCTTGCCATCCAGGAGCGCGCCTCGGGGGTTCCCGTTATGTCGTAAAGGGGTATAGACGCTTCCGGGTGAGGACCTGCCCCTCCCCCTGACGCGGCCGGCCTGGGGCTCCAGGCCAGAGCCTGCGCTGGTCACCCCGAGTGACCAGTGGGGCGTTAAGACGGCGGCCGCAGGCGAAGGCGTGGACCGGCGCATGAGCAGACGGAGCAGGCACAGACGACGGGGCTTCCTGCAGTGTGATTTGGGGCGGGGGCCGGGGCTGGCCGCGGCGGAGACCGCTATTGGTCCGGATGTGTGGTGCCACCGGCCGCCGGCTCCGCCCTCGATCCCGCCTCGCCTGCCGGTTCCCAACAGGGCCTGGGGCCACCGGACCTACAGAGAGGACCCCACCTCGCATAATCAAAATTAGCCTCCTTGGGGGCAGGGAGTGGTCACAGTGCTAGGGGAAATATGGAACCCCACCTGAACAGCAGCAGGGAACGGGGAAGAACGCAAAAGTTCCCCAGTTCGGACATAGGGAGTCTCCCTCATCACATTTTATGGAGAACGCTGACTCAAGAGAGGGGTTTGTTAAAAGTCTCACAAAAAGACAGAGAATTCTCATAGCCCAGCCCATCCCTTCTGGTTGTTGCTCACCCATACCTAAATTCAAGTGCAAAAGCTGTGCCTAGAGACGCCCAAAGGAAGGGCCAGCCCAGGCAGGTCTTTTTGTGGTCCTCACCAACCCGTGCTTCCTATTCCTTAGTGTGGTGCCTTTGTTACTAGAATACAGATGCTGGGTCATCCTGAGCTGTGGACACCTGGGAAAGGTCTGAGCACCCGCAAAGGGCAGCTGGCTGGAAGCAGGTGGTGTCTGTCTGAACTTGGGTACAGCCTCCTTGCTGGATCAGGAGGATGGCCTTTAGTGTGAGCCCTTCAGGTGTCCAGAGGTGGGTGGGCTGGTTTCCTCACTGTTCTGCCTTCTCCCCATCCTTGCAGGATCCTTTTGTGGCGTTCCACATCAACAAGGGCCTTGTGAGGAAGTATATGAACTCTCTCCTGATTGGAGAACTGTCTCCTGAGCAGCCCAGCTTTGAGCCCACTAAGAATGTGAGACCCGGTTTGCTGTTTGGAGACCCTGTGGTTGTTGGGGGGCAAGAGGTAGAAGGAAGGCGTAGGTAGGATCACAGGTGACCACAGTCAGTAGTTCTTGGGAGTCTTGAGGTCCCTGCTTCTCCTGCATAGTTACTGGGTCACAGGCCCAAGGGGAGCAGGGCTTTGGAAGCTATGGTTCTCACAAGGCTGCCACCACCATCACTGCCATCATCAACATGAGACCTATCTATTGAGCACATACTCTGTGCCAAGCATAACCTCATATAATCCTCACACATTTACAAATGGGAAAACCAAGGCTCAGAGAGGTTAAGCAACATGGCCAAGGATCACACCATTAGTAAATGGCAGAGCAGGGACTTGAATCAAGTCTAACTCCAAAGACCACCTGCTCTTAGGTATGGTCCCATAACACCTCCTCCTGTCATCCTTCCTCAGTGTGGTGGCATCTTTACCTAGGACTGTCGGCTTCCCACGGCTACCTCAGCAGGTCTTTGAGACTAACAGGGTCCTGGTCTCCAGCGGTGCTGGGTTCAGCTGGGAAGAATAACAGCCCCACCCCTCCACTCTTCTATGCAGAAAGAGCTAACCAATGAGTTCCGGGAGCTGCGGGCCACAGTGGAGCAGATGGGGCTCATGAAGCCCAACCATGTCTTCTTCCTGCTGTACCTGCTGCACATCCTGCTGCTGGATGTTGCTGCCTGGCTCACTCTTTGGGTCTTTGGGACGTCCTTCGTACCCTTCCTCCTCTGTGCAGTGCTGCTCAGCACAGTTCAGGTGAGAGCCCTTGGCTTGTCAAGAGCACAGCCGTGCTCAGCATCCCTGGGGAAAGCTCTTTATACCCCTGAGGAAGCCAAGGAGCCCTGCTTTCTGACCAAGACAGAGCTGAGGACGTGTGGGAGAGTTAGTGCAGAAAGAGAACACACATTTCATTGTCTGTGGCTTTTATCTGCTCATTAGCCACATGCGCATCTTCATTCTCACTGCCTCTCCAGCTCTCCTCCAAGGGTTCCCTTCTTCTTGTCGAGTTTATCCTCTGAAACTGTGTTTAGGTTCTGCCACAGCCCAAATGTGCCAAGAACCAAGATTCTGGTTTCTCAGCAGAGCTTGGCTTCCTCCCCACCACAATATTGCCCAACATGCTAATATGCTTGGGCCCTAATACTTGGCTGTCAGAATCCATTTGCCCAGCCTTCTGAGTTTGTCCTTCTCTGTCCTTTTCTGTATATTCTGGATGTTCAGTTCTGTAGACATCATCAAGCACAGAGCTCCAGAACTGGGGAAATTGAAGAACAGGGAAGGGAATTCTCATGTGAGTTAAGGGAAGAGCCAGAGTTAGGACCCAGGTGTCCTGACTCCTTTCCTGATGTGCTCAGTTAGGGTGCTGCGGCCATCACAGGCCTAGGTGGCTGAAGGAAGAGGGAGAGGCTGAAGGAGCTGCTGAGGTCGGTGGGAGGGACGCTGGGGTGGTGGCTGCTCTCAGGGCTAACTGTTCTCTTGCAGGCCCAGGCTGGCTGGCTGCAGCATGACTTTGGGCACCTGTCCGTCTTCAGCACCTCTACATGGAACCATGTGCTACATCATTTTGTGATGGGCCAACTGAAGGTCAACGGGATGAGGAGGGGCTCTCTGAAACTCTGGTCAATGAAGGGCTGCCTGTGGGGAGGGGGAACACTAGGTTTTCGTACTCATGTCCCTGCTTTTCTGTAGGGGGCCCCCGCCAGTTGGTGGAACCACTTGCACTTCCAGCATCATGCCAAGCCCAACTGCTTCCGCAAAGACCCAGACATCAACATGCACCCCTTCTTCTTTGCCTTAGGGAAGATCCTCTCTGTGGAGGTGAGTGGAGGTATCAGTAAAAAGGTCTTGGAGAATGGGGACCAGCCAGCACAGAGGGCTTTGGGGGAAATACTCACAATGCTGTCAGTGTGGGTAAGACATGGGGGGGCCGGGCCGGGCTGGCTGGCTGTTTGGAAGTTGTGGGAGGCAAGAGGCAGTAAAGGGGCTGCCCAGGACAGAGTCCCCCTAGTGAACTCAAGTCAGCAAATAGTTATTTCATAAAGGTACCACGTGCTGCTAAGGATCCAAAGGGTGACCAGGAGGTTACTGTGCCAACCCTGCTTGTCCTTAAAGGTGATGGATGGCCCTCCTCGGGGGGTGCTTTTTTGTGTGTGTGTGAGGAAGATCAGCCCTGAGCTAACATCCATGCCAATCCTCCTCTTTTTGCTGAGGAAGACCAGCTCTGAGCTAACATCTATTGCCAGTCCTCCTCCTTTTTCTCCCCAAAGCCCCAGTAGATAGGTGTATGTCATAGTTGCACATCCTTCTAGTTACCGTATGTGGGATGCCACCTCAGCATGGCCGGACGAGCAGTGCGTCGGTGTGTGCCCGGGATCCGAACCCGGGCCGGTAGCCCAGTAGCGGAGCGTGCACACTTAACTGCTAAGCCACGGGGCCGGCCTCAGGGGGGGTGCTTTTTTGACACTCCCACCCCAGGGAATCAACCCCCTTGCACTTTGTATTCCTCTCTCTTACACTTTGATATCCTGCTCTGTCACAGTCTTCCCCATCAGGGGCTGGACTGTCTTACTCTTCTTCGATGCCCAGTGCCTAGAACATTCATTCACTGAGTAATTCTTCCCACCCACCTGATCCCAGTCTGACTTCCTGGGTGGTCAGCATTGGGTTTGAGTTGTCACCTGAGATTGTGAGCAAAAATTGTAATGCAGCTGCTAAAGGAAGAAGGCCTGGGAGTAGAGACCTGGTCTGCTTTTGGTGAGCATAAGGCAATAGGAGACTTTGGCCAGCAGTTCTCCAAAAAGTTAATTTAAAGCCTTTGTCCCAAGCCTCTAGGCTGCAGCCAGAGCTCTGCCAGGTTCCTCTCCCCTACTTTATTACATTTCAGCATGCCAAGAATTAAACTGTTGTTAAACACATTTCAGTTCCAGGCATGAATTCAAGGTAGCCTGGCTCTCCTGTCCCCTCTGGCTATGAGAACTCTGGAAAGGCTTTGGCAGCACTGGCTGTCCTGGCACCAGGAGCCCCTAGCTTGAGGCTTATGCCCTACTTGTGGATAATGTCCTATCCTCCCACCTCCTAGGCAGGGCTTTCTTGGTTTGCTAGACGTCCAACACTGTGTTATGGTCAACAGTGTGCGTTTGGTGAACCAGCCCTGGCCCTACCTGGCTCAGTGGGCTACTTCAAGGGCAGCGTGGGTTATCTATTGGGCAAAGCATGGGGCTCTTGGTAGCACTTCTGTTGTCATTACAGAGGGTTAAAAAAAGGTGGGAGTCTGTGGAAGAGAACCTTCTCACACCACTGCCTTTATTGCTCTTGGTACTAGGGTTTTCAGGAAACCCCTGTCTGTACACACTAAAAATAGAGAATGATCTGGGACCAAAATAGCCTTTTTTTTTTTTGCCTAGTTATGAGGCTGAGGATAGGCTGCCTGTTAGTAAATGCCTACAGGCTGCTTGGCGCTTGGTTCAGCCCCTCGGTACAGTTTAAATGGACCTTGATCCCCATGCTGACCCAGTGGCATCCACTTCAGTGTCTCTCAACTCTCCCGGAGAAAAAGGAAATGCAGGGGACACTTCACGCTCCATACAACCTTTCTGGCCTTCGAGAGTTGAAACACAGCAGGGCAATTATTGGATCATAATGGCATTTGCTTGCCATTTAAGGAGGCAGCAGTGTATGGGGCTCCCTTCCATACAGTTCCAAAATAGGAGGCCAGAGTTCTGCCCAACCACCCTGCCAAACAAGACAGATGCTCCTCTTCCAGTTTTCTCCTCTCAGTTAATGTTGCTTAGGATGGGATGAACTTCACACCCACATCCAGGTCATCAGCAAGCCTTGTTAATACCGCCTCCCAAACGTATCCCAAATCCATCAACTTCTCCATCTCCACTGTTTCCCATCCTCTGGTCTGGTCCAGGTGGGGTCTGGATTACTGTTCCAGCCTCCTCACTGGTCTCCCTGCCACT
Organism: Ceratotherium simum simum; assembly: GCF_057802395.1. Lineage (NCBI taxonomy): Eukaryota > Metazoa > Chordata > Mammalia > Perissodactyla > Rhinocerotidae > Ceratotherium > Ceratotherium simum. The sequence goes on from NC_141933.1 coordinate 11,561,089, forward strand.
GTACCTGCCCCCTACAGTTCATTCTCTCCACCTCCAGTCAGAGTGAGCCTTGCAAAGCACAGAGCAGATTATGCTGCACCCATTGAAAGCCCTCCAGTGGCTTCCCATCCACTGGAATAAAACCCAGACGCCAATGGCCTTACCACTGGCCATTAGCGGTGGCCTTAGCAGAGCTTTCTAAGGTCAACATGATTTGGCCATCCTAGTTTTCTGGCTTTATCAACCATTCTCCCCTGTTGCTTACTATTCCCAGCCACACTGGCCTTCTTTCTGTCCCTTGAACATCCCAAGCCTTTGTACTGGTTATTCTGTCTGTTTTCAATGTTCTTCCCTGAATTTTTTGCACTGCTGGCTCCTTCTCATCATTCAGGTGTCAGTTCAGCTGTCAGCACCTCAGAGAAGCCATATCTGACCACCCTAGCCAAAACACTGCCTACCTCACTTTGTCATATTTTCCTGTTTTTAATCTCTAATTACCTTGAGCTCTGTTTGCAAGTTTATCACCAGCAACCTCTCCTCAGATTATAAGCTCCATGAGGGTAGGAACTTTATATTGTTCACCTCTGTATCCTTGGCAGCTAGAACAGTGCCTGGCACAGAGTAGGGGCTCAATACTTGTTGAATTCATCAGTTAATACAGAAAGAATGCTTCACTTAGCAGAAGTGCCTTGCACAGAATAAGCTCTCAATAAATGACGTGTCAAAACAGCAGGTGGATGCATGAAAGAAGGATAAGCCAGCATTCTGCTCTGGGGTCCAGTTCCTCCTGTGCTCTGTGGTGGTCTGGTCATCAGAACTAATTAGGGCAAGAAGAGCAGAAGGAGCCATCAAGTGAGACAGCAGAGCTTTGCTGCCATGTTTCTGTGCACCCACGCTAGGAGGTTCCAGATGACTGGTTGACCTGGTGGCCCAAGCCTGTCTCTTCAGCAGCTAGGCTTACAAATTAACCACCATCCACTGGGAAAAACTGCCAGAATCTTCCAAGTGTTAAGTTCTTGGTATCCTTTCCTCAAATACTTGCCAAACTTTGCTTAGCTTTCAAGAAATTTTATAAAGCTCATATTGAAGTCAAGAGACCAAAAGATTTTGATGGAGAGGATCAGGGGCTGGATGTACAAAGAATATTGACCTGTGTTAGGGGTAATGTTGTTTTGTTGACACAAAAATGTTGTCCATGGAGACTCTGAGGTCAGAAAAGTACCAGATAGGAGAAAGGAAGGGCAGGAGGTGGAGGAGCCTCGAAACCTTAGGATGAAGGTGTCTTTGGATGAACATGAAGAGTCCTGAGGACCTGCAGACCTGTGCACATGCCTCACCTGGGCACGGCCCACTGAGCTGCATGCCATGATGTGACACATGTAGCAGATCACAGCTCAGGGCTTTATGCACCAGGTGCTGGAGGGAAGGCTGGGCCTGCTGGAGCCTTCCAATAGCACCCACAAGCTGACAGCCCCTGGAATAGGCCTAAACTCCCGAGCAGGGAAAAGCCAAGGTCACAGGGGAAGGGAATAGAGGACTGGTCTGTGGGTGCTGATTTGTGTCTGCTTTTCTCCACAGCTTGGGAAACAGAAGAAGAAGTACATGCCATATAACCACCAGCACAAATACTTCTTCCTGAGTGAGTGTCCTCATCCAACACAGGGGGACTGCCTTGGGAGGAGGTGCTGAAGGGATGTGAGGAGGAAATGACCCCCCAAGGAATTATGGTATTTTAAGTAAGGGCTGGAGAAAGTACTCCACCCGCAACCTACCATGTCAACTGAGCCAAGTCAACAGTTGGGCTAATTTCAGTCAAAGGTCATTTGTGTTATGGCCAAACTAGTTCCTCTAGTCCCACCCTGGCTTCCACAAGAGAACTGAGTCGTCAGGTGGGGCCATCCCAATTAAACCTCAAACTTTGTAGGAAACAGAGACCTGGACCAATGTGACCCAGTGGGGCACAGTCCAACCCCCAGGGGGACAAAGGTAGACGTAGCTATGGGAGGATTGGACCCAAAGAGGGAGTGGAGGAATGGTTGGAGCTGAGAAGACATTTCTGTGGTTGTCTAAAGCTCTTTCTGAAGACTGCTATATATTCCGTTTTAAAAATCTGCTCCATAATGCCTAAAATTTGAGTTTTAAAATGCCTTTAAAAATTCAAATTTTTAAAGGAAGGGAGGAGTTAATTCCATTGATCCTGTTTTAGTTCAAAGGAGTTTATCCTAACTGCCTATTACCAACCACTCCTACTAGAGGAAGGGAGATGGGGTAGAAGGTGGAGCAGAAATGTCTGGAAGAAAGAATGTTAGAATCCATGGCACATCAGGCTAGAGGAGCCATGGGTGGGCATTGTAATGCAGGGGGTTATAAGCAGTATCAGGGCCCTGCAGAGAAGGAACATGGAAAAGGAAATGGAATGGCACAGGGGCAGGATCCACTTCTTCATCTCCCAGTTTTAAGTGAAACCCCTCTGTCCGTGCCCCCAGCTGACCTCCAGGGCTTCAGGTTGGGTGGCACAAGCTCATGTCCTTAGTCCAAGGAAGTGAGCTTTCAGCCTGTGAAGGATCAGCAGGGTCGCCCCCCACCCCAACACACGCTTTCCTGCTCCTGTCCCTTCACCTACATGGTGGAGCAGACAGGAACACGGGGCAGATGGCTGCAAGGACAGGCACAGGGCCAATAGTAAGGCCCCTGACGGGGCGGGGCTATGGCCAGGGCAGCTCCGGGAGTACTAGCAGGGCCCTTTCAAGGTGTGGGAGATGAGCAGGTTCCATGCGTGGAGCCTGAGTTTCCCCAGCTGCCCTCTTCCACTGGAAAAGAAAGCCACTCCCACCCCTTACCCCCCAGCATCCTCTTGGGAGGTTGTGCGTTCTTCACCCTTGCATTCATGCCCACCTTCAGTACCTGCCGGTTTCACCGGACTGGGGTGCCAAGGCAGCTGGAGGGGCAACAGGAGTAGATGGCAAGGGGCAGCGCCATGCCGGAGGCCATTCCTCCAGCACCGATTGGCCCTTTAGTGGCCCTCATGCTGCTCACGCCTCCTCCCTGTCTCCATTTCCTCCCCAGTTGGGCCCCCAGCCTTGCTGCCTTTCTATTTCCAGTGGTATATTTTCTATTTTGTTATCCAGCGGAAGAAGTGGGTGGTGAGTATCCATGGCCCAAGAGTCCCACATCCTTTGTCTCCAGGACCCTGAGGGAGGGGAAAGGGGGTCTCCAGGGGAAATCCCACTGAGATTCACTCCAGGCCTAATTTAGAGCAAAGTAATAGAACCAGTATAGACCCTCCTTATCTCTAGGTGGGATGATTGGGGCTTAGCAGGCAACCTGACTCCCAGTGCCCTATTTCATTCAGCCAGTATCTCCTGAGGTTCTTGGGCTGGGCATAAAGCCAGGGGCCAGGCTGGGGAGTGGGGAAGATGACTAAGACACGGCACCTACTCTTGGGAAACTGCTGATGCAGCAGGATGTGGCTGACACCAGAGAAGAGGTACAGGCAGAAGGTTCTGGGATTCCAAAAGGGGCCTGACTGCATCTGGGTAGATGAGAAGCATCAGAAAAGTTAGCTGGCCCTGGAGGACAGGTAGAGGTGGGGTAACGGGAGGATGGACTCTGAGCAGAGGAGCTGTGAAGTGAGGGGCGAGTTTGGCCCTTGGACATGTAGAGGACTCCAGTGTCAAGGGAGGAATATGGTACAGAAAAGTGATTGGAGATTTGATCAGGGCACTGGCACAGACTGAGCCATGGTCCTAGAAGATTCACTTGGCAGCAGGATGAAAGGATGAAGGATTCAGATGGGTTGGGAGGAGCTGGAGGCAGGGAGACACTGGAGGCCTTGGCACCTGTGAAAGAAACAGACAAGGAGGGCTGGCCACTAGGAATGGAAGGAAGGAGCCGTGGCACTAGATACTGCAGGATTGGTCAACAGAGAGAAGCTGATAGTGACTAAGTGTTCCAGTCTGGGGACCCAGGAGAACGGCTGCACCACGCAAATAGGTGAAGTAAGAGGAAGAGGTGCTCTGCGCCAGTCCTAATGCTCTCTGCCTCTCACGGCAGGATTTGACCTGGATGATCACCTTCTATGTCCGCATGTTCCTCACTTATGTGCCATTGTTGGGACTGAAAGGCTTCCTGGGCCTTTTCTTCATTGTCAGGTAGTATTTGATGGGGGAGGAGATTGGCAAAGAAAAGCAGATGTCTGGGAGTGCCCTGTCTGTTCTGGGGGCTGTGCTGGGGCATTCAGGTAGCAGGGAGTGTTTCAGGTTTTGGCTCGGGAAGGTGGCAGGCTGGAGCAACTCTCTGAAGGAGAGTAAGAACTCTGGGCTCCGCTTGTACTGTTTTGTCTGTGTGCCATGTCCCCCAGGTTCCTGGAAAGCAACTGGTTTGTGTGGGTGACACAGATGAACCATATCCCCATGCACATTGATCATGACCAGAACAGGGACTGGTTCTCCACCCAGGTAAGGGACGGTCACTTGGAAGACCTGGGCATAAAGTAACTAATAAAAAGAGTGGGTGGGCACAGACACAGGGTGTGGGGGGTGCGAGGTAGTAACAACAAAGTCCCAAATAGCATTGCCTCATTAGCTTGAAGCTTCTCTCCTGGCATCATGTGGAGAAGGGAGTGCCCAGGGACAGTCCCACACCCCCTCCTCTCAGCCACCTTTACCTGGAGAAGGCTGGCCTGGCCTTTCCATCTGGTACCCAGAGCCATGCTCTCCCCTGACCTTTTCCTACAGCTCCAGGCAACATGCAACGTCCACAAGTCTGCCTTCAATGACTGGTTCAGTGGACATCTCAACTTCCAGATTGAGCACCAGTAAGTGGGGAGACCTGGGAAGCAGGGTCCTGGGGAGGGTCCACGTGTGCGGGGGAGCAGAGAAGTAGAAGCCACTGACTGTGCCCTGTTCTCCCTGAAGTCTTTTCCCTACGATGCCTCGACACAATTACCACAAAGTGGCTCCCCTGGTGCAGTCCCTGTGTGCCAAGTATGGCATAAAGTACCAGTCCAAGACCCTGTTCTCAGCCTTTGCCGACATTGTCCAGTGAGTATCTGAGCCTGGGAAGATGGCTGGGAGGGCGTGAAGAGGGCGGGGCACTGGGGTTGGTGGGGAAGTGTGGGGTGGAAGCCACAGGAAGGTTTCCCCAGGCATCTGCCATAGAGGTCACCAAGGCAAAGGCAGGGCGCTCTATTGGTTCTTTGGCCAGCTCAGGCCTTTGCCCTCAGTGCCATGGCTCAAGCCTTCTCAGAAGCGAAGGGGAGGAGTGTTCACATGGAAGGGGGCCTCCATACCTCTGTTAGTCTCACTACTGCACTTCTGGTGGGCAGTTTGGCTTCTGGTGCAGCTCCGCCCTATCTCCCTCACTGTGTGCTCCCATCTTGTCCCCCGCAGCTCACTGAAGGAGTCCGGGCAGCTCTGGCTAGATGCCTATCTTCACCAATAACAGCAGCCCCCCATCTGGAAGAGGAGCCTCTGGAGCCAAAGCAGAGGGGAGCTTGAGGGTCAATGCCACTACAATTCTAATATCCAGAGGGGGTGGGTTTGAGGAGATAAAGGTTCTGACTCAAACCTCCCCCCGCTTTATCTTCTAGGCACAGATCTAAGACCCAAAAAGGGGTGGGGGAATAGGCAGGCCCCCGAGAAGGAGGGATGGAGCCATTGGGGTAGGGATGTGAGAGTTTTGTTGTTTCCTTTTTCTAGTTGGGCACATGCAGATGGTTGCTGAGCAAAGAGGGAGTCAGGAGGGTGTTAGAAGAATAGGGAGGACTGACTGAGCCCAGAAATCAGGAAGAGGTTTAGCACTAAAATTCCACCCAGGAAAGGGAAAAATGCATCTCACTGGTCCACTTCTCAGTGCCTTCTCCACCCTTCCTTGCAAATCTGAGGTTCAGAGGCTGGAGGGGAGATAGGGCAGCTGAACCTTTTGAGCAAGACTTAGAAAGAAAACATTAGTGCTTAGAATTCTGAGGCCTGGCACGACACAGTGCCTGGGAGCTCAGCTCACTCTCTAGGGCTAGATGTGCCCTATGTCTGCCTCAGGCTCCCGGAGAAGCAATTTTCCCACTTTTAGAAGCAGGCAGGGCAATGGCTAGGACTGTGGTTATTAGAGACATTTGACACTAAAGGATCCTGGCACTACTGATATTGGTCTCATGTTCCATCCAGGGTACTGAGGGAGCATTAAATCCTAGGTCTTGCCAAAACAGCTACCAGAGAGAGTTGCTGGCCATTAAAAATCCCTTCAGCTTTTGACTCACTCTAACCACCACCCAAGGAAGAGAACACTTCGTGCTCCACAAACAAGTGAGCAGATGGGACAACTTAGTCTTCTCCCTAGAAACAAATGGGGTTCCCAGGGGTTCCCTTTTGCTTCCCTGCCCGTAATTCCAAGTTTAATAAAATAGCAGTCAGTGAGCACACGTGACCAAGCTGGAGATACTAAATTACCAGTCATGAGGAAAACACAAGTTTCAGTCACAAAGAATGTAAAGGCTGTAAGAAATTTTCTATGACTTAAATTATGTTATAGCATTACTTTTGAGTAGGAGCAGTGGGTTAAATATAATCACTTCATAGTTCTAAACCAGAAATAGGAAGATAAAAACACAGAAGTTTGTGATCATCGTTGTTAGGCATCTTTCTCTGTTGGAGATTAGGTAGGAATTTAGGATAATCTCTTTAAAAGTATATCAGTCTAGGGGCCAGCCCAGTGGCACAGTGGTTAACTTCATGCCCTCCACTTCAGCAGCCCGGGGTTCACAGGTTTGGATCCTGGGTGCGGAGCTACGCACTGCTCATCAAGCCATGCTGTGGCAGTGTCCCACATAAAATAGAGGAAGATGGGCACAGGTGTTAGCTCAGGGCCAATCTTCCTCAGGAAAAAGAGGAGGATTGGCAACAGATGTTAGCTCAGGGCTAATCTTCCTCACTAAAAAAACAGTGTATCAGTCTAATACTGAAATATGATTTTTTAATTTCCGGGTTTTTAAAAGATAAAAAGTTTAACCCATCTCGAGAGAGCAAACAGAGGAATGTGCCCCAGGAGTCTCACCTTGACTCCCAGAGCTTGTCAGCTGCATTCACACCCTCTTCCCTCCCCACTCCCACAGCCTTTCGGTTCAGGTGAGGGGATTATCTGCCTGTTCAACATCATCTATTCAGCATATTGACCATTTTGGACACTGGGAGGAGAGAACCTCAAACCAGAAGGAAAAAGCAGAGCCCCAGAAGAGTTCACATTTAGTTTTAGGAGAGAATGGCAATCAGGGAGATGAAGGTCCTAAGGCATGTTGGGATGGGGTTAAGGCACCACCTATGGAAAGGCTGTGGTGATTACTTAGAAATTTGTTAAAACAAAGACAAAAAGATTAAAAAAAAAAAAAATGGGGTAAATGGGTTGCAGAAGAGTTTAAATCTTTTCCATTTGGGCAGAACCTGGTTTAAAACAGCCTGGGTAGACAAATTAGAAGAACTGAAGAGTTCTACTTTCATTGGCTTCCTCACTCCAGAATAGGTGCTGATCCTTCCCCATCCCTGTTCCCTGCTACCTAAGTTTTGGGTGTGGTGTCACTAGCCTGTCAAGTGATCTGGCTGTGGCCCCAGGCTACCCAATCTGAGCAAACCCAGTGAAATTTGAGCCAAAGTTCAGGTCCTCAAAGCACCTCAACCACTGTGGCCTTCTCTCCTTAGCCTAGACCAGTATGGTCTCACATGGCCACAAAGGGACACACCAGTGACAAAAAGCTCAGACTGTTACAATGGTAACACAAGTGATCTCAAATCCAATGACAGATAAGAAAACAGGCTTAGAAAGGACAAGTCACTTCTGGTCACAGATTGTGACAGAACTAACATTTTAACTCACTTTTTTAGAACTCCAACTTCTATATTTATCTTTGTTATTTTCATCCTCCTACCACTTCACCGGTGGCATTCTCTTTGATTAGACCGGATATCAGTATTTTTGTGTGTGCCAATTTTGTTACCACATCCCCATGAAGTAATACTGAGAAATAAAAGTTGATTTTGACCCAAATGAAGGCTATTATTTACTTGTACTCGACGATGCTCTTCTGCACATGTCGACAGAACTCCCTGTGCCTCTGCTATAAGTTACTGTCTAGCTCTATGGCTCTACCTTCTTTCTGAACACAAGTCCACGCACAGACTCCACTTTGCATATGCCCCTTGGGCAGAGGAAGGAACACCAGGACCCTCCAGAAAACACCAAGGCACAGGTGGTCCATGGCAAGGAAAAGAAAAGCTAACTCCTTCCTATGATACCCATAAGTTCAAATGCTACATTGCCTAGATTCACTAGGCAGGTTTTACATGCATCGCTTCCTATCGTGAGACAACGCCCTCACCCCTTTTAACTCATGTCTAATCTCAGTGGGTGGTCCCCATAAGTCTCCTTTTTGCCTAAATCTTTCTCTGCAGGCACAACGCCTCAGAGCCAGACTGCAAAGCAATGCCTTTTTAACCTCCATTCTACTAGAACAGCTCTCTTTGAACAAGGATATTAGAATATACTAAATTAGAATTTGCAGAATTGATTTTCCCTGCAGCATGCAGTGGTTAATAGACTTCTAGAAAAGACCAGGCAACTCAACTTCAAGATATCAGGGGAAAACAAACCACTTTGTTTTGTGGTTTGACTACATGCTTGACAACAACAGGGTACAAGCCCATAACTAGAGCTGTTGCACTGAAGCTATAAGCCCTAAGACGAAGTCTTACTGCCTCTGGGGCCCATCACCATTACTACAGGTTTAGAATTAAAAAACAGAGCTCAAAGAAATTGTGTGGCTTGGTTCAATCTGGGAAAATCGGTTTCATTCGTCATCAACTGCTGGAGACAGAGCAGTGAACAAAACTAAGATTCCTGTCCTCAGGATAGAATTTTCTGTCTATGCCAGTGGTTTTGAGTCCCCTAGTTATGAGGGTGTTGTGGGTAGACTATATTCCCATTCCTGTCTCAACCAGAGGAGCTCTTATATCCTGAGAGTCCACGTAGGATTTCACTTGAAAAATAGGTTGCTCCACTAAAAATTTTGAAAACTACTGGAAAAACTACTTTAGTCTTCTACCTGCTTAATTTGTCAAAACAGGCAACCTAAATTTCAGACTGCTTACTTAAGTGTCCTTGTTAACTTGAAATGGCAGTAAGTGATAGAAATGCTAAAAATTTAGAAACTCAAACAGGACAGCTCCCCACCAAGTTTTATGAGCACTATAAAACTTTCCAAGTACAAAAACATTCCATCTCCATGAGAAACAGCAACCTGAATTTGATGTCACAAAAGGAACAAGAAAGGGATTTTTGAATGGCAGCTTTCAGAGTTTACAAACTGATAAAGTAAATGCTTGGATGCTAGGAGTAGGTGATCTAAATTGTAAGGCTGTCTCAAAGAAGTTCCTTTATCTCACACAGCAGGTGTAAAACTAGAAATCCACTCAATTTATTAAAACTCCTTTACCAGCAACATAAACTAGGCACCCTCCTCCAAATGACTGAAGTACCACCAAAGCTACTTCAGCCATTCTATAGGGCATGGCGCCATCTTGTGGCCACTTTCAAACCAGCTGTTAATAAAGTACAACTCCAGCACGTTATCATACTCTGCCTGAAGCCTAGGGCACTCAGGATGTTTCTAAATGTTCTCAAAGAACATGACATTCTGGTTACTTTTATAATTTTATTGACTTTTTTCTCTTCACACCTTTAAAACAAAAACAGAACATGAAAACAGCATCTTATACCAAAGTCTCAAGTCAGTTGATTGCCTCAGAGAGGCCATGAGAAGAACCTGGCCACCTTACGCCTCTGAATAACCACTGTAAAGACAAGTTACACAGCAAGTTCAAGTTTCTGCCCACCCCAGGACACATACCCAGTAATCAAACCCTTGTTGCCAACTCCAGGGACTCCAGCTCTCCGCCTGTCTTATTTCTCAGTGGCTCTTCCCATCTGGTAAGACTGAGTCTTCCTGATGGCTATCCTTCAAGGTGAGCCAAAGCCGAACCAGAGAGAAGCAGTCTGGTTCCACCATCACCTCCCACCAGCCACCAGCTGGCCAGCCAGGAATCATTCTGTACAGTCTTTTATCTCTACCATTTCTCTCTGCCTCCCTTCTTCAAAACTTGTTGCTATCACTTTCTTGTAACAATGGATTCAGTGTCCATTAAATTGCCTGAGAGGTGGTTTGAGCCTGACATACTTTCCTGAGCAAAAAAAAAAGAAAAACAAAGTACCTCTGTGGCTTTCCAGCCATAAGATCAAGTAAAAAAGGGAAAAGCACTACTGAGGAGGGTAGTACTAGAGAAGCGATACAACCCCCTCCCCACCCCCATGGAAGTTTCTTTAGCGCTAGCTCTTGGGGGTACAGCAAGGCAAATATTCTGGGGTCAAGGAGGGATAAGGAGGGGAAACTCATTTATTTTCCCTTTTTGAACTTCCCTGCTGCCCCAGTCTTTGCCTTCTTCTTAGCAGATCCCTTGGGTTCTGGCTCCTTGCGCTTAGCTGAAGAGAGAGAGCCGGTCACCTTGAAGAAATCATCCAGGCGGCCCTGAGTGCTGCCCTGGCGACTCTTGCTCAGCCGCTTGACCCCACTGCGAATTCGCTCCTCAGAGAACTGCTTTTCACCACACATGAACTTGACAAGCTCTTCTTCATTTGGCTCGCTCCACTTCAGCTCCACAGACTCTGGGTCCAGCACCTCAGGCTCCAGGAAGAGCTGCTGGGCCTCCTTGTGGAGCCAATTTTCTGGCACGGGGTACTTGTTGGGGTCGAGCCGACGCACAATCTCCTCGATGCTCTTGTGCTTCTGGATGAGGTCCACAGCCCGCTTGGGCCCAATGCCCCGAATGCTCTCACAGTAGTCACTGCCCAGCAGGATGCACAGATCCACAAACTGCTCCTGGTTCAGGCCCAGCTCCTGCAGAATCCGGCTCAGGTGGAATTCCTGGATGGGCAGCTTCTTGGCCTCACTGGCAGTCAGGTGCCGCATTAGCACAGGGCTGCCAAAGGTCAGGCAATCCATGTCCTCGGTGGCTGCAGCGTAGACTTTGCCAGCCTTCACCAAGGCAGCACAGCTGGCCTCGGCCTCACTGGGCGCATCGAGGTAGGGGATGCCCATGAGGCTCAGTAGATGCTTGCACTCATCGTTGTGTTGCTTGGTGACCTTCACCAGCCGCTTGGTAAACTTTTCCACCTCCTCCTCGGCCCCAGCAGACTGAGCCTGTTGCAACTGCTTCTCTGCCTCAGCCCGCCGCTCACTGCGTTTGGCCAGCTCACCTGACTTGAGCTGTGGGGGCTTGCCATCAAAGACGTACACGGGCTTGATGCCGTTCTCCATCATGCGGATGGTGCGGTAGAACATGCCCATCAGGTGGCTGGTGGTCTCACCCTCCTCGTTCTGCAGCACATCCCCACCCTGGCGAACAGCAATCAGGAACTGATAAATGCTCATGGAGGCATCGATGGCCACCTTGCGGCCAAAGTAGCTCTTGATGTCATTCTCCCGGATGGCACCAGGGGCCACATCAGCAATCAGTTTGGCCAGGCCTTGAATTCCCATAGCAATACAGAGGAGGGACAGCTAAAAAAGAAAGGCCAGTAAGACAAGGAGGAACTTCAAGGACGCAAAAGGAGCAAGGGTTATAACTGGTGCTGTCTCACCAACTTCATTCCTTCAGCTAAACAAATTGAGGACAACAAAAAGAACACAACGTCAGCACTGCAGAAGATGAAAAGATGAACAAGACAAGGTTCCCATTATCAAGAAACTGACAGTTAGCAAGGGAGTCCACTCAATACTAACTAAGGCTTCCTGAGTATCAGGAACTGAACTGGGTGCTAAGAGGACTAAGACACTGTTGATGTCCTTGAGGGGTTTCAAGTTTTGTGGATAAGGCAGCAACAAGGCTAGTGTGCAATGAGAACCACAACAGACATCTGCATCAAGGACCAGACAAGCCCAGAGGAGAGTGCCTGGCCCAGCTTAAGGAGTCCAGGGATCATAACGGCAGAACTGAGCCTTGAAGGACAGGCAAATACTCGTGAGACAAAGGTGAGATGAGATAGATACAAAAGCAACCATAATACACGGCTGAATGTGTAAAGTGGTCAAATAAACATATGAGTATCTATCTTCCTGCCAATTCATGAGCAACACACTCTTTCCTCCTTTGTACCTTTATACTAGTCATTGAACATCGCCAACTCACTCCTCCTGCTCACCTCCTATTAGCAGCTGTGATGGTTAGTGTGTCAACTTGGCTAGGCTATAGTACCCAGATATTTTATCAAACACTAAGCCAGGTGTTGCTGTGAAGGTATTTTGTAGACGTGGTTAATATTTACAATCAGCTGACTTTATGTAAAAGAGATTACCCTCCATAATGTGGGTGGGCCTCACCCAATCAGTTGAAAGGCCTTGAGAACAAAAACTGTGGTTTCTTGAAGAAATTCTGCCTCCAGACTACAGCATCAATTCCTGTCCGAGTTTCCAGCATGCGGGACTGCCCTTCAATTTTCAAACTTGCCAACCCCTACAATCACCTGAGCCAACGCCCTAAGATAAATCTCTTTATATATATCCATAACCTATTTCCTATTTGTTCTGTTTCTCTGGAGAACCCCGACTGATAGAGCAGCCTTGAAGAAGGACTGGTAAAAATAACATAGCTGCATAGGAGTAATGTGGCTTTCTCACGCACTGCTCTAATCTCCCTTCAGAATCCCCTCAGCACTTAAGAGTTTCCACTTCTAGGATGTTGCTAGGAGTTTTAAGACTTGCCTTTTGTATTTTCTCTCTATCACTAAGTCTGAACTGTGAACTCTCTGGCTCCTCCTCTACCCCAGCCCTGATCTAGGCATGCTGTAGTCACTCAGCCCAGGATTGCCCTTCTGTGGCTCAGGCCCCTTAACAAATATTTCCTAGGGGCCAGCCCCGTGGCTTAGCGGTTAAGCGCGTGCGCTCCGCTACTGGCGGCCCGGGTTCAGATCCCGGTGCACCGACGCACTGCTTCTCCTGCCATGCTGAGGCCGCGTCCCACATACAGCAACTAGAAGGATGTGCAACTGTGACATACAACTATCTACTGGGGCTTTGGGGAAAAAAAGGAGGAGGATTGGCAACAGATGTTAGCTCAGAGCTGGTCTCCCTCAGCAAAAAGAGGAGGATTAGCATGGATGTTAGCTCAGGGCTGATCTTCCTCACAAAAAAAATTAAAACAGAAAAAAATAATAATAAAAATTTTTTAAAAATTAAAAAAAAAAACAAAAAAACAAATATTTCCTAGGGCAGTGCTTCCCAAACTTCAGGCAGGCCCAAATCACCCTCATAATTTTTGCCACTTCCAACTAAAATCTGTACTTTCATTCACTTAGTATTTTCTTTAAATGGACACCATTTTTTAAAAACTAAAAGAAGTTCGAAAAGAAAATTCATCTTAAGCAATCATATCCGTGTTATACCAGGTATATTTTAACGTTTTAAATACGTAACTATTAAAAAGGATTTTGGGGGGTGGCCCAGTGGCCTAGTGGTTAAGTTCAGCGCACTCTGCTTCAGCAGCCTGGGTTTGCGGGTTCAGATCCCAGGCACGGACCTACACCGCTCATCAAGCCATGCTGTAGCGTCGACCCACATACAAAATAGAGGAAAACTGGCATGGATGTTAGCTCAGGGCCAATCTTCCTCACCAAAGGGAAAAAAAAGGATTTTCTGAGATGCCACTTAAAGTCATGCATCCAACTTATTATACTAGGCCTTCTGATGGTTCCCACTCTTCCTTCACAGGGTTCTTTCTCAAGTATAAGTGACCCTGATACATTCCTCCTTCTAATTAAGTCCAAACAACAGCATGGCATCAAGATTGTCCAGACTCTGGTTCCCAACCTACTGTTATGGTCCCGGAACCCAAGAGAAAGGGCGGGATAAGGCCTGCCCTTTCTCCCTTTTGCTCAGCTGTGCCCTCCTCCCGCCATCTTGTACCCCCTTCATGGTCATTTTAGTTCCCCTGTGAATGGCAGGGGCCCTGAATCTAGGCGCCACCATTCCCCATCATCACTGTGTAACATCACTACGGCATTTAGTGTGGAACATGACTAAGGCAGTGAAGTTTGGTTTTCTCATATAGGAAACAGGATGATAACCACGCCTGTCTTGCAGAATTACTGCAGGGTTAACCGAGATAAGAGACGAGAAACTCCGGACATAAGCTAGGTGCTCTGTAAACGTTCCCCCCTGCTGAACCCATTCAATCCTTTGTTTCATGCCTCAAGCCAGCTGCTTTGCTGGAAAGTGTCCCGAGAGGACAATGCCTTGTTAGCCCGTTATCCTCCCGCAGCATCCCACACGGATACGAAGCAAAGGGGTCAAGTTTAAAAAGTGTTTCTCATCCAGGATCTGAGTCAAAATACACCACGACGCCATAAAGTGGAAGCTATTATCCTCTTTCCACACACGAAGAAAGAGGCTCGAGGTTACGCGATCGGCCCGAGTCCCATGGCGGGAAAGTGGCGGGACGGCGCTCTGGCCTCGGACCCCGCGCGCGGCAGACGGCCCTCCACGGGCCCCAGGCAGAGCCGACCCCGCCGCCCTCGGAGGGGCTTCCCGTGGGGTCTCACCTGGCCTCTGGAGCGCGAGGCCTCGGCAGCGAGCGGTTGGTCCGGTGTCACCCAAGACAGACCTCAGCCAGCTCCCGCGTCAGCGCGGCTGCGGGTCTCCTCTCGCTCTGCTGCCTTCCAAAGCCCGCGCTCCCGTCACGTGACCCGCCGCTGCGCACAGCCTCCTGGGAAGTGTAGTGCAGGCCCCGGCCCCTCGGCCAGCTTCTCTCACGGCCGACAGGCCTGCCAGGGTGAACGGACTCTCTCAGCGACCCTGCTCTACCCTTACTCCATTACTTGCCCCAACTCCACACCAGGCCCCCGCTAGCCCCAGCTGCAGCTAGACCCCCCCCAAAAAAAACAAAAAAAACAAAAAACAAAAAAACAAAAAAACAAAAACAAAAACAACAAAAAACAAACAAACAAAAAAAAAAAAAAACCACAGGACTACAAGTCCCACAATGCCACTGGCTCAGGTGCACTTCCTCTTCCGGCCGAACACGGTGGCTACTCCCGCTGACGTGTTTTTCCGGTGGCGGAGCGGCGGAGACCCTGAGCCCGGCAAAATGGTGAGAGGGTTGAGGGGAGTTCCTTACAGCGCTATGAGGACCCGTCGGGGCCCGTCCCACACCCCTTTTCTCTCGCAGAGACCTCAGACGCCCGAGAACCAGAGAACGGGAGGCTCCTGTATCCTCCGGCTTGGGCTGAGGGGCGGGGAAGGGTAGCCTCTTGCCGTGGACTTTTTAGGCTGAGGTTTTGATCTCCCGATTTTTAAGGGTGAGGGGCGTGAGGTGTGCACTTTTAATATTTTCAGACTTTTATCTCTGTTACCTGTGCTCAAGCTATCTCTATCTGGAAAGTTCTTCCCCTTGCCGAACTCGTATTCATCCTACAAGGCCCTGGGCAAATGTCACCTTGTTGGTGAAGCACTTCCAACTCTCTCAGGCACTTGGCCGCTCCCTCCTGGGAGCTCCCACAACCTCTGTACAGACCTCTCGGCACGTGTCATGGACTCTTTGGTATCGGCCACGCCTCCTAGTGACAACCGTCTGACGTGCAGCTAGCTCTGGGATGATGTCTATTCATCTTTGTATTCCCAGTGCCAAACACAGGGCCTGCGATGGAGGCTCAATAAATGGCAGCGATTGTCTTTATCATTTTGGGGGGCGGGGGGGGAGCATAAATGTGTACTGAACTGAATTCCAGTGTCTTAGAACAATAGGGTCAATTTACTTCTCCAGAGTTGTTATGTTCTGGATTTTAGAAGCGTTGGCTGGTGGGTGGACAATGGAAGTTAACATTTGCACAGAAGTTTACGTTTACAGCCCTCTTTCACAGGCATTATCTCATAATCCTCCCAATAACCTTGGGAAGGAAACAAACACCTATTGATTAACTACTCTATGTCAGGCAGGGAGCTGGATCCTTTGACGTTGGTCATCTTTCTTAAATCATACATCCACCCTGTGAGATAGATATTATTATAACTACTTTACTGAGACTCGTGTTATTTGGTAGAGCCCAGAATTTTAACTGATGTCTTTTGCCTGTAGATCCTGAGATACCATAATACTGTCGTGGGAAGAATATAGAATTAGAAGTTGAGATCCGGGTACCGGTCCAGGCTCTGTGAATTACAGCAGGGATTTTTAGCTTGGTGTCTACAGATACGGGTCCTAAAACTCCTAAAATTATAGGCATACTTTTTTATACGTAGTTTTTCCCCGGCTGAGAGTTCATACCTTTCATCACATTTTTTTCCTAGTGGTGGGTGGCCTCAGATAATGTTAAGGACCATTGGTCACCTTCTGTGTTTCAGCCTCTGATTCGCAGCTGCCCTTCTTATCAAAAGACAGAGTTGAAGATGTAATTGTGCTTCCCAAACTGAATCACCTGATGTTGGTTCTGAAGGATTTCCCTATTTCCCAGGCTGAAACAGGCCTTTTGCAGCCACAGCAGCACGAGGCTCCTTGATAACCCCCAGGTTGAAGTCACAGGATTCTCTGATGGCTCTGATCTCCTGTCCTCCCCCAGGAGCTCGAGGCCATGAGCAGATACACCAGCCCAGTGAACCCGGCTGTCTTCCCCCATCTGACCGTGGTGCTGTTGGCTATTGGCATGTTCTTCACGGCCTGGTTCTTCGTGTATCCTTGCACTGAGCAGCCAGTGGGCCAGAATTAGTGATGTGGGAAACCGAGGGAGAAACCATGCAGGGTACATGCACCCTGTCAAGTTTTGTTTTGGCCTGGGGAGGTCAAGGGAAGACTGTTGATGTCCAAGGTCAGGTTGTGGCCATATTTTCCAAGCTTGGGTGAGCTCACTTTGCTCTTCAGATTTCCAGGCCAGTAAGCAGAGGTCTTGGCTGCACTGGAGGTTGGGGATAGGGGACCTGAAGTTGGAAAAGTGGTGTAAGGAGGAGTGCACTCCAGTATCAGATCTGAGGCTATTCCCAGCTGTGCACTCATTAGCTATGTGACCTGGGGCAAGTGACCTAACCCCTCTGGGCCTCATTTTCTTCATGGATGGTGGAGGGGTGGTACAGAGCACCAGAGTCCAGGTCATCTCTTGGGCCCCTCTGCCTGGCTGCATCGAGCCAGACAAGCCTCCCAGAAAGCCCTTAGCCCATACCTTTCTCCCAGAGATGCACTGGCCAGGTTCCCTGCCCTGCGCAGTCCATCCCTCTGCTTCTCCTTAATCGCCCTGCCAGTTATGAGGTCACCTCCACCAAGTACACTCGGGATATCTACAAAGAGCTCCTCATCTCTCTGGTGGCCTCGCTCTTCATGGGCTTTGGAGTGCTCTTCTTGCTGCTCTGGGTCGGCATCTACGTATGAGCTCCCAAGGGTAAGAGCTGTGACGGGGTGGGACACTGGGAAGCCTCCGCACACCCACATCAGTGGGGTCCTCAGGCCTGTATGACCCTTTGGTCAATGGAGACAGACTCAGCAAAATGGATGGGGACACTTTCCCTGTCCTTAATGGGGATTTGAGCCAGGCGTGACCTGCCTTGTCAATTCTGTGTTCTCCACACTGCCCAAGGCCTCGATCTGGCTTTGGGGTGTTCTACATACGGCTGTGGGCACAGGCTTCCTGTGGTTACACAATTGCATTCTTACGAGTCACACCGATGTCTTAAAGAGACTGTTGGGGAGTGGGCTAGAAGGGGGTCAGGATCTGGGACTTAACAACTTGCAGCAAGGAATACAATTTTGGCTAGTCTCAATATTTGCAGTCATTGAAGTAAATCTTGACTAAGTGATTTTAAAAAAAACAAAAAACCTTGCTGCAGGTAATCCACCAAACTGGTCACTTAGAATTGGCTCTGGTGGCCCAGCTTCAAAGGAGTGTGCCTATCAGCCCTTGCCCCAGGAGCATAGGGGTTCGGTGAGAAAAGTTGAGGCAAACACGGGTCGCTGGTCTCATTTTGATACCCCTCTCCTCTTTCAGGTTCCAACCAGGCGGCTTCGCTGAATCCCTGCTTTTGTAAATTAATTTTTTTACTATTGCTGGAAGTGTCCCACCTGCTGCTCACAATAAAGGCAGATGTGTGACAGTCCTGTCTGGTGCCCATTCTGAAGGCTGGGGTGGTGCTGGTGCTGGGTGCCAGGCCCACCCCTTCCCGTTTCTCTTCTGCCTTTCAGATGGCTCCTGCTGCTGGGAAGCCCTGCTCTCTACCTGTGAGGGGCGAGGGGGCAGTGGAAGGGGTGTCCTGCCCTTGGAACTGAAAAGCTTGTGAATAGGAAGCGGCCAGGCCTACTACCCGTTTTTGTTTTTGGTGAGGAAGACTGGCTCTGAGCTAACATCCATTGCCAATCCTCCTCTTTTTGTTGAGGAAGATTAGCTCTGAGCTAACATCTGTGCCTGTCTTCCTCTATTTTATATGGGGGATGCCGCCACAGCATGGCTTGATGAGTGGTGCGTCGGTCCGTGCCTGGGATCTGCACCCACGAACCCTGGGCTGCTGAAGCAGAGCCCGCGAACTTAACCACGATGCCACCAGGCTGGCCCTACCCTTTTGTTTCTAGAGCAAACTTCTCTAGGAATCCACATTCATCAAGTCTGCCCTGGGCCAGTCCCCTCCCCTAAATGTAGCCGCCCTTCTCTGGGCTGGGGACCCTCGAGAGGCTCAGCTTGTCCCCTAAGAAGGCTTTTCCCTAAGGTGGCTGCTTTGAACCCAGATTGGACAGCAGTAGGTCCATGGGCTGTGGTTAGGGGAGGGGGCTGCTGAGTCCCGTTCAAGCCTAGCACGAAGCTAAGAAGGATAATGGAGGACAAAGCATCAATCTGGCTCAGGGGCCCCAGATTCCACTTGGTCCTAGCCCCACAGGTGACTCCATCTCCCACCAGAACAATCTTAAGAAGAGACAGGGAGGCAAGCTCAGATACAAAGCAGTATTTATACATTTATTTATATACGTATATTTACTTCAGAAGAAAAGGAGAGGTCAGGGGACAGGAAGCAAGCAGGCCCTGGGCTGCTTCCCTCTGCCCCCTCCAGGGTCTGAGTTGGTACAAGATAAATACGACACGAAGCTCAGGGACAGGGACTGGGAGTTAACTGGCAGGGAGGGGGCGCTCTATGCACACGCAGGCTTTTGCTGGGGAGATAACGTGGGCGGGGGACTGCATTGAGAGGCCCTATGTACAGCTTGAAGCTTGGGAGGGAATTAGCCCAGTTGCTACGGGAATAAATGCCAAATGGGAGAGAGGAAGGGAGGGATGGCTGCGGGGCCCTGGGTAGGGGATGGAGCCATAACACCTGCTCACTAGGGCCAGCTAGGCAGCTGGCAGCCTCCAGCAGGTGGCCCGCTCCTTCCCTGAAGCCCTTTTACCTCACTGGGCTTAAGGCAACTTTGGTCCAAGGTTTAGCCCCCTCGAGCAGCTTGAAGCCCCAGCTTGGCCCCAATCCTTGCACTGAGGACCCCCCTCCCCAGGCATGGAAACAGCCAGCTGCTAACCAGATTGGGGCTATACTGTGTCCAGATGGGCTCCAGGGGGCAGTAGAGGGTCACTTTCCAGTTAAAGACTGAGGGGCGGCATCCAAGAACGTGCACCCCAACTGAGGAAGCCCGAGAATCCTGTTACAAGGGGCGGGGCTCGGCAGTTTTAAGACATTATAGGGAGGGTTCCTCCAGAGGGAGGAGGGACAACGGAGGAGTCCTAAGTAGGCTCAGCCCCTGCAAGGTTTGCAGAGCCATGTAATTCCTATGTCAGAATGAGGGAGTGGGGCCATGTGGGGAGGGGGCTGGGAGGTAAGGTACCCCTGCTATCCCCGAGTTCCCCTGGTGTCTCCCTATCCTGAGGATAAGTGCTTTGAGATCTATGGCAGAGGGGGCCCACAGTTCATAGGCTTCTTCAAGATTCAGCTCCCTCACAGAAAGGCCTCCCACTCAAAGTAGAGAATGAGAAGTAGGAGAGGCCTGGTTCCCAAAGAGGTGGCAGAACATGACGGCAAGGACGGCAATTCCCGTCCCCATTTCTGAACCCATGGCAGACATGGCTAAAGGATTTCCACACTCCTTCCACGAGCCTGGATGTGGCCTCAGAATGCTCCAGGCACCCACTAAGAAAGGTTAACGTTGGCACCTGAGATAAGACTTCTTTCATAACCCAAGCCCACTGCTCTGCTCCTGGGAGGAGTGGGCAGAGATGAGGCCTACTGCCAAGCATGGGTCCCTCCAGCTTAGCTGTCCGAGCCCAGCACAGGAGCCCTTGATTTGGGGAGACAAGGCCACCAGCAGACAAGAGTGGAGGGAGAGGCCAGTCTTGGTGGTCAGGAGTGGGAAGGGTGTCTCGAGGCTCCCTGGGACGGATCAGAGCCAGGGCCCTGTCTTGGCAAGCATCCCCCAGGGCTCTGGCCCACTCTGGGCTCTCCATCTCCATCCTTCCACTCCTGCCCTTGGTTTAAGTGCATTTTAGTAATTACTTCATTAATAACAGCAAAAGCTATTCGTATCCACCCACCAGCCAAGACCAGCCTGCTGCCTTGCAGGGATTCCTGCTCCTCTGCTCAGAGAATGATGGGTCACTGACACTACTGTGAGCTCTAGAAGCTCCCAGGGGTCCAGGCCATGGGGCCACAACACCATCCGGGGGCTCACAGGGAACTTCCCAGATAGTCCAGGTTAATGAGTCCAAGGCTTACCTGGCCTGCTGGGCCTCACTGGTTCAGCCAGGCACTAAGTGTACATAAGGCACATGTCAGTCTCCAACCCATCCAGGGCTGGCTTCAGCTGTCCTGGGAGCTCCTGGAAGCCAAGTTCTCCCAGGGAGAAGAGAACTCCTGGGCCACACTTAAAGCATAGAAGTCCAAGTCCAGCGTAACAGTCAAACCCCAAAACGTCCACCACCTAGCTACCCCCCAGGGAGCAGCTTCGAGGGTAAGGGCTACCTGCCCTCCACCAACCCATGGGTCCAGCCAAGTCTCTTAGGGCTTGATCCATGTCTCAGCTGATCTCAAAGGTGGGCAGGTCCTCTCTCAAACAGGGGTGGCAGGGAGGGTGGGCTCTGGACAGTCACAGGCTTCCCCTTGCCTCCAGGGCACCTGAAGCCAGCCCTCCACCCACCCTATTTGCCCAGATGAGAACTGGTCCTGTCCTGGCCCCAGGAGGTCTCTCTCTGGCTCCCTCCGTGGTGTGTGAGGAGTGACCAGCAGGAACAGCAACTCCAGTGTGAGGACTTCCAGTGTCACCAGTCTCGGGGAGGGCCAAGCCTGGCTCAGTCTCTCCGAGGGAGTGCCAGTGAGCGGCAGAGAGCTGGCAGGAGGCAGGCTCCAGTGTAACACCATTGCATCCAGTGTGGAAGGGGCGCGCGGGGACGCCCGGGCCCTGGTGTGGCGCTGCCTTGAGGAAGGCAGCTCAGTCACACAGGCGGTAGAAGTGGAAGTAGTAGTCTGTGGCTGGCTGGACCAGGGCCTCCGCGCTGCAGTTGGCCTGACCCTGGGTGCAAGGGCAGTGGGAAGGGGTGAGGCAGCTCTGGGGGTGCCCCAAGTCCTGCCATGTGCTCTGCAAACCCTCCCATCCCTCCCCCAAGCCCCACCCTGAGATACAGGTGCCTGGACCTCTAGGGACAGGTGGGGTGTCCGAGCTCACCGGCAGTGCCACCCGGAAGTGGTAGGTGAATTCACGGAAGGACAGGATGGTTACTGGCCACTGGTGGGAAGTGCCCTGGAGAGAGAAGGGAGAGAGGGGTCAGGACAGCCCCTACCACCGTCCCAACCAGCATCCCTCTCGCCATGGCCTTGCAGCCCTGGGCTCTGTGGCAAGTTTTATGAAGGTAAAAGCAGAGAGGTCAGAGGGAGCACGTTCTGCTTTGGGGAGCAATGGCAGCCACCCTCTAGGCATACTCTGTGCCAGGTACCTACAAGTCCACAGCCATGTCCCCTGGCTCCTGCCTCCCTTCCCTTGTACCCATTATACTCCAGGCACATCCAAGTATTTCATTAACCCCATCCTCACCACAGCCCAATAAGGCGATGCTGCTTCTAGATGAGGGAACTGAGTTACTTGCCTAACATCACACGGTGGGCGTGCGACAGAGCTGGATTCACACCCAGGTCTGTCAGGCTCTCGCCCTTGCAGGGTAGTGTGGCGGCTGGCCCATCTCCTACCTGAGGCTTTGTCTTCGCCTCCGTACTGTGTGGTTCAGGCCTCAGCTCCCTGTCTACGGAGCATCCGGCCAGGCTCTCCCTCCACTCGGGTGCCCTCTCCTCTGAGGGGCTGTGGGGCCTGCTCCTTTTGAGGAGTCACTCACTCCATCCTCTACTCAGGTTACTCTCTGCCCCTCTTTTCTCCCCAGCTAGAGAGTGTTTTCTTGGAAGGGGAAGGCAAGGCCTGTGTGTACCCCACCTCTGTCTCCCCACAGCTGGTCCCAGCAGTGGGCCCGGGACAGAGGGGCCCCAATAGATATTTGTTGAATAAACACATGAATGGATGAGAAGAAATTCCCTTAACTTGTGCTGAGAGTCCCACCTTTGGGTCGCATGGCCAGTGAGGAGCTGGACAGTAACAGGGACCCAGCCGTTTGGCTCCCAGAGCAGGAGGTAGCCCTCTACATGTAGGCCAAGGGATCTTCCAAAATCGCAGCTCGAACCATGCTGCTTCCCCAGCCGGAGCCTGAGGTCCAGGGGTCTTTCCTGTCTCCCCTGACTCAGCCCTGCCAGCAGGCCATGCTCTTCCTGGCCTCCAGATCTCTGCACGTGCTATTCTCCTGGGACAGTGTCCTCTTTTCTCTCCCCAGCTGACCCCAAATCATCCTTGAAGTCTCATGTTAACTAAACATGGGTTTTTTGGGTGGCTGTCCTGACCCTGAGACCAGACCAGGTTAGCTGTCCCTGCCATGGACACCAGAGACACCCTCCCTGTCCCCACCACTGCAGTCATGCCAGGTTAGTCCTCATGGAGCTGCTTTCTTCCCTGGGGCTCTGTCAAGGCAGTGCCGGGGACAGGACAGAGCAGGGACAGGGCCAGAGATCCTCAGCAGTGAGGTACACGCATGCCTCCCTCCCCGGGGCGCAGAGGCCCAGGCCCTGAAGTGTCCCTTGTGGAGGTGCCTTCACTCTGACTCTGGGCTCCCTCCCCTCACCCGTTTGGGGGCCCAGCTGTGCCAGGGGAGAGGAAGCTCTGGGGCCTGGCTGGCCCACAGCTTCCCAGTTGCCCCCTACCTGGGTGTCCTGGTGGGTATGGAGGCTCTGCGGAGAGACCCCCTCCTCACATGGCTCCTCCTCTGACATGAGGCGGCACAGCACCACGGACACGGGAGACGAGGAGCTGGGGGAAGGCCAGTCAGCAGGGAGGTGGGGTTCCGAGGTCCTCAGCACCAGCCCCCTCCCAGCCAGCCCTCCACTCCACCTCCCCTGCCCGGCTGAAACAAGCCACCGACTCCCCACACAGCCTGAAAATGATGCGAAAGAGTCAGGGTCCCAGATGGCTACCAGCCCTTCCCCATCTACCATCCCACACAGTCTTCACACCCCTGGGAGGCTGCAGCCCATGTCACAGGAGGAGCTGAAGCCCAGAGACTGCCAGGGTCACACAGCCAGCGAAGCACGGAGCAGGCGATAAAGTTAGCATCCCTCCTTAGCCCCCGTCCCCAAGTTGCCTGGGACCACTGCATCCCTCCACTCCTCCACACCGGGGCAGCACTCACTTCATCTGCAGGGTCAGGCTGAGGTGCAGCGGGGTGCTGCTGCTGACGGGGATGTGGTAGGTGAAGTTCCCAGGCCTGAAAGGGCAATGCGGGCTCCTTAGCCCAAGGCCACCCTGCTGAAGCCCCCCACATCGACTCCTCAGCCCCCAGTCTATACTGGAGCCCTTCAAAGACCTAGAAAGGGGCTGCCCCACCTGGTGGGAGGAAGCTCCTCCCTGAGGAGGACAAGATCTGGACACCTGTACTGCCTGAGCTCATGTCACCTGAGGGAACCTGTCGTTGGGGTGAAGGGAGGGAGCCAAGCCCACCTGCAGGCATCCCCTGGAGCACAGTACTGGGAGGTGATGGGCATCGAATTTTCCAGCACCTGGATGGAGGTCAGGGAGGGCACTGGGTCTGCAAGGAGAGAGGCTGTTGGGGCAGGGAGGAGGGTAACAAGGCAGTACACAAATGAGAAGCAGCCAAGCCTTTCCTTGGCAGACTCGGATCACTCACACCTTAGTATGAAGAAGTTTCAGGTTATTCTTTCCAGACCCCCATAATGGCTGAGGTCACACCACCCTCTTCCCCAGCAGCCCTAGGACTAGCCAGTTCCCGTGCGCCTGAGGGCTGCCTCCTTGACGGAACCAGAACACCCAGGAGCAGGGATGGGTCTTCCATATCCCTCGCCAGGGCTGTAGAGGAGCCCGCTCTTCAGGCCCGTTCCTGATCGCGCACATCTCTTCCCAGCTCTGGGCTCAGTGATGTCAACTTGGTAGCTTGAAATCAGCCACGGTGGGAGTATTCACACACTCAAATCAGGGCTCCCCCCCTCGAAAGCCAACACACCACTGCTTGTGGCCTTGTCTGAACCCACCCACCACAGACTGGCTGGCTGGGTGGGACACAGGGTGGGGGAGACAAGGCTTTCTTGTTCATCTCAGTTCACCTACAGGCTTGCCGCTGCCTGACCATCCCACCCAGGAAGGGGAAGCTGGGGTCACTAGCCACTGAACACCTGCTGGACCTGGTACCTTTTCAGCTCTGTGAGGCACCCAAGGACCCCAGCAGGACCCACAGTGCCCCACGGGGCCATGGACAGGCATCAGATACAGACAAGATGGAAAGTGCCCTTCGCACTTCTAGGCAAACTCCCACTGTCCTTCAGAGACTCAACTCCAGTGTCACTTTCCTGATCCTTCCTTGATCACCTCCCCCCCCAGCTTCGACTGAGTGCCCCCCCAGGTGCCAATCTACCCCTGCGTCCCCTTGGAGCCTCACATACTGCTGTGTTTTCATGTCTGTGAGCTCTCTGGGGACAGCGCATGTGTGTCTTCATCACCCCCAGTGCCTGATACAGAGCCAGCCATGGAGCAGAGACCCAGGAAACAGCTGTCTGGTGAGCATCCACCCTGTGCGGTTCCCCCATCACTTTGAACTTCAGTCTCAGCAAGCCACAATTCCGAAGCTTTTTTTTTTTTTTTTAAGCCACAAAACCCATCAAATGAAAGTTGACGAGGAGGCCCAATGCCCAGAGCAGAACTGCCAGGTTGAAGGCAGCCCCTGGGGCACCTCGGAGGAACCCAGTTTGAAAACCTCTGCAATAAAGCGTTCTCTAGCTTTGTTAAAACCAAAGGTTTGAGGTTTGGAAAAATCGGGGGGACCCTGTACGGCACCCTCCTTGCCCTGGCATGGTGACATAGAAGGAGCCAGGCCCTGGAGTCAGGCCGACTTGGGGTCAAATCCCAGCTCTGCTGCTCACAAGTTGTACAACCCAGGGCAAGTCACTGCACCTGAGGCTCCGTCTCCTCGTCTGAACAACAGGGACAATTCCTGTCTTGCAGGAGTGTTGTGAGGATGAAACGAGGCTCCTGGCCTGATTCCTGGTACTTAGTAACACTCAGCAAACGTCTGTTGACTCACGGTTCTGCACCCTGGCCTTCATGCGACTGGGCTGAAATGGGCCCTGGCCAGTGAGCCTTGCTGGGCTGGGCTGAGAGGGGTGGGGGCAGAGCATGTACCTGAC
Source organism: Ceratotherium simum simum (assembly GCF_057802395.1). Classification (NCBI taxonomy): domain Eukaryota; kingdom Metazoa; phylum Chordata; class Mammalia; order Perissodactyla; family Rhinocerotidae; genus Ceratotherium; species Ceratotherium simum. The sequence goes on from NC_141933.1 coordinate 11,586,833, forward strand.
TGGCCCCGGGCCTGAGTGGGCTGAGCAGGGCTCAGGCCAGGCTGGGGGGCTCCTCGGCGGGCCCGGCCATGGAGACCGAGGCTGGGGCCGTTCTTGGCTTTGCCCTGCCCCCCAGGGAAAGGGACTGCAGGGCTGGCCACAGGCTCTGAGCTCTTTGGATGCTTGAAGTGGCCAATGCCATTGGCTGACAGGCCCCAGGACTTGGCTCTGATGTTGGTGACTGGCAGCAGGGCCATCTGACTGGGGCCTGTGGATAGAACCAGGGACAGGTTGAGAAGAGGGAACTGGCTGCCTCCTGCCCGGCTGTCTCTAGGGCCTCACTGGACTCTGGGTGACCCCCATCTGTCTCCTGGCCCCCTCAGGGGGAACCCCCCCCCCCAGTCTTTCCCAAGATCCTCATTCTAGGCTCCAGGAGACCCTCCCACCAGTGAGTTTTGGGGGCCTTTCTCTGGACTCATGCAAAACGCCCCCAACCCAAGCGTGGCCCTGAGATAGCCATACCTGAGTGGTTGGTGGAGGGGCTGGGACTGGGGCTGAGACCATGGCCGGGGTTAAAGCTGGGACCAAGACTAGGGTCACTGGTAGGGCTGGAGGTGGGTGCGGAGCAGCAGATGACTGGGCAGGGGTGGCTGGAGCACAGGTCCAAGATGCGGATGGCTGGACCTGGGGCCGAGCTGGTCAGGCCGGTGGTAACTGAGGAAGGAAGCCAGCGGCTGTATGAGCCGGAGGGGAGCGGCAGAGACCCCCACCCAGAACACAGCCACCTCTCCCCCATCCCTTATCTCCAGACCCACCCCACGTACGCACCCAGCAGCAAAGAGGGCTGGGTGCCTGGCAGCCCGGTGGTCACAGGGGACTGTCGGAGCTGAGTGGTCCCAAAGCTCTGGCTGGACCTGCTGGGGAAGGGTGGGCTGAGCTCAGAGGGGCTGGGAGAGCCTGAGCGGGGAGGCCTGGGAGTTCCAGAGAAGCAGGCAGGGCAGGAGGAAGTGAACAGGGTAGGCAGGAAGAAGGGCCGCAGGAGCCAGAGGCCAGAGGACGGGGCTTGGTCCAGACACGTACCATGGGCACATGGCCTCACTCCCCCCAGGGTGCTGGGGCCGGAGCAGGGCCAGAAGACAGGAAGTGGACACGGCAAAAGAGCTAAGGGGCAGCAGAGAGGAAAGGGGGGGAAAGGCGCAGAGGAGGAGAGAAAGAGAAGACACAGTCAGAGATGGCCCAGGAGCTGAGGGTGACAGTGGGCAGAGCCCAAGGCCCCACCCTGGCCCTCCTTCCCCCCACCCCATTCCAACCTGGGCCGCTCAGATGCCCCCTGACTCTCAGAGGCCCAGCTACCTGGAGGAGCACTGAGTAGGCCACAGAGCAACATCGGCTTCAGCAGGGACTGGGAAACAGCTGCCCCCTCTAGGGAGGCCCTCCCACCTACCCCTGCAAGCCTCCAGCAGGCTGAGACCCTGAGGTGGAACCCCTTTAGAGGACACGGCCTCCTTGGCTCCTCTGGCCCTGGGCGGCCCACCGAAGCCCCGCCTGGCCCAGACGTACCCATCAGTTTCCACCAGGTCCTCCTCGGTGCGCAGGCTCAGCACATACAGTGTGGACATGGACACCACGCTGGGAGCCACAGCAAAGGGTCATGGTTAGAGCTGGAGCCACCGTCCAGCGCCCATTCTCTAGGGCAGGGCCTGTGGTCCTTGGCCCCAGGGGCTGGGCTCCCAGGTGTAAACCGGTCTCCCCAGCCCCAGAGGGACAAGACAGAACAAGACAGCCCACTCCTTCCCCAAGACCTCAGCCACTTGGTCTCCCAGGTCACATCTTCCTCTCCCCCAGGCCTGGGCCTGTGGCAGCTCGACTGCCCCAGCCAGCCACCCCCAGAGCCTGGGGGACAAGTCACCTGAAGGCCATGACCACCACCAGGGCAATGATGGTTCCCTGCAGGAAGCGCTGGCTGATGCAGGCCTGGTCTGGGACCACAGACGATGACTGAGGACCAAGAGGAAAAGGGGAAGAAGCAGAAAAAGTCCAGACTTAGGGAGCCCATGGTCTATCCACTGCGGGCTCTGCTGGATTGGGGACGCCAAGGTCTACTCACTCCCTTGGTGGGGCAGAGGGCGAGAAGGAGAAACTGGGGGCTGGCGGGGCCAAAGGGTCATGAGGGGAGGGGAAGCGCTTGGCGTCAGTGAGCCTGGAGAGATGCAAGCGAAGGGAAGACTATGGGGGATGAGGAAGCCCCTGGTCTACCTGCCCTCCATCCCTGCCCACCCTCACCTTGCTGGCCACCTTGGGGGGCCTCTTCTTGTGAGGGACGCTGCCTGCCCGGCTGAACTGGCTCCCTGCATGGCTACAGCAAGAGAGCCAGGGTCAGAGGTGCCTCTGGGAAGGGGGTCTTGCCCTCCCCAGCCCCGCGCCCCCACCTGAAGGCGCCCGAGCTGCCAGTGGACTTGAGGCTGTCGAGTCGCCGCAGTTTGGCTAGCTTGTGGCTCCAGCGCTCCAGCTCGTCAATGCGCGTCTCCAGGTTGTCGGTCAGCTTGCACAGCTCCTTCACAGCACCCACGTTCTCCATGAAGATGCGCTCCTGCCGCGGCCCGTGGGCCAGTGTCGAGGGCACAGTCAGCCTCTGGGAGCCCCAGGCTACAGGCCCGTCGGGGAGCAGGAGAGGAGCCCCTCGAAGCTTCCCTACTCAGGCCAGCCTTTCCTGCAGTCCGGCCTCAGCTACCACGGCTCCCTGTGCCTGCCTCCAAACGGCATCCCCACCTCTGCACCTTTGCTCGGGCCATCCGGCCTGCCTGAACAGCGCCCCCCATCTCCCCCCTCTGATGAACATGGAGTCTCAGACTTCAGCACTTTACTCTTCAGCAGAGGCCAAAGCATACTAGATGCTCCTTGGTGCCCAGCCTCCTGCCAGGTAAGTTACAAACATCATCCTCACAATAAACCACACATGTGAGCTGTGCAGTAACCGCATGAAACGGTCTTGGTGGTTACTGTTATTCCCCTCCCTTTGCAGAGAAGGAAAATGACCCTCAGCGAGGCTGCTGTTGCCCTTGATCACACAGCCATAGAGTTTCAGTCCCCAGCTCGCCCCTGAATGCTCTCCCCCTTCCCTAGGGAGGCAGCATGAGAGAGGACTGGGCTGCTCCTGCTTCTGCACTTCAGTGCCCCACCCCCACGGTCTCTATGGAGGAGGTGAATGCCCTCTAGCTGGCACCCCCTGCCCCTTGGGCCCCTTCCAGTTCCTCCACCCTGCAGACCTTGTTCACCACCAGGAAGTTCTCTATGGTTTTCCCATTGGCAAAGACCACGTCTCCAGTGTCCTTCACAGCCTCAGGCAGGATCTCCTTCACCTCCTGGGCAATGACACCTGGGGAAGGACAAGCCAAGTGTGTGTGTGTGGGGGGGGTGACCACCCACAACACCCTAATGTAAGGAGGGAGCAGGGATTGGAGAGGGCGCAGTTCTGGGGGCTAGAGATTTGGGTTCCAAGGAGCCTTGAAGCAGGGGGCTTCCACGTCCCATGGAAGTGTTCACAGGGTCGCGGTTCCAGGGGTCAAGGTATGGGTTCCCCGGGCTGAGGGGAGAGGTGGATTCCTGGGCGTAAGGGATCCAGGAGGACGAAGGCAGGATTCATCTAGGGCGCCAAAGGGTGAGGATGCCAGGACCACGATTCCCGGACTTCCAGGGTCAAGGGGCAAGGTGCCCGGGACCTGGGAAGACGCGATTTCCCAGGGGCTGAGGGGCGGGACTTCTAGAGGGCGGGATTCCCGGGGACGCAGTTCCAGGAGTCAAGGGGAGGGCCTCCTGGGAGTAGGGTTTCCAGAGGACAGGGAGACAGAACTGCCAGAGGACAGGGGCGGGGTTCCTGAGGGCCGAGGTTACTGGGTTCCTGGACCCCAGAGCCATCTGCACAGGCCGGTCCCTACCCGTCTCTGGCGCCGCGGTCGCCTCGATGCCGGCGCTGGCGGCAAACTCCGGCTTGTATCTGTAGTGCACCAGTCGCATGCGCGAGATCCTCTTCAGCTGCTCGGTGGTGTCCACCTGCGCGGGAGCCAAGGCCGAGACTGAACCCCTCCCCTCCTGGGCCCGTCAAGAGCGGGCCCCGGAGCCCTGGAGGGCGGCAGCCCCGAGGCTGTAGTGTGGAGGGGAGACCCTGCGACCTGGGTCCCGTGATGCAGAGATCCAGGGCCTGCCTTCCCCTCCACCTTCCCCTGCAGCCCCGCCCCATCCACGAGCCCCGCCCACGCAAGCAACCCCGCCCCTCGCAGCCCAACCCTGCCCCCAGCCCCTCCCGCTCGTACCTCGGCTCGCCCCGCCCACATCCCCGCCCCTCGCCCACAGCCCCGCCCCCACCTCCTGCACGTGCTCCTTGGCCCGCAGGTCTGAGGGGTGCATGAGCGAGCCCATGACCTTGACGTTGCCGTGCACCACCAGCGCCTCGTCGGGCCGGTCCGTGTTGATGCCCACACGGCCATGGTGGAAGACGGTGTCGGGCACTTGCGCCCGCTGCCACAGCACGTCGCTGTCACTCTCAAACTGGCCAGGGTTGGATGCCTAGCGCGAGTTGGGCTTGGATCAGTCCTGAGGGATGGGGGCCTGCGGCGCCCTGGGAAAGGGGGAAACCCCGCAGCTACCCCTCCAGCTCCAGCCAGGGATCCTCACCCCAACATGCCCAACTTAAACTGTCCCTCCCATTGTGGCAACTGTCAGTCACTTGTGGGATCTCAGAAGGCTACCAGGTCTTGTCCACCTCCATGCTTTTCTGTGACGGAGACACTGCAGCCCAGAGAGGGTGGGAGTCTTGCCCAAGGCCACACAGCCAGCGCTTAGCAGGATCAGCACTCCAGCTCCTGACTCCCCAGTACCCCAGTATTTCTCCTGGGTGCTGTTCCTCCCAACTCTGGGGAGGCCTCTCAACCCCCTGGGAGGAGGTGGCCCTCACCCGCACGATGATGCGCTCCGAGATCTGGGCGGCCAGCGTGTAGTTCTGGTTCTGCGCATGCGCCTGGAGGGCCACCACCAGCATGAAGTACCTGGGGCACACGGGGGTCTTAGAGGCACCCAGGGTCCTGCACCACCTGCCCCTGCCCCCCGGCCACCCTTACCGGATGTACACGGCACAAAACGGCCCACTCAGTCATCTCTCCCAGTCTCCCAGCACCCCCAGGAAATGGGCATTAACAGCTCATCCTATAGAGGAGGAACCTGAGTCTCCACTAGGGGGCAGAAATTCCCCAGGGCCCACAGCTAGGAAGCCACAGAGCTGGTCCTTAATCCAGCAGCCAGGCTTCTGCTCTCCCATCCTCAAGTCAATTAAGGGCTCTGAGTCTCAGGTCCCTCATCTGCAAAATGGGTCAGTCCACGGGACTCTGTGCTACACAGGGTGGTGTCTTCCTGCTTCTCCTCCTCAGAAATGCAGGGCCTAGGGGCAGGGTCCAGCCTGCTCACCTCTGGTCAGGGTTGGGCTTGCCCTTCTTGCGCATGTTGTTGGCAGTGGTCTCGCTGAAGTGCAACCGCCCCACAGTCACCTTCGTGACCTGCTCGGGGGGCAGATTGACCCTGCAGAGGAGGGACAGGGTACTCAGGGGGCAGGGAGGGGGGCTTCGGAGAGCCAGGCCACAGGGGGGCACCAGGTTAGGAGTGTGTGGCAGGTAAGCACTGTGGGTATCTGCGTGGCTCC